>NC_135882.1:154333306-154999993 GCF_964194155.1 Cetorhinus maximus
GATCTGTCTGAAACCTGCCAGTGTCATTCTAATCTAAATTGTAGCCAAAACAGGAAATGAGGCTCCTCAGCCCATATCAATATAGACTTTAGGGTAAAACACAAAGATATTCATTTCACTGTCTTAAAAGAAAAGGGGAACATATGAAATGTCAGCAGTTTGGATGCAAATGAAGGTTGAGCTAAATGGTAACAGATGTTTTCCTTTGGTTCCATGCGATAGACAGAGCTAAGCGATCACACAACCAATGGATCAGATTAAAGCTCTGCAGTCCTGCCACATCCAGTCGTGAAAGGTAGTGGACAATCAAACAACTAGCAGGAGGAGTCTATTATCATCATTGTAGGTCTTAGATGAGGCTGTTCATGGTCTGGATTTAAATTTAATGCTGGAAGCAAGGCCGTTGATAAACTTTACATTTTATTGAACGTTATACCAACTGTGTATAGTACTGGCTTAGCACAAGGATCTACCTAGAACTCTCCCTCAGTATACTCTATTGTGATCTGACATCACTGATGACGTAGCCTCTATATTTACATATTTAACATTAACCCTTTATACTACATCTCCCCTCCCAAATCTCTGACTCCATTAAATACTTGATTTACATTATCCTACATCTCCCCACAAGTCTCAATCTTCATCCCTGGCTCACAGAGACAAATGTTGCAGTGGCTTCACCAATCCCCCCAACCATGTTCTCAGCTCTTTCAGAGGTTGGATAGGATTCAAGTTCTCCATGTTCTCTCTCAAAATCTGTAGTGTGGTCTGTGAATCTTCAGAGTCAATTGAATCTCTATTCAGGTCATCTTCCTGATCATATGGGATATGGGTAGTTAGTCTATTCCATTGATGGTCTTCATATAGATATAAGTGTGCCTCTGTTTCATCTCACTATTCAATTTTCAGTCTCTACAAGGTAAGATCGTGGACTTTGTGTTTATTCCAAGACTTGGCCTTCAAAATTCTGGTCACGAATGCAGACTGATTCACCAGGTTGGAGTTCTGGTAAATCATGCACTCTATGGCATTGATTATAGTTTCTGAGTTGGTTTGTGCAATACTCATTCTCCTTCTCCCTTACTCTCTTGATATCTGCTGCTTTGGGACATGGTATAAGCTTGCATGGAAGAGCAAGCAGTTGAGTTCATAGTCTTCTTCTGATCAGAAATTCTGAAGGAGCCAAACCATTCAGAAGTGGTGTAGAACAGTAGCTTAACAGTGCTAAGTCGATATCATCATTTTTCTTCAACAAAGCTTTTACCATTCTTACTCCTCTTTCAGCCTCTCCTCTAGCTTGTTGGTACCTGAATGAACTAGTTGTGTAGATAAATCTATAGTCTTCTGTGAACTTCATAAAACATTCATTTGCAAACTGTGGGCCACTGTCTGAAATGGCTAGATCTGGAATGCCACGTATGGCAGAAATTTCTTTTAATGCCTTAATGACTGCTTCTGAGGTTGTACTATGAAGACATTTGACCTCAATCCATCTGGAATAATAATCAACAACAAAGAGGAATGTCTTCCCCTTGGACTCAAAAAGATTCATTCCGAGATGTTCCCACAGTCTGGGTGGAAATACGGATATCAGTAGTTCTCTTTGCTCTTGATGATGGATTGCACAGGTGATGCTGCTCAAAATAATTTCCTCCAATGATTTTGAGACCCATGGCCACCAAACAAAATTTTGCGCTCTAGCACGATACTTCGTAATGCCTAGGTGTCCCTGGTGTATCCTTTGAAGAAACTTAAGTCTGGAGACTCTTAGTGTGACCAACCTCTCATCATAAATTAGCAAGTCATCCATGATACTGAGATATCTTCGCTGCTCAAAGTATTGCTTTAGGATGAGATTGTTTCTGTATTCTGGCCATCCATTTTTGCAGTATTTTCTGTTTTTTGCACATTCTTCATCTGCTTTTTGTGCCTTTCAAATTTCATTCAGTCTCTGTGTTGTTGCTTGCAGAAAGTTTGTGGTCAATGAGGCATCAGATTTTACATCCTCAATGGAATTTATGTTCCCCTGCTCAGACTTTTCAACAGGAATGTGTGACAATGTTGTTTGTTGTTTTATTTGGACATGGTCGGTTGTGCCATGGAATCCAACAAGTCTCAACTGAAATCTCTGGACTCTTGGTGGCACCTTTGCTGATTTTTTTGGCATTTAATAAAGTAACCAGTGACTTGTGGTCTGCCTCAATGATAAACTGTAGGCCTAAGACAAAATTGGCAAACTTTTCACAGGCCCAAGCGGCTGCCGTTGCCTCTTTTTCAAAAGCTGTGTATCTTCGTTCCGTGTCAGTCAATGATTGAGATGTGTAATAAACTTTCTGTGTATCCCTTCTCTCTGGATTTGAAAGAGTACTGCTCCTAGTCCAGTTGTTGCTGCATCTGCAGCAACTATTGTGGGAAGTTCTGGGTCGGAGTGTGCCAATATGTCTGGTGAAATGAGCGTCTCTTCTGTTTTTTGGAACGAGATTTGCTGATGTTCTCCCCAACAGCATGCTTGGTCCTGTCTAAGCAGTTGCTGTAGTGGTTCATTTACATGTGCCAGATTAGGTGGGAACTTCGCTACTTGATTAACCATTACCATGAAGAGCTGAAGCTCCATAATGTTGCAAGGTGGTGGGAAATCTTTGATTGCCTTGGTTTTTTAGGGGATCAGCCCCGATACCTGATCTGCGAACGATGTGTCCCAGAAATTTAATGGTTGGTTGTGAGAAATCACATTTATTATTTAGTCCTGCTTCTTCCAAGCATTGCACCACTGCTCTCACTCTTGTACCATGCTCCTGTGTGGTGGACCCATGGATCAGGATGTCATCCATGTGGCAGATGACGCCTTCTAATCCCTCCAAATTGCCTGCCATCATTCTCTGAAAAATCTCTGATGCCGAAGTAATTCCAAAGGGTAGTCGATTGAAGCAATAGCTCCCAAATGGTGTGATGAATGCAGTCAGTAGTTTGGATTCCTCATCCAAAGGTAGTTGCTGGAAACCATTGTTTGCATCTAATTTTGTAAAAATTGCACTTTTTGATAGACTCTTATACACAGATGCCATTGGGTGGATCTCCCTTTCAGTTGCCTTGTTTAGCTATGTGAGGTTAACACAGATTTGTATTAAACCATTTGGCTTCAGTACTGGAACTTACCTGAACATGAACTTGTAGGTTTGGTTACAGGTAAGATGACTCTCTGGTGCAGCACTAACTCAATTTCTTGATTCACTTTCTAGTATAAGAGGATGTTGAACCTTCCTTGAGGTGAACAAGCACACTGGTTTTGTATCTGGTCTCAATGTGATGCAAGAGGCTGTTTTCAGCTTCCCCAGACCACTAAATAATTTTGGAAATTCTGTCCTGAATTCTGTAAGTTTTGCTTGGCTTCCCAATTCTCCTACTTGATAGGCGAGTTGCAAGCTTCGAATTAGCAGTGAACACTCGGTTTAGGGTCACATACAAAGTTTCTGTGATTTCTCTTCCTTTGTAGTGAATTTAGCTGTCAGAGTTGTATGGTCAAGGCTGGAGGAAGTCTCCCTTTAGCCATTGTTCTGTGTCTGAAAGAATTGAAACTCCTGCTTCTGTGTTTAAATTGAAGTTTGTTTTATGTCCATTGAGTGTAATGTCTATGCTCCAATAGTTCCCATTTGATCCTGTAATCTCTCCCAAGGTTGGCACTTTGGTATCTTTTTCATCTTCAACTTCTTGAATGCTACATGATATTGGTTGTTTCGCCTTTAATTTTGGTGTTAGGAGCTTTTTGTTGTGACATACCAATTTAAAATAGCCTCTCTTCTTGCAGGAATGGCACTCCATGTTTTTGGCTGTGTCAATGCAGTCTTTTTCCACCACAACAAGAACACTGAAGAATGGTAGCTACCACACCCTCCTCACTCTTTATTTTGGATTCGGTACGCTGTTACTTCTGTGTCCAACAAACTGCACTGTGTCAGCAGTTTTTCTCCACAAGAAACCTTTGCCGCCTCGAATAAATACCTGAGTTTGTTTTCTCACTGTTGCCTGCCTTGTTAATTGCACTGTCCTCAACAGGGACAAAACTTCCTTCGACTGCAGAAAAGCTGATAAAGTCTCCTCTAAGACAACAATATAATCCCAAATTAATCTTTCAGGGTTCCATGTTCACAATTCTCAGCTCGTCAACATAAATAGTAAATGAAGAAATCTACGCTCTCTCCCTGTCTTTAGGTGCACCTATCGAACTTCTCCCTTTCTATAACGGTTTCCTTCTAAGACTAAAATAAGTATCAAAGGTTTTGATAATTTCTTTGTATGTCACCGTTTCTTAATTTATGCCCTCTCTGACCATTACATTATTTTCACTACTGCCTATGGTGTAGAGAAGGGTACTGACCAGTGCCTTGCTAGGCTTCTCTGCTATTTCCGGAGCTGTTCTGTATCTAGTAAGCCTATGATGCCAGTTCTGCCACTTCTTGGCTCTATCTAAGCCTTCGAGGCACTCTGATGAACGTTGGATTTTCTCCATGCCTTCTCTTCGCCATGGCCTTTTCTTAAGTTCTGCTGGTGATTTTCCTGCAATGTCCTTGTCTCACGGCTCGTTTTTCTTGCTGCTTCTTCCAGTTGCTGGGCTCTTAATTTGTGTTTTTCGCTGTCACCATCTGTTATCATTGTTGTGGGTCTTAGATGAGGTTGTTCATGGTCTGAATTTATAGAGACTGCAGGAGGCAAGGCCATTGGTAAATTTTACCTTTTATTGAATGTTATACTAACTATGAACAGTATAGGCTTAGCATGAGGCTCTACGAAGAACTGGCTCTCAGCATACATTCATGTGATGTGATGTTGCCATGTGAGCAACATCACTGATGACATAGATCTATATTTACATATTTAATATTAACCCTTTATACTACAAGGATAGGCTCCATAATCATCCCCATCTTCATTGATGGGGGAACCCAACACGTCAGTGCAAAAGACAAAGTTGAAACAATTGCAACTATCTTCAACCAGAAAATGTCAAGTGGATGATCCATCTCGGCCTCCTCCTGAGGTTCCCAGCATTACAGTCAATTTGATTTGCTCCACTTGATATCAAAAAATGGCTGAAGGTGCTGGATGCAACAAAGGCTATTGCCTCTGACAACACTTGGCTGTAGTGCTGCAGATTGTGCTCCAGAAATGGCTATGCCCCTAGCCAAGCTGTTTCAATACAGCTACGGCACTGTATCTACCCAACAATGTAGAAAATAGCCCAGGTATATCCTATTCACAAAATATGGCCAATTTCTGCCCCATCACTCTACTCTCAATCATCAGCAATGTGATGAAAGGTGTTGTCAACAGTGTTATCATATGGAACTTATTCAGCAATAGCCTGCTCACCAATGCTCAGTTTGGGTTCTGCTAGGATCATTCATTACATCCTTGGTCTAAACATGGACAAAGGAGCTGAACTCAAGAGGTGAGGTGACAGTGACTGCCCTTGACATCAAGGCAGCATTTGACCAAATGTGGCATCAAAGAACCCTAGCAAAACTAGAGTCAATGGGAATCTACAAGGCACAAGTCAGGAATGTGAAGCGATACTCTCCACTTGCCTGGATGAGTACAGCTCCAACAATATTCAAGAAGCTTGATACCATCCAGGACAAAGCAGCTTGCTTGATCAACACTTTAAACATTCACCCTTCACCACCAGTACAATGGCAGCTGTATGTATCATCTTCAAGATGCACTGCAGCAACTCACCAAACCTCATTCGACAGCACCTTCCAAACCCATGACCTCAATCACCTAGCAGGATAAGGACAGCAGATGCTTGAGAACACTGCTACCTGCAAGTTCTCCTCCAAGTCACACACCATCCTGACTTTGAACTATATCGGCATTCCTTTGCTGTCACTGGCTTAAAAGCCTGGGACTCCCTTCCTACAGTGCAGTGGATGTACCTACACCAGATGGACTATAGCAGCTCAAGAAAGCAGCTCACCACCACCTTCTCAAGCACAATTACGGACGGGCAACAAACGATGGCCTTGCCATCCACATTCTATAAATGAATATAAAAAAACATTGTCTGTTTAAAGGGGCAATAAATGAGCAAGTTGTATCAATGCTGCATGCTTACCATGACAGCACCTTCCTAACTTATGGTTTTTAATAGTGTTTTAACCAGGGTTATTTTGCTTGTGGCAATGCTTCTCCTAAAGTCGTCACCCAATTGTAGCATTATAGGTTATTTTGGCAGTATTGCAAGCTCAAATCCTCACTATCAAATTAAAGACAGCCATAATAAATTAATGGAGAATGACTAAAAGACTCAGCCATATGACTTAACCAAGTGGACCAGACCCAGGTAAACGAACCTGCAATTTTCCATGGAAAATGTGTTTTTGAAGATATTTTGGGTAAATATGTCTGAAATACACTAGCTCTTTTACCTATGTTATTGAGCAGAATTTTGTTTTGGTCATAATCACAAAATCCAGAGGGAATGTGGAGAATGAGAAACTACCCTTTCATAATACATTAAAGGCCATAAGCAATTATTTGACTTGACGATGCAGAAGAGTTTGACCTCGGCAGAGGTGTACTCATCGACATGTGTCACATTGCATGGTAAATCTGTTCACTGGAAATTCTGGAGATCTACCAATTACTGTTGTGAGACAGCAGGATAGTACTTCCACCTGCCCAATTCGCCCAACACTGACCCCGGATGGAAATTGCAGGATTGGCTGATTACAGTATTGGAGTACAAGATCCACACAGCATTATTATTAGTTGGAGGGCGCCACTAGATGACCTGGAACATTTGTGGATCAGTGGCAGGGGAGCGTCAAGAAAGAACTTGTAAAGTGCTGAATTTAAAGCTGTACTGTTCTTAAAGCATTACCAGCTGGCAGTAAGCTGAAAAAATATGGTTATGATGTCCTTGATTTTTCAGTTTAGACCAGGATTCACACTGGTTCAATATGAGATGATTGTGGACTTTAGCGTCCTCATATGATTTTAGCTTTTAATGATTAATGTAATGGTTTGAAGGGTTATTAATGGGAAATTGCTGGTTCGTACATTTGTTGTACTAACAACGCATAATCCGATCCAATATTTTAAATCCCTGATGAGTTTTCATGCAAATCTTTCCCAGTAGTTGTCTGTGACATTCATGTCCCCTCAGCATGTTCAACATCCTCTGTCTCTGGGTGTTCAGCTTCTGACTCAGTGTGCTTCTCAAGAACATCAATGGGCAGGATTTTCTGCTTGGCGTGCGGGTGTGCGCCCAACATGCCCAAGCATGAAATAGCGTGCGATGATGTCAGGCGAGCGTTCCGACATCATCGCTCGCTCGCGCGAGAGTTGGCAGCACTCCCGCCAACAATTAAGAGGCATATTAAGGCCGTTAATCAATTATTTTCCGCTGCCCGTCCAATATTACGGTTGGTGGGTGGGCAAATCGGCCAGGCGGCCTTTGGAGTTTTGAGGAAACCTCATCCACGGGTTTTCCGTCATTAAATTAAAAAAATAATTTAGGGGCAGAGCTTTTCAAATATACATGTTAAGGCGGGTGAGTCCGCTGTGTGGATATTGTTTTCGGATTTTTAAAACTTTATTTATTGGTTTAAAATACTCCAGCCCCCTGAGGCAGCTCTCTACCTTCAGGGAGCTTTCATTCCACGCTCCCCCGCGCCTGCGCTGACTTCAGTGCTTGCCCTCCTCCCGCTCCGACCCCGGCAGCGCTGAGCTTCTCGGTTGAAGGCCGATCGCGGGTGGCGGGCCATTTCCCAGCTGCCCCCAGGGCCTGCCCGACGACCCGAGAAACCTGCCCATTGTCTTAGCTTTCTGAAGTGCTAAATTTTGAATAACAAACCAGAGCAACCAGAATTCTCAACGTAAGATTGAGAGAGCACTGAAGGGATTCTGCTGACATTTCTGGCATCTGAATCTTCCCTTCAGCATGCCAATGATGTGCTCTATTTTAATGTGAGTTTAGACGTGCCCCTTGTTAGATCCAGCAAAACAATATCTTTCTGGCCGACACACATAAGCAGCTTGGCGTCAAGAACAGAAGCCAGAATCCAAATGAACTGAAAGCAGCCAACCACCTTAAGCCTGACTCTGCTTAGCTTTAAATATATACAGGACATAGGTAATTCATAAATATTCATGCACAATGCTAGTCCTGCTCTTGACTCCCCTGACAGTGAGAAGACCATGGAACTTGTCATGGTTTCCCATACAGTCTACAATCTGAGTGCCTTTTACACATTGGTTTACAGATCGTGTAGGAAAACCGTCACCTGCTTACTTACTCTCTATATGCAGCCTTTTCGTTCAAGCAGTTAAATGTCGCTGAGATGTTGGAAGCTTGAAGAGCGCAGGTGTTAACTTTTAAGTGTCCACCTAGCCCTGTTATCACTGATTCCTTCATTCTGAGGGAGATGGTGATGCAGCAGTAATGTCACTGGCCTACTGGAGGCCGTGGCTAATGCTCTGAGAACAAGGGTTCAAATCCCACCAATTCAATTAATGAATCTGGAATATAGAACTAGTCTCTGCAATGGTGACCATGACAATTATAATCAATTGTTGTAAAAATGCATCGGGTTCACTACTGTTCCTTTAGGGAAGGAAATCCATCTTCAGCTGCTTCATCAATGACCTTCCTTCCATCATAAGGTCAGAAGTGGGGATGTTCGCTGATGATTGCACAATGTTCAGCACCATTCGCGACTCCTCCAATACTGAAGCAGTCCATGTCCAAATGCAGCAAGACCTGAACAATATCCAGGCTTGGGCTGACAAGTGGCAAGTAACATTTGCGTCACACAAGTGCCAGGCAATGACCATCTCCAGCAAGAGAGAATCCAACCATCGCCCGTTGATGTTCAATGGCATTACCATCACTGAATCCCCCACTATCAACATCCTGGAGGTTACCATTGACCAGAAACTGAACTGGACTAGCCACATAACTACTGTTGCAACAAGAACAAGTCAGAGGCTAGGAATCATGTGACGAGTAACTCACCTCCTGACTCCCCAAAACCTGTCCACCATCTACAAGGCACAAGCCAGGAATGTGATGGAATACTCCCCACTTGCCCGGATGAGTACAGCTCCCACAACACTCAAGAATCTTGACACCATCCAGGACAAAGCAGCCCACTTGATTGGCACTGCATCCACAAACATTCACTCCCTCCACCACCGACGCACAGTGTGTACCATCTACAAGAAGCACTGCAGGAATTAACTAATGCTCCTTCGACAAATCCTCTTCCTTCCAAACCCACGAGCACTACCATCTAGAAGGACAAGGGCAGCACATAGATGGGAACACCACCAACTGGAAGTTCCCCTCCAAGTCACTCACCATCCTGGTTTGGAAATACATCGCCATTCCTTCACTGTTGCTGGGTCAAAATCCTGGAACTCCCTCCCTAACTGTACTGTGGGTGCACCTACACCACATGGACTGCAGCAGTTCAAGAAGGCAGCTCACCACTACCTTCTCAAGGGCAACTAGGAATGGGCAATAAAGGCTGGCCTGGCCAGCGAAGCCCACATCCCGAGAATGAATTTTTTAAAATCTGCTTTCCTTACCCGGTCTGGCCTATATGTGATTCCAGACCCACAACAATGTGGTTGACTCTGAATTGGCCTAGCAGGCCATTCATTTAAGGGCAGTTACGGATGGGCAACAAATACTGGCCTTGTCAGTGACTCCCACGTCTCATGAAAGAATTAAAAAAAAGAAATGCAGGCCTATGTTCTCACACTATTTAGACATTTGAGAAAATGAAATCGTTATTCTTGCCAAAATAGTCAGGGTTGAGAAGCCTGGCTAATATGGCCACGTAAGTGCAATCTGTAGTTCTAAGCACTTGAAGAAATTCTATGAAAATGAATGAATATTCAATTGTATTGGCCCTGTGCGGAATTCAATTAACCGGACTGCCATAGCAAGCAACGTTCACCTTATGTAAGCTGACTGACCCTTGGAATTAGATGGTGGATATTAAGTGCAGTAGTGCCTTTCTGAGCCCCAGTTAGCTTTGTACTGTTTCCTGGGAAAGTTTGCAGATCTCTTTGGTGGATGGAACTGAGCTCTTTCAGGGCTTCTGAGCTGAACCACACCTCCTTACACATAACTCCAGGGAGATATTCCAATAAAATAAAACCTTCTAGGTCTCCAAACCCCTGCAGTTGGGTATTATTAAATGGGTCTGGAACGCCTGCGGTGTTGCCTTGTGAACATGGCTTCCCAGATTCCCAGCTGTTCCTCATCTAACAAATAAATGATAAAAAAGGAGAATCACCACAGGGGGAAAGTATTTTGCAGCCATTCCCTGCATTTTAGAGAAATTTTCCAAACCAAAAATAATAGTCTTGAGGAAGTCTTCCAACTGAAACTCTTGAAAATAAAGAGCAAAACTGTTTTGATGAAAGACCAATTCAAAGTTATGGGCCTCCATCTATCAACACAATGAAATACGGCAATTCACCTACAAGATCTCAGCATCCCTCAGCCTTCCTCAGGTGCTGTGTTATGTTACCCCAGTTCTATAGTGGCGCACATTAGGTCAGTGGGCACTTGGCCATTGGTGACAATGATGACATTATCCTGGTCTAAACTCATCATTCACCTTGCCAGTGACAGCCACATACTGAGAATAAATTGTTAAGAAGTCTCCTTCTCCAGACAGAAACCTATTATAAACCCACTTTCTCCCCTCGCTCCAGAGAGTGCTTACTCGGTTATGGTTCTTTATGGATCAGCTGTCCTTCAACATTTCAACCAAATGATTCTTCTTCATAGTTGAGCCTGGACAATGGGGTGTGGGCGGGGGCAGTAGATGGTGGAGTCAGCAGATGCATAAGGCAAGCCCTCTTCTTACCTGATGTCCACTTTCCAGCAGGAATTGCTGGCCAACACTTTGGGTGCAGTCAATCACCTGCCAAGATGACAGATGGGTGCCATCAGCTGCTCATCAGGTTTACCAGTGGTCCATGGGCACTGAAGCCAATCACAGTGCCCCAACCACTGCTCTGGTTAAGTCAGCTAGCTCAAGCACAGACAGGAGATCAAATCTTGGATCTTGTTGGATGGTCTGGCTTAGTATCATTTGGCATGATGGGCCCAAGATCCACCATTACGGCAGAATTATTTATGTGATGAAAAATGTCATTTACTTAGTATGGTCAAGGGATATTCAGAAACTCTACATGAGTGCATTCTGGGAGGGTAAGATAGAACTGTGGGAAGTTTTGAAATGTCTTGTTCATTTTGCCCTGGGTTGAGACTTCCCCAATAAAATCAGCGAAGAAGTTTTTGACCACTCAATGAAACATAGCCCAGCCTGAATCACCTCCTTCAGGACAGCCAAGGGGAAGAAAATGAACAAAATTGGACAAGCAATATTGTCTTTGCATTGACATGAGAATCGTGGAATAATAAGGCAGAGAAGGAGTCAATTTGGTCCACCATTGCTGGTTCTTTGCCCTTGGACCACTGGTAAATCTGATGAGGGTCTGATGGCAACCTTCCGTCCATCTTGGCAGATGATTGACTGCACCCAAAGTGTTGGCCAGCAAATTCCTGCTGGAAGGTGGACCTCAGGTAAGAACAGGGCTTGTCTTGTGCATCTGGTTATCCTACCTAATCCCAATCAATAGTGCCAGAGACTCAGATAACACTGTTACCAGTTATGGTACCTGTGAGAGGAAAAGTACACAAATAGTTTCGGTGAGGATCAATAGTTTCAGTGGGAGCAAAATGTGATTCTGTATAGTAACTGCAAGCCTGGTGAGTAAGGAAGCTGATAACTTGCACCATTGATATTCAGTCAGGTGAGGAAGACTTTGTCCCAAAATGTAGTCATCATTTGGACTGGAACCATATAATTGCAAATCAACGATACTTAGCACTGTGCGACTGCTATGTTCGCTGCCGGGAATATTCTGTTATTTACAGAGCATTGCTTTTTGAACCACTGCCATTCCCACTGGCCTATTCTAATTCGTCACTGACCTAGGGGTGCCTAGCACTGTGCCATGACCGGGCATTCCATAGAGAATGTTCTTTTCTTTGGAGACCTTAGCTCTTTATACAGCTGCCAGGATTTTTTTTCTTTTGCCCTGGGACCCCAAGGGTAAAATACAACAAACATTCAGTGCATTTTTGTGTCAGTCAACAGTAACTCTTGGGACATGAGCCATGATAGGGTACTGTCGGTCACCGTTCAAAAACGTCAGGAGAACATCCCTTTCCTGCCATTCTCAACCAAAGTAAAATATTCAGGCACTTGCTCTTTATATCCATGAGGACATCACTTAGTCTCCTATAGCTTCTCATTTAGTTTTCAGTTTTTCTTCTCCCTTTTCTTCTTTCCTTCTCTGCTGAAGTCTGGGGTACAGTTCCAGAGACAGCTGGAGTCCTGGGGTACCTCCCCTCTAGCCACTTTTCATGTGTGAGCGTTGACAGCAAGGATCAGCAGAAGAGTTGACCGTGAGCAGCCCTGCAGCTGGGCCAGTAAGCATTTACATGCATTTTTCAGTGGGACTCACTGGTTAGCATTTAGGAAGATTGCTCCTTTCCTCGCTGGGCTAGAATTAAATAAATTGCTGAATTTTACCATGTTGCCATTTCTAGCTAGAAAGTAACGTAAAGAAAGACAAAGAAATTAAATGATGAAAAAAAATTAATGTAAGTGAACATTTTTTTGAAGGATATATGAAGACTGTTCAAATATTTTGAGGTCTTAGAGCCCTTAAGACCAGGTCTTTCCTGCCAAGGCTGGAACATACAAGTGAACATACAAACATACAAATTAGGAGCTGGAGTAGGCTACTCAGCTCCTCGAGCCTGGTCCGCCATTCAATAAGATCATGGCTGATCTGATTGGAACCTCAACTCCATATTCCTACCTACCAATAACCTTTCACCCCCTTGCTTATCAAGAACCTATGTAGCTTTGATTTAAAAAATATTCAAAGACTCTGCTTCCACTGCCTTTTGAGTAAGTGAATTCCAAAGACTCACCTCCCTCTGAGAGAAAATATTTCTCCTCATCTCTGTCTTAAATGGGTGACGCCTTATTTTTAAACAGTGACCCCTAATTCTAGATTCTCCCACAAGAGGAAACATCCTCTCCACATCCACCCTGTCAAGACCCCTCAGGATCTTATAAGTTTCAATCAAGTCGCCTCTTAATCTTATAAACTCCAACGAATAAAAGCCTAGCATGTCCAATCTATCCTCATTAGACAACCCTCCCATTCCAGGTATTAGTTTAGTAAACCTTCTCTGAACTGCTTCCAACGCATTTACATCCTTCCTTAAATAAGGAGACCAATACTGTACACAATACTCCAAAATGTGTTTCACCAATTCCCTGTATAACTGAAGCATAACCTCTCTAATTTTGTATTCATTTCCTCTCGCAATAAATTATAACATTCTACTAGCTTTCTTAATTACTTGCTGTACATGCATTCTAACCTTTTGCGATTTATGCACTAGGATACCCAGTTCCCTCTGCATTTCAGAGTCCTGCAATCTCTCACCGTTTAGATAACATGCTTCATTTTCAATTCTTCCTGCCAAAATGAATGATTTTACATTTGCCCACATTATACTCCATTTTCCAGATCTTTTCCCACTCACTTAACCTATCTATATCCCTTTGCAGCCTCCTTATGTCCTCTTCACAACCTATTTTCCTACCTATCTTTGTGTCATCAGCAAATTTAGCAACGATGCCTTTGATCCCTTCATCCAAGTCATTTATATAAATTGTAAAAAGTTGAGGCCCCAGCACTGATCCCTCTGGCACACCACTTGTTACATCTCACCAGCCAGAAAAAGACCCATTTATGCCAACTTTTTGTTTCCCGTTAGCTAGCCAATCTTCTATCCATGCCAAGAATTCACTCTTCTTGCTTAGCCAATGTCAATGCCTATCACATGAGAAATGTACACGAATGGGTCTAGAAATTGGATCTCAGTGCACCAGTGGGATAAATGTAAAATGACGACCTAAGGGTGGCAGGTGCACATTCATTCTGTGGCTGATGTGTGTCAACCGTCATATTGGTAAAAGTTTCTCCCTAGACATTAAGGGCACACACCTGGATATACATATGCAAACAGTGGGGGGAGGGCCTAATGATTGTTTGTGGTCTCCTTATCAAAATTTGGTTGCGCATGACCACAACATGTGCAGAGTAAATATAAGAGTCTCAATTCTCTGTGGCTTTTTGTTACTTTGCTCAAATGAACTCAGTAAGGTTGATGCACATTCCACACCCATACAACTTTTGTAAGTTACATGATATAAATGTCATCACATAGACAGTTCCACTGTAGTATGCAATGGTGGATAGATCCATAATGACTAGTGACTTCTGATTCACTATTAATTATAGAATTTCATTTACAATGCTGTTACACCTAATGTCCATTAACTTCCCCCAGTCTTTTTCCACTAAGCAGAAAGTGAATGAAAACTTGGTTCTCTATAAGAACATAAAAAATAGGAGTAGGAGTAAACCATACAGACCCTCAAGTCTGCTCTGCCATTCAATAAGATCGTGACTGATCTTCTAGTTCAACTCCACTCTCCAGCTTTATCCCAGTACACCTTGATTCCCTTAGTGCCCATAATTCTATCAATCTCAGTCTTGAACATACTCAACAGATGAGAATCTTCCATGGTAAAGACGTATGTATGGTTAACGCCAAATTTTATATCATAAATATTTGCTGCAAAACCTGATTTGTCCCGTTTGGGTTCCCATTATTTGCCTAATGGCCAGGGGAGGTGTAAAGATTTGGATGATTCACTTCCACTACATGACAGGAAGGAAGAGAAGTCAGAGGCTGAATTGCACACAGCCACTTGCCTGCACTTCCAAATGGGAAATAGCATTGACAAACAGCTGAAAGCTAATCATTTCCCTGCTTCATGAACCAGCACTGACGGCCTCTGCAGTGAAAAGAAATGGTTCTAAAGGGGATGGATCTGAGAGGGAAATGTAATCTCTAACCTGCACATGGAGTATTTTGCGCCTTCCAGCCACCTACTCCTGTCACTGGACTAAAGGTTTTGCTGCGCATTTGCCAATCCCAACATAGGGATGAATTCCAGGTCAGGAGTCTGGAAGAACAAGCGGTGGGACATCTGATGTGATCTTCCTTGAGGCGGCCTATTAAGAAGCTGCCTCTAGGAGCCCTGTCCTATTAGGGATGATGGCTAGGTTCCCAACCCCAGCAGGTCCAATCAGCGTAGCCTGTGGAAATGGCCACTGTCCGTTATTACAGTGTGGGTAAAGCTTGGTCATCTACAGTAGTGACTGCAGCACCAAGGAGACACCTTCAGTGGGAGGAAAGTGGCTGCCATTGCAGCAGGGCAAGCATTAGCGGAGACATCAATCTCCATGAAGTGGCTGCGAAGGCATGCCTGCTTCTTGAGGATAGATCTCCCCCCTTGTGAATTACTGCCTACAAATCCTCAGTTAACTTGCAATTTGGGCCACCTGGTGAGAGGCCACCCTCCGCAGCATTGCTGGGCTCCTGACTCTGCTGGGGGCCCACACGATGCCAGGAAAGTTACAGCGCTGTGGCAGAAATGGCCCTTGATTGGTTCCTTAATTGGCTTAGTTGCCTGCCTCTGTGGAGCAGGATGCCCTTGGGAAAGGTGTACTTTCCCCCACCCGCATAACCCCCATCCCATCCTCCGCTTATGTCTCCACCAGGCAAGGAAAATGAAGCCCAATGTTTCAATCTGAATTTGAGGGAGCTGCTCACAATTAGCTGGCCTGGAATTTCCAATGTACCATTGTAGCATTGGAGGAATGTAGCAGCATTTCTGCAGCACATCAAACTGTAAAAAGTGGCTGGGTTGACAGTGGCTGAGTGGCTAAAAGGGCTGAAAGTGTCCAGGGACTCATCCTTTTATCCCAACATGACCTTCTGCACCCAGGAAACCCCCCAGAGCACAGGCACATTGGCAATTATAAAATGCAAATACCTTATTATCAGCTGTTAAACTATGATTTTTGCATTTAATCCTGTGGGCAGGGCATTCCCAGGATTCGTGTAACTCGCCAGGGAAATTAAGGTGAGTGGAGTGTGGGTTTTGAGGGGCCTGAACACATGACAGGCAAGGAATGCTTTAAATGTTAATTCCTCACACCTGCTTCGTTGCCTAATTGAAAAGCTTCTGCTCACAGGACTTGTTCTGAGAGTGCGCTTTAATTGGTTTGGAGATAATTTCCACTACTTTGGAAGTCATTTCTGCTACTTTGGAGCCTATTGGGTTTGAACTACACTTTCCAGCTGTCAAGCTTCTGTTCAACATGGGTGTTGCTTATGCAGCGTTACCATGGGACCCCACCAGCAACAGCAGGAGCAGCAGCAGCCTTCTCCTTGACCACTTTAATCTCTTCACCTCTGACTCCTTCCAGGTAACTGCAGGTGATGCTTGCAGAATCTCACAATGTGTGCCCAACAATACATCTCACAGGTGACTGATGCCATGTTTTTCAGGGCCAGCACTCAACCAATGAGGCCAGTCAGAAAGATCAGGCATTCAGCTTTTCCACTCTGGTTGGTTTGCCACAGGTCCAGGGAGTCATTCAGATCACCCACTGATACCTGGAATGGGAGTTGTTATCTTATGAGGAAAGGTTGGTCAGGCTGGGCTTGTATCCTTTGAAGTTTAGGAGATTGAGAGACGATCTTAATTGAAACATAAAGATCCTGAGGGGACTTGACAGGGTCAATACTGAAAGTATGTTTCTCCTTCTGGGAGAGACTGGAACTAGGGGACAGAGTTTAAAAATAAGGGGTCACCCTCCCATTTAAAATAGAGATGAGAAGATTTTTTTTTCTTTCAGAGGGTCATTTTAGAACTCTCAGTAGGTGGAAGCAAAGTCAATGAATATTTTTAAGGCAGAGGTAGATAGATTCTTGACTAACAAAGGAATCAAAGGGGTATTGGTGGGGTAAGTGGGAATGTGGAGTTGTGGCCACAATCAGGTCAGCCTTGATCTTATTGAATGGCGGAGCAGGCATGAGGGGCCAAAATGGCCTACTAATTAGCAGTGAACCACCTGGTTCACTAATTCGTATGTTCGTATGATCCCGGATAGCCTGTGTCAGCAGAAAGGGCTTCCACTCCATCAACATTCATCTCATCTGCAACCACAAAAAAAACATTCTTACGTGTCTGTGCAAGATTTCCAGGGGGCTGCCTTGATGCTTTCATCCTACGCCAGTATTTTGGACTAATATTCCAGAGACCCAGGGTAATGCTCTGGGTACCCGGGTTCAAATCCCACCATGGCAGATGGTGAAATTTGAAACTCAATATTGAATTGAATTCAATAAAAATCTGGAATTAAAAAGCCTAATGATGACCATGAAACCATTGCCGATTGTTTTAAAAATCCACCTGGTTCACTAATGTCCTTTAGGGAAGGAAATCTGCTGTCCTTACCTGGTCTGGCCTACATGTGACTCCAGACCCACAGCAATGTGGTTGACTCTTAAAAATGCCCTCTGAGCGAGAGCAATTAGGGATAGGCAATAAATGCTGGCCTAGCCAGCGACGCCCACATCCCATGAATTAATTTTTAAAAAGCTAAGCCTCCCCACTGAGATCTTCAGTCTTCAAGACAGTGTCAGTGGATGGCTCCTTGGCGGTAAGGCCTACTCTCTGAAGACATTTCTGGTGACATCTGTGAGAATCCCAGATAATGATGCCCAGGAGAGGTACAATAGATGCCACATTACCAGCAGGGCTGTCATTAGATGCTGAAGATGTGCATTGGGTGCCTCAACAGTTCTGGGGGCTGCCCTTCAGAATATATTGGCCCGTTCATCGAGAATGACAGTGATCAACTGTGCCTTGCTCAACATCGTGCAGCAGTGAGGAATGGAGGAAGAAGGTTCTGAGTGCTTTGCCCCTTCCAAGGAGAAGGAAGAAGAAGAGGAATATGAGAAGTAGGAGGAGGATGAGGAGCATAATGTTGGCGAGGGTACCTGAAGTTCCAAACGTAGCAGACCGGGATGCCCAGGATAGTCTTATTCAGGCATGGTTCAATTATACTGCAGCAGTTTACCCATCCAACATAGTGGTAATGTTATTGGACTAGTAAGCCAGTGGCCTAGGCTAATGGTCTGGTGACATAGGTTCAAATCCCACCATGGCAGCTGGTGGATTTTAAATTCAATTAATACATCTAGAGTTAAAAGATAGTCTCAGTGATAGTGACCATGAATTGATTGTCACAAAAACCTCTCTGGCTCACAAATGCCCCTTTAAGGAAGGAATTCTGCACTCCTTACCTGGTCTAGCTGACTCCAGATCCAGAGTATGGTTGACTCTTAACTGCCCTCTGAAATGGCCTAGCACAATTCTCAGATCAAGGGCAAGGAGGGTGGGCAACAAATGCTAGCCTTGCTAGTGACGTCCACATCTCATGAAAGAATACATTTTTTAAAATTCTGAACCCACTTAGCAGCCCCCATCCCCTGTACAAAGCAGTCCGACAATCAACAATTCATCCCTTTCACAGATGTCGATTGCTCGTCTTTAACTCTTGTCTTACCATTCTTCATAAGGCAGAAGGCCACTTGCCAGAGAGCAGAGGTAAATGAGAAATTCAGGAAAATGAAGCACACAAATATATTTGATCATATAAAAAAATTTAACAGGAATTAACATTCGCATACCCTTGTGCATACCCGTGCATAACTACAAAACCTTATTCTTCCCTTTTCAACTGCTACTATTTGGTATTAACTCTGCGTCTTCAAGCAAGAGGTAGAGGCAGGTTGGTCATGGACACATAGGAATCCCTGATCTGACTGCTCAGATGCTCTTGAACGACCTCCTCTGTACTTTGGAGCTGATGAGAAACTCTGCCGATGATTTCCCAACTGCACCTGTGCAAGGGCAGACTCAGGCATCGGGACAGGAGGCAACATGTGGGGCTCTGAATGGAAAGGGGTGCCAGGGTGCCAAAGTGTCAGAAGTGAAAGTGCCTTTAGCAGTGTCCCCGCTTCCTTGACCCTTTTCTCCACTCTCCTTCTCATGCTTCCCTGCTAGCAATGAGATGCACAGCACTTTGCTGTCAGGACATCTCATCGAGAAGTTGTTAAAATGCAACAAACCTTTCCTGTGGATTAATGGCTGTCCATATCAAATAATTAAAGAAACTGGTTCACAATAGACTTGCAGAGTTTTTGGCTTTGGAGAGGAATTCCAAAGAACTGATATGGGAAAAGCCCCATTCTTTAACAATAATATGTGAACAGGTGAAACTCGGATCCTATTATGTCTCATGGCCAAGTTGTCAGAGCCCATTCAAAAAACAGATACTATGGTCACATGACAGACACCAGGGGGAGAATTTTCTCCCCATTGGGCAGGCCGGTCGGGAGCGGGCTCAGAACCGATTGCCGCCCGCGATCGGCTGGGCACTGCCATTTTACGTGGGCAGGCCAATTAAGGCCCTCCCAGCGTGACGCACATCTGGAAGCGCTACCTGTGCGGGCGGGGAGAGGAGGGAGAGTTGGGGACTGTGCTCTTTTGCGTATGCATGCAAAAGAGCGCAGAAATCTCCCTGAGGCACAGAGCAGCCTCGGGGAGATTAATTTAATAATAAAACATTGCAAAAAAGAAAAAATAAAATTACTCAGACATGTCCCCTCATGTGACACTGTCACATGAGTGGCACATGTTTTTGAATTTTCATAAGACATTTTATTTAATTATTAAACACTTCATGAAACCTCATCCCGCCAGTGGATGAGGTTTCATGAAAAATGTGAAGGCCGCCTGGGCTCTTCGCCTGCCCACCAACCTTAAGGTTTTGATCGGGCAGCCCTGACAATCAGTTTAATTAGTTAATTAATGGCCTTAACAGGCCTTTGACAGTTTGGTGGGTGCGCAGCCGACTCCAGTGCGCGGCCGCTGAACTGAAGATGGGAATGATGCGCGGTGATGTTGGGACACAAGCCCAATGTCACCGCGCATCATTTTACATGATAGCATGTGGGGCCCGCCCCTGCACGCCAAACGGAGCCCAGGTATTATACGATGTGCCTGCATGCCATTGTAATGTAAAGGTGCTTGGCATAGCAAGGGTTATTGTGGGTCTGGAGAATAGCACCACCCACGGTATGATGTATAGATTCATATGGGAATAGACTGAGAGAAGAGTCTACAGAGAATACTCTGGAGCCAGCCTGCATGGAGACAACAGCTTTAGGCATGACAATACCTTGGATCTGTAAATAGTTAAGGGTTAACAATAAGCAGTTCATGTTTAAACATACAAGTCTAAAGATCTCATAGTTGGGACACCACTGTGCACCATATTACAACATTGTTGGCAACAGTGGGATATCAGCGCTATCAGCATAGTACAACACCAGGTTTCTGATAAGGGACATTTATTAAGACACATTTTTGGAGTAGTAGAGAGAGACATTTACAGGCCAGCAGGATAGCACCCTGCCTAATATCTATCAGCATGTAGAGGCTTCGAGCTAGCGTTTATCTATCTGTTTGAAGAATCAAACCGGGTATTTGCTACAAGGGTTCATCTGTACTTTAACTGGGGTGAAGCAAGAGAGACCTGCTGTTGCAAGCAGTAAACCACTGCAAATCCGTCTTCATCAACCTCCAGATCCATTTTTTCAGTGGACCAAAAAAGGAATCACAGGCCTGCAATGTTCCAAGGCTTCATCTTGGGAGGAACAAATGTGAGAGTGAACCTTTGGAATTTTAAGACCTAAATGCATGCTACCTCTCTCGTAATCACTAACTTTTCTTAAGTGTGTGCGTACGTACATCTGTATGAGTGTGTGAGTAGGTGCAGTTGCAAATACATTTTGGGTGTTGAGTAATAAACATTTGTCTCTTTTTTAAAATTTACGAGAAAACCTGTAATTTGTCTATTCTTTACATTTGCAGCACTCAGAGGTTAAACACATTATGGCATAGTGGTATTGTCACTGGACTAGTAATCCAGAGACCCAGGGTAATGCTCTGGGGGCCCAAGTTCAAATCCTGCCATAGTAGAATCTCAATTCAATAAAAAAATCTGGATCTGGAATTAAAAGTCTGATGATGACCATGGAATGACTGTTGTAAAAAACCCATCTGGTTCACTAATGTCCTTTAGAGAAGGAATCTGCTGTCCTTACCTGGTCTGGCCTACATGTGACTCCAGACCCACAGCAATGTGGTTGACTCTTAAATGCCCTCTAAACTAGGGGTAATAAATGCAGGCTTGGCCAGCAATGGGTAATGGCCAGTGACACCCACACCCTGTGAATGAATAATAAAAAAATGCAAGGCATTAAGATCTGGAATGCATTGAGAGTTTGACAACCAAGTAACCTTCTTCTGTGCTGTAACTATTGTATGATTCTGTAACTTATTACTCTTCCAACTTGAACAGCAAGAATTTAAACACTCACAATCGTGAATAATATGAAAAGAATCAAGGGAATTATTGAGCCCTAGAAGAAACACTGGATATTTAAAATGTTATATGTCTTTCATCAGGAGAATCATCAGAATTGTCAGAGAGATTATAAATCTTTTATGCATTTATCCAACCAGAGAACATGTTGCATCGATTCCGTTCTGTACTAGTAATTTCAACACCATCCTTACTGGTGCCAAGAAACGTTATACTGCAACTTCATGAACAATCAAATGACTGCAGAAAATAGCTCAAGGGCAGTCCACTGTGTTACTAACTTTCAGCTATCCAACACCACTGTTTCAAGAATTGGGAAATATCCCAGGAAATGTCCATATAACAGAAAGGTACATAATGAAACCTGGAGCTGAGAAGAATCATTGCAGAGGAGAAAGAATATGACTGTTGCAGTTTTTATTTTTTAACAAGATATTTTTCTCTGGCTAGAATTTAATACCTTCCCCCGAGGCAAGTGTAGTCATGGGGGCGTTGGATTGGACAGGAGGGTGACGCAGAGGACCTTGCCACTTCACACCTCTAACCAAAATAAATCCATGGCGAGAAGGCTCGTAGATGGTCTCCGCACCCTGCTACCAACTGAGGCCCTTAAAGGGTAACTAATGCCCACATAAGGGCCTCATCCCACTGCTACTGTATGCACCCAATGGTGGGAAGGGGACTCGCCATGTGGGAAGCCTGGAATGCAAACCCTGTGACCCTGCAACCCACCCCCTCCCACCATCACTCACCTGTGGCCTGGGTCCCTCAGAGATCCTGTGTGCATTACCGGCAGCTGTCACCTCCACCCGGGTCATGCTGCTGAACAATGCACAGCTGCCAGTCTCTGATTGGCTGGCAGCTCTTGGAGTTGGGGGGGGATGGGTGGGGATTTGCCCAATTAAATGCTTGATTGGCACTTAATTGCGTAGGCCTTCCCACAAGTAGGTGACTTGAGGCTCTCGCTGGCTCTCCAGCCCAGAAGGCAAGACACCGATCATTTACATTAAATTCCACCTCAGACAACCCATATCAGTGAGCTGGCATTCCTTATGCCTTAGAGTGCATTTTTATCTGCCTAATGCGTAGGTAACTAATGATAAGTATAAGGATTGAGCAGAAAACACTCATTTGGTGTAATTTGGCTGCTGGTTATGTTACATGCCATCATATGATTTTCCTCAACTTCATTTGACTAGACATTTCACTAGACTACGGCTTAGGCTATTAACTGCAACACATAGTTATTAAATTAATGACTGAATACAAAAAATTAAACACTATATAGTTACAGGCTGTATTATGTCTCCACATCTAACATGGCCTGATTCTTGTACTTTGAAAGGGGTGGGATTAAGTTGGGCGATCTTGATACTCTAACCCCCAGCATCAACATATTGTTGGGGGTGTTGCGGGGAGTGAAAATCAAGGCCTCGGTTCCTGATTATCTACTTGGTATGGCAGCTTGCTGCTAAAGACCTGCAGGGTTACTCTGCCTTATTAATGTGGCTTCCAACAGATTACTCCATTTCAGAGGGAGGAAATAAATACAATAACTATCAATAGAGACAAAGTACCAGGGAATCTAATGGGACTAAAGGCCGATAAGTCACCTGGACCTGATGGGGTTGCATCCCAGGATATTAATGGAAATAGCTGCAGAGACACTGGATGCACTGGTAGTAATCTTCTAAGAATCCTTAGATTCTGGAAAAGTGCCAGAGGATTGGAAGACTGCCAATGCTTGAAAACTGGCAACAGTAGATGTAATATATTTGGATTTCGATAAGGTACCACACATAAGGCTACTTAATAAGGTAAGAGTCTATGGGGAAGGTGGTAGCATAGTGGTATTGTGATTGGACTGGTATTCCAGAGGCCCAGGGTAATGATCTGGGTCCGATTCCCACCAGGGCAGATGGTGAAATTTGAATTTATTTAAAAATCTGGAATTAAAAGTCTAATGAAACCATCATTGTAAAATACCATTCGGTTCACTGATGTCCTTTAGGGATCCTTACCTGTTTCTGGCCTACATGTGATTAGAGCAGATGGGAAATGGGCCCCCGACCATGGCCAGTCAGTGCGAATTGTGTCTTCTGAATGGTTGAGAAGGGCCTGGGGTGGGGTAGGGGTCCCATAAAGGGAGACTGGAACAAAGGTCTCACCAGTGGCAGGAAATGTCAGGTGGGTGGGCCACTTGGCATAACTCCCCTGCCCCCCCACCTTCTTGGAGGAGGTGGGTGTCAGGCAGGACACCTTTGTACCTAGTGATGGCAGGTGGAGGCCATGGTACCAGACCAAAAAAGCTTGGGTGGCAACTGAGGCCATCAGCCAAGATGGCAAGGGTGAGTACTGTGTTGGCATGGCTCAGTGTGGAGAAGTGTTAAGGGCCATCAGTGGTGTTAGAGTCTGAGTGCCAACTGTCAAAATCCTGAGGGGTCTAGACATAGAAAATAGGAGCAGGAGTAGGCCCTCCGAGCCTGCTCCACCATTCATTATGATCATGGCTGATCATCCAACTCAATAGCCTGCTCCTGCTTTCTCCCCATATCCTTTGATCCCTTTCGCCCCAAGAGCTATATCTAACTCCTTCTTGAAAACATACAATGTTTTGGCCTCAACTACTTTCTGTGGTAGCGAATTCCACAGGATCACCACTCTCTGGGTGAAGAAATTTCTCCTCATCTCAGTCCTAAACGGTCTACCCCGTGTCCTCAGACTGTGACCCCTGGTTCTGGACTCCCCCACCATCGGGAACATCCTTCCTGCATCTACCCTGTCTAGTCCTGTTAGAATTTTATAGGTTTCTATGAGATCCCCCCTCATTCTTCTGAACTCCAGCAAATATAATCCTAACCGACTCAATCTCTCCTCATATGTCAGTCCCGCCATTCCAGGAATCAGTCTGGTAAACTTTTGCTGCACTCCCTCTATAGCAAGAACATCCTTCCTCAGATAAGGAGACCAAAACTGCACACAATATTCCAGGTGTGGTCTCACCAAGGCCCTGTATAATTGCAGCAAGACATCCCTGCTCCTGTACATGAATCCTCTCGCTTTGAAGGCCAACATATCATTTGCCTCCTTTACCGCCTGCTGCACCTGCATGCTTACCTTCAGCAACTGGTGTACGAGGACACCCAGGTCTCGTTGTACATTCCCCTCTCTTAATTTATAGCCATTCAGATAATAATTTGCCTTCCTGTTTTTGCTACCAAAGTGGGTAACCTCACATTTATCCACATTACACTGCATCTGCCATGCATTTGCCCACTCACTCAGCTTGTCCAAATCACACTGAAGCATCTCTGCATCCTCCTCACAGCTCACCCTTTCAACCAGCTTTGTGTCATCTGCAAATTTGGAGATATTACATTTAATTCCCTCATCTAAATCATTAATGTATATTGTGAATAGCTGGGTCCCAGCACCGATCCCTGTGGTACCCCACTAGTCACTGCCTGCCATTCGGAAAAAGACCTATTTATTCCTACTCTTTGTTTCCTGTCTGCCAACCAGTTTTCTATCCATCTCAATACACTACCACCAATCCCAATCGCTTTAATTTTACACGCTAATCTCTTATGTGGGACTTTGTCGAAAGCCTTCTGAAAGTCCAAATAAACCACATCCAAGGGCTCCCCCTCATCAACTCTACTAGTTACATTCTTGAAAAATTCCAGTAGATTTGTCAAGCATGATTTCCCTTTCGAAAATCCATGCTGACTCTGTCTGATTCTGCCACTGTTTTCCAAGTGTTCAGCTATTAAATCTTTTATAATGGACTCTAGAATTTTCCCCACTACCGACGTCAGGCTGACTGGTCTATAATTCCCCCTTTTCTCTCTACCTCCCTTTTTAAAAAGGGACAGAATAGGTTGGGAGAAACTGTTCCTGCTCATAAATGGACTGAGAACCAGAGGGCACAGTTTTAAAGTGATTTGCAAAAGGAGCAAAGGCGAGGTGAGAAAAAAACATTTTCACACAGCAAGTAGTTAGGATTTGGAATGCACTGCCTGGAAGTATGGTGGAGGCAATTTCGATTGAGACATTCAAGAGGGCATTGGATGATTATTTAAATAGAAACAATGTACAGGGTTACAGGGAAAAGGTAGGAGATCGGCACTAAGTTAAAATTAACTGAGCTGGTACAGACACGATGGGCTAAATGGCCTCCTTGTACACCGTAACAATTCTGTGATTCTATGATTCGATGATGCTGGAGCTGGCCAAGAGGGTGAACCATGGCTGCTTGGCCTGAGTGCCTTGTGGCTCGAGGGCCACGACTCGGATGTGCCCTGCAAGGTGTTCCTCACATGGTGTTGGCCAGGCTGCAATGGCGTTGCAGGTAGAGAGTGGACTAATCAGTGCTCCTCTGTCCTTTCAGGAGAAGAGGAGCCATAACAACATAGAGAAGTCAAGGACATGCTGAGGCCCCCCAAACCTCCTAATCATGACGAGATTTGAAATGGACACTTTGGAGCTGGAGAGCCACCACCCACCTTGGTCAGCTGGTCACGGTGAGGCAGAGGTCTCTGATGAAGGTAAGAGTGCAGTGCACAGAGGTGAGAGTTTCAGATTGTGCAAACATTCTTGTGTAGTTTCATCACTGATGGGAGCCTCAAACCTGGAGTCCCCATTGATCATTGAAAGACGATGGCACCATGATGCAGACTCCATGATCTCACCAGGGTGCCTGGCATGCACAGTGATAGTGTGATGACTTAAACTAATGACATGTCATTGCCCCCCCCTTAGATTCGCCAGCATGCACTTGAATGCAGGACCCCAAGGAGCCACCCTTGATGCCAGAGGACCACCGGGCTTCAGATGCACCTGCGTCACACCCACTCTCTGAACCAGACACCAGTGCAGATACCGGCACCTCAGTGGGTGTTAGATCCTCAGCTAGAATGTCGGTGCACAGTGGTGAGGGCACATCACACTTGCTTGAGCTGCAGGGGGAGGCAGAGAGTGTCCATGGCGCCGGCAATCGGATGACTGCTGGAGATCAAGGCAATGCTGAGTCAAAGGCAGATGATGAGCCTCTGGAGTCGTCCGTTAGGCGGCAGATGCTGGAAGTCCAGCGGGATGTGCGGGAGGATCTGGCGGAGATCCATGAGGGTATGCGTGCCATGGTCTCTGTTGTGGAGGAGTCCATACGGATAATGATCACTGCGTTAACCCTCATCGCCGACTGCACTGCCTCCTCCATTGAGAGAGTGGTGGCTCTCATGGAGAGGCAGCTCCAAGGACAGAATGAGGAGTTTCTGGGGTTGCGCTCTCACCTGCAAGTGGTCAGTGCCAGTATGGGAGATGGATGAGGCACCCAGTATCCTAGCTAGGTGCCCATCTATCAATGGCGAGCAGGGAGGTCCAGAGCGACCTCACATTGGCACACAAGCTGCTTGTCATCTCTGAGGGGTCCTCTCAGGGTGCTCTGGATGCCAGCAGCAGATCCTCCGCCCCTCTGCCAGTGACCGTGGCAACTGATGAGGCTGCAATGACTGGGGAGATGCCAGCCATGGCTCTGACCGCTCCCTCCCAGGCAGGGCCAGCACAGGCTCCACTGGCCAGAGGACGACCACCAAGGTCATCAAGGCCAACAGGACAGCAGAGTCAGCAGGCTGTCTCCAATACCACTGCCAGTGAAGGGGGGCTGGGGGGGGGCAGGGGTGGCACCAAGACACAGCACCCACAAACATAAGTTTAAGGCACCATGAGCACAAGAGGGTCTGTTCACGGGTGATCTTCTGTTCTGCCATGTTTTGTTTATATGTTTATTGGTGCGACTGTTGACACCAGATATAGTTATGTTCATTTGTTGTGAATGTCAAAATTATATAAATTTTATCTTAATGGCCTGAGTATGCTTCACTTTTTTTTGGCGCAGGGCATGCCAGTATCAAATGCTGGATGTGAGTGGCTCTAAACTTTATTGCACAGGCACTGGGTGGACTTTGGGTTCTAACGAAAGGGTCATTTCAGACATCTGGGATGGAGGCGGCAGCCCTGGCATGAGGTGGAAGCAGATCTTTGGCAGCCTTGGTTGAAGGACCGTTGCATCAAGGTGTCACTGGTGACCTTGTCTCCCTGAAGGATACAGACGTCTGCCTCCAAGCCCTCAGCATTCTCTTCACCATACTCCTCTTCTGACTCACCACTGGATTCATCTTCTGTGGCCTGTAGAACTGCCTCAAGATCCTCTTCTTCCAGTGGGTCCCCCCTTGCCAGTGCCAGAGCGCAGCATGCAACCACTATCAATGGCAGCTGCTCTGGGCGATATTGTAGTGCACCCCATGAAGGGTCCAGACTTTGGAAGCGCATCTTCAGAAGACCTATGACCCTCTCTAGCGCCGTCCTTGTGGAGGCATGACTCCTATTATAACACTGCTCTGCCTATCTTCTTGAGTGGCAGAGAGGCAGCATAAGCCACCTTTTCAATGGATAGCTCTTGTCATCCAGCAGCCACCCATCCAGTCGAGCTGCCAGGGTACCCTGCATAGACTTGCAGAATCTGTGCCCTGTGGTCACAAACTATCTGGATGCTCATTAAGTGGAATCCCTTCCTGTTGATGAAGGCACCCGGCTGACCTGCTGGAGCCTTGATGGTCACATGTGTGCAGTCGATTGTACCCTGGATGTGGGAGAACCCAGCAATTGCTGAAAACCCTCTGGCTCGCTCAGCCTGGCTGGCCTCGTCCGTACTGTAAAGAATAAAGGTCAGTACCCACCTGAACAGAGCACCACCAGCTTGATGCAACTGTGGACAGCTGATTGGGGCACTCCACAAAGATCCCCAAATGACCTCTGGAAAGAGGCAGAGGCATAGAGGTTGAGGACACTGTGACCTTCAGAGCCACTGGCATGGGATGCCCACTCATTCGGTTGGAGGTGATCTCAGGCCCAATCATATGGACAGGTTAGGTGAATGGGCCAAAATTTGGCAGGTGGAGTTTAACGTGGATAAGTATGAGGTTATCCATTTTGGTCAGAAGAATAAAAAGGTGACTTATTATTTAAATGGAGAAAAGCTTCAGAATGCTTCAGTGCAGAGGGATCTGGGTCCTCGTGCGTGAATCGCTGAAAGCTGGTATGCAGGTACAGCAGATAATAAGGAAGGGCAAATGGAATTTTGGCATTTATTGCTAAAGGAATAGAGTTTAAAAATAGGGAAGTGTTGTTGCAACTGTACAAGGCATTGGTGAGACCGCACCTGGAGTACTGTGCACAGTTTTGGTCCCCTTACTTGAGGAAGGATGTAGTTGCATTGGAGGCGGTTCAGAGGAGGTTCACTAGATTGATTCCAAAGATGCGGGGCTTGTCTTATGAGGAGAGATTGAGCAATTTAGGCCTACACTCGCCAGAGTTTAGAAGGGTGAGCGGAGATCTAATTGAGGTATATAAGATGCTAAAGGGGATAGACAAAGTAGACATGGAGCCTTGTGGGGCATTCTAGAATGAGAGGCCATAGTTTTAGGCGAAGGGGTGGTAGATTTAAATCAGAGATGAGGGGGAATTACTTTTCTCAAAGGGTCGTGAATCTGTGAAATTCACTACCTCAGAGTGCAGTGGATGCCAAGACGCTGAATAAATTTAAGGAGGAGATAGACAGATTTTTGATTAGTAACGGCTTGAAAGGTTATGAGAAGAGGGCAGGAAATTGGAGTTGAGGCCGAAATGAGATCAGCCATGATCGTATTGAATGGCGAGGCAGGCTCGAGGGGCTGAATTGCCTACTCCTGCTCCTAGATCTTATGTTCTTATGTTCTTAAACGACAAATGGAAGACACTGTCTTCCTGGAGAGGCAGACCCTCCTTCGGCATTGCACCTCGGACATATTGAGGTAGCTGCAACATTGCCTGTAAACCCTGGCAGCAGGATAGTGGCATCTTCTGCGGTCCCTTACACCTTGGACCACCTGCTGGCCCTGCACCCCTTGTGTCTGCGCCGCTCCTCCCACAGGTCCCTCCCCTGGAAGCTGCATTGGGACACCTGGCCTCCTCTCCCTTCTGCCTCTCTGTTCCTCCTCAGAGGAGGTGCCTCCAGCGGAGACCACAATCCCAATTACCAGGGTTATAGAAGGCTGTCTGATACCTGGAAGGGTCCACACGGTCAAAATTCTCCGGGAGCCTTGGAGACACCAGTAAGTCCTGAAATGAAGCCTAGAAATGCTAAGAATGAAGCTCAGAACTGAGATGAAGCTGTCAAGTTCAAACAAGCAACCAGCAGCAAATTATCTCCTAAACTCCTCACTACTCACACTGGTAATGCTGCTGACCCTTTTTATTTCACCCTTGGATGAGGTTTTGTTAAAAGTGGACTGCCCGTTTTGCCCATGCAGTGAGAGCAAAATTGCACGGGCAACATAAAATTGCGAACAATTGCTTTTTTAATGGCCTTAAGTGGCCTTTTAATTGATGCCGGGCATGACTCCAACACACATGCGCGCCCGCCAACCTGAAGATTGCTCACGTGCGGGATGATGTCGGGACACATGCCCAATATCATCTCGCGCTATTTCACATCCGTTCGGATTGGGCGGGCGCTGGCCTATGAGGCATAAAATTCTACCCCATGTATTGGAGTAATGGAGGAAACAGGGCAGTCAATTTATTCATAGGAAGGTCCATCAAACAATAATGAGATAATGACCAGATATTGAGTTGGATTTTATGGTCACCAGACTGTGTGTTTTCAGCAGGGTCGTGGGCGGGGTGGGGGTGGGTTGGGGGCAGGGGTGGTGGTGGGGTGGGAGGGGGGGGAGGCGTTGGGTGGAGGTTGGGGGGAATCAGCATGGGCAGGGCACATAAAATATGACGGGTGGCCCATCACCTTCCCACCCATGCCAAACCCGGTCTTCATAATACAGGGGCTGGGTAAGTTGCCCACTAGTCCATCCACCCTAAGACCTATTGAGGCCTTAACATGGCCAATTAACAGCTACTTAAGGCCCTAATTCAACCTCCACTGTCATAATACGCTGGGCAGTGGAAGGTGGGCAAGAGTGGGATGGCAGTTTTTCACCAAAGTTGGTGCAAAGGCGGGAAGGAAGGGTGGAATACATCCATTGCGGGTGCCCTGTGCACATTGGGGAGGGGCACCCCCCCCCTAAGTTCGCATTCTCTTTCTGCCTTCCCACCAAGCCTCCAAAACCCACCCCCACCCCCACCCCCATTGCCTCCAGCCCTAGGGTGCCTCAGCCCTCCTGCCATAAAACCCAGGCCTTACCTGTCTCCAGCGTCCTTGCCACTGCAATCCCAGCAGCACCCACTACTCTCCTCTGGTGTTGCTTAGACTGCAAGAGCTCTCGAGTGTGGGACTTCCTGTCACTGAGGGGCGGAACTACAACCCTCAGCTTGTTCAGGCCACCTGCAGCGTGGTATTGGAGGTGGCAAGCAGTTCGCCCACCCTCCCCACCCCCAGCTCTCCCCCACCCAGATGCAAGATCTCTGAAGACTGAAAGATGTGATTGAAAGATATGCTGTCAGAGATAAACTCTTCAATCACTTAATCTGTGGTCAGATTTATTTTGATAAGAGAGTCCATCTGATCTACTTCAACTCTGCTCACAGAGCAGGTCATGGCAATGTCATGTTTCCAATTTGTTTCAAGGTGAATGCTTTTTGTTTTTAACTAATAATGGCATGGGATCATTCACATTCAACTGAGGAGGCAGATGGGGCCTCAGTTCAATGTCTCATCCAAGAGACAACACCTCACTCCATTCTGCATTGAATTGTATGACTGGATCATGTGCTGAAGTCTCACAAGATTTGTCTCATGAATTTGTATCTCTCATTTGCACATGAAGGTATCATCTGGTGAGAAACCTGTCCAAATAATCGCTGAGTGAGGCACCGGTTAATGAATATTCACCATTATTTGGACATGATGGGATTGGAGGCCACAGGGGAAGATCATGGGTTGCCTGATCGGTCACATATTTTTTTGACTTTTCTGCATATTTGATACAAATTTTTCAAGTATTTTACACCATCTTCACTATTGCAAGTTTTCATGTTTTTTGCACTCCATTTTCACAGTATCTTCATTTACATTTTACATGAATTTTTCTCACATTTTGACATTATTGAGGCCTCAGGAGAAGGGTCCCATTTGTGAGGTAAGTCAGTAAGTAGGTAGGGTGTCAGCTGGGTGAGGTGGTAGGTGGGTAGGTTGGCAGGTGGGAAGGGTGGCATGTGGGCAGGGTGGTAGGTAGGTAATGTGGCAGGTGGTAGGGTGTCAGCTGGGTGAGGTGGCAGATGGATAGTGGGACAGGTGGATAGGATGGTGGGGTTGGTAGCTAGGGAGGATAGTAAGGTGGCAGGTGATAGGGTGGCAGGTGGGTGAGGTGGTGGGCAGGTGGGGTGGTAGCATAGTAGGTGAGTAGGGTTGTAGGTTGGCATGGTGGAAGGGTGGTAGGAGTAAGGTGGACTAGGCGGGTACAGTGGTAGGTGGATGGGTGCCAAGTGGGTGGGGTGGGTGATGTGGGTAGGTGGATCGGGGTTAGTCGGTGATGGAGGATAGTCGGGTCTAGTCATGGGGTAGTTGGGTTAGGGGAGAAGTCGGTACTTCAGGGGATAGACAGGGGCTTGGGGAGGAGTCAAGGGGGTTAGTGTGAGTGATTGGAGGGGACAGTTGTATAGTTACCCAGGATCTAATCCAGGACTTTTCTGTCTAACATTTCCTGGGTAACTATTCAGGTGAGTAAATCAGAAGGTGTCCAAAGTCTCCGGCTCTGACTCAGAGTCAGAGATATTTTTGGAGGGTCCAGGGACGCAGGGGAATTGCCTGTTGGAAGTTCAAACTTCCCAAGCAATTCCCATGGAGTCAGTGCATCAGGACTTCCACCGAGCCCTGACAGGCATCTTGGGTCGTACATCCAATCTCCAACAATCTGGAGACCGGAAGATCTGGGCCTTTGCTTCCATTCTACACCACAGCCGTGATTCCAGGAAATAGGAGACGTGGCTCTGTTATTAGAAATTCCCCTTATCCTGGGATCTTGTAGCAGGACTTCGCTCCTAAATCAATGAGAAAAATAGGATTTTAGAAACATGAAGATAAACAGAGTGGGATTAAGAATAAATACCGTTAATGCTGTGAATATAAATAGAACTGAAAACATGGAAACGCTCAGTAAACCATCAGCTACTGAGAGAGAATGAAAGGTTAATGTTGTGGCTGAGTGCTTTCAGCAGAACCTGCTCCTTGACTCCTAGATTTTTAGCAATCACTGTTTTTCTTCTAGTCTAAAGGTAGGTTAATGATTCAAATGGGTTTCAGATGAAGGTCTCCACCCAAAACACCAACCTTTCTTTTCCAGATGCTGGTTAGCCAGCTCCTCATTTCCAGCATTTTCTCCTCCTTATTGCAAAGGAATAGGATGGGGTCGATCTTGATGTTTTGAAATGCCTGAGAGCAATTGGAACCCCAGTTTAGGTCTCGCCCAATTTATATTTCCATTGACTTCAAGCTCTACCCCAATGTTAGCAGTGACTGGATTCCGCTGCTATAGTTTGGAATGAAGAGTTAAAAGATGGTCCAGTTCAGCTCAGTTGATTCATGAAATCACAATGCACTGTCTAGCTCTGCAGTAAACAAAACATTAGTTACATTATATGGCATTAATTACAGCACTTAATGAGGTAAAGGGCAATAATTACAGTATTTAATCAATGAGGAAAGGACAGTAATTACAAACTTGGCTGTAATAGGGAAAAAGGGAATAAATTAACTAATCTTGAGTTTGATGATAATAGTTATTTAAACGTGTGATGCAGATGATGCATTTTTGATCATGGTTAATTCATCAGAACTCCAAGGTTGTGATTTCCCTAGGTGGGGACCAAGGTTCAAAGTCATGCACATTGGGTTCAGTTGGCATTTAACTGGTGTGTACAAAGTTCAAGGTTTAAACAGGTTTTTCAGAACATTTGCTATGTTGATATTGATTTGCAGACCATTTTGACAACTGTGGATGGACCCTTAGTGAAGGAGAGCTATAATATTTTACTGAGAACCTTTGAAAGCAAAATCAACACCTTGGGCAGAATTTTGCCCTCGTTGTGTGGGTGCGGCGGGCGGGCATGGGAGCGGTCGCAAAGCCAAACGCCACCTGCGATCGGACCCCGACGTGGATTTCACACTGGCTGGCCAATTAACTGCCAGCCAGCATGAAACGCGCACTGCAGCGCTTAGCACTGCCAGGGTGGGGATGGGAGGAGGGCGAGCGCGAAAGTGTGCGTCCATTAAAAGCTCCCTGAGACACTGCTGCCTCAGGAAGCTGAGGAATTTTGAAAATAAAAAATGAAGAATTTAAAAATGTTTCTAACATGGCCTCTCATGTGTCGCATGAGCAGGGACACGTTAGAAATTAGCTTGAAAGTGTGCCTGCCCAATGAGCGCAATATTCTGCCTCTTCTGCCTTTTGTAAAATGAGTTGAGGTTACATCAACCCAGGTGTCAAGTGTGGCTCTATTGATAGCACTTGTGCCTTTCATCAGGACTTGAGCACAAGAGGCAACGATTGACATCCCAGTGGATACTGCCTTTCAAATGACATGTCAAACCAAGATTCTATAATTGTCGTCTCAGATGGATGTAAAAGATCCCAGAACATTATTCTGGAGAAGCGGAGTTTTCTCTGGTGTCCAGGCCAATATTTATTCCTCAATCTGGTCATTATCACATTGTTTGTGGGAGTTTGCTATGTGCCAATTGGCTGCTGTGCTTCCTATGATGCAACAGTGATTACACTTCAAAAGTACTTAAAGGCTGCATTTGCTGCTATTGCAGTGCATGTGAAGCTCGACTGTGTTACTCCGTTACAGCATTGAGAACAACGGAGTAGGCAGAGGCCAGGACCAAAGATGGCACCGCTCAAACCATCACGGCCATGTTTTAGGCGACTAGGTGTACCTCATCACAGAATCACAGAATTGATACAGTGCAGAAGGAGGCCATTCGGCCTATCGTGTCTGCACCGGCTCTCTGAGCATTTTAACTTAGTGCCAATCTCCAGCTTTTTCCCCGTAACCCTGCATATTGTTTCTATTTAGATAATCATCCAATGCCCTCTTGAATGTCTCAATTGAACCACAATTCCATGCAGTGCATTCCAAACCCTAACTACTCAAAGTGTGAAAAAGTTTTTTCTCACCTCGCGGTTGTTTCTTTTGCAAAACACTTTAAAACTGGGCCTTCTGGTTCTCAATCTGTTTACAAGCGGGAACAGTTTCTCACTATCTACTCTGTCCAGACCCCTCATGATTTTGAAAACTTCTATTACGTCTCCTCTCAGCCTTCTCCTCTCCAAGGAAAACAGTCCCAGCTTCTCCAATCTCTTCTCATAACTGAAGTGCCTCATCCCTGGAACCATTCTCGTAAACCTCTTCTGCACTCTCTCCAATGTGTTCACATCCTTCCTATAGTGTGGCTCCCAGAACTGTACTCCAGCTGAGGTCCAACCAGTGTCTTATATAAGTTCATCATAACCTCCCTGCTCTTGTACTCTATGCCCCCATTAATGAAGTGTAGAATACTGTATGCTTTAGAAACAGCTCTCTCTACCTGTCCTGCTACCTTTAATGACTTATATACATATACACCCAGGTTTCTCTTCTCCTGCTCAGCCTTTAGAATAGTACCCTTTATTTTATACTGTCTCTCCATGTCCTTTGTACCAAAGTGTATCACCTCACACTTCTCCGAACTGAACTTCATCTGCCACCTATCTGCCCACTCCACCAATGTGTCAATGCTCTTTTGAAGTTTTACACTGTCCTCCTCACAGTTTACAATTCTCCCAAGTTTTGTGTCATCTGCAAACTTTGAAATTGTCCCCTGCACACCAAGATCTAGATCATTTATATATATCAGGAAGAGTAAGGGTCCTAATACCGACCTCTGGGGAACTCCACTACAAACCTTCTTCCAGCCTGAAAAATACCCATTAACCATTACTCTCTCTTTCCTATCCCTCAGTCACCTCAGACTCTATAGGAAGGATGTGAACGCATTGGCCTTGTTTTTTCCTTATTTTTGACTGGCTATCTCTGTAACCTGAATTAATTAATTCAGCTTACAAATTTACCTTAAATATTTGAATAGTTGGCAGCAAACTGCTCCTGATTGGCAGAGCTCATTTCCATATAGCACACAGCTGCCTCAGGGAAGGATGAAGCCCATACAGGTTAGATAACATGAGAAAGACCATTGCTGCGTGTAAATGCAGCTTATGCAGACTCAATTACAAGAAATGGCTAACATACCCCATCCTATGAATGAATGATTATTCCCAGAAATGACGCAGAAACAGGCAGACGGTGTATGTGCATGGTGATGTCATTGACACATGCGCAGAGGGCACTGGCATGTGTTATGTGATGTCACTGGATTTTGGACCAGTGCGCATGTGCAGACATGTATCAGCAGCCTTCTTTTGCGGCCACCTTGTGTTGGCAGGAGACACGGTGGTACTTAATTGACTATAAAGCACCTTGGTACATCCTGTGGTTGTGAAAGGTGCTATATCAATGCAAGTCTTTTTTTTCATAGTCAGAATGGACCCACAGCAAAAAAACTTTCCTTAGTTTGTCATTAAGGGTGAAATTTGGCTTTTAATGAAAAATCGGGTCTTTCTAATTAATGAACTGCTAGCAAAAGTCTCAGAAAGTATATATTTCAAAACCACTGTTTGCACAATTTCACTGGTGGCTGATTGGAAAAGCACACATTTTTTTCCCTTTTATTTAATTAAAAAAAGAATTTCAGATCTAGTAACTCCTTTAGATTCCCCGAACACACACAGCCACACAGACATGCGCGCACAGACACACACACACACACAGGCACACACACACACATGCACACAGGCATGCACACACACACATGTACACAGGCATGCACACACAAAGAAAAGGTTAATCTCTTTTGCAATTCTGATTTATCAACTGAGGCTCCGATTAAGGTACATTGTTCGAACAGAGCTAACATTTTATATAAAGCTAGTAGATTTTAACATCGCAATAATAATAATAATAAAATAACAACAAGCAATTTTCCCCCCAAGCCTTGATGATTGTGCACATGTTTGGAGGCTCCTTTCACTTCTTCACGTAGATTAATTAAGCTCATAATAGGTTTACAAGGTTAATGAAGGATTGCAAATGTTATACCCATTTTAAAAAAGGGGAAAGGGTAAACCAAGCCTGGAAATTGGGCCAAAATTTATTGGCACTTGGAAAATTATGGGCTAATAAATGAAAATTAGAACTGATTTGTTGAATGCAAATTGTGCTTGACTACCTTGAGTACGTTATTTGATGAGGGTATTGCAGTTGATTTTGTGTATCTGGGCTTTCAAAAGGTGCTTGACATAGTACAGCATAATAGTTTTATGGGATTAAAGGGACAGCGGCAGCATGGATACAAAATTGGCTAAGGGACAAAAAGCTGAGAGTATTGACAAATGGTTGTTTTCAGACTGAAGGGTAGCATACAGTGGTGTTCCCCAAGGGTCGGTATAGGGACAACTGCCCTTTTATGACATATGTTAATGGCCTGAATGTGGGTATACATGCTGTAATTTCAAAGCATGCAAATGATACAAATCTCGGAAATTTAGAAACAATGAGAAGGATGGTAACAAACTTCAGGAGGACATAGAAACACTGGTGGAATGAGCAGACACAAGGCAGTTGAAATTTAATGCAGGAAAAATGTGATGTGGTACATTGCGGTAGAAAGAATGATGAGAATATGAATTCATTTTAAATAAAATTTTAACATTTTAAAAAGATTTTAATGAATCTGGAATGTAAAGCTAGTCTCAATAATGGTGACCGTAACAACTATGACAACTATTATCAATTATTGTAAAAACCCATCCGGTTCATTAATGTTCTTTAGGAAAGGAAATCTGCATTCCTTACCCAGTCTGGCCTACATTTAACTCCAGATCCATAGCAATGTGGTTGACTCCTAACTACCCTCTGAAATAACCTAACAAGGCGTTCGGTTCAAGGGCAACTAGACATGGGCAAGAAATGCTGGCCTTGCCAGCAATGCCCACATCCCATGAAAGGATAAAAAGAAATTAAAGGGGGTGCAGGAACAGAGAGGGTTTATTTCACAAATGTTTGAAAGTGACAAGATAAGTTGAGAAGACTGTTTAAAAAGAAACTTAAGGGACCCTTGATTTTATAAATAGAGCAATAGAGTACAAAAGGAAGCTCTACTAAACCTTTATAAAACCCTGGTTATACCTCAGCTGGAGTATTATGTTCAATTCTGGGCACCACACTTTAGGAAGGATACAGAAGAGATTTCCTAGAACAATACCAAGGATGAGGGATGGTAGAGAGCCTAGAGAAGCTGGGATTTGTTCTCATTAGAGCAGTAACAATTAAGAGGAGATTTGATAGAAATAAAAACAGAAAGTGCTGGAAAAAAACTCAGCAAGTCTGACAGCATCTGTGGAGAGAGAGAGAGGTTTGATAGAGGTGTTCAAAACCATAAAAAAGGAGAAACTGTTTCCAGTTGCAGAAGGGTCAGTGACCAGAGGATGCAGATTTAAGGTGATTGGCAAAAGAACCAGAAACAAGAGGAGCAAGTTCCTGTGAACCAGGAGCTGATGTAGGGAAACTGATGGACTTTGAAAGGCAATTCTGACAAAGGGTCACCAACAGAACCATTGATTTGTTCACTCTATTCAATGTTTCCAGAGCGTTGTGTATTTGTTTCATAGATCCAGTTTTTTTTTTGTATTCGTCTAAAGATTTTACTGTTTTTTTATGAAGAAGAATGTATATTTGGGAGTTACTGCATAAGTATGACCTCTCATTTGTGATATTATTTGTCAATCATAGCTATAATATCCTTCCTGTAAAGGACACTCAACATCCCGGCAAAACTGCTTCAAATGACAGTTTCCTAATGACAATTGATTGCAGAGTCATTGACTGTCATTGGGTAAGTGATACCACAAATTCTTCAAACTGTTTTATTTCACTGCCTCCTTAACATTGCAGTAATGGGGTCCCTCAGAAATTCCAAACATTTGCCAATTAAAAAGCAATCAAGTAGCTTAACCGGCAGTTGAATGCAGCAGTGAGGGAATACAGCATTGCTGGGCATGCCACCAGTGGCCCTTCTTGAAAAGAAAAAGGCACACATGTGAGCATTGATTTAAAACAGGATCATGAGCAATGCCCCCATAGTACAGGCTGCTGGGGTGGATTTTGGCTTTGTACGATAATATAAAACAAACACATGGGCAATCTGTTTTGAATTTCTCATTACTTTTATTTCCATTGAAGGCTTGCTCACAGGTGATGCTTTCAAGGACTAGCCTCCATATATCCTGGCTCACATAATTATGCATTGACTTCTTTTCCTTTTACAGCAATACCGTTGAGTTTCTGATCTTCATGAATTCATTTCAATGGCCCTGGCTCCTGTCTGCATGTGTGTGCAATCAACAGATAATAACACAGCATTCTGCCAATATGGATGAAGCTGACAACCAGTTAAATCAATGGAAAGAAATGTCTGTGTCCAAATTTCTAGCAATTGGCATCTTGAGAACAGTTAAAACATGATTTCAAAGGTCTGTGTTGGGATGAATTCCAATTGGTATTTTGCATCTGATTTGACAGCATTCCTTTTTTCTTAAATCCTTAAAAGTATGTTTTGGGCCTATCCCTTTTCTAGTCATGGAACCATATCGATGCATTAAGACATGTTGCGAAACATTTTCTCTGATTTGCACTGAGTTTATGATTTATTGACAGTGATTCAAAAGGAGATTATTTTCATTAAATTTTTCAGTTTATACTCTGACATATATTTGGTGAAGCCATGTACACTTACCCTCTGTGGTGCTGTGCCGGACTAATAATTGGTACGTTTGTTTTCTTGGCTTAGCTGTGTATATTTTGGCAGCGATGCAGGTTTAAGGGTTGAAGCAATCCATTTAGTCCTGTTCCCTGAGGTTTAGATAGGTCGATGGGAACAAATGGCCCTGCCCACATTAACTAAAGGTCATGTTTGTTTGGGTCACCACTCTTGCCTGACTTTAGGCAGGTCACATTTGTTGGTTTATTTCCCATCCTGTGTTGATCTGCATGCCCTTCCTTTGAGGCTCTGATTTTGGGAGGATAGGGACGTTGAACTTTCAAATGCTTTTAATGTTCTTTTTATTTTGTTCAAAATTAGTTTGGTGCATCCCAGATAACTGATTCCATGTTCGTCAGAGGGGAACAAGTGAAGCTATTCATCCAATTCCCTGGCAAACGAGTAGACATTGAAATAAAAACAGAAAATACTGGAAATGCTCAGCAGGCCTGGCAGCGTCTGTGGAGAGAAATAGAGTTAACATTTCAGATCTGTGGCCTTTCATCAGAATGGACACAGCTTGGCCACAGTCAGCGGCAGTTCTGGGAACTAGGAGGCTGGTTGAGGCCTACCTTTTATTTAGGGATCCAGATCATCCCCCAGTGGGCCACACGGGTGCCTATCTGGTGGCAATACACCTCCTCTCATTTGGTCTGTAAACCTCAAATAATATATCAGGGCCAAGGAAATAGTAACTTGCAGGAATTAAAGTCCTCACCTTGGGGCTGCCTCTAATGTTATTGATCATCAATGGTACTAGAAAACACTTCACCCTTTACCCTTTCTTCTCCAATTTATCTGTATGTTACTGCCTTCCATTTGCTCTTCCTTCTTCCCTTAACTGCATCCATAGGCTTACATCATAGGCTTGGATACTCATCAAAAATATGTCACGTTGTATAGTATTAAAGCATACCTAGCACTGAAAACCTTTTATAAGTTCAGAGACCAGAAGCTGGTGTCAGAAGTTATTGCAGATTTTTCTCTGCACAATTCACACCACCCCACTCCCCCCACCCAGCCCCATCCCACGTCACTGTTATAAGGCCCTGAAAATCTGTTCCTGGTGCTACAAAACTCCAGCATTCCCCTAATACATCTAGACCCTGGCACTCCATCCAAGTGCTCCATGATTGCACTATTCCTTCCATTACTGCCAGACTATACCACTCCACCCCTCACCAATGCTGTCAAATGCTAAGAACATAGGAACATAAGAAATAGGAGCTAGAGTTGACCATATGGACCCTTGAGGCTGCTCCACCATTCAATACAATCATGACTGATCTTCTGCTTCAACACCATTTTCACTCCCGCTCCCCATATCCCTTGATTCGCTACTTTGTGGAATTCACTACCACAGAAAGTAGTTGAGGCCAAAACATTGTATGTTTTCAAGAAGGAGTTGGATATAGCTCTTGGGGCGAAAGGGATCAAAGGATGTGGGGAGAAAGCGGGAGCAGGCTATTGAGTTAGATGATCAGCCATGATCATAATGATGTCGGTGCAGGCTTGAAGGGCCGAATGGCTTACTCCTGCTCCTAGTTTCTATGTTTCTATGATTCCCTGTGAGATCAAAAATCTGCCTATTTCAGGCTTGAATATATTTAATGTTGGAACATCCACAACCAATTGGGGAAGAGAATTCCTAAGATTCACATCCCTTTAAGTGAAGAAATTTCTCCTCATCTCAGCCCAAGATGGTCAACCCCTTATCCTGAGACTGTGTCCCATGTTCTAGATTCCCCAAACAGGAAAAGAAATCTCCCAATGTGTATCCTGTCAGGCCCCTGCTGAATCTTGTACGTCTCAATTCTCATTGTTCTAAACTCAAGAGAATATTGATCTAATTTACTCAGCCTCTCATCATAGGACAATCCTTTCATCCCTGGAACCAATCCAGTAAACCTTTTCTCTGCACCACCTCCAAGATCAAAGCTGTGCACAGTACTCCAGGTGCAGCTAGAAATGTAACCCTTGCACTGCCAACTTGCAGAATCAGCCTCCTGAATCCTAGACTTCTCCTGTTTCCCAGTATTGCCAAAATCCAGGAACGTCCTGGTCAATCAATCCCACATCACATCTGCAGTTCTGCAGACCCAGAATCACTTCCTGCAGCGCTGCCAAGATCCTGCACCCTCATCCCAACTTTGCCAAGGTTCGGTGCATTCAAACTGCAAGACACATCTAGTGTTCCCAAATTTTGGAGAACGCACCTGTGTTGCTGTCAAACCCCCACTGATCTTTCCCTTTTTTCCATTCTTTCATGGGATGTTGGCATCAATAGCAAGGCCAGTATTTGGTACCCATCTCTAATTACCCTTGAGAACGTGGTGGAAGTCGCCTTCTTGAACTGCTGCAGTCCATCTGGTATAAATACATGCACAGTGCTGTTAGGGAGGGAGTTCCAGGATTTTGATCCAACGACAGTGAAGGAACGCTGATACAGTTCCAAGTCAGGGTGGTGTGTGGTTTGGAAGGGAACTTGCAAGTGGTGGCAGTCCTATGCGTTTGTTGCCCTTGTCCTTCTAGGTGGTAGAGGGCATGGGTTTGGAAGGTGCTGTCAAAGGAAGCTTGACGAGTTGCTGCAGTGCACCTTGTATATGGTACATTGCTGTCACTGTGTGTCTGTGGTGGAATCAGTGAATATGTAAGCTGATAGATGGAGTGTTGTTCAAGAGGACTGCTTTGTTCTGGATGGTGTCAAGCTCCTTGAGTGTTGTTGGAACTGACTCATCCAGACAAGTGGGGAGTATTCCATCACACTCCTGACTTGTGCCTTGTAGATGGTGGACAGGCTTTGGAGAGACAGAAGGTGTGTCCCTCACTGCAGAATTCCCAGCCTCTGAACTGCTCTTGTAGCCACAGCATTTATATGGCTAGTCCAATTCAGTTTCTGGTCAATGGTAATCCCCAGGATGTTGATAGTGGGGGATTCAGTGATGATAACATGTTGAACGTCAAGGGGCGGTGGTTAGATTCTCTCTAGTTGGAGATGGTCATTGCCTGGCACGTGTGCTGCACGAATGTTACTAGCTCTTAAAATAAAGCTCGAACTAAAATATAACAATAGGGAAAAGCAACTGAAGTACAAACACATAAGCGTATAATTTTGGTGCAACACTCATTTTTGGATGCTAACCAGCCTATTAAATTGCCACAACATAATGAGTAGTAAGCTGACCTTCATTTATTAGTCAATTAACTTTGTCCCAGATTATTGTCTCTCAATGTTGCCCCACCATTGACATTAGGCTGGCTGCCTTCTAGTTGCTGGGTTTATCCATCTCCTCTTCTTTTTAAGAGAGGGGTGTAACATTTGTAATTCCACTGGCTTCTGACAACCCCCAGATCAAAGGAAGATTAGAAGATTGTGGCCAACAATTCCGCACCTTCACTTCCCTCACGCCATATTTATATGTAATTTCACTGATAATTTATAAGCTAACTTGCCATAAGCAATATCTTTGGAAAGTCAGATTATGTAAATTCTATGCATTTCCACTGGATGTCACATTTCTGTGTCACACTTTTACTTTATTCGCTCAAATTTCATGTTTATGAAATAATGGCAAATCAGAAATCAGTGCGTGTGGCCTGGGGGACGAAGAAAAATGCAGCAGAGACATAACCAATCACGTTCCTCAAAAATCATTTTTCATGATCACAATGGCCATAAGAGATCAGAACCCTGTAGGTATGAGCCGTGAGGAAAACATTAAAAAACCAGGAAGGCGACAGCCAAATCACTCAAAATATTCATTAACATTTTTCAGCCATCATTTTACCCCTTAACCAACCAACTATGCACATGTAACAAATGTCCAATATATAACATTAGGATGGGCAATTTAAAAAAAAATATCCAGTTCCTGTCAAAAATGGTTCTATTCAGGCTTAGCCCTTAGAAATAAACTCTGCCTGGGCTTCTGTTTTGGTCAGAGGTCACCACCTGTGCTTTGTGGTGGCGACATTCTATCCCACTGGTGCGCTGCTGAGAAATACAGAGACATCTCCTATTTAAAAAAAGTCTGTCACCATGCATCGCACCACAGCTCTACTTGGTGCTGCCCTCTCTACGCCTGTGCAAACTCTGCATTTGAGGTTGTCCGTGTTAAACTGCCTTCACGTCATATCCTTAGACTTAAGCTCACACATTGCCAGACCCAAAGAATACTGCGGTGAGCCAAACCTTCAGTCCTTCACCGCAGTGCTACCAAATCTCAGGGCTACCAATTGTTCTGCAAAAGCCTAAGATTACCCCAGACAATGCTGCCAAAGACCTGACCTCCCAACCCACTTCAGGGTTGGAAAACCTCAGAACCCACATCCTAATGTTGTCAATTAACTCCAGGACTGCTCTATTCCAGAAGAACAGTTGATGAAGGATAGGAGTAGCCACACAGTTCTGAGTTACTGTGATGACCTTTGACCTGGAAGTCAAGAAAAATTTCAAATTTTTTTCAAAAATCTAGGAAATTTGTAATTGTTTTTTTAAGAGTGCTTGGAAAGGGTTTTTTAAGAATTTGCATAAATTGTAAAGGTGTCAATTGTAATTTTCTTGGATAATAAGAAAGGGTCCATGTGACCTCACAACCCTTGACCTGGGAAGCATTCCCAACAGGAAGAAAGTTAAGTTAAGGATGCCATGTGGCTGGCAGACACAAAGGAGAGCTACAAGCCAGAGAGCTGGAGCATGAAGGCGGTCAATCACGCAGATGCAGACACAAAGAGAAAGCAGACAGAGACAGAAAGAGGAACACTCAGAATTCTTGTGAGGAGAAGAAGCAAATCACTCTCAGGAAGATGTTAGGTTTTTGGTTTGGCAGAAATGAGACAGGAGCTCTTGGAGGCACTGTGCAAGCTGGCTATAAAGCTTTGAAACCTGGAAAGCTGTGAATAGCTCAGAGACGTGAAAGAGCTGGGCATTTTCCTAGAAGTAGCCAAACCATGAACCAGTGTGTCATTGATTAATCAGTTGAAAAAGAACTCTATAAAGTTATACCATCAGGACTATTATACTGGAGGGAGAGATTTAAATCCCTTAATAGCTTGACAGTTCTAATGAGCTTCGACAGTTTCCCCAGAAAGCTCCCTTGACAACTTGTCAGCTCCCTTAACAGTTCCAACGAGCTTGACAGTTCCACTGAGTTTATCCATATTTTATACACATTCACAGCTAATTTTAACAATCCCAAAGAGCAAATTTCTTCTCCCAAAGGTAACCTTACCTCTCCTAAAGGTATCCCTGGACCTCTCCAAAAGGTTACCCTACCTCTCCAAAGAACTCCTCTAACATTTGTCTTTCTCCTGATAGGTCTAAACTGCACAAATTGTGTTTTGGACAGCCCACTAGCCAAAATTGGATCTGATTGAAGGAAGCTGCACTTTAACATGTGCAGCTGCCTCCATGGCCATGCATGTGCCAAGTACAGCCCATCTCCATTCACCACCCCACCCCAATCCCATGAAAATGGTGGAGGTCGGGTTCGTGCCTCCGGCCCCATTTTTGTTCTATCGGAGAGCCTCTCCTTCTGTGTGAAAATTCAAGCCTTACTCTCCACTCTTTCAGCCCTTCCTGCAAGTCCATGGACCTCACCTGTTGGCAATCAAACTGAACTATTTTACAGGTAATTAAGGTAAAATGCATAAATATTGCTTCAAACTGATATAGAACCCTAAAAATTAGTAGTATTACCGACACCTCACACTCAGTACTAACAATATATGAGATATTCCGATACAATTATTTCTCACTAATTCTCATTTTCCAATACTCTCTGATGACAGACAAAGTGCCGGAGGACTGGAGGACTGCTAACGTTGTACCTTTGTTTAATAAGGAAGGAAAAGATAGTCCGAATAATTACAAGTCAGTCTAACTTTGGTGGTGGAAAGATTCTGAGAAAAAATTCTATGAAGCAGTATAAATCATCATTTGGAAAGTACAGTTTAATCAAGGGCAGTCAGTATGAGTTAATTTGCAAAAGGTTGTGTCTGACTAACTTGATTGAACTTTTTGAGGAGGTAACATGGAGAGTTGATGAGGATAGCATGTTTGATGTAATCTATATGGATTTTAGCAAGGCTTCTGATAAGGTCCCACATGGCAGACTGGTCAGAAAATTAAAAGCTCATGGGATCCAAGGGAAAGTAGCAAGCTGGGTTCAAAATTGATTTAGTTGCCGGAAGCACTAGAGAGGTTACAGGGAAGATTTACCAGGATGTTGCCGGGAATGGAGAACTTTAACTATAATGAAAGTTTGGCCAGGCTGGGCTTATTTTCTTTGGAGCAGGGGAGGCTGAGGGGAGATTTAATTGAGGTGTCTAAAATTATGAGAGGCCCAGGTAGAGCGGATAGGAAGGATCTATTTCCCATAGCAGAGAGATCAATAACCAGGGGGTATAGATTTAAAGTAATAGGCATGAGGATTAGAGAAGAGTTGAGAAGTATGTTTTCACCCAGTGGGTGGTGATAGTATGGAACATGCTGCCTGAAGGGGTGACAGAGGGAGAAACCCTCATTGCATTTAAAACACACCCTGATACTCACTTGAGGTGCCATAACCTACAGGGCTACTGGCCAAGAGCTGGGAGGTGAGAATAGGCTGGATAGCTCTTTTTTGGCTGTCACAGACCCAAAAGGCCAAATGGCCTCCTTTAGTGCCGTGAATCATTCTATGGGCTAGATTTTACAGGGACTGGTTGCAAACCTGAACTTTTAAAAAGCCTAACCCACGGCAAAAACATGCTGGGTATGGGCTAAACAAGCTAAGGGTCAGACTTCCTCCCCTCAGTAGACAGGGGGACCCAACCTTGAGAGCTGCCAGCCAATCTGATTGGCCGGTAGCTCTAGTCATTCCAGCAGCGCCAAAACTCAGTAGAGGATGTTGCTGGGACTGCAAGGAGTCCTCAAGAGGAAGATCACAGTGACTGGAGACAGGCAAGTCCCGGGCTTTTAGGGTGGGGACGGATCAGAGAGCCTAGGCTGGTGGGAGAGGGACTGGGAGCCAGGTTTTGGAGGGCAGGTGGGAGGAACAAAGGGGTTTGACATCTTGTGGTGGGGGGGCGAATGCCCCCAATCTGCCACCCAATTGATAAGCACACCAGCACTGCCGCCCCCCACCACTGCTGCCCCCCTACCACCCTACTTTCCCACCTTTTCAAAGAAGCCATTTCAAAAATGGCCTTTGCATTCTGGCCTGCCTGTTGCTGCCCAGCATTTCAGGAAAGTAGAAGTGGATTAAGGCCTTTAATTGGAAATTATTTGGGCAATTAAGAGCATCAGTAGACTTAAGGGTGGGCAGCTTGGTGGGCATATTATGGGGAACAGCTTGAGGCTGGGCAGGAAGGAGGTGTGCTAGGCACCTGACATATTTTACATGGCGTCCCATCCTGTCGAAAACACACACGGCAGTGTTGAGAGCGGGGGAGTAAAATCCAGCTCTATGTTTTTAAGACCCACCACCCCAGCTTCATGATCAGCTCTCCTGTTTTTGCGATTGTAGTGCTACAAAGTATTAGATGTAAAATCAGATAATGGGATGGGATAAAGGGGAGTGAAGGAGTCACCCTAAGGTGCTGGGCCTCTCAGCAATTTTGTCATAATCAGATTTTATTTTGGTAAGAATTGAAATGTCCATTCTACTGTGGGTGGAGTCAGGCTTGGCACAGTCCTATGATGCACTAAAACAAATGTGGTGGGGAGGAATGTGGGATGGCAGTGGTTGGTGGCAATGGAATTAATATACAGAGCAGCCGTGATCCAATACAATAGCGGAATAGGTTTTAGGGGCTGACTGTCATACTCAAGTTCCTACCTCTGACAATGTTACACAATAAAAAGCCATATATGATTTTTTATAAAGCTTTCAAAAGCATCCACTAGTCAGTGGGATAACATGGGATTATGCTGCTCCTAGTTTAGTAATCTTCACCAACTCAGAACAAAATTTAGAAATTTGAGCGTCAACCTGAATTCTTAGCACCTGATTAGCTGAAGAGCAGACAGTTGCTGACACATCCATCTCACTAGAATATTGCTATTGTTTCCAAAGCAACTTTATCATTTAGAATTACACTTTTGGAATGTTGTTCCAGCACATCAATTTGTTTAATTATTAAATGTAAATATGGCCCATGGCCTTGAGAAATACAGAAGGAGCAATACACCAGAGAAATAATGAACACCTTTCAGAAAAAAGATAAAGTTTCACAATGCAGTGATTCTCATGGAACTCACTGTGACAGGACTACAATTCCAAAATATATATATACCTTATACTGAACCGAGAGAATAATAATGTTTAATTATCAAATATTTTTACTTATCTACTGGGTTTTTAAATGGCACTGTAGCCCTAGGGACTAAAGAAGTGACACAAGCTGTAAAGTTTCAAGACGCATTATCTCTGTCAACTATTCTACATTAACTATGCCACAGCTGCAGTATTTCTCCAGCTTTGTCTGCTTTGGCTGCATTTCAAAGTCTACTGTACACAACACGCCGTCCCATGTGAATTCTGCAAATTAAACCTTGCAGATCAGGGCATGGCTGAATCTCTGAATGGGTTCTTCACTGTTCCCTTTATGAGGGAGGATCATGGTATTATTCCAGATCCCACAATCAAACTGACATAGGTATCAAGGGAGTGTGTGGAGAAGATAGAAGTTAGTAGAGCAAGGGTCATGAAGCAAAGGGACAAAAAAAGTTTGCTCTGTCACTGCTTCTCAAAAATTGCATTTTACATAGAGGCAAATATTAAACTGTAAAATCATACTTCATACTTTTAAAACTGAAAACCATGTTTATTTGTTAACTATTTGTCCAATCATTTTTGTTTTGTTCCTTGCTCAACACATGGGCTGATAAAGATGACATTTATTGCCCATCCCAAGCTATGCTGAGAAGTTATTGGTGGGATCTCCTTCTTGAGCCATTTGGTGTTACTCTTTGTAGTGATTTGATACAACTGAGTGGCCACTTTAGAGGGTAGCTAAGAGTCAACCATATCATTGTGCGACTAGAGTCACAAATAGAGGCATATATGGATCATGCACTTATCAGCCATCTCAGGGCAGGATTTTCCTCCCCATGCACTAAGTGCTGTGATGGGCATGAAAATCGGAGTTTGTCCTGCTGGCCGTAATGGCGGGTTTTTGCGCCGTATCGTTTGCTTCCTGCCTCGTTAAATATGCACACACGGGAAACACACCGGATCACTGGTGGGTGGCCACTGATACTGCCCCACTGTGAGCTCACTGCTTCCTCACTCCGGGCACTATATTTATAGTGCAGCCACACACTTCTCAATGCCTGCAGCCCAGAACTGCTCCACTGAAGACATGGTCCCGAAAGTCAAGAGGTTAGCAGCCCCAAATTCAGTGACACCTTACTGGAAGGCCTTTAGACTCAGTCAAGGCCTGCCACAATGTCCTCTAACCCCCATCTGGCCACAGGAGGTTCAACAAGTTCGCCAATCTGGCTTAGGAGGCAGTGGCAGCAGTGATCAGTGCCAATGCTGCACAGAAGATGTCAGGCACCCAGTGCAGAAAGAGGATAAATGACTTCATCCATGCTGCCAGGATAGTCAACCATCTCATCACTCTCAACTCACACACTCACAATCCCATCACACATTCACAGGGATCTCACTCACTGCCAGCTCAAGGGACATCACCACTCACTCTCACACACACTCTCACATCTCCGTCTGGGCTCATCTCATCTGGAGATCGTGTCCTCATCCTGCCCATGGCTCCACTCACCACCCACACATGCCAGGCATCCTTATCAGCTGCCCTGGCATGCATCTTGCTCACACTCTCTCCATCTGTCTTTATGCAAGACAAGATCGCACACAATCGCAGGGAGAGGTCCCAGACCAGGGGTGGAGGGTTGGAACTCAAAGTCCTCTCTCAGTTCACGAAAAGAGCTATTGAGCTGGCCAGAGAGGATGTGGAGCATGCCTGCAGCAATGGTGTGGTAGGTGGCAAACACCCACGTAAAGATCCTGCACCAGCTCATCCCTCAGACAACCATACTGTGAGTGCATTGTCTTGCTTAGAGTCGCCTGCCATGCACTGATTATCTCTACTTTTTTTCATAGGAAACTCAGCCAAGCGCCCAACGGCCTCAGCCAGCCAGGCCCTTAGCTCGAGCCGCAACGACATCCCGGATCCTGCAGAAGACCCGTCACCGCACTCATGCACACCCTCTACCAGTGCAGAGACACACACCTCGGTGGGTCTGGTTCTAGAGCAGGCTTGGGGTCACAATCTGGTGAGGACAGCACACAATTTGGTCCAGAGCAGGCGGAAGCAGGGACATCCATGGCCGCCAGCACTCAGAGGACTGCTGGAGGCCACGATTCTGTAGAATCTGAGTCAGATGATGAGCATCCAGCTTCAGTCCTAAATCAGGTGGAGCCGTAGTGACAATCACAGGAACATCAGGCCGGGATGTCAGCCTCATTCCTCAGATTGCAACAGATGATGGAGAAGTCCGTCTGCATTCAGTCTGAGGTGATAGCGCCAGCATGCCAACGCACCGAGGTCAACATTGCCAGGATGGCGGACGCCCTGGAGACCTTGGTCCAAGACATCAGTCCTGCACTGGTGCAGGCATTGCACTCCATCGCTATAGCCATTGGTGGCACCCATCAGTGGCCATGTGAGAGGGAGGCAGGGCACCTTGATCTCGCTCCAGCTTACCCTTTTCTTCAAGGAGTCATCCAGGGGCCTTCGGGCACCCATAAGGAGGTGGACCAGCAGATGGACACCCTGGAGCCTTCCACCCAGGTGACACCAGGAGTGTCCAGCCGATCCCAATCACTTCTTCCTGTGACCCCATCACCTCCAGCTCCAGTGGCTAAGGAGGGTCCACCTGCCCCACAGCAGGACACCCAAAACAGGTCAGGGCCCTCCAGATCTCGGCCTTACAGAGGATGCCCGCTGAAGTCATCGCAGGCAACAGGATGTAGCAGTCAGCAGGCTACCTCCACCTCCACTGTGGATGTCGGGGGAGCACCCAGATGTAGCAGTAGGGTTAAATAAAAAATTTTAAAATTTAGGAGTACAACAGTGGCACGGGTGTTCACAACATGTATATATGTTCACAAATATAAATAGAATTGCACCCATTTCTCCTCTTGTGTATGCCTCCTTTTTATGATAAGCTGTGTTGCTGTCAATCAGATGTGATACCATGGTGCCTCCCCCCACTTATCGTCTATGTAGTAGGGTGCTTCCATATCACCACAATGTGTGCCCCTTTTTCAGATAATTCTCGACATCAGTGATGCCTCGACCTTAATGTTAAGTGTGCTTGTGAAAGGAACCTTGTTCTCATGTTTTACAGGGTTATGTCACGTTTATTCTTGGCAGTGTAAGATTGAGGCAGAGGCGTTCTCCTATCTCGTCTGCATCCTTGAAAGGTGAAGAAAAGATGTGTTAACGCATGGAGAAGGCTTATAGATCATGCAACTCCATGTGCTCTCTCTCTTCCAGCAGGGTTTTCATGCTTTGAGCCCATACTCAGAGTTCATGTGCATTCCTGTCTGCCAACCACGTTTCCAACTTTCTGAGTGTACATCTGCTGAGCTCATCAATAAGTGGGGGCACCTTGTACCTCAAGGTGTCAAAGCTCTGACCCTCTCAGCCACATTATTTTTCTGGCGCTCGATCTTACAACCTTGAGCATTTCTCAGCCTGTAATTGTCTGGATTGTGGCTATAAGGCACTCGTCACAATGTTGGGATGCAGCGCTGTGCGTCCCATCACCTAAGAACTTGCCGAGACATGTGGTGTTAATTGCAAACGATGATTTTTGGCAGTCAACAGAGCCTTTGAGCATGCTGTGGAAATGCACATCATAGCTTTAGACGGCCTTGAGGGGAGTTGTGATATAGGAGTGAGGATGTATTGAAGCTGAAGTCTGTTCTTTATTAGCAACATCCTGTCACCATGAGGGCTCAATGGTGTCTGAGAATTTTGGAGTTTTTAAGTGCTAGGGCTGGCCATGAGGGTACAATGTGTGTCTTAAAGAGGAGGCATTTTAATGTCTGGGATGCAATTGGTTGAACGTCATCATCCTCAGGTAGTCCACATGCATAGTAAGGTGAGGATAAAAGCAGAACAGCATCCCAAACTGAGAGTGCCAGATGTTAATGTGATAGAGAGGAAGGTGACACAGAGGATTGAGTTATCTCTGATTAGATGCACACTTGTGGGCGCCGGTACTTCGTGGCCTTGGACCAAGTGATGAGGTAAGAGTGACTGCCCTTGACATCAAGGCAGCATTTGACCGAGTGTGGCATCAAGGAGCCCTACAAAAACTGGAGTCAATGGGAATCAGGGGGAAAACTCTCCACTGGTTGAAGTCATACCTAGCACAAAGGAAGATGGTTGTGGTTGTTGGAGGTCAGTCCTCTCAGCTCCAGGACATCACTGCATGAGTTCCTCAGGGTAGTGTCCTTGGCCCAGCCATCTTCAGCTGCTTCATCAATGATCTTCCTTCCATCATAAGGTCACATGTGGGAATTTTCACTGATGATTGCACAATGTTCAGCACCATTCGCGATTCCTCAGATGCTGAAGCAGCCCATGTCCAAATACAGCAAGACCTGGAAAATATCTAGGCTTGGGCTGACAAGTGGCAAGTAACATTCGTGACACACAAGTGTCAGGCAATGACCATCTCCAACAAGAGAGAATCCAACCATCACCCCTTGATGTTCGATGGCATTAAGATCACTGAATCCCCCACTATCAACATCCTGGGAGTTACCATTGACCAGAAACTGAACTGGAATAGCCATATAAATACTGTGGTTCCAAGAGCAGGTCAGAGGCTAGGAATTGTGCGATGAGTAACTCACCTCCTGACTCCCCAAAGCCTGTCCACCATCTACAAGGCACAAGATAGAATTCTGCCCGCTTGCCTGGATGAGTGCAGCTCCCACAACAATAAAGAAGCTTGACACCATACAGGACAAATCAGCTCGCTTGATTGGCACCACATCCACAAACATTCACTCCTTCCACCACCGACGCACAGTAGCAGCAGTGTGTACCATCTACAAGATACACTGCAGGAATTCACCAAGGCTCCTTAGACAGCACCTTCTAAACCCACGACCACTACCATCTAGAAGGACAAGGGCAGCAGACACATGGGAACACCACCACCTGGAGGTTCCCATCCAAGTCACTCACCATCCTGACTTGGAAATATATTGCCGCTCCTTCACTGTAGCTGGGTCAAACTCCTGGAACTCCCTTCCTAACAGCACTGTGGGTGTACCTACACCACATGGGCTGCAGTGGTTCAAGAAGGCAGCTCACCACCACCTTCTCAAGGGCAATTAGGGATGGGCAATAAATGTTGGCCCAGCCAATGAAGCCACATCCCGTGAATGAACTTTTAAAAAAGTGTCACCTATCAGTTTCAGCATCGAGGTTACACAGAATGCATTGTCCCATTGCTGGAGATGGATCTCCTTGAGGAGCTTTAACAGGTTGAAGGCATACAGCTATGATCCCACTGAGGATAGTGGAACAGCCCCTGGCTCTTGTAGGCTGCCATTGCGGCTGGGATGCTTGAGAGATGCTTGAAGAGGGAACACCTTCTAACATCTGTTGCCAGGACTCCCTCCTCAGTTAGGACACATGCTCCTGAGGCTTCAGTATCTTTCAAAGGATGAGGACAATGGTGAGCCTGATGTGTAACTATTCACTCTCAGATTGAAGTGCATGGTTGAAGTGAGAGCAAAGCTGGTGTTCATTCGGGCCCATGATGGAGGGCACTTGTCTAAGAGGGTACTCACTGCAACTCGTCATCCTCCTCGTGGAATCTGGTGACTATGAGGGCCTCACGCCCACACCTGCCTCGTCTGGCCTGTGCTATGGCCTCTTCCATTACTGCCACATCTTCCTCAACCTCATCACCCTCATCCCCTTCGATGTCCTCCTCGTTGGAGAAGACCTGCAACTCGTCCATGTCGGCATCTGGCAAGTACTCCCTCCTTTGCAGTGCCAGGTTGTGCAGCTCACAGCAAGCTGCAATGATCCATGAGACCCCCTGGGAACTGTACTGGAGTGCTCCGCCAGATCTGTCCAGGCATTGGAATCGTATGTTTCAGATGCCCATGGCCTGCTCCACTAATGCTTGGGTAGTGGCATGAGCATTGTTGTACCTTCTCTCTGCAGGATTCTGTGACCGCCACTCTGACGTCATCAGCCTTGTCCTTTGCTAGTACCCCTTGTCAAAGATGAGCCAACCCTGGTTCCTGTGGGGTCCGTCGAAGATGTCTGGGATCTGCGATCTATTCAAGATGTATGAGTCATGGATCTTCCTGGGTATCTGGTGCAAACCTGCATGATAAGTTTCCTTTGGTTGCAGACCAGCTTTACATTGAACAAGTGGAAGCCTTTTTGTTTGTGTTGGAGTGCTTGTTGCCAAGGAGATTTTATAGCTACTTGAGTGCAATTGTTGGCACCACCTGCACTGGAAATTGCTGCAAAGTCCACTGCTCTGGCGTCCTGGTTTGCTTGATCACTGTAAAAGTTGACGTAATTGTGGGCCTTGGCAAAAAGGGCGTTTGTCACCTCGTTTGTGTTTCTGAGCGGAAGCTTGAGAGATTCCGCAGAGGTTCCAAGTAGAGCCCTGGAAGGAACCACTCGCGTAGAAGTTCAGTGTGGTGGTTACTTTAGCAGCCACTGGCAATGGATGCCCTTCCAAACCCTGTGGTGCCAATTCCTGGAGAATGTGGCAAATGTGAGCCATGAAATCCCTGGGCATGTAGAGGCATCTACGACACTATCTCTAATTCATCTTCAGATGAGACATGCAAGTTCTGTACACCTTGCGAGCCACCTACACACGACGTGTCTGTGAGCCTCATCCTCTATGTCTGGAGCGGGCCCTGCTGCCCCTTGGTCTTGAGGGTTTAGCTCCTCCCTTTGGCGAGCCTGTCGCCTCCGTCGCAATCTTCTCCTTCTTCCCCCCATCCGTATGCAATTTTGCAGGCTCCATCTTCCTGATCATCTCCTCTCTGCAGCATCAACGAGAAACAGACATGAGTCAGCATTAGCCTGTAAAGGTCCTATTTCTGTCAATGACTCAGCAATGAACGTGGGTTCAAGGGCTTTGTTCCAGTGTCGGAAATTAATCGCCCCAAAATTCCAGGCCGGTGGGGGTTCATTTCAAGGTGTGCCTTCCACCACACCACCGCCCCCATCCAACCTCCCCAACCAACTGCTTTGAGGTTGCTTTGGTCAGGCACTTGGATGTGTTGCTTTTAGTCCAGGTGTTTGACCCTGGTTGTAACACGCATCTGAAGATTGTCCAGTCACCCAATTGCTCTGTTACCGCTCTGGGGAATCTCCATGCTGTGGGCAAGGAGTTAATACAAAGAGATTGATTTGTGCCACTTTGCGGGATTAATCTCGCATGAAAACACATCATAGCTTCACTTTCCTGATTTCTTGCATTGTCATTGAAAGGCTCATTACATGTCTCTGCTGTGCATCTCTCCTCATTTAGGAATGCATAGTTCAATTGGATGCATCTTTAAAAGGCTCCCCCAGTCTATGCACCTGCCCTCCAATTGGCTCTGAGAGCCCCCAGCAGCCCTCACCAGCACCACTACCATCTAGAAGGACAAGGGCAGCAGATAGATGGGAACAGCACAACCTGGAAGTTCCCCTCCATGTCACTCACCATCCTGACTTGGAAATACATCACCATTCCTTCACTGTCGCTGGGTCAAAATCCTGGAACTCCCTTCCCAACAGCACCTACACCACATGGACTGCAACAGTTCAAGAAGGCAGCTCATCACCACCTTCTCAAGGGCAACTAGGGGTGGGCAATAAATGCTGGCCCAGCCAGCAATGCCCACATCCCATGAATGAATTTTAAAAAAAAGAAAAAAAGTATCTCTTCATTTTAATTTTTTACTGCTCCATCTCTGCAGGCTAGAAGATGGTGGTGCTGAGGTCTCACTACCAGACTAGCTTGGACCCTCCCTGTGTGAGTGTGAAAATCTCTCCCATTATCCTGCAGGAGCTTAATGTTCTGGTTTCCCTCCCTCCATGGACCTCTCAATCCTCCTCCTGTATTCCTTGATCCTATCGTGATTGTGGTGGATATCTCTTTGTTACCCCTGGTACATGGTGAGGTAGATGTGCCTATGCCCCTTGTGGACCACTCCCCTCCCCAACTTGAGGATGCTTGCACAGTCTGACATATACCCCCTCCCTCCTGACACTCTCAAATGACCCCACAATACCTTTTCCCCATCTAAATGCTGCAGATGCCTACCCTGACTGTGCCATCTGCAGTCCAGTATGATGCCAGAAACCCTGCAGGGCAAATGCACATGATGTTACGACAATGCGCTGCACACAATATGCTGGGCACGACTGACATGCCCTCCCCCCTGCCTGGACTGGGACAAAGGGAGTCTTTGCAAGCTCAACATTGAAGCACTTCTTCATTCAGTGATCCTCCCATTCTGGCCCAAAATCTCTTTTGTCATTCTTTAACCAACTTTCTCCCCATCCTGGCACTGAGTATGCTTCCCCCCCACCCCCCTCCAGTCATGTGTCTGAATGCACTGTTCCCCACTCTTACCCTCCAGTGGAGCCATTGCCCTGCAGCCCTTTCCCTTGCCTCAGGCCAGTTTCCCCTTTCCCCAGTGAACACCTTATCCTGCAGCCCCTTCCCTTGTCTCAGGCCAGTTTCCCCTTTCCCCAGTGAACACCTTATCCTGCAGCCCCTTCCCTTGCCTCAGGCCAGTTTCCCCTTTCCCCAGTGAACACCTTATCCTGCAGCCCCCTCCCTTATCTCAGGCCAGTTTCCCCCTGTTCCCCAGCGGCGACTTTACTCTGCAGCACCTTAAAAGCCACCCCTGCCTTACCTGCTGGCCTGGTAGGGAGAGACCTGCCTCCGACACCCCTGAAAGCAATGTGGTGCTGCCTGTGAAGCCTGGAGCTGAGTCTGGGTTGCCGCAAGCGCTACACGATGCAAGGCAGGTGAATGGAGCTCGAAGTCACGAGCAAAGTGCAGGTCACCAGGTGCACGTCACCTTTATACTGTTGTGAAACATGTCTGTCTAATTGGATGCTGAGGTGCCCTCAGGTGGGGGCTGATTCCGGCGAGCAGCCCTTATAATGAGATGCAAATGTATTTAAACGAAGTTCCCGATGTGCTGTGGTGGGAAACACAGTGTGCCATTGGTGGCTGGAGCGGATGATTCCGGACTGCTTTTACAACGGCAGTAAGCTGATTTTTTCGATCTTGCAATATTTTCCGCTCCCACTCGCCATGACGCCCGCCGTGGGCAAGGCCAGAAAATCCTGCCCTGAGAACTCATCGAACCGGAATGGAAGCAGTTCATCCTCAATCCCAAGGAACTACCTAAGAAGGAGGAAGAGAGTCATATATAGGTAGACCAGTCAAGGACAGTAAGTTTCCACCCCTAAAGTAAACCAGTTGTGAATTTACAAATATCCAGGAGCTTCACAGTCACTTTGACATCACCTTTTTTATTTCCACCTTTTGTTAAGCTGAATTCAAGTTCCCAAACTATCAGGGTGGGATTTGAACTTACATCCTCCAGACTCCTGTCTAGTAACATAATCATTACACTACTACACCCATTGCTTTCAAGCTTGGGTAGGCAATTGAGTATGCAGATCAATAGTGGGATAGTTCATTGTTTGCACTTTGAAAACACAAAACCTTAATTTACAATGGTAAACCTCCTCAAGTCCTTGGTAGAAGTTCTACAGAATGAACTATATATGCCTGGTATGAAGGCTTCTATTCTTTTTGGACAAATGTCATCATCTATTTCCACCCTGGAACATATGCTGGCTCCCTCTGGCATTTTCAATTGGATGAATTGCTCCACATGCATGGGAAATGTATGACAATCTGAACGTGCAGAGTAATTTGCATTTTCTTTTAGTGTTGGTAAAGAATTTCCTCTGTACAATACAAGGTCACTTCCTGTCAATTCCACTTCCGCTACAGTTTAGGACAACAAATCTAAGAAAGAAGGGGTAGTTTCTGTTCTTCCAAGATATTGCTTTATTCATTTTTCTTTTCTTTAGGTGAAGGGTAAAGGCACATAGTACAGAAAAACTTCAAATTGAAAGTAGTATCGATGAAAAGGTAAAGTGGGAAATAGTGGTTCGGTGATATCAAGTTTAACAGGTTATAGGAGGATTGAGAAGGTGTGCCTGCTGTTTTGAAGCCTATTAAAAAGTGCATTAAAGTAGGAGACAGTAATAGAATCATGAGAATGCTACAGTGCAGAAGGAGGTCATTCGGCCCATATTGCCTATGCAGGCTCTTTGAAAGCAGTATCCAATTAGTCCTGCATCCCTGCTCTTTCCCCATAGCCGTGTAAACGCTTCCCCTTCCAGTATTTATCCAATTACCTTTTGGAATTTACTATTGAATCTTCTCTCAAACATCTTTCCAGGCAGTGCATTCCTGGTCACAGCATGCTCCATAAAAAAAATTCTCCTCATCTCTCATCTATCAAAATGCTCCACATATAAGGAGTTACTTTTTTAGTGCAGTAACTGTGGTAAGGAAGGTAAATGCAGTTGCTATTTTTCACAAGGAGATGAATGGTCTGTTAAAATGTTGCTAGCAATGAGAGGAATATTGCTCAGCACACCAGGAGACCTCAGCTCTTCTTTGAACAACGTCACAGGATTTTTAACATTGGATTAGAAAAAAACAGGCTTTGATTTTATATCTCAGCTGAGAGACAAGATCTCCAGCTATGCAGAATTCCCTTTGTGCTATATTGAAACATCAGTCTAGATTAATGATTATGTGCTGAAATCACAGAGGGGTTTGAGTTCACAACGTTCTGACTTAAGAGGCAAGAATCCCACCAACTAAGCTGGAGGAGCTGCAAAACCAAGCGAGAGAATTTTAATGTTTCTTTCAGAAAAAATAAATAGCAGAGTAAAAGGTAAACTTGAGCGCAGCTGGGAAAGATTAAAGAGAGGGAAACAAAATAACGGAACTCAATCTGGAAAGGAAACGCAGAGAAAAACTTTTCAGAGAAGAGCTGATTCTGTCAAGAATGCAAGGCAAAATTACACTCAGGAAACAAATTTGAAGATCTAAAATAGCCAGCGCAGCCACATCTCAGAGTTACAAGTCACGACATCAAACAGAAGTGAACATAGCACCAAAGATTTATATCTGATTCGGGTTTCTGACTCAAGTTTGTCACATTATTTCTCAGAACTCTGATGGCACAATAAAGATCCGCTTGCCTGTGTGTGTTCCTGTATTTATTTTCTCTTCCATTTGCTCTTTTTTTAAACTGTGTGCTTTATTCTGCTGTATCTGTACTCTATGCTCTACTTTGCTGTATTTATGTTTATTTTCATTCATTTTACTGCGTATTTCATTTTTAAGCTTTGTGGTTGGTATTGGCATTGTGATAACTTCCTACATAATTGAAATTTTGTGGTTAGCGTTCTAAAAATTTCAAATGTCACTCCTCTCTTGAACGATTCATATAACCATATGGTTCTTTCAAATATAGACCAACAGGAAATATTGCCATTGGCCATATTGCTGCTTACCAGCCCATCTTTAAAGACATAACAAACATAATTAAAGAAATATGAAATAAAAACAGAAAAATTATGAGTTAAAATCACCCAATACATCTCACCGTGCATTCACCGTAAGCTTCTCTTTTCTTGCAGTTTGGACTTGCTTTCCACTACATTCCATGAAATCCTAGGCCCGGATTATCACTCCTGTATCAGGTGCACAGAATCAGGACGTTTCCCAGCTCTGCGAGCCCAACCCGTGGAAAAGACCCAGAAGTTGAGATTTTCATTCCAGGAGGAATGGATTAGAAGTGCGGAGGCTGCCTCTCTGCACATGTATGATTCCGGGGGACATCTCCTGGGGTGTCCCCTGAAGGGGGCACACAGGCTTAGCAATTACAAATTGCAATTGAACTACATCAGACCTTATTAAAGTGTAAGTGTAGTCTATTTACAAAAGTGTAAGAAACTGAACTGGACTAGCCATATAAATACCTACAAGAGCAGGTCAGAGGCTAGGATTCGTGTGGTGAGTAACTCACCTCCTGACTCCCCGAAAGCCTGTCCACCATCTACAAGGCAAAAGTCAGGAGTGTGATGGAATACTCTCCACTTGCCCGGATGAGTGCAGCTCCAACAATACTCAAGAAGCTTGACACCGTCCAGGACAAAGCAGCCCACTTGATTGGCACCACATCCACAAACATTCACTCCTTCCACCACCGACGCACAGTAGCAACAGTGTATACCATCTACAAGATGCGCAGCAGGAATTCACCAAGGTTCCTTCAACAACACCTTCCAAACTCATGGCCACTACCATCTAGATGGACAAGGGCAACAGACAGATTGGAACACCACCAACTGGAAGTTCCCATCCAAGTCACATAACATCCTGACTTGGAAATATATCACTGTTCCTTCACTGTCGCTGGGTCAAAATCCTGGAACTCCCTCACTAACAGCACCGTGGGTGTACCGACACCACAGGGACTGCAGCAGTTCATGAAGGCAGCTCACCACCACCTTCTCAAGGGCAACTAGGGATGAGCAATAAATGCTGGCCCAGCCAGCAAAGCCCACATCCTGTAGATGAATAAAAAAAAAATTAACAATTATTGTGCACCCGTGCAACGACTTGTGAAACCATAACTTCTTAATCGTTCACTTCTTCTAGGTGCTCCACCGACATCCGCAGCAGGGGTGCAGGCTGCATGTTGACCAGTTGCTCTGATGTCTTGGATGACCTTGGTGTCCTCTGGAGACCCAAGGCCTGGAGGGCTTCAGCTTACTTTGGCTCTCCTGCTATGGGCAGCTGCTTCCTCTGCATTCACAAAGCTGAAAGGGTCCCAGGCAAGGGGAATTCTGAAGGGCCGGACACCCTCAGAGATTCCTAGTGGAGTCCCCAGGGGTGTCCTATAGCCATTCCTCCTCCCTTTGAGTGCCTGAGGGCCCCTGCCTGACACCATGAGGAGAAGGGGCACCTGGAGGGAGGTCGAGGTGCCTCGCCCCTCTCGCGTAGTCACAGCAAGATCTCACCCATGGCTACAGCAATGGAGTGAAGGTCTGTGCACTTCTCTGATAGAAACTTGGCATTCTACAATTAACACTCCCTTTGCCTTGTGTCCATGGCATCTTTGTCAATCTCTCCTTAGCTCCCACCTATGGCTGACCTTCTATCCAGCTTCACCAGCTCCACCCCTCTTAAGCAGTATAAATTCCTACATTTCTACTCCTTTTTAACTCTGAAGAAGAGTCATGCAGACTCAAAATGTTAACCCTGTTTCTCTCTCCACAGATGCTGTCAGACATACTGAGATTTTCCAGCATTTTCTGTTTTTATTCCAGTTGGTCACACCTGCCTATGTGTTATTCAAGACAGCAATGATGTTAAACTTTTATTTGGGTCATGCCTCACTACAAGTTTCTGGACTCTTCTGGAATATTTCATGTTCTATCTCTGGCTTTGAGTATAATGATGATTGCAATGATATGTAAGTTTTTTTGTTTATTTTAAATTGGTGGCTTGTCTCATAGGTAATTCCTCCTGTAATTCTGGATGTCTAAACATCATGAATGCATGTGCTATCATCACCAATGCCTTGAACCAAAGGCCAGGGGTGTGGCCTTTATATATTTCCTACACAGGGCACCACAACAGGGCACAATATTATAATTTGTGGTCTAATCAATAATTTGTACAGGTTTAGCATTACCTCTGGTTTTGTACCTCTTAACCACTTTTATAAAACCTAGAATTTCAGCTTTTTTTTTAGTTTTATCAACTTGTCCTCCCACTTTTAAACATGTTCCCAGATAACTAATTCTCTCAAAATGTTGTCACCAAGGCAGCATTTGACTGAGTGTGGCACCAAGGAGCCCAGCAAAATTGAAGTAAATGGGAATCAGGGGGAATTATCTCCACTGGTTGGAGTCATGACTAGCATGAAGAAAGTTGGTTATGGTAGTTGGAGGTCAATCATCTCAGCCCCAGGACAACGCTGCAGTGCTTGCTCAGGTTAGCGTCCCAAGCCCAACAATCTTCAGTTGCTTCATCAATGACCTCCACTTCATCAGTTGGTCAGGAGTGGGAGTATTTGCTGCACAATGTTCAGCACCATTCACAACTCCTCAGATGCTGAAGCAGTCCTTGTCCATGTCCATATGCAGCAAGACGTGGACAACATTTAAAGCTTAGGCTGATAAATGTCAAGTAACATTCATGCCACACAAATACTAGGCAATGGACACCTCCAACATGAGAGAATCTAGCCATCTCCCCTCGACATTCAACAGCATTGTCATCACTGACTTCCCTACTAGTAACATCCTGAGGTTCACCATTGACCAGAAATTTAACTGTACCAGCCATATAAATACTGTGGCTATAACAGCAGGTCAGAAGCTGAAAATCCTGCAATGAATAACTCACCACCTGACTCCCCAATGTCTGTTCACCATCTACAAGACAAAAGTCAAGAGTGTGATGGAATACTCTCCACCTGCCTGGATGAGTGCAGCCCCAACAACATTCAAGTAGCCCAGCACCATTTAGGATAAAGCCGCTCCATTTACCACCTTAACATTCACTCCATCCACCACTGGCGCACAGTGGCAGCAGTATGCACGATCTACAAGATGCACTGCAGCAATTCAACAAGGCTGCTTCAACAGCATCTACCACCTAGAAGAACAAAGACAGCTGACCATGAGAACTCCACCATCTGTAAGTTCCCCTCCAAGCCACACACCATTATCATGGACAGAATTTTATGTGCTTATCATTGCGTTTTGTCGGTGAGATGTGTGTATTTTCTTACCCTCAGAGTGGTTGTCCCAATTTAAATAATTCCAGCAGCAAGCTTTTGTGTGAGTTTTAAAAATAAAGAAGGTTATTTATTATCACACACTTACCCTAGAGGTTTAAAAAATGTGACTTCTCACTCACCGGCTCACCCAAACTATCGCTCACACAAAATTTAGATACATTTGAAGAAAAAAAATACGAATACTAAGTATGTTTGTCTCAGTCTCTCTTTCATGCAAGCCTGTAGTTTCTTAGATGAGTTCACAGAATCACAGTGCAGAAGAGGCCCTTCGGCCCATCGAGTCTGCATCGACACGTGAGAAACACCTGGCCTACCTACCTAATCCCATTTACCAGCACTTGGCCCAACTTGGAATTGTTGCTTTTAGTTGAAGTGAAGGTCCTGTAAGCAGAGTAAGCTGCAATGCTTCTTATAGTTGAATTTCCAGGAGGTTGGTTCTCAGGTGGAAATGAAGTTGGAACAGGTTAGGGAGAGTCCTTCTCCCATTTTCAAGGTATGTTGTTTATTACCTCGGCTGCGTAGTTGACTTGCAGCTGGTTTGATGGCAGTCTGATGGACTCTCTGCCTCTGCAAAGCTGATTCTTGCTGTTTTGAAATCAGGCAACAAACAAGGCTATCTCACCCATGTGACCTATTACAAGTCCAAAGTCCTTTTCAAAATAAGGTGGGTGAGCAAGTTGATTAAAATCCTGTGTTATGGCTTTGTATTTGAATGAGCCATTTAATTTGGATTTACCCTTTTGAATTAGTTTCAGGGAAAAGGCATTGAGTCATCTGTAAAATTCTTTTTGTTCCCTCTTGAGACAAAGGAGTGTTTCAATCCATAAGAGAAGGCAGGTGATCCTCTTTTTGTAGTCCTTTTGTTTTTAAAAAAATATAAAATATTGAATGAGAGTCCATAATACACTGGAACATGACACCATCCTGACTTGGAACCGTTTTGCTGTTCATTCCTGTCGCTGAATCAAGAACCTGGAACTCCCTTCCTAACAGCACTGTCGGTGTACCTACACCACATGGACTGCAAAAAGGCAGCTCACCACCCCCTTCTCAAGGGCAATTAGGGATGGCCAATAAATAAATGCTTGCCAATAGCATCCACATACCATGAATAAATAAGTATTTTTTTCTCTCAGTAGTGCGGATTAGTTGCATTACATATACTTGTTCTATTCATTCTTGTGTGTCCTCTCACTGTTCTTGCAGTTTTGCTAATGCAATGAATTAAACAAATTTAGGAAAGATAGTTAACAATTGATGTAATGCTTACGGTACTAATTCCTACACTAAAAGAATCTTAGTAACCAAGAAAGTAATACAATTTTCTGTATTAACTATTCATTATCAATTAGACAAATGTAATATGACTTATGCAGTTGCTGGTGCTCATCTGCACTTGAGACCGAGGAAATTGAGTTTCACATTGCATCTCACTGTGCTATATTTGGCTCAGGAATGCTTGATGTTGGCACGAGGTGCCCAAAATTATTAAGTGTGATAAATTAAGTATTAACAAAATGGAGCAAACTGACCATTAATTGCACCTACCAGTAAAAAAGAAACATCAGAATTAACCACATGAACTTCGTATGATATGTTTTGAGAATATTGTACACCCTGGAGTGAGTGCAACCTTATAATCACATATGATTGTTATCAGTTACTAAAGTGTTATCAATCACTGAATTTATAATTGTGGCATCATCTGAAGTCTTAATACATTTGTTATCAGTTCCAGGAAACCATAATTTTCTGTATAGTGCATCAATGAGAAAAGATCATAATTTATATTTTATGAGAATTTGGCTGGTAAAGTAGATTCACACCTTGGCTCTGAATTTGGTCCTAGTGTAAGGTTGGTAGTGCAAATGTTATTGTAACCTAAACTGTTTGATGCAAGACAGTTTGGCAATCCAGATTTGGGCATCATCTACTTCTGGGCATAAACTATATATATAAGCGGTATAGTTGGTTCCTTGGGTTCTAAGTTCACTCCTAGGCATGGAAAAACAAGGTAGATATTCAAACGCTGGTGGGTGTGAAAAGCTACAAGGTGATATGTCAAAGTAATGAGAAGTCTAGTTTTTCAGTTTGTAAAGCAAGTTGTGATCTTATAGACGCATACATGACAGTTAGAAAACGCGTATAGAAAAGGGTAAATCTAGAATAGTTAAATTGTGGCAGTAGTGGACACAGATTAAATCGGTGAAAGATAAATTTAAGACTGATATCAGGAAATAATTCTTTTTAAGTTCAGTCATCAGTTATGTTGTCAAAAAAGGCAGTCAAATACCACACATCAAGGTCCCACACACAGCAAGCAAGAACATGACCAATTAGTTTTGTGATGTTAGTTGAGGAATGATATTTGGAACACTTGGAGATTCACTGTTCTGCACCAATTAGTGCCATGGGATGTTTCATGGCCACTTGAGGCAGATCAGGCCTTGGTTTAATATCTCATCTGAAAAAAATTCCTCAGCACTGCGCAAAAATGTCTCCTTAGATTATGTACTCAAATTCTAGAAGGCACCTTGGAACCATGACCTTCTGGTTCCAACACAAGAATGTTGTTAACTTGGTCAAACTAACACCACGACTTAGGCAGGATTAAAATGAATAATGATTCACTTCTTCAAAGTCAATAATCAGCAAAACTTGAAACACTTGAAATATTGAAAGAAACTTGGGCCCGGATTTTCCTTGTCCTCCAGTGTTGGTTGTGTTTGGTGGCGTGAGCGGACAATATGATGCGATCAGTTTTACAATGGCATGAAACCAATTTGCGGTTGGCTGCTGCGTTTCTCGCCATCAGACGTCGAGACCTCATCGTAATACATAAGCATATCATTATTAGGCCATCTTGCCAGACCTATCCCCCCAGTACCAGCTGGATCGTCCACCCATGTCAACGGGAAAACAGGCTGACATGTTTCACAACAGCATATAAGCGACATGCACCTGGCGGGCTGCATTTCAATCAGGACTTCAAGGTTTGTTTGCCTACCTTGCTTCGGTCAGCACTCGCAATCATCAGTGCCAGGCTTCACAGACAGCACCACATTACTTTTAGGGGGGTAGCTCACAGCAGATTTCTACCTATCAAATCAGCCATATGTGGGTGGCTTTTCAATGGCTGCAGAGCAAAGTCTTGTTTAGTGAAAGGGGAGAAGTGGCCTGAGGCAAGGGAAGAGGCTGCAGGACGAGAGCTATACTGGGGAAGAAGGGTATCCCAGGGTTTGTGTTGGGGCACATTTTGATCTGTGAAAGTGACCTCAAGAAGGTTAGGGCTGAGAAAGCAGTCTCCAGAGGAGATGAGCTCAGATGGGCATGTGAGGGTATGTGTGTGAGAATGGGTGGTGATGTCCCTTGAGCTGACAGTGAATGAGATACCAGTGAATGTGTGATGGGCTTGAGTTTAGAGTGATGAGATGGTTGCCATACCCTGGTTGCATGGATAATATCATTGATCTTCTATCTGCATTGAATAGCTAACCTCTTCCGTGCAGCATTGGCATTGACCACCATTGCTACCGCCTGCCATGCTGGATTGGTAATGCCGCTGCACATCCTGCAGCCAAAGCAGGGGTAGAGGACATCAAGGTGGATCTCCAAGGCGTCCAAATGGCATTCCAGTGATGTATTATTAAACCTGGGAGCTACAGTCTTTTTGCCTTTTGTGGGCATCTTCCCTGCAGTAGTTGTGGGCTGGAAGCACTGACATGTGTGTGCATGGCTGGACTTTAACTATGGCACCCAGCGTGATGAAGCAGCGAGGTGATGGTGTGGCAGGAGAATGAGAGCCCGCCCGCCATAGAAACAGTGTGTTTCCCAGGAATGCATAAGTAAAGCGCAGTTTTGGCTTGATACTACACGAAAACCCGCCATCATAGCCGGCAGGCAAAACATCGCTTTACCCACCCGCTACCACACTTAGTGCAAATCTGGGATGATTCCACCTTTGGTATCAGATCTGAACTGTTGTTTTTTTAAACCTCTTCTGATCACTGTCTGGATTTTAAAATAACAGTTACTAAACCCAAGCAAGAATAGCTTATTTCTTTATCAGAGTAATTTATGGTTTTCAAGCACTTTGGGATGTCCAAAAATGTAAAAAGACACTACATAAATGCAAGTCGTTTATCACATCACAGCTCTGCAAATGAATCAATTAACTCAGTATGGATTAGATGGTAGGGATGTTTGTAACTGAAATTTGCCTTGTTCCTTCTAACTCTGCTACAGAACAAAGTGACCCACTGAGGTCTACATGTTTCCCTATGTTATACTGTATTTTTGATGATGAGCACAAGTATGTTCAGGACAGATTTGAGATGGCACAGAGAACCGATTTTTAGCATTCTATTTTCCTCGCTGGCTGGTTCCAGTTATTTTTGCTAGGAAGAAAGCAAACCATTGTCACATCCAGCAGCTCACTAACCTGTGGTCATATACCAATGCAAAAAGGATGGTGGGGGAGGGACGGAATTAGAGAGATTTTAACAAACATAATTTGCATTCTTGTCGGTAGACTGATAATTACCAACATTTGCTAAATAGAAAACGGTCCAAAATTTTCAAATCCCAGTAAAGATGAACAATCCCGGCACCAGGAATACTGGAGTTCCATTTTAAGATATACAAGGCCAATTTGGACAAGTTTTACTGGTACCCTTCATTTCCAAGTTTTAACTGTTTTTTTTCCCCCTCTTAACATTACGGATCTATTTGAACCATAGTTAATGGAACCGACTTTGGACACAGACTAAAACTGAAGGCAAACCCTTGACTTAAGAACCAATCAGCGCAGGGGAGAGCAAGACTGGCGGGAAATGCAGGGAGCGGAAATGACGTAAGGATGGCCATAAAGAAGCCCATCTCTCAATGCGAATGGAAGGAGGGATGCCAAAAATCAAATAGAGCAGAGAGCGAGAGAGAGAAGCTCGAATAATTTCAACCGCGTTTTAAAAATTTAAAAAAGAAAACCTGAATAAACGCGTAAGGTTTTATTTATTTTTTTTGGTTATTATTGTGATTGAATTTCCCCTCAACGTTGACCTGTGACCCGACGTTGACGTCCCTTAGCGACGGCGGCTGGAACACATGGTAACACCGGGGCTGGTGGTGTGGGGGGAGGGGGGTGGGGTAAGAGGCAGAGACTGAGCACCAGCAATAACTACCATCAGCAATACTGCTCGGGCTTTAAATGAACAGGCGTCGCGCTGTGAGTAATAAAACCTCCATATTATTTGATTCTGCTGGAAAAAAAAGTGCAAAATATTTTGAAAGAGAAACACACACACACACACACGGTCCCACCTCCCTTTAGGTGACTGCAATGTTAAATTCACTTTAAGATTTACCCGGTGAAAAATTGTCTTGTGGACGATGGCCTCTCTCTCTCAAACAAGAGTCAAGGAGGCCGGTGCTTTCATCTCTCTTGAGATCCCATCTTGAGTATGAGGCTGCTCCTTTCCTTTGTGTGAGTGTGTGTGTGCCTCTCTCTCTCTCTCCCCTCCTCCCTCTGTCATACTTTTAGACTCTGCGAAGCAAATGGGAGGAGATTTTTTTTCACTCTGTCTCTTCCCTCTCCAAAGTGCATTTGTACAGGTGTCTGGGTTATAATGTTTTTTTTAATATGCCTTCTGTTATGAATGTTGCGTATGGTATCTGAAAGAAATCTACAAAGATGGCCCTGCTCTCGCAAAGGTTACACTGTAGCTCAAAAGGAAGACTTGTATTTATATAACGTACTTCCAGGAAGTCCCAAAACTCTTTGTTGCCGATGAAGTACTTTTTTTTTAAAAAAAAAAGTAATGTAGGCAGAAGAATCTCTTTCTAAATGACCAATTTGGGTCAGAAGATATAATGCAATGCAAGTTTTCCCACCTCTTTCCTACACTAGTTTTTGAAGCCTGCAATTTTATAATGTTTTGTTACATTGTTTAAATGTTGTAACACTCAATTTGAAGGGTTTGCGTCCACTCAAAAGCTTTTAGCTGTTATCTTCAGCAACAGCTTCATGAATGTTGAGAAGGCTGTCAATGCCTTTGTGATATATTGCTTTTAAGGTGATATAAATGTGCCTCTGAGTCTTATGTGGAGGGAATGTTTACAGTTTGAATTTGTACATCATTCTGGCTTTCTTGTTTTTATGGTTGGGGAGGGTAAGAGTTATCCTCACATGTAATGAGCTGGGTTTTCTACTATTTTTGTTTTGTTTGTGTTAACTTGCCTTGCTGGTGTGATGTTGTAGATCATAGGTGAGTACGAGTCAGCTGTCCTGACCTGTATTTATGATTTGAATCTTAGATCAGCTGCTTGGATTCAGAGGCCAGGGTTTTCCCACATATTTTAAAGGAAAATGTTAAAGTTTTATCCTCGGGCCAGACAGTTCCCTTTTAAATGCTTAGAATTAGCAATCTTTAAATGTTGAAGTGGAAATGTATAGATTTTATATTTCGTTTTTAATGCGAATCATTATATCTTGTGTTTAGAAAATGTAGTTGATTGTGAAAATTGTGGAAGTGACCGCTTTGCAGGGCAGTTGTATGCCTCCAAAACTTTTTATTGCTATCATTCTAAATTTCAAAATGTATTCTATCAGATTTTTAGATGGGTCAGTGGATAATTTTACTGACTTGTTACTGAGTGGAATAGAGACTTGTTGCAGAGTGGAATTGGCAAGGGCCCTGGGAGAAGGTCACTTGTTCACCCTCTAAGCTGGAGAAGTGTGTGCCAATTTTTGTTTTTATGTTGGGAGGGGAGAAGTGAAGTATTTATAGTTGAATACAGTATTAGACCTGAGTTTGCTTCATTTACTGTAACTGGTGATTCTTTATATTAAAAAAAATCTTGACCTGCCAGCTATGGTGTCTGGTGCATTTGGTGAACAGGTTGGAGGTCTGTGTTGTAAGCATGTGGTGGCCCATTTAACAGAGCTTTGACAAGGTGGGTTTGGACAGAACTAATTTGCACAATTGGTTGTAATGGCAGGCGGATAGTAAATGCCAAGCTGCCCAAATCCCAGAGGAAAACTTGAAGCAGCTGCCACAACTATTTGCAATTTGTACTTATTTCAAGATGCAGGCTTTGAATCCAGTAAAAAGGCCACCAAGTTACTTAGGTTTCTTACAAAACTAAATTAAACCATTATTAATAGAAGAAATGATTTTAAGCACATACGTCGATCTACAAATTACTACTATGATAACTTCGAAATCCCCTAATTATTCTAACCCCCAGTTACACCTTCATTAAGGCAACAGTAAAACACAATACTCTGAACAGTCAAGTTCAAAGTGAGTTTTCCTCACTTCGGTTCCTTATGGACAGCAGTTGGAGGCTCAGATGCTGGAGGCTTTTCACACTTGTGTTAGATCTTACAATGCCTGCCCTTACACACAGCCTTCTTTCCTTTATACATATTTTACCCTTTGAATGAAATTCCCATTGTTTCACTATGTCTCTAATAATAAAAATCTGTCATAGTACCAATTTTACCAGTAATCTTTGGGGAAAAATAAACACACGGTTTCTTAACTTGCTAGGTGTAACATTTCGTCCCCTCTTTTGAATTCAAGATAGTCTGGTCTATTTAAAAATTCAAATGTTCCTTTCACACCTTACATTCTAAAACTTCTCCCACATTTACCTTTTTAACATTTCAAACCTATCTTTCTGATACAAAGCCTTCAGACCAGTGGCCTTTAATTCAGTTAAGTAATATATCCCCATTATTACTCTGCTTTACAATACATTCAAATAACATTATGAAACTTATTATATCTTCCTGACATAGCTTCACAAATTCTTTTGATTGTTATTAACTGGGCATTGTGGATAAGTGATACTGCGTTTCTCCCAATTTTCAATATTGTGTAAAGTTGCATGATCCAGCTGTTGGTATTTTGAAGGTGTGATTTTAAAATGGTACTAATTGTGTTGTAAATAAAAATGCAGTGAAATGCTCAAGCACATTGTTGCCTCCAGCTTTGCCTTTGTCATTAATAAAATCCTGACTCTCTCCCAGCTTGTCATGCCCCTTGGTGTGGTCCCTATCTTCACTTAAGTCCAAAGGATGCAGAGTTGAACATTTACAGCACACACTTTTTATACTTCTTCACTGGGACAGATCTGCTGATCAGGAAAAAAATGGCTACTGAGACAAAGAAGAAGGTATTAGAAAGAGTGACTAAAAATTTGGTCAATGATGTGGGTTTTAAGGATAGTCTTAAATTACAAGAGGTAGGTTGAGAAATGGAGAGATGTAAGGAAGTGAATTCCAGAGTTTAGGGCCTAGAGATCTGCAGGCACTGCTGCTGATAAAGGGGCAAAGGAAGGCACACCAAATTTAACTGTTAGGACAGGAAGAGAAGATATTGCCGGAGATCCTTTAACAGTAAGAGTGGATGCAAGTGAGGATGGACCCACCAAACTCAACAACGAAGGGAGATGCTGGACAAGAATGGTATGGTGGACAGTGTCAATGGCTGCTGAGAAGCTGAAAAGGATGAGGCCAGACAGTGCATCATGGTCACAGTCGCCAAGACTATCCTTTAATTAGGGACATTTTGATGCTGTTGTAGGTGTGGAAATCTAATTGGAGAGATTCAAACATGGAGTTGTGAAAATTAAGGATACAAACTAAAGGCAAAATGTTTTAGCCCTTTATATAGGGCAGTAGTTTCAAAGACAGAGGAGTCAAAGGTGGCTTTATGCAGAAGGATGTGATGATTTTGAAAGGGAGTGGTACCCTAACAAGAAGCGGGAAAAATTTACTATAAAAGCAAAATACTGTGGTTGCTGGAAATCTAAAATAAAAACAAAAATGCTGGAAAAACCCAGTAGGTCTGGCACCGTCTGTGGAGAGAGAAGCATTATAATTGAGTCCAACATGACTCTTCTTCGGAACTTCCGAAGAAGAATCATGTTGGACTCAAATATAATGTTTCTTTCTCCACAGATGGTGCTAGACCTGCTGAACTATTTATTATGTCAGTCATCACGAGAATCAGGAATGAAAGTTGGATGGACATAAGTTAAATGAGAAAAGGGTCAAAGGTGGGTTTCATGGATGATAATCTAAGACGGCATGAAAGAAGATTAGATAGCAGGTTGAGAAAGATGCAGGTTTGGGGCTGGAGCAAGGGGGAGCTTTGATTTTCTGTGCAAGACGAAGGGAAGGATGTATTAGAGGCAGCTGAATGGATGGTCTCAATCTTAATGCTAAAGAAGTCCAAGAACTTACATTTGTCAGCACCGCTAAACAGAATATCTGGTCGTAATCTGATTACTGGACTTTGCAATGTACTACTTGGATGCTGAATTTGCCTACATAACAGCGATTAACTTTTCAAGAATTATTCATTGGTTGTAAGTGCTTTGAGAGATCCTGAGATTTTAAAAGGTGTAAAAACACGTTCTTTCTAACCATCAAATGAGAACCTGTGGGTGGATGTGGCATGGATTAAAATGTAGTTCCTAAAAACCGACTTCAGTTAACATCTTCTCCATGTCCTTCCTTTCAATTGGGCATAAGTCCACACCACTTAATTACCCACTGCGAAATAAGAATTTGCAGACCAATATTATTAAGTCAAGTGATTGAATTGTGCTTTCTTTGAAGAAGAGGTGTCTAACATGTTGAAAGATATGAGAAAGGAAACAAATGCAGATTATTCAACATTAGTAAATAACTGCCAGAGGGGAAATAAGCACATAACTGGCAAACCAACTGCAGGACAAAGAAAGAAATGTTTCCATTCGGCAATAAATGTATTAGATTCAAATCAGAAGTATTCAGTACTGTGGATTGAGCTGCTCTTTTTTTCAAAAAAGTTAAGTTAATTTGTAACTTGCAGAATGTTATTGCTTTATTTTACTTCTGTTAAGGGACCAACGTTCCAGTTATGTTAAGATCGTGGGAAAATCACATATAAAATGTAACTGACCAAAGTTAAATAATATTGGATGATATGAAATTGAAACTGCTTAAATAGTTTTGAGGGTCAGAAAGAAACTTCAGAATTTTTTTTGGAAGGTTAACTAAATTGGGTAGAATTGATGTGTTTAATGTAATAGGCTTTCCATAATTTGTTCCTAATTTTGCAGCCTTGGTGTGTCAGGCTGTACAAACTGCAGGATTATGCAAATGAATGCTGATTCCATAGAGGATGGTATTCTGAGGTTGGATTAGTGTCTTTTGGAGGTTTAAGGAATATTCTTATGCTAGCGCTTGAACCAAAGAGGGGCGAGCTGAATGTATAGCTGCCAGTGATTGGGTGAAATAGGTTGGGTGGACAAAGGGGCTCAAGTCAGAGTAAAAATCTAATTCTTAGAGGCTTGTAGGGCTGGATAGAGGCAGGGTGAGGTCATGAGGGGATTTAAACATGAGTGAATTCACTCATCGGACAAGACAGTAACTTGCTACAAAGGTTGATGACTGTTACTGGAAAAGTTCTCCTGACATCTAACCCAGGTCTGTGCTTATGTAAGCACAGCCTTGTTCACCTTCATTGCTTTCCATTTCTCTCCTAGTGTTTGACGTGTTTACTAAAACCCGCTTTCACAGCCATATTTCCTTTCTCAGTGACTGTCTCCGTCTCCGACTTACCCCACGTGGATATCAACTGGAATTCCATCCCTCATGTTTCGAACCCACCCAGGATTACAGGTACCTCCGGGACATAAAACGTTTCTTGGACTGCTGTTCCCGTCGCATTCTGAGATCCACACTCAGTGCCATGTGCCGCCATATGAACGCACTCAACCTCTCCCTCCAGCAGCACTGCCACACCCTTTTTCAAAGCTGTGCATGCCCCCAGTTTCATTTTATTCTTCGTCTCATCCGACGCCTCAACAAGAAACTTTTTCTCTTTCTCTCAAGTGCTAAGGAACGCAAGCTCCAACAACTCATCGACACCAACACCCATCTAGGACCCTCCACCCCTGCCTGTCCCTCCGTCCCCACCCCATCTTCCAATCCCAGCTCCGGCTGTGTATTCACTATACCCCCTGACCTTCCCCTCTCCGACGCTGAACGGTCAGTGCTCAGCAAAGGACTTAGTTTTATACCCTTACGCCCTCATCTCAATGAATTTCGGGCTCGGCACGATGCTGAACTCTTCTTCCGCCGCCTTCGTCTCCGTGCTCACTTCTTTGGGCAGGAGTCCTCTCCCCGTTCAACGGATCCTTTTACCCACCTCCAATATTCCCCCTCCACCTGGACCCCTCCCTCTGGATTCTTACCTTCTCTTGATCTTTTCATTGAGAACTGTCGGCGTGACATTAGTCGTCTCAATTTCTCTGCTCCTCTCACCCATTCTAACCTGTCTCTCTCTGAACTTACTGCACTCCGTTCTCTCAGGTCCAACCCTAACATTGTCATCAAACCCGCTGACAAGGGTGGTGCTGTTGTTGTCTGGCGCACTGACCTCTACCTCGCGGAGGCTGAGCGTCAACTGGCAGACACTTCCTCCTACCTCTCCCTGGACCATGACCCCGCCACTGAACATCAAGCCATTGTTTCCAGGACTGTCACTGACCTCATGCCCTCTGGAGATCTTCCTCCCACAGCTTCTAACCTGATAGTCGCCCAACCTCGGACAGCCCGTTTCTACCTCCTACCCAAAATCCACAAACAGGACTGTCCCGGCAGACCGATCGAGTCAGCCTGTTCCTGCCCCACGGAACTCATTTCTCGTTATCTTGACTCCCTTCTCTCTCCCCTTGTTCAGTCCCTTCCCACCTACATCCGTGATTCTTCTGACACCTTACGTCACATCAACAATTTCCAGTTCCCTGGCCCCAACCGCCTCCTTCACCATGGACGTCCAATCCCTCTACACCTCCATCCCCCACCAGGATGGTCTGAGGGCTCTCAGCTCCTTCCTCGAACAGAGGCCCGAACAATCCCCATCCATCACTACTCTCCTCTGTCTGGCTGACTTGTTCTCATACTGAACAATTTCTCCTTTAACTCCTCTCACTTCCTCCAAATAAAAGGTGTGGCTATGGGTACCCGCATGGGGCCCAGCTACGCCTGTCTCTTTATGGGGTATGTGGAACATTCCTTGTTCCAGTCCTACTCCAGCCCCCTCCCACAACTCTTTCTCCGGTACATCGATGATTACTTCGGTGCTGCTTCATGCTCTCGTCGGGACCTGGAAAAATTTATTAATTTTGCTTCCAACCTCCACCCCTCCATCATTTTCACATGGTCCATCATTGACACTTCCCTTCCCTTCCTTGACCTCTCTGTCTCAATTTCTAGCGATAGATTGTCCACCAATATCCATTACAAGCCTCCCACAGCTACCTCAACTACAGCTCCTCACACCCCGCTTCCTGTAAGGACTCCATCCCATTCTCTCAGTTCCTTCGCCTCCGTCGCATCTGTTCTGATGATGCTACCTTCAAAAACAGTTCCTCTGACATGTCCTCCTTCTTCCTTAACCGAGGTTTTCCACCCACGGTCGTTGACAGGGCCCTCAACCGTGTCCGGCCCATCTCCCGCGCATCTGCACTCACACCTTCCTCTCCCTTCCAAAACCATGATAGGGTCCCCCTTGTATTCACTTATCACCCTACCAGCCTCCGCATTCAAAGGATCATCCTCCGCCATTTCCGCCAACTCCAGCATGATGCCATCACCAAACACATCTTCCCTTCACCCCCCTGGCAGCATTTCGTAGGGATCGTTCCCTCCGTGACACCCTGGTCCACTCCTCCATCACCCCATACTCCTCAACCCCCACCTACGGCACCTCCCCATGCATATGCAACACCCGCCCCTTCACTTCCTCTCTCCTCACCGTCCAAGGGCCCAAACACTCCTTTCAAGTGAAGCAGCATTTCACTTGCATTTCCCCCAACTTAGTCTACTGCATTTGTTGCTCCCAATGCGGTCTCCTCTACATTGGAGAGACCAAATGCAGACTGGGCGACCGCTTTGCAGAACACCTTTGGTCTGTCTGCAAGAATGACCCAGACCTCCCTGTTGCTTGCCATTTTAACACTCCACCCTGCTCTCTTGCCCACATGTCTGTCCTTGGCTTGCTGCATTGTTCCAGTGAAGCTCAACGCAAACTGGAGGAACAGCACCTCATCTTCCGACTAGGCACTTTACAGCCTTCCGGACTGAATATTGAATTCAACAACTTTAGATCTTGAACTCCCTCCTCCATCCCCACCCCCTTTCTGTTTCTTCCCCTCCCTTTTGTTTTTTCCAATAATTTATATAGGTTTTTCTTTTCCCACCTATTTCCATTATTTTTAAATCTATACCTTTTATGCCCTTTTAGTCTTATTTCACCCCACCCCCTCTAGAGCTGTGCCTTGCGTGTCCTGCCATCCATTCTTAATTAGCACATTCTTTTAGATAATATCACCACCTTCAACACCTCTTTGATCCTTTTGTCTGTGACATCTTTTGATTATCTGCTCCTATCACTGCATGCTTGTCCCTACAACCACCCCCCACCACTTCTCTCCCCCTACCACTTCTCTCCCCCCACCCCCCCCACCTTAAACCAGCTTATATTTCACCCCTCTCCTATTTTTACTTAGTTCTGTTGAAGGGTCATGAGGACTCGAAACGTCAACTTTGTTCTTCTCCGCTGATGCTGCCAGACCTGCTGAGTTTTTCCAGGTAATTCTGTTTTTGCTGTGCTTATGTAACTTGTATGCATGTCCTCTAGACCTTCATACCAATCTTATTCAAATAGTGGAGCCAATGGACTCAACTATAGTTCCTTCATTATTTTAAAGATTTCAATCAAATTATATGTAACTAATGGCTTTTCATTCAAGAAATGTGGCCTTGCTAGCAATGCTCGTATCATCAGAGTTTATTTTTAAAAATCGTCGAATGGCCCTACTCTGAACCTTTTCCAGATCCTCTTTTACCCACCATGGAACTAAAACTCGTGGCCCACCCTGTTCCCATATTCTAGATGAGACCTAAGCAAGGTCTTATAAAACAAAAAGCTAAGCATTGTCCTTTACTATTGGCTTTGCCAAGCAATGCATTCAAAAACTCTTGTTTACTTTTGGTACAGCTTCGAGGCACTGGTTGTGAATCTTTAGGGATCTGTTTACTATAACAGGTAGGTATTTTTCCTATTCCGCAGTCTTTAGTTTGGAACAAAAACAAAAATTGCTGGAAAAACTCAGCAGGTCTGACAGCATCTGTGGAGAGAAAGACAGAGTTAACGTTTTGAGCCTGTATGACTCCTCTTCAGATACCACTCCTCCCTGAGTGGTATCCAGACACTTTCAATTAACCCTGTTCATTTGCATAACACTAGCTTTACCTATACTAACTGCCATCGAGAGATGCAGGTCATTTCTCCAGTACCTGATTTGTATTTGTTTCTTCTCATCCAATGTCTTGACACTCACGCAAATCTTTGTCATTGGCTAACCTGTGGATAGATCCTTTAACATCTTTATTCAGATGATTAATAATGTCTCTGAACATCACTAATTGTTATGCTGCTTCTTGCAGGACAACACAAGTAAATGGTTTTCATGTACAAATACTACCATTCATAACAATCAGCTAATGAACAGAATGCAACCAGTTCCTTTCAACCCAAGATCTGCTTCCAATCCCACAGGATTCTCTCTCTCTAAAGTAGCCCATTGTGACACCTTGTGTGAAATGGCTTTTAATGTAGAATTGCATAAAAATTTCAACACAAACAGGCTGACAAGCCTAACTAACAAATCAGTTTCGCCATTTATCTACAACTTGGCAGTAGTCCTGATTGCATGTGCTTGTTTGATTGCCATATTGCTTTATTCCTCATCCTTCAGCCATTGGGATTGCTTAAAATACCCAAGATATCATTATGGGTGAGTTAATACGCTAGAGCACTTGGATTGAATTTTGGAAGTACTGATGGTGATGTGGAAATGTGTTAAGTCAAGGAGATATTTGCTCACACCAAAAGCTATAGTCTAAAATATTTTGAAAATTGCATTTGATGCAACATTTTTGCTGTTGGATGCTCCTCAAAACTGCTTCAACGATAGAAGACTTAACTTTGAAATGCAATGCTATCTTACATTGAAAACTGCACCCAAAACAGAGGCACATTATTTGGAAATTATATAGCAAGTTACATCTTAAGTGACTGTCAACGTAATTTGCTCATTGTCATATTGACTGCTGTATTTCCAATGAGTAAAGGCAAGTCATTTTGGGGCGAAAGAAATCAGTGATGAAGCATGCTTGAGATGCCTTGCACAAGGCTGTTTCTTTGTATTCAATGTATTTTTGCTATTCTAGTTTGCTGTTGTTAAAGCGTAACTCTTTCTTGTTTTATCTTTTATTGCTGTGTTGTGACATATTTAGTTTGCTTCAGCTGCTTCCAAAATTTGCCTGTAGAATTCACTTAGTCCAGTTTTAATCTCTTGCAGTTTCAGGAATGCTGTAGTGGTGTACACATCTGAGCAATGATTGTGTAAAAGCTGTTTAAATACAAGTTCATTGAATCACTAAATCACATGTAACTGTCCAGATGTTGTAATGTTTGATTTTAAAAATTAAAGCATTCAATGGATTTGATTATCAAGAGTAAACTTGCATAATGTTTTCACCATAATAACAGCAGTTAAAGTGAATTCAGAAAAGGAAGATCCTGACTTGCCAATCTCTGGTTTTTAAGTAGTGACCTTCAAAAAGAAAATTGATAAAAATTACATACTTTCTGACCAATTAAAGCAGCATTTAGTAAAATAATTTGCATTTACATACGTACTCAGGTCATCCAAAGTGCTTCACATTTATTGAGGTGTAGTCTCCATAGGTATCTAGCCGAATGTAGATTACATCCAGCAATAGCCCACAAACATCAGAGGAGAAATGATAGCCAGCACAGCACTTAAATTTAATGCAATAAAGAATCCAAAGCTGATTCACAGGGGCATTATCAAACAAAATTTGACAGAGCTCCATGTGATGTTAGGACAGAAAAGAGGTAGGTTTTAAGCAGCCTCTTAAAGGAAGAGATAGGTAAAGAGGGTCAGGAGGAAATTTCAGATCTTGGGGCATAGATAGCTACATGGGCACCAATGGTGAAATGCTGCAAATTGGTAATGCGCAAGAGGCCAGAATTGAAGGAGCACAGATATTTCACAGATAGGGCTTGGCAATGGAGGTTATGGAATGGACTGTAAACAGTAGCTTTGGTCTTCCCAATATTTAGTTGAAGGAAATTTGTGCTTATCCAGGGTTGGATGCCAGACCAAGCAGTGTGACAAATTGGAGACAGTGGTGTAGTGGAGAAAGGCGTGGTGAGTTAAAGTTGAGTGTATGAGTGAAACCTGACATTGTATTTTTTGAGAGCATAGGTATCACAATTGGCAAAGCTAGTAAATGATGAACCATATAGCCAAAACAATAGACTATAAATCAGAGTAAGTCATGCTCAAATTATGCACTGCGCAAATCAGAGCACATCTTGAAAACTGTCCAGTTCAGGCCATTGAGCATGCACTCGTAAGCTGGAGGCAATTCGGAGATAAGTTACAAGGCTGATCTCTAGTGTCAAAGATCTGAGTTATGAGGAATTAACGGGGAGATCTGCATGTACTCAGCACTGCTTATGTTTTCTAATTTTCAGGAGTTGGTCTTCCATGGAAATTTTAAAAATGGGGCCTTTTTAAAAAAAAACCAAAATGCAGCTGAAACTTGGTCAATAATTCTGAATGCCGTGCTAAAAATTTGAAGGTACACTATAGTCCGATAACACAAAATATTGACTTTTTTTATGGGATGTGGGTGTCATTAGCTAGGCCAGTATTTATTGTCGATTCCCCCATTGCCCTTGAGAAGATGATGGTGAGCTGCCCTCTTGAACCACTACAGTCCAGGTAGTGTAGGTACACCTATGGTGCTGTTAAGGAGGAAGTTCCAGGATTTAGAACCAGTGACAGTGAAGGAATGGCGATATATTTCCAAGTCAGGTTGGTGTGTGACTTGGAGGGGACCTGCAGGTGGTGGTGGTCCCATGCACTTACTGCCCTTATCCTTTTTTTAGGCAGAAGAGGTCGTGGGTTTGGAAGGCGCTGTCGAAGGAGGCTTGGGGAGTTGCTGCAGTGCATCTTGTAGATGGTACACACTACTGCCACTGTGTGCATGTGGTGGAAAGAGTGAATGTTTATTGTGCTGGATAGAGTGTAATCAAGCAAACTGTTTTGTCCTGGATGGTGTTGAGCTTCTTGAGTATTGTTGGAGCTGCACTCATCCAGGCAAGTGGAGAGTATTCCATCAACTCCTGACTTATGCCTCGTAGATGGTGGACAGACTTTGGGGAGTCAGGAGGTAGGTGAATTACACTCAGCAGAATTCCCAGCCTCTGACCTGTTTTTGTAGCTACAGTATTTAAATGGCTAGTCCAGTTCAGTTTCTGGTCAATGATAACTCCCAGGATGTTGATAGTGGGGGAATTTAGTGATAGTTAAGCCATTGAATATCAAGGGCAGATGGTTAGATTCTCTCTTGTTGGAGATGGCCATTGCCTGACACTTGTGTGGCATGAATACTACTTGCAACTTGTCAGCCCAAGCCTGGATATTGCCCAAGTCTTGCTGCATATGGACATGGACTACTTCACTATCTGAGGACTCGTGAATAGTGCTGAACATTGTGCAATCATTCACGAATATCCCCATTTCTGACCTTTTATGGTGGAAGGAAGGTAATTGAAGCAGCTGAAGATGGTTGGGCCAAGGACACTATTCTGAGGAACTCCAGGAATATCCTGGGACTGAAATGATGGACTGCAGCAACCCCAACCATCTTCCTTCGTGCTAAATATGACTCCAACCAGTGGAAATTTTTTCCCCTGATTTCTATTGACTTCAGTTTTGCTAGGGCTCCTTGATGCCACACTCTGTCAAATGCTACCTCACCTCTTGAGTTCAGCTCGTTCGTCCTTGTTTGGACTAGGCTGTAGTGATGTCAGGAGCCCTGTGGCCCTGACAGAACCCAAAATGAACATCAGTTAGCAAGTTATTGCTGAGTACATGCTGTTTGATAGTACTGTCAACGATCCCTTCCATCATTTTGCCAATGATCGACAGTAGACTGGAGTGGTAATTGGCTGGGTTGGATTTGTCCTTTTTTTTTGTGGACAAGACGTATCAGGGCAATTTTCCACATTGCTGGGTAAATACCAGTGTTGTAGCTTTACTGGAACAGCTTGACTAGGGGTGCAGCAAGTTCTGGAACACAAGTCTTCAGCACTATTGCCAGATTGTTGTCAGGGCCCATAGCCTTTGCAGTATCGAGTGCCTTCAGCCATGGGATCCCCTCTAGGCCGAGCTCTTGCGAACAACTTTATTTCTATGAGAAAACGTGTCTTCGATTGAATGATACCTAACCTCCTACCGCTTGCATATTTCCGATATGTGGATTATACGTTTGCTATATTTAAATATGCAGCTGCATGTAATAATTTCCTTACATGTTTTAATGGGTTCCATCCTGCACTCATATTCGCTTATGAAATGGAACAGTCAAATGAACTCCCCTTCCATGACGTACTAGTTGAAAAGTCAGCCAGGGTCTACCTCAAGCCTACCTTCACTGTCAAAACACACGTTGGGATCCTTACAGTTCTGTGTGCTATATATCGGCAACCTCAAATAGGACCCAAGCCATTTGCTCACCATGCAAACTTGATGCTGAAACATGGCGCATCAAAGGCATCCTGCAGAATAATGGCTACCCTGATCAGATCATTTTGTCCAGTATTTCGCACAAACTCATGAACAGGTGTAAGGCTGCTGCTTTTGGCCCTGAAATGTGCACAGTCTACTTCATATAGTACCCTGGAAGGGCAAGATATCTCAAAAATTGAGCAACAGGTGAAACTATGCAGTAGCAACTCTAGTGGTATTAGCCACTAACAGGATGGTGCTGTCAAGCCAAAAAGACATTTATGTCCTCTTCTGCCTATCACACAAATGAGTAATGTGGTATATGAATTTCAGTGCCAGCATGTTGCAGGCCCATGTCCCAAAGACTGACGGATCGTGTCAAACAGCATGTCCCTTCCGCTATGAAGTCTCAAGAATGGAATGAAACTGGATGGACCACCCGACATCAACCTAGGCACCAGAAACAAAAACTACAGTTGTAAACTCAGCCCTGTCAACCCAACAAAGTCCTCCTTACTAACATCTGGGGGCTAGTGCCAAAATTGGGGGAGCTGTCTCGCAGACTAGTCAAGCAACAGCCTGACATAGTCATCCTCACAATCATATCTTGCAGAGAATGTCCCAGACACCACCATCACTATCCCTGGGTATGTCCTGTCCCACCACAGTCAAGAGGGAGTTGCCCTGGGAGTCCTCAACATCGACTCTGGACCCGTGAAGTCTTATGGCATCAGGTCAAACATGGGCAAGGAAACCTCCTGATTACCACTGAGGGTGGCAAGGGTACTCGGGTGGGGGACTTCAATGTCCATCATCAAGAGTGGCTTGGTAGCACCACTACTGACAGAGCTGGCCAAGTCCTAAATGGTGTAGCTCCTAGGCTAGGTCTGTGGCAAGTGGTGAGGTAACCAAGAAGAGGGAAAAACATTAAGATAAAAGCAAAAAACTGCGGATGCTGGAAATCCAAAACAAAAACAAAAATACCTGGAAAAACTCAGGTCTGACAGCATCTGCGGAGAGGAACACAGTTAACGTTTCGAGTCCGTATGACTCTTCAACAGAACTAGGGAAAAGTAGAAAAGAGGTGAAATATAAGCTGGTTTAAGATGGGGTGGGACAGGTAGAGCTGGATAGAGGGCCAGTGATAGGTGGAGATTACGCTTTGTCCTTTTGTCTATGACATCTTTTGGCAATCTCCACCTATCACAGGCCCTCTATCCAGCTCTACCTGTCTTCCCCCGCCACCCACCTTAAATCAGCTTATATTTCACCTCTTTTCTATTTTTCCTTAGTTCTGTTGAAGAGTCATACGGACTCGAAACGTTAACTGTGTTCCTCTCCGCAGATGCTGTCAGACCTGTTGAGTTTTTCCAGGTATTTTTGATAGCACCATTGATGACCCTTCCATCACTTTACTGAAGATCAAGAGTAGACTGATGGGGTGGTAATTGGCTGATTTGGATTTGTCCTTTTTGTGTACTGGATATACCTGGGTAATTTTCCACATTGCTGGGTAGATGCCAGTGTTGTAGCTGTACTGGAATAGCTTGGCTAGCGGCGCAGCAAGTTTTGGAGCACAACTCTTCAGTACTATTGCCAGAATATTGTCAGGGCCCACAACCTTTGCAGTATCCAGTGCCTTCAGCCATTTCTTGATATCACGTGGAGTAACTCAAATTAGCTGAAGACTGGCATCTGTGATGCTGGGGACCTCCGCAGGTCACCAAAATGGATCTTCCACTCACTCCTGACTGAAGATTGTTGGGAATGCTTCAGCTTTATCTTTTGCACTGATGTGCTGGGCTCCTCCAACACAGAGGATGGGGATATTTGTGGAGACGACGACTCCAGTGAGTTGTTTAATTGTCCACCATCATTCACGGACTGGATGTGACAGCGTTGGTGGTTAGGGAGGGGAGAAATATAGCTGAGAATCTCATTTCTGATTATTATCAAATGATATGCCATATAAATTATACATTGCATTTAAAAACATGCACCTGAGGACAGTGATTGACCAAGGATCAACAGTTGTTCAGCAATCGCTTAAAATTAATGCTGGACTTGACCCTAATGAAACCCATAATTGGCACAAGAGATCAGACTTAAAATTTGATTATACCCAGCAATAAAATTAGTTGAATATATCAAGTAACTTTCACTGCAAGGCCAGAGGGAGTTGGGAGATGTTTGTGGGGTGGGAAATGGAAAGAGGAGAAATGAATGAGTGTAGTGACAAAAGGTGAAGAGGAAAAAGTGCAGGGAGAATACTCCAGTCAGTCAATCACTAAAGATATATTATATACTTGTTCTCAAGATGGGGCTACATTCACAAATGCTGGGTCAGATAGAGCTGGTGGCAGGCACACTTCCTCTGAAGTGATAATGAAAGCAGAGCATCTTTCATGATGATTTTGTTTCTAACATTAAATTCAAATTTATTACTTGTCATTCTGGGATTTTAACTCAACTCCTGGGTTACTAGTCCCAGTATAAGAACCACTACACTTACAATAAACATAACTGAACACATAATTACTAATGGGGATGAAAGAATGTTTTGCAGACTGGAAACAAGGAGAGTATTACCACTTTAAGCAGGTGAAGAAAAGTTTTTTTTTCTTTCCCAGTACACAAGGAGCTATCAAAAAACATCCTTATTATTCACACTAGAGAATTTACAACACATTTCAAAAGGCAGACATCCAAAGTATTGTTAATTGCTAATCAGCGTCTTGGGTACCTTGCTTTTATGACTACTGTGTTTATATCCTGACTGCCTACACCAGTCAACATCCTGAGGGTTACCATTGACCAGTAACTGAACTGCACTAGCCAAATAAATACTGTGGGTACAAGAGCAGGTCAGAGGCTAGGAATCGTGCAGTGAGCAACTCACTCCCTGACTCCCCAAAACCTGTCTGCCCCTTCCAAAAACATTCACTCCTTTCATGCCGAAGAACAATGGCAGCAGTGTACCATCTACAAGATGCACTGCAGAAACTCACCAAGGCTGCTTGGGCAACATCTTCCAAACCCCCCACCGCTAACATGTAGAAGGACAAGGGCAACAAATACATGGCAACACCACTTCCTGAAAGTTCCCCTCCAAGTCACTCGCCACCCTGACTTGGAAATATGCCACTGCTCCTTCAATGTCGTTGGGTCAAAATCCTGCAACACTCTCCCTAACAGCACTGTGGGCGCACCTACACCACATGGACTGCAGTGGTTCAAGAAGGCAGCTCACCACCACCTTCTCGAGGGCATTTAGGGATGGGCAATAAATGCTGGCCCAGCCAATGACGCCCATATCCCGTAAATGAAGAAATTTTTTTTAAAAATATGGTCGCAACGAGAAGTAAGAATATCAGGATAAGAGAAGACCATTAATTTTATCCAGCTCTGTTTCAAAGCTCAAACCAACAGTTGGTGTTATCCTAATGTTAGGAACAATGTATATTAAGTTTAATTGATATTTGTGTGTTAAGAAAGGTGGAACATGGTTTTCATTTCATTTAGATTTTTTTGTGGGCTTGGTGCTGGGAAGTCTGGAGGGCCTCCTAACAAAGGTCAGGTTTTCTGGGTTTGTTTATGTACATTTTTCAATAAGGTTCTACAACCATTGAAGTGAAGAGGTAGGTTAAAAAGGGTTAGAGACTTAGTGTGTTTGGGGAAAAAGCAAAAGGTAGAAAAAACTGCTGTTGTTTAGCAACAGGGTTCAGTGACACACCGAGAAAGACAAAAGTTGAGTGTATGTGTCAGAGTAAAGACAGGAATTCTAAGCTGTCTGATAAGAAATACTGCAGGGCTGCTGGGGACTGAGTTTAGGGGACTCTTGTAGTTGCTTTGCATTTGAAGTTGAGTTTAGAGTGCAGTTTTGGATGTCTCAGGGAGTGATACCAGCTGGGGAAAAAGCATTTAGTAAATACTCAGAAATTCACTGGAAGAAAACAGTTTGCAACTGGGCCAGCCCAAGCAAGAAGCCTTTGTGTTCAGATAGTGGGAAATCTTCGCTAGGGTTTTGTCTGTAAGGGTATTGCTGTGATAAAAGGAATAGTGAGAGTTTGAATCATTTTACATAAGAACTAGGAGCAGGAATAGGCATTTCAGCCCCTTGAGCCTGCCCCGCCATTCAATACGATCATGGCTGATCTCATTTCGGCCTCAACTCCAATTTCCCGCCCTCTCCCCAATACCTTTCAACACATTACTAATTAAAAATCTGTCTCTCTCCTCCTCAAATTTATTGTGTGTCGGCATCCACTGCACTCTGAGGTAGTGAATTCCACAGATTCACAATCCTTTGAGAAAAGTAATTCCTCTTCATCTCTGATTTAAATCTACCACCTCTTAGCCTAAAACTATGGCCTCTTGTTCTAGAATGCCCCACAAGGGGAAACATCTGCTCCACGTCTACTTTGTCTATCGCCTTTAGCATCTTATATACCTCCATTAGATCTCCTCTCATCCTTCTAAATTTTAGTGAGTATTGGCCTAAACTGCTCAATCTCTCCTCATAAGACAAGCCCCGCATCTCTGGAATCAATCTAGTGAACCTCCTCTGAACTGTCTCCAATGCAACTACGTCCTTCCTCAAGTAAGGGGACCAAAACTGTGCACAGTACTCCAGGTGCAGTCTCACCAATGCCTTGTACAGTTGCAACAGCACTTCCCTATTTTTATACTCTATTCATTTAGTAATAAATGCCAAAATTCCATTTGCCTCCTTTATTACCTGCTGTACCTGCATACTAGCTTTCAACGATTCATGCGCAAAGACACCCAGATCCCTCTGCACTGAAACATTCTGAAGTTCTTCCCCATTTAAATAATAAGTCGCCTTTTTATTCTTCCGACCAAAATGGATAACCTCACACTTATTTTTTTGCATTTGTATTAAGAACTTTCCAAACATTTTGTCTGGTGTAGTATAGTTCATTTTTTTCCCTTGTTTAATAAATGCTTTATTCTTTGTTAAAGGTTCATCAAACTCCTGTGAATTTGTTCAGTAACTTTCCTCCTCTTTCTTAAAAAAAATCAAGCCAGGATTCACCCTGGGATCAGACTTGTCCAGTATTAACATCAGTTGGAATTGTAACATTAAAAAGATGTTGGTTTACTTTTAACTAAATTAAGCTGAGTCAGTATTTACCATGCTAATTGTGTATTTATGTAAGTTGTTTATCAATTGTGCCTCAGAGTTCCAGTAGAAACTACCGTTTGTAATTCAGGGTGGATTTAACAGTAACTGGAATATACATGCCTATTTGGTCTTAAATTCTTCATACAAAGTTGACAAGCCCAAAACTGTGTTGCTGGTTTGTCAGTTTTGGGCCAAGACATTCAGCTACCTTTGTCTCCAGTGGAAATATTTACATTTCGTTGGGTGTGGTGCTACCTCCAGAGGTATCCACGTTAATTGCCTCTTTTAGTTATTCTCAGACTCTCCGGAGACAGCAGCACTCCCTCACTTTAGTGGGATACACATTTGTTTCCTATTGATGTAATTGTAAATTGGCACAGAAATGTCATTCCATGTTTACTATATCCTTGGCACAAGATATTTTCCTGTTCCTGTTGTGTTTTGAAGCCATCTGATGATTTTGATTTTATGACATATATTTTGGTGTCTGTATGAACCATACATATAATTCTGCAAAATGTTAAAAATTCCAGACTGGATTTTAGGCACTTTAACATGCATGCTCTGCTCTGGGCCAGCTGAAGATGAAAGGAATCTTTCTAATATGTATTTCTGTGCTTATTTATCCTTTTGTTTAACCTCTTGTATTCATGAAGAAAAACTGATATTGATCTGGTACTTTGAGCTAAAAAAAGAAGCCAGCAGCGGATTTAAAAAAACACAGATTTGGAAAAACTGTACCCAGGATTTGCTGAGATGAAGAGAGAATTTTGAACTCTGATGACCTTCCTATTTGCAAGCAATTAATAAGTAGCTAGTTATCATATTGATTCTTCATATACGTCAGTCAGAAGATGCTACAGAAACACAGAATTGTTACAGTGCAGAAGGAGGCGATGCAGCCTATTGTGTCTGCATCGGCTCTCCGAATGAGCATTATGACTCAGTGCCATTCTTCTTCCCTTTTCCCCGTAACTCTGCACATTACTTCTATTTAATTAAACTTCCAATGCCTCGATTGAACCTGCTTCCACCACACTTTCAGGCAGTGCATTCCAGACCCAAACAACCGGCTTTGTGAGAAAGTATTTTTCTCACATCACATTTGCTTCTTTTGCAGGTCAATTTAAATCTGTGCCCTCTCATTCTTGATCGTTTTACAAGCGGGAACAGTTTCACCCTATCTGCTCTGTCCAACCCCCTCATGATTTTGAACACCCCTATCAAATCTCCTGTTGGTCTTCTCCCCTCCACGGAAAACAGTCCCAACTTCTCCAATCTGTCTTCATAACAAATTTTTTGTCCCTGGAACCATTTTTGTAAACCTCTTCTTCATTGTCTCCAATGCATTCAAATCTTTCCTATAATGTGGCACCCAGAACTGTACACAGTACTCCAGCTGAGGCCTAACTAGTGTCCTGAATAAGTTCAGCATGATCCCCTTGCTGTTGTACTCTTTGCCCCTATTAATAAAGCCCAGGATGCTGTATGCTTTAACTGCTCTATCCACAATGACTTATGCACATGTACATCCAAGTTCCTCTGCTCCTGTCACACCCTTTAGAGTTGTACCCCTTTATTTTATGTTGTCTCCATGTTCTTCCTACCAAAATGCATCACCTTGCATTTCTCTGCATTGAACTTCATCTGCCATCCATCTGCCCACTCCTCCAACTTGTCTCTGACCTTTTGAAGTTCTACATTGTCCTCCTCACAGTTTACAATGCTTCCAAGTTTTGTATCATCCACAAACTTTGAAACTGTCCCCTGTACACCAAAATCTAGATCATTAATATATATATTAGAAAAAGCAAGGATCCCAATACTGACCCCTGGGGAACTCCACTACAAACCACCTTCCAGCCTGAAAAATATCCATTGACCATTACTCGCTGTTTGCTATTACTCAGCCAATTTTGTATCCACGTTGCTACTACCCCTTTTATTCCTTGAGCTATAACTTTTCTCTCAAGCCTGTTGTGCGACATTGTACCAAATGCCTTTTGAAAGTCCATGTACACCACCTCAACAGCATTACCGTCATCAACCCCCTCTTCAAAAAAACCCCAAGTTAGTTAAACACAATTTTCCCTTAAGAAATCCATGCTGACTCTTCCTAATCAACCCACGTTTTTCCATTTTGACTATTCTATACCAAATAATTGTTTCTAGAAGCTTCTCCACCACTGTTGTTAAACTGACTAGACTGGTCTAGTGACTCTGGAATTCTTTACTGTAGAGGCTGGGTCGTTAAGTATATTCAAGACTGAGATAGAGGTTTAATCAGCTAGGGAGTCGAGGGCTATGGGGAAAAGGCAGGAAAGTGGAGTTGAGGATTATCAGATCAACCATGATGTCATTGAATGCAGAGCAGATTCAATGGGCTGAATGGTCCACTTCTGCTCCTATGTCTTATGATAATTGCTGGGCTTATCCGTACAACATTTTTTTGAACAAGGATGTCATTCTCTGGCACCTCCCCTGAGCCTAGAGAAGACTGAAGGATTATGGCCAGTGCCCTGCAATTTTCACTCACTCCCTTGGATGCCTCTCACCCAGCCCCAGCGCCTTGTCAACTTTAAGTACAGACAATTTATCCAAAACCACATCCTTATCAATTTTGAACCCTTGTAGTGACAAAGTTTCTTCCTCATGCCTTGGGTAGCACTTGCTTCCTTGGTAAAGACAGATGCAAAGTATTCACTTAACACCTCAGCCATGCCCCCTACCTCCATGTGTAAATCCCCTTTTGGTCCCTAACCGGCCCTACTCCTCCTTTTACCACCCTTTTACTATTTATGTGCCTATGGAAGATTTTGGGATCCCCCTTTATGCTGGCTGTCAGTCTTTTCTCATCATCCCTCTTCGCTTCTATTATTTGCTTCTCCACCTCTTCTCTGAACCTTCTGTATTTAGCTTGCTTCTGAATTGCATTTTCTACCTGACATTTGTCATAAGATTACTTTTTCTTCTTTATCTTAATTTCTATCTCCTTTTTCATCCAGGGAGCTCTGGATTTGTTTACCCTACCATTTCCTTTTAAGGGAATTTACCTTGACTATGCCCAAACTATTTCTTCTGTGAAGGTAGCCCATTGCTCAGCTACAGTTTTTCCACCAACCTTTGGTTCCAGCCTATCCAGACAGCTCTGTTCTTGCCCCAGTGAAGTCAGCTCTCCCCCAGTTAATTACTCTTACTCTGGATTGCCTATTTGTCCTTTTCTGCTGTCCTAAACCTTACGATACAATGACCACTGTCTACTAAATGTTACCCCGCTGACACTTAATCTACTTGGCCCACCTCATTTCCAAGAACCAGTGTCTAGCAGTACCTCCTTTCTTGTTGGACTGGACACATGTAACTGCTGTAGAAAATTCTGTTGAACACACTCTAGGAACTCTTGCCCCTTTCTGCTCTTTACACCACCAGTGTCCCAGCCTATATTTGGGTAATTTAAGTCCCTCATTATAATTACTCTATAACGTTTGCATCTCTGTAATTTCCCTGCAGGTTTGATCCTCTACATTCTTCTCACTGGTTGGCAATCTATAAACTACACCGAGCAATGTAATTGCACCCTTTTTGTTCCTTAGCTCTAGCCAAATTGATTCTATCCTTGAACCCTCTGAGACATCCTCTTTCTCCAATATTGATCTCCTTAACCAATGCAACCGCTTCTTCTCCTTTTCTTCCTGCCCTACCATTCTTGAACACCTTGTACCCAGGAATATTTAACACCGAGTCCTGCCCTTCCTTGAGCTAGGTCTCTGTTACTGCCACAACATCATAACTCTGCATGGCAATCTGCACCTGTAACTCACCAATCTTATTTACTATATGCCTTGCATTCACATACATGCAGTATAACCCTGATTTAGACTTTATTACTTTCTCCCTTACTCCGACTCTGTGTATTAACTTACAATGCTCTATTCTAGTGCTATCTCTGTCTCCCAGTGTTTTGTGCACCTTGGTATTACTCTTCTCATTTTCTCTCCTGGTTCCCACACCCCTGCTGAGTTAGCTTAAAGCCCCCACCCCAACAGCACTAGCAAAACACCCCACAAGGAACTCAGTCCCAGCACTGTACAGGTGCCATTTCCCCGAGAGCCAGTCCCAATATGCCAGGAATCTAAAACCCTCCCTCCTGAATGATCTTTCCAGCCACACATTCATCTGCCTTTTCCTCCTAGTTCTGTACTCACTTGCATGTGGCAATAGGAGTGATCTGGAGCTTGCTAATTTTCTACCTAGCTCCCTAAATTCTGTCTGCAGGGCCACATTCCTGCCTAAGTCATTGTATCAACATCACCACGATCTCTGGCCCTTCACATTCTTGAGAAGAATGTCCTGCAGCCACTCGGTGACATCCTTGACCCCGGCATCAGGGAGGCAACATACCATCCTGGAGTCACTTCTACAGCCATAGAAGCGCCTCTGTTCCCCTAAATAATAAATCCCCTATTACTATTACTCTTCCTTTCTTCTTCCTCTCTCCTGTACAGCCGAGCCACTTGTGGTGCCACAAACCTGGCTCTGACTGCACTCCTCGGAGGAACTGTTGCCCTCATCAGTGTCCAAAACGGAAAACTGATTAGTAAGTGGGACCCCAGGGGACTCCTGCACTACCTGCCTGGTTCTCTTGGACTGCTTGGCAGTCACCCATTCCCTTTTCTGCCTCCATGCTCCTAACCTGCGGTATGACAACCTCTCTGAATGTGCTATCCATGTCGTGCTCAGCTTCGCAGATGCACCATAGTAACTCCAGCCGCCGCTCTAGCTCCGAAACCTGGTTCAAGTTTCTGTAGCAGGCAGCACTTCCTGCACATGTGATTGCCTAGGTTACCAGTAGTGTCGATAACTTCCCACATATTACAGGACACGCATTCCAAACGACTGAATTGCCTTGCCGTGTCTTAACTTCTTTTGCGTTAACTTTACTTTGGTCTACTTATATTACTTTACGTTACTGGCCCTGGCTCCCCTTATTCCTAGTGCTTCTTGTGCAAATCCAAGTAGCTACTTCTCTACAAATAATACAGTTTTCTAATTTACAGCTATTTGAAGACACTCCCTAACAGCATTTCTTACCAACCAATGGAGTTATGGTTTTCCTGTGATGTCACTTTTTTTTCAAACTCAGCTCCTAAGGTGAGGTTTACGTTTCTGCTCGGCTGATCCTGTTCCTGACTTAGAATAATTCCTATGTATACCACACTCATTCCCCTGTGCAGCAAATTCCCACATGAGCTTAATTTGCTACTTACTCGGTTTCCATCTCACTCCGGTATAGTCACCTGTCTCCTTGTGCGCCCCTTACTGATTGTGCAGTTTGAAAAACCTGTTTCTTTTATAGACTCTGAGTCACTAGTTAGTTTAACCCCCTGCTACAGTAATTAACACCACTTAAACCAACTGCTTTCAGGTGATTGACAGATAACTGCAACTCTAGGCAGTTCTTTTTTAAATTATTTATTTATTCATGGAATGTGGGCGTCGCTGGCTAGGCCAGCGTTTATTGCTCATCCCTAATTGCCCATGTTCAGTGGGCATTTTAAGAGTCGACCACATTGCTGTGGGCCTGGAGTCACTTGTAGGCCAGACCAGGTAAGGACAGCAGATTTCCTTTCCTAAAGGACATTAGTGAATCAGATGAGTTTTTACAAAAATCAACAATGGGTTTCATGGGTATCATCAGACTTTTAATTCCAGATTTTTATTGAATTCAAATTTCACCATCTGCCAAGGTAGGATTCAAACCATTACCCTGAGTCCCTGGAATACCAGTCCAGTGATGATACCCCTATGTTACTCCCTCCTACTTAACAAACTAGCCTAATTTATGTCAGATCTTGATTTTTAATCTGTAGTGAAACCTGAAAAGGACTTTCCAGAACTTACCATGTGAGCCTAATTCACTACTTACTCGGTCTCCATCTCACTCTGGCGTAGTCGCCTACCTCCTTGCGTGCTCCTTACTCTAATAATTCCAAACTAACAATTCCTCCTTCCTATCACATCAGCAAGATTCAGTAATTAAGGTTTGTTCATAGAGCTGGCTCATGAATAATGCATGAGGCATTGCCTTTGTTTCTTTCCTCTCTTGTCTTTGACGGGGGTCTGCTTGTCCTCGCTCTTCCAGTGCTTTCATTTACTCGGTTTTGGAGAGATCAATCTGTCCCTTGTGTGTCCTCTTATCCCAATCGAGGCATAGCACTTTGATGGTACCTGGCATTTGTTTTCTTGGCTTAGCACTTCCATATCACATGTGGACTCCAACAATTGTACCGGCATGTGACTTTTGGTTCAACCATGGCCCCTTTCCTGGTAGAAGAATGGCCATCATTGCTGGTGTTGGGAAGTTGATCTACATTACTGAGCCCCGAGATAGTTCTCAGTAATTATTTTATTCTAACAATTTTCTGTTAATGAGCAAATCTGCTGGTGTGATTATTATGCCTCATTTATAGCAGTGAGAACCAAATAAACTGGTTTAGCTCCCTGTTTTTGTCACTATAGTCTTGCAGACCCAACAAATTTGGGTTTGCACACAGCTAACAGTTGTGCTGTTTCAGGTTATTTGCAGTTCCATAAATGTTTACTTGCTTACATTGTATGCAACTTGAAGATTATGCCTGTGGCTTTTTATAATGCGGCTTGAAAAAAAGCACTTTTTTTCCCCTGTGATGCTGAAATATTGGTATGATGTGTAATTTCCACATTTTGTATGACACAATGAATCTGATGGGCTGCTATCATGAAGAAAGTAATATATGGTGTGAAAAATATACTCAAATCATCATCCTGTCCTTGCTTGTAAAAACGAAATACATTAAATGGAAACATTTAAGTTCACTTCTGATGACTAGAAAATGTTCAGGGCTATGGGGAAAATGCGTTGAAGTGGGTCTAGGTGACTTGCTCTTAGAGAGCCAGCACCGATAAGACCGGCTGACTGGCCTCCTGTGCTGTTACCATTCTATGATTCTATGTTTCTAATTTGAAAGAAAAGAGGGACTTGCATTTATATAATATCTTTCACTGTGTCAGGGTGTCTCAAGGTGCTTTACAGCCAATTAAGCACCTTTTTAAAGTATAGTCACATTGTAATATGAGGAATGCAGCAAGACCCAACAAACAGCAATGTGATAATAACTAGATAATCCATTTTGGTCTTTTTGATTGAGGGAATAGTTGGTCAGTTTACAGGAGGTAACTCCCCTGCTCTTTGAAATCATGCCATGGAATCTTTTACACCTGCCTGATAGGACACTTGGGACTTCTGTTTAACATCTCCTCCGACAGAGGAATCTCCAACAGTGTAGTAATCCCTCAGTTCTGCAATGCAGTGTGGTCTAAATTGCGTTCGAGTGCTAATCAGTTCCAAGTTTGTTCGTTCTAAAGCATTCTGAACTGTCTCTGAGCATATGAGGAGCACAATAGAAAAATGTTACTGGAAAATGCAACTGTAGGTTCTTGGTAGAGAGAGGATTGGATTGGGCTGTAATGCCTAACTGTTAAAAACACACTTTCTGTTTAAATTCACGTATGAAAAGTTGGCAATTGAATGAGGCGAATAAAGCCGTCATTGCTGAAAAAAGAGACGTGTCTAAGCTTTTCATCTTTCACTCATCAGGACACTCGCAAGAATGCGAGTGGAAAACAACAATTTATACTGTATATGAAGAGTGCTGACTGCAAGTGGCATTGCCATGGAGAATGCACCACTGATGGTGTCTGACAGTTAACTGTGAAGCATTGTTTGAAATTTAAACCAGGCAGCTTGGCCCTGATTGGCCGAAGCATTGCTCTGAGGAATGAGTCAGTGAATGGCTATAACTTTTATTTTGTTTAGCTAAAACAGGTGCAATGTATGTACATGTTCTTTCTGTCTGCAAAGTACTGGGCCCTGTGTATTAATATATGTAGCTTACAGTACATGCAAATGTGCCACATTGTGAGCCAGACTAACTATCTTATTGGTTGTCAGCGTAATTCTTAGCATGTTGGTGTCCAGTCGTGGAATCACATCTAATGTTGGACACTTTTGCATTTTGCAAGCACAGGCTGGTTGGGTACTGTCTGGGACATGCTGTTTGATACAATTTGTCAGTCTTTGGGACATACGGCCTACATAACTAGCATCACACTGGCATTGAAATTCATATCCACATTATTCATATGTGTGATAGGCAGAAGACTTCATGGGAACTGGAGTAAATGTTGTGGACCCCCAAGGCAACTTCCTCCTGAACGTATACCACTATGACGCCAGCTCTGCTTGGTCTATCCTGCCGGTGGGACAGGACATCCCATGGATGGTGATGGTAGTGTGTGGGACATAGTCATACTCACGGAAACATACCTTACAGGCTGTTGCTTGACTAGTCTGTGAGACAGCTCTCCCAATTTTGGCACAAGCTCCCAGATGTTAATAAGGAGGACTTTGCAGGGTCAACCAGGCTGAGTTTTCCATTGTCCTTTCCAGTGCCTAGGTCAATGCCGGATGATCTGACCAGTTCCATTCCTTTTAGACTTTTTAGCGGGTTGATGCAACTAAGTTGCTTGCTTAGGCCATTTCAAAGTTCCATTTTTAAGAGTCAAAAAACCACATTTCTGTGGGTCTGGAGCCTAAAGGACATTAGTGAACCAGGTGGGTTTTTACCACAATTGGCAATGGTTTCATGGTTGTCATTAGACTTCTAATTCCAGATTTTTATTGAATTCAAATGTCACCATCTGTCATGGTGGGATTTGAGCCCTGGGTCTCTGGAGTACTAGTCCAGTGATAATACCCCTGTGCCACCGCCTCCACTGTCTACTTCCCACAGATCCAGAAAAACCCAAGGACGTAGTCCTGGAAGGGGAAACGGAGGAGCAGGAGTGAGAGAAGTGGGGAGAAAAGAGCCTGTGCCGCCTCATCTCTTCACCATGAGGTTACTGATGTGGGCAGAATGAGAATTGGCCCCCTTTCCTCTTTCCACCTCAAAGGACTAGCCTCTTGCCACATCCAGGAGCACAGACAGCAACCCCAGGATAGCCATAACCTGTTGAATCAGTAAGATAAAAGCAAAACACTGCAGATGCTGGAAATCCAAAACAAAAACAAAAATACCTGGAAAAACTCAGCAGGTCTGACAGCATCTGCGGAGAGGAATACAGTTAACGTTTCGAGTCCGAATGAGACTTCATCAGAACCTGTTGAAGTTGCAGGGAGTCGGAAGTTAATATCGCAGGCAGGGTATAGGGTAGCTGCAGAGTTAAGGGGCCTGGTAGACTATTCATAGGTCCAGACCTCAAAAGGCCAACAGCCCTGTAGTATTACAAGTACTCATGTGTTTTTGGAATCCCTATCCATCATTTGTACTAACACTCAAAATTGGCCATGTAGGAGATTCCTGTGATTTGGGACTGGGTTGAGGGACAGATTAAAAGGCGTGCTAAATCTAATACCTGCAGATCTAATGCCCTTTGGGACAGTGTTGGTCACAGCCCAAGAAGCAGAAGCTGCAGACTGACAGGATTGCAGCACATTACAGGGCTCTGTCCTCCTCTTCCCTACCTATAATCAATGGCAGTGGTTAACGGAAAGTGAGACCTTGATGCTAAGGAGATCTCGCCAGTGATTTTTACCAGCAGCAGCTCCATTCCACAGCCAGCTGACCCTCAAGCACATTTTCTTTAAGTCCAGCATCAGCAGTCCCCCACCCTATTCCCAAAGTTGGTTGTTTCTTCTGGTGTCTCTGCTCACTTTCCTTTTGAGGTGGAAAGGGTTCTAAGTCCTGTGCAATTGGGCCCTGCGCTGCAAATTGCCCTATGCCTCCCTTGTAGTGTTGAATTTTTCACCCTCGACTATGCGATGTCCAGGCCCATTGAGAATGTCCATTGTGTATGCTTTTTTCAGCTCCTTTGGCCTGAGTGGGAGTGCAAAAACTCTGGAGAGATTCACAGGACTTTGCTCAGGAAAACTACAGATGCCAGAAAGAAAAGGAAATAAATCATGGATAAAACTGCGCCAGAAATCCAAGTTTTGGGACCTAGCCTGAGAGTAATAAATTACATGGGTGCCCGGTTTCTCAGTGTAACCACAGCCAGTGAGAAACCAGTGTAAATTGAGGAAACTGCTCTTTTCTAGGGCAGTTGTGTTAATGAGTGATGAAAGGTTTGAATGGCGATTTTTTTTGTTGTTGTTGAAACGGTGCAAAAGATCAAGTAAACTTGACGTAGCATTTTGGTGTAAATCACTTGTGCATGAATTCCTTCCATGCTTCCAACATGGATGTGCAAACAGGGATTCTTTTAACCAATCTAAAAAACAGGAATATCTGCTGAGTTTGGAGCCTGAGGGAGTAATGCATCACAACTTCACTTGAAAAGAGTTAGTAGCTACGTTATGTGTATGTAAACATGTGTATCCAGGATGCCACATCACTCACCACTGCAGTCAGGGTACCAAAGTAATAACATATCATTCCGCAGCATTTGGTAAGATCTGGGAAATGTGTTTGATATCAGTTCCAGCGTTTTTGTCTGAAAGTGTTATCATTTTGAATTTCTGGGAACCAATAACACTAGGATTGGCAGAACAGGCAACTCTCCTCTTCATGTAGAAGCAAGTGACACAGATGATGTATTGGGGGTGACAGCAGCGACATGCTACCATAACACAAATTAAATTTGAAGGCCTTTGGGTTAATCCATTATTTCAAATCTATGGTACAAGTTTTAAATGCAGTGCCTTTTAAGGACTGTAAAGAAACTAAAATAATTTATCATTTATATAAAATAATTTTCATTTGGTGCCCTCATTGGCCATAAAGCACTTAGGGATATAGAGCAATGAAGCACTTTTTGAGGTCAAGCCACTGTGAAATGTAGGAAATGTGGCAGCCAATTTGTGCGCAACAAACTCCTAGAGACAACAACGTGACACTGACCAAGTAATTTGTTCTTAGTGATGTTTGTTGAGGGACAAATATTTGCCAGTGGACGGGAGAGAATCTCCCTGCTCCTCTTCAGGTAGTGCCATTGGATCTTTTGTATGTACCTGAGAAGGCAGAGGGGCCTCATTTTAAAGTTTCATCAGAAAGCCATGGGTTTTTCACTCAGATATGGGGACAGGTGGGCATGTAATTTTGTGTGCCAGTTTACTAGTACCAGCCTGTCCTGAGCGATTTTTGGGATGGCTGGGAGCGGGTGGAATGACTGACTGCCCGCCCACAAACAGCAGGTAACTATTTGAGGTGATCAAAAAACCAATTAAGGCCATTGATCAGAGGCCAACTGGAATCTGTCTGCAGGGCCCCTAAGGCACTGGCAGCACAGCAGCTGTCTGAAGGCAGCCTTCCTCCGCAATGGTGGTTTGACAATTGTGCCCTTTTTTTAAGTTAACAAATCTCCCTGTTGCCTGTGGCCGCAGGCTCCAGCTCCTTTCTGTGCCACAGGGCCTTCAATTGGCCCTCCAGCTACAAGAGCTTGCTCGCCATTTATTATTGGGCAGCAAGCATGTCCTCTGGCCAATCAAGGCAAAATCTGTCAGGTTGATGCCCCCAACACAGTGAGAGTTCAGGACCCACATCGAAGTCCCAATCCAGAAAACAATCTTGTTCACAGTATAAGAATATACTAACGACAAGTTGAGGACAAATCGAAGAAACATTAAAACTTTAGGATTATTGCATGTTATTGTTCAGTTGTGCCATTGCAGTTCTGACAGCAGAAATTGGCCGGTGTCAATGGTTAAGGCTGGATGTTCATATTTTCTCGCCTTATAGTTAGCTCATCACAAAAAATAAATTTACAACTGGGTGGCACAGTTCAGATGTTAATTTAAATCTAGCCCAGGTGATGATGTTTAGGCAGGAAGATTCATCAGTGGTTGCTGGGTATCTCTAGAATTGCTAAAAGTAATGATGTCTTAATTTCTGCTAACCCAGCAATTGAGGTCTGTGACGATTTTCTGCCATTGCTTCCACTGAATGTGGTCCAATACTGCATTAGTAACATATTTTGGTAGACCAACTGTGGAACCACAGTGTGCTGACTCAAACTGCTGATGTGGAGTTTACTTTTTTTTTTCACCCCTTGCTAGTTTTTACTTGTTGCAATAAGTTTACCATGGTTCATTTACCTCAGTTTTAGAAATCTAATTTTGGTGTGCTGCTACTTCAGGTATTATATTTTGTATCACTTTAGACATTTCTCCCCACCCTAATATTTAAATTGTCAATGCTCTGTGTCCTAATAGAAATTTGCAGCTGGTTTCCACCACTAAATTGCATTTTCCCTTTAAAGTTTCCATCAGACGATTATTAGAAATTTCGTCATGGATTCTCCCAATCAGCTACCATAACTTTGCTGTAAACCACATTTAAGCACGTAAATGGAATGTCTGCGGTTATGGCAGAACCCCTGAGGAGATTTACCCCCATATGGTACATTAAATGGGATAAAGGCTCGGAATTACCTTAATCCTATTTACACTAACATTTTTGCTGGTTTCTACAGCGGTCTTTGTGATGGGACTTGCCCCAAATTTTGCTCATACCAGAATGTAAAAAATCAGCATAAAATAACTAATACATTAGGGTTATAGCAAGTAGGCTGTTGTGTTCTGTCACTGTGTGCCTCTGAGCTTGCATCTGCTGCTCTTCAATAATGAGACATAATGCTTTGTTTTAGAGTGCAAGTCTAAGCTAGCACACTCCTAGTGTAAATGTAGCAAATACATATGAGCTGGTATTTTGTGGGAGTAGGGGCAATGTTATATAAATGAGGTTGTCAAGGGTTTCTTTGCTAGGACCTCAGAGCTTCCTTCAGTTTTTTTTTCCCTATCCTGCTGTATAGAGACTATTAAAACCCCAATTTGGCATCACCTAAATATAGGAAACAATGTCATTTGTGGTATATTGTACTTGGTAGGGTCCTGCATAGCAGACTTCAATGCTAGACCTCATATTAATGCAGATGGGAAAAACTGCCTCTGGGCTGTATTCTGATTTTGAATATTAGCTTTAAAAAGGATTAGTTTTTTAAAAAAAACCCTCATTTAGAACTAACTTAGCATATTGGAATTATGGTGCTAAGTTTTACAAAAATTAACTTTTTTTGCAATTCTGACAAAGAGCATTTATGGTAATTAATACTTTTCATGTTATAAAACACAAGCATATACTGTAGTAAATAAACTTGCCTGGTTAGAAATTTTGTAGTTAATGGGCACCCTGTACGAGGGTGGGTGTGCCTTTCTGGCAGCAGAGAGCAGACAGTAAAATACAACATTCACACATTTTAGCTGTCCTTAATTTTGGGAAAACTCTAGAGGAAACTGGTAATTTTGAACATACTGTCAAATTATAATCTGACATTTTAATTGAGAATGTACTGGAGTCTTAAAATAATTACTAACTGAAGTAATTTAGTAACAAACTTGGCTGTCTTTTTCAATTGCTTTTTTGCTGAATGACCAAGAAGAAGAATCAGAATCACAGAATATTACGGCGCAGAAGGAGGCTATTCGGCCCATCGTGTCTGCACCAGCTCTCTGAATGAGCATCATGAATTAATACCATTCTCCTGCCTTTTCCCTGTACCCTTGCACATTGTTTCTATTCAAATAATCATTTAATGCCCTCTTGAATGCCTCAATTGAACCTGCCTCCACCATGCTTCCAGGCACTGCATTTCAGACTTGAAGCACTCGCTGTGTGAAGAAGTTTTTTTCGCATCACATTTGCTTCTTTTGCAAATCACTTTACATTCCTCTCATTCTTGATCCTGTTAGAAGCGGGAACAGTTTCTCCATATGTACTCTATCCAGCTCCCTCATGATTTTGAACACCTCTATCAAATCTCCTCTTAGCCTTCTTTCCAAGGAGAACAGTCCCATCTCTTCAATCTCTTCATAACTGAAGTTTCTCATCCTGGAACCATTGTTGTAAACCTCTTCTGCACTCCCTCCAATGCTTTCACATCCTTCCTAAAAAGTGTGGCACCCAGAACTGTACATAATACTCCAGTTGAGTCTAACTAGTGTCTTTTAAAAGCTCAGCATAATCTCCCTGCTTTTGTACTCTATGCCCCTATTAACAAAGCCCAGGATACAGTATGCTTTTTTAACTGCTCTTTCCACCTGTCCTGCCACCTTCAATGATCTATGCGCACATGCACCCATGCCCCTCTGCTCCTGCACCCCCTTAAGAATTGTACCCCTTATTTTATATTGTCTTTCCATGTTTTTCCTACCAAAATGCAACACCTCACACCTTTCCACATTGAACTTTATCTGCCACCTATCTGCCCACTCCACCAACTTGACTATGTCCTTTTTGAAGTTCTACATTGTCCTCCTCAGTTTATAATGCTTCCAAGTTTCATATCGCCCACAAACTTTGAAATTATCCCCTGCGCACCAAGATCTAGATCATTAATATATATCCAGGAAAAGTAAGGGTCCCAATACTGACCCCTGGGGAACTCCACTACAAACCTTCCTCCAGCCTGAAAAATATCATTGACCATTACCCTCTGTTTCCTATTTGCAGTTTTCACAAATGTCAGACAAACGTGGTGAAAATACATTAATTATGTTTTTATTACAAGTAATTAGTCTTTGATTATGAGACTTATTGACCCCCCCCACCCCCCCATCTCCAGAATTTAAATGATTTGAATTGCAATATTCAATCACCAAAATGATGGTTAAAAATTCTGGAATCCTACAAAATAAGAATAGAATTTAAATTTTTCTCCATTGCTAAGCCAAGTGACCACTGCAACCTTTTTCATAAATTACTAGTTAACTATGTTTTGATAACAAAGCTGTTGACTTGTGTGAATCAGTTGGCTGAGCACATTGTCATGCATTTTGCAACAAAAGGTAAATTTGGCCAATCTCTTCCCTGATGTGACATTCTTTTTTGAATACATCATTTTATTAAAAATAATGCCTTCAAAGATCAGCATCATGAGAATGAATAAATAGTCTAGATGCACACCCTGGTGCAGAACATCTATTGGAGAGATTAGCTGAGAGCTTTCAAATGAATGATACATTTCAAAGTATGTAATATATTTTAGTACCTATCCCTCAATTTCCTGTTGGCTAGTAATGGACCAACAGTCAGTTTCTTCCTATGCATTCACTAGAGCCTTGCCAACTCCCATTTGCTTTTGAGTTCCTCGATCAGATTCCCAGGACTCTGTCCTCGAGGGTTGTATCTGTTCATCTTTTCAAAAGAGAAGTTATTCTGGTAAATCTTGCAGAAAGTCTTTTCTATGGAATGCAGAATTTATTTCACATTGAATGCAGCATGGATAGCAATGTGCCTCAAGATCATCACAGATCCTATTGTTTGATAAATTTGCCCCACATTCTTGCTTATCTCTTCAGATATCTTGTCACTTTGCCTCTATGCTGTAACCTTGAAAATACACCCAGATATCCATTTGCTAGCTTGTCAATTCTACTTATCACCAGAAATAAGAGAGTGTTCTCCAAATCTAATAAAAACATGCATGGTAGGCATATTCCCATAGCATTGCACAACTATTTCTGTATTTTTTTTACATTTGTCATTTGAATAGTGAAAATGAGAAATTCCTTGTGCAGGCTGAGGAGCTGAGTTGCAAACAGCAGTACCACAGGTCATTATTATAGTGTGACAAGTTTCAGTAGGCAATTTCCATTAAAAAAAAGTGTACAAAGACGAGAGTTTTAATACAGATGCTGTAACATTAACTGCACCTGTATTAGCGTTCTTAAAATTGTAGGATATTCAAATAGCCTTCCCTTAAATTTAATCTAATGGATTAAGAGGAATTGATTGTTCACATCTGAGTTTGGTTCAGAAACTCAAATGTTTAAACATTGTGTTAGGATGAAATTACTCATCTGTTAAATTATTTTCTGTATTGCAATGGCAGCAAATTCTGTACATCAGTTTGTCAAATTTGATGATCTGAGCATATCAGTCATGCTGTAATGGCTAATCATCTACGTGCTATGGACAGGAGAGACAGGCAAACTCCAATACAGTAAATAAATTAAAGCAGGAGACCCAACACCAACCCCATGCTGCCCAAGTCATAGTGAAAGAGGATGTAGCTGAGACCCTACATGGGCTAAAATTAGATTGCGAGAGGAGGTATTAAATAGGCTGGCTGTACTTAAAAGTTGCTAAGTCAGCAGGGACGGTTCAGATGCATCCAAGGATACTGAGAGAAGAAAGAGTGAAAATTGCAGAGTCACTGGGAGTGTCCATAATCTTCCAATTCTATGTGTTGGGTGGGGGGTGTAGTATAAGGGGTTAACAGAATGAATATTCTAAACTGAGCTACTTGACTATGTAGCACTGATATCAGGCAGCCATGTGCTAAGTGCCCTAGGCAGCAGACAGGCAGCCCTGAGAGATGTGCCTTGCCTGTAACCCACTATGTACATACTGTAAGTAGTGTAAATAAACTAGTTTTTAAGTAAATACCCTGATAGGCCTACAGCTCTTCCTTGTTAGAATCCAGACGGCACATTCTGCTAGGGTGGGGGGAGGGGGTGGGGGGGGGGGGGGGGTGTGCCAGAGGACTGGGAAATTGTAAATGTTGCCCCTTGTTCAAAATAGGAAGTAAGGATGAGCCCAGCCGCTGCTGTTTAACCTCCGTGATGGGAAAGCTTTTAGAAAGGATAATTCGGGACTTGAACAAGTGTGGATTAATTAAGGAAGGCCAGCAGAGACTTGTTAAAGGCAAATTGTGTTTAAGTATTTTGCTTGAATTTTTTTGATGAGGAAACTGAAGATGGCTGATGTGGTGTACATGGACTTCCAAAAGACATTTGATAAAGTGACACACAAAAGGTTTGTCAGCAAAACCAGAGCCCATGTAATAGAAGAGACGGTAGCAGCATGAATATGAAATTGGCTGAGTGGCAGCAAAAGAGAGCAGTGGTAAGCAGTTGTTTTTCAGACTGGAGGAAGGTATGCGATGAGGTGGTTCCAGAGGTGAGAAACTTCAGTTATATGCATAGATTGCAGAAGCTGGGATTTCTAGGTGTTCTAGTGCATGAGTCACAAAACGTTCATTTGCAGGTACAGCAAGTAATTAAGAAGGTTAATGGAATGCTATTCTTTAATACGAGAGGAATTGAACATAAAAGTAAGGGTGTCATGCTTTGCTTATACAGGGCGTTGGTGAGACTGCATCTCGAATATTGTGCGCAGATTGGGTCTCCTTATGTAAATGCATTGGGGGCAGTTCATAGGTTTACAAGATTGATACCTGGGATGAATGGGTTGTCTTATGAGGAATGGTTAGACAAACTGGACTTGTTTCCACTGGAGTTTAGAAGAGTGAGGGGTGATTTGATTGAAGTATAGAAGATCCTGAATGATATCGACAAGGTGGATGCAGAAATGATGTTTCCTCTTGTGGGTGAGTCCAGAACTAGGGGACAATGTTTTCAAAATTAGGGGATGCCCTTTTAGGACAGATGAGGAGAAATATTTTTGAGGATTGTGCCACTTTGGAACACTCTGCCTCCGAAGGCAATGGAGGCAGGGTTATTGAATATTTTTAAAGCAGAAGTAGATAGATCCTTGTTAGGCAAGGGAATCAAAGGTTATCAGGGGTAGATGGGAATGTGGAATTCAAAACACGAACAGATTAGCCATGACCTTATTAAATGGTGGAGCAGGATCAAGGAGCCAAATGGCCTACTGCTGCTCCTATTTCATATGTTTGTATGTTCTCCTTGGGAAAGAGAAGATTAGGAGGAAATTTGATAGTGGTGCTTAAGTCATGAGGACTCTGGACAGAGTGGATAGGGAGAAACTCTAATTCTCATTGGTAGAAGGATTGAGAGCCAGAGGCCAGTTTAAAAGGTTTGGCAAAAGAAGCAACGGTGTCATCAGGAAAAAACTTTTTTACACAGCGAGTGGTTCGGACCTGATATGCACTACCTTAGTGTGTGTTAGATGCAGATTCAACTGAAGTCTTCAGAAGAGAGTTAGACAAGTATCTGAAGGGAAAATATTTGCAGGCTAGGGAGTGGAACTAGGTGAGATGCCCTTGCAGAAGGTCGGTATGGACACGATGGCCGAATGGCCTCTACTGTTCTATAATCATTTGCATTTTCAGTGACTGTTCTAGTTTTTAAAAATCCAATAGCCAGTTTGGTGCTTTTCTTCAATATTTTTGAGGCCTGTACGAGTGTGCTAATGCGAATCTGTAACTAGAAATGATTGCTCAGTATAGTCACGTACAGATGTTTTATCTCCTGATTTTTGCTCATAATTTTTATAATTATGATACAGCTGAATCCCTCCCCAGCATCTTCTATTTCATGCACTAAATTTCACCCACTCTGAAGATTGTATTCACTTGTGTGCATTCAAACTGGAATTGTCATAAGAGTCCAGCAAAGGAACGTAGCAATCAATTGCACAATATCTGCTCTTCATACACATTTCCTAGGTTGTAAGGGTTAAGTCCAGCTGGTAAAATATTGAAGGAGTAGAAAATGGCCACAAAATATAAGGGATTGGCAGTTATTCTGCTCCCTCAGATTATCTTAAACTATATATGGACTGGTCAGGTGAGCAGAAAAGTGGCAAATGGAATTCAACCGAGAGAAGTGTGGGTAATGCATTTGGGGAGGTCAAACAAGGCAAAGGATTTCACAATGAATGGGAGGATGCTGAGAGGTGTAGAGGAAGTGAGGGACCTTGGTGTGCATATCCACAGATCCCAGGTTGATAGTGGTTAAGAAGGCATATGAAATCTTATATTCTATGCCTCGGCTATTAAATTATAAGAACAGGAAGTTTATGCCAAACTGTATTAAACATTAGTAAGGCAGCAACTCTCAGTACTGTGGGCAGCTCTGGTTGCCTTATTACGCAGGATGTAATTACATTGAAGAGGGTACAGAAGAGATTTACGAGGATGTTGCCAGGACTGGAAAATTGCATCTATGAGAGGAGGGATTGGATACGCTGGGGTTGTTCTCCTTGAAGCAGATGAGACTAAGGGGAGATTTGAAATGTACAAACTTGAGGGGCCTGGATAGAGTGGATGGGAAGGAACTATTTACTTTAGCAGAAGTCAGTGACTAGGGACATAAATTTAAAGTAATTGGTAGAAAGATTAGAGGAGAGACGAGGAAGAATGTTTTCACCCAGAGGGTTGTAGGGGTCTGGAACTCACTGCCTGAAAGGGTAGTTGAGGCAGAAACCCTCAACTTTTATCATTTAAAAGGCGTCTGGATATGCACCTGAAGTGTCATAACCAAATGCTGGAAAGTGGGATTAGGCTGGTTGGCTCGTTTTTTTTTCGGCTGGCACAGGCACGATGGGCTAAGTGGCCTCTTTGATGTAAACGTTCTATGATTCTATTCCTTTCTATATACAATAAGGATTTTAAAAAATCAAAAACATTGAGCAAAAGTAAAGAAATGGAAACCCACTTTCTCTGTTGGTATGGCAGAATGCTTTTATTTAAACAATGTAGCTGAGGTTGACTGCAGTGGTATGTTGGACCTGGTGTCTGTTACAAATTGAGCTACAGCTGATGAGGTTAGGCTGGAAAAGTTGAGATTGTTTGCATTGGAGCAAAGGAGGTGGAGAGGAAATTGGATAGAAGTGTACAAAATTATGATGGGTTTAGATAAGGTGGAAAGGAAAGCTGCTCCAATTAGAGATGGTATAAGGGCTAGGGGACAGTGATTTAAGATTTTCAGCAAGAGATCTGTTGGGGATGTGAAGAACCTTTTTAGGCAGTAAGTGGTAATAACCTGGAACTCATTGCTGATGGGGTTGGTGGAAGGGGATGATAAATGATTTCTATAGGAAGTTGGATTGACATTTGAAGGAAATAAACTGACAGGACTACAAGGATAGAGCAGGAGAAAGGGAATGACTGGATTGCACTGCAGAGAGCAGGTGTGGACTCTGGGCCGAATGGCCTACTTCTGTGCTGTGATGACTGACATGCCAAGTACATCACTAATAGTAGTGCTGAATGCCTCTATTTATTTTTCCTGTTTAAATTCTTGGGTTGGTGAGGCAACCTTGCAAGATCTTGTTTAAAATGCCTATTCTTCACATGTGAGCCTAAATAATCAGGCCATTTCAGAATTGAACTTATTGCAGCCGAGCCAGACCCCACTCTTACTCAGTCAATACACATATTCTTCCTATTACAGGCACTTGATGGTTCCAAGGGCTGACTTTTTTTCTTCCCCCACCCCCTATTTTTAATCAGACAAGTTTTTTAAGTGTATCATTAGTGGCTGAAATCATTCAACACCGAGTGGCATTCAAAGTCCTTTCTGCCTTTGTTAAAGACATGCATCACTATTTACCCATCAAGCCATTGGGTACATACCATAGTTACAGTCAGCTCTTCCTTCTTTAAAGCCTTGGGTAAAATTCTTTGGCATATTTTGCTAAAATCTAAGACTAATTTGAGAAAAGGCCTGCTTTAGTGGCAATGAATTATGTTTAATTTAATGAATTGCATCAAGAAATTGATGTAAATTCTGTGCTTGGCAGAAGAATAGCTTCCTTCCCAAAAAATGAATTATCAGATCAGCTGCAAATAAATAATGTGATTAACTGTAAGAGCAGGGAAATACCAATGGCTGCAGCCTCTGTATAATGTCTTGCGTTGGTGATATGAAGCATATGTGGAATAGTTTGGAGCTCTGCTGCTTGTGCTAATGCCGCCATCTTGACTTAGAACTATGTGTGCGTGATGGCCATTTCCCACACAAGGTGTCTGCTTGAATCAGGAGCAATTGATGCCTTTATTACCTGTAGACTTGACTATTCCACGCACTCTTGGCTGCTTTCCCACATTCTGCTCTTATAAACTTGAGGTCATCCAAAACACTTTCCATGTCAAAACTAGCACCAAGTCCTGTTCCTCTATCACCCGTGTGCTTGCTGACCTTCATTGGCTCCAGTCAAGCAGCGCCTTGATTTTAAAATTCTCAACCTTGTTTTCAAATCCCTCCATTACCTCACTCCCCATCTCTGTAATCTCCTCTAGCCACACAACCCTCCATGATATCTGTGCTTCTCTATTTCTGATCTCTTGTGCATTTCTGATTTTAATCACTCCATCATTGGTGGCACACTTTCAGTTTCCTAAGTCCCAAGCTCTGCAATACATTTCATCGCCTCTCCTCCTCTCTACCTCGTTTTCCCTCCCTTTAAGACATTCCTTAGAAACCTATCTCTTTCATCAAGCTTTTGGTCATCTGACCTAATATCTCCTTGTGTGGCTCAGTGCCACACTTTGTTTTATAACATGCCTGTGAATTGTGGTTTATGTTAAAGCTGCTATGCAAATGTAAATTGTTGTAAATGTGTACTTTTAATTTTTGCAAGAATGTGATGGTGGGAATTAAAGTGTGCAAAAGGAGGATTTGGAGAAATTAAAGAGTATAATTTTAGATAAAGAAGTAGTAGTAATAGAAACATAGAAAATAGGAGCAGGAGTAGGTCATACAGCCCTTCGAGCCTGCTCTGCCATTCAATATGATCATGGCTGATTCTCTATCTCAACGCCAGACTCCTGCTCTCTCCCCATACCTCTTGATGGCCTTAGTAGCTAGAAATCTCTTTCCTTCTTAAATATATTCAGTGACTTGGCTTCACAGCCTTCTGTGGTAGAGAATTCCATAGACTCACCAACCACTGAGTGAAGAAGTTTCTCCTCATCTCAGTCCTAAATGGCCTACCCCTTATCTTGAGACTGTGACCCCTTGTTCTAGACCCCCCCCCCCCCCCCCCCCCCCCCAGCTAGAGGAAACATCATCCCTGCATCCAGCCTGTCGAGCCCTGTCAGAATTTTATACATTTCAATTAAATACCCTCTCATTCATCTAAACTCATGAATACAGGCCTAGTTGACCCAATCTCTCCTCGTATGACAATCCTGTCATCCCAGGAATCAGTTTGGTGAACCTTCCCTGCACTCCCCCTATGGCAAGTATATCTTTTCTTGGATAAAGAGATCAAAACTGCACACACTACTCCCAGGTGTGGTCTCACCAAGGTCCTGTAGAGCTGAAGAAATCCTTGCTTCTGTACTCAAATCCTCTTGCAATGAAGGCCAACATACCATTTCATTTTCTTAACTGCTTGTTTTAAGTGACAGGTGTACAAGAACATCCAGGTCCCCTTTGTACATCAACATTTCCCAATCTATCACCATTTAAATAATACTCTGCCATTCTGGTTTTCCTACCAAAGTGAAAAAGTTCACATTTATCCACATTATACTGCATCTGCCATGTATTTGCCCATTCACTCACCTGTCTAAATCGCCTTGAAGCCTCTTTACATCTTCCTCGCCACTTGCATTCCTACCTAGTTGTGTTATCAACAAACTTGCAAATATTACATTTGGTTCCCTCATCCAAATCATTTTGTGAATAGCTGGGGCCCAAGCACTGATCCCTGCGGTACCCCACGAGTCACTGCCTGCACTCTGGAAAAAGAACCATTAATTCCTTCTCAGTTTCCTGTCTGTGAACCAATTCTCAGTCCATGCCAAAATATTACCCCCAATCCCATGCGCCTTAACTTTGCACACTAACCTCTTATGTGGGATTTATCAAAAGCTTTTTGAAAACCCAAATACACCACATCCACTGGATCTCCTGTATCTGTTCTATTAGTTTTGTCCTGTGACAAACCTACTGGAGTTTTTTAAACATGTTTTCCCTTTTTATAGATCCATGTTGACTGTCTAATGCTGTTGATATTTTCTAAGTGTCCTGTTATCACATCCTTTATAATAGACTTCGGCATTTTCCTACTACTGATGTTAGGCTAACTGGTGTGTGATTCACTGTTTTCTCCTTCCCTCCTTTTTTAAATAGTGGGGTTACATTTGTCACCCTCCAATCTGCTGGGACTATTCCAGAATGTACAGAATTTTGGAAGATGACCAACACATCCACTATTTCCATGGCCATTTCTTTTAGTACCCTGGGATGTAAATTATTAGGCCCTGGGGATTTATTGGTTTTCAGTCCCATTCATTTCTCTAGCACTATCTTTTTTACTAATACTAATTTCCTTCAATTCCTCCTGCTCACTAGACCCTTGGTTCCTTAGCATTTCTGGGAAGTTATTTGTCTTCCTCTGTGAAGACAGACTAAAGTCATTGTTTAATTGCTCTGCCATTTCCTTGTTCTCTAATAAATTTTCCCCATTTTCGGATTGTAAGGGACCTGCGTTTGTCTTCACCAATTTTTTTCTTCTTTTACATACTTATAGAAGCTTTTATAGTCTTTTATGTTCCTTGCAAGTTTACTCTCATTCTCTATTTTTCCCCTCTTAATCAATCCCTTGGTCCTCCTTTGCTGAATTCTAAACTGCTCCCAATCATTATGCTTGCTACTTTTTCAAGCAACTTTATAAGACTCCTCTTTGGATCTAATACTATCCTTAATTTCTTTGTTAGCCATTGTTGGGCCACTTTTCCTGTTGTGTTTTTGCACCAGAAAGGAATGTATAACTGCTGCAATGCATGCATTCATTCCATAATATTAGCCATTGGCTATCCACCATCATGCCTTTTAACGAAGTTCCCCAATATATCGTAGCCCTATTTGCTGCTAGCCTTTGCTTCCTTTGCCTTCCACTTTTGTTTTCTACTTTTCTGTCTTTCATTTCTATCTTTATTTCCCTCTCTTGTGTCCAATATAAACATATGAGCAGGAGTAGGGCATTCAGCCCCTCGCGCCTGCTCCACCATTTAATAAGATCGTGGCTGATCTCATAGTAACCTGAAATTTGCATCCCACCTATCGCCAATAACCTATCACTCCCTTGCTTACCAAGAATCTATCTACCCCTAACTTAAAAATATTCAAAGACTCTGCTTCCACCACCTTTTCAGAAAGAGAGTTCCAAAGACTCATGAGCCTCTGAGTGAAATAATTTCACCTCATCTCTCTTTTTAAATGGGCGATCCCTTATTTTTAAATAGTGACCCCTAGCCCTAGATTCTCCCACAAGAGAAATATCCTTTCCATATCCACCCTGACAAGACCCTATTTGGGTTCCCACCCCACTGCCACTATAGTTCAAATCTTCCTCCACAGTACCCTGAGAGGATATTGTTCCTGATCCTGCTGGGGTGCAACTTGTACAGGTCCCATCTTCCCAAAATCTGTCCCAATGCCTCAGGAATCTAAACCCCTCCCTCCTACACCAACTCTCCAGCCATACATTCATCAGATCTATCTTGCTAGCACGTGGCACTGAGTAATCCTGAGATTACTACCTTTTAAGTTCCTGCTTTTTAGTTTATTTCCTAGCTCCCTATATTTTGCTTTCTGGACTACATCGCTCTTTTTATTTATGTTGTTGGTACCAATATGGACCAGGACCTCTGGACGTTCACATCCCCACTTCAGAATGTCCTGCAGCTGCTCAGTGACATCCTTGACCCTGGTACCAGATGGGCAATATGCCATCCTGGTCTCATGTCTCCAGCTGCAGAAACGTCTGTCTGTTCTTCTTTATGATCGAATCCCCTATGACTATTGCTGCTCCTTCTCTCTCTTTCTCCCCTCTCTCTCTCTCTCTCTCTCTCTCTCTCTCCCTTTCTCTCCTCCCCCACCCCCCCTTTCTCTCCCCCCCCCCCTCTCTCTCTCTCTCTCTCTCTCTCTCTCTCTCTCTCTCTCTCTCTCTCTCTCTCTCTCTTCCCCCCCCCCCCCCCACCACCACCACCACCCGATGCAGCTAAGCCATTGTGGTGCCACTTACTTGGCTTTTGCTGCATTCACCTGAGAAACCATCTCCCTGCAGCAGTATCCAAATAGAAAATCTGTTAGAGGGACTTGGACCCAGGGGACTCCTGCACTACCTGCCTAGTACTTTTACTCTGTCTGGCAGTCACCCCTTTCTGCCTGTGCACTCTTTACCTATGGTGTGACCACCTCGCTGTATGTGCTATCCATGAAGAGCTCAGCCTTGCGGATGCTCCACAGTGACTGCAGCTCCAAAAGACAGATTTCGAGTCGCTGCAACTGAAGACACTTCCTGCACACGTCATCCTGGACACTGGAAGTATCCCTGACATCCCACATCGTACAGGAGGAGCATGCCACGTGGCCGAGCTACCCTGCCATGACATACCCTTAAATCACTCCCTTTTACTTCCTATAGTTTAAGGAATATTAAATAAGCACTAGAAACCTTATTACTTATAATTTAAATACTACTTAATCTAAACTAAAGACCAATTTTTACTTTAAAGACTGGACAGTCGAAATACTCACCAGGTCCTACTTACCAAGGTTGCCACTCCTCTCGTGCTGGCTCCCGGTCCTGCTCTGGCCACCGGCCTGGTTCTCCTCGCTCTTTAAGATGGCCGCTCTTCTTGCACTATCAAATGTCAAAAGCGAATGCGCAACTCTCACTTCCCCTAACTCCCTTAATCTCCCAGCACTCTATTCTAAGGCGCACTCAAGTGCTAAATTGCACTAAGTTAGCTGGCTTTATATGCTCCTCAGACAAAGGCTAGCTGACCCAGTTACATAGGAACCAGTTTCAGCTGTTTCAATTACCCAAGCACAATTGCTCATCCAGTGGAGACCTTGCTAAAACCCAGCTTAAGGCTGGGAACTTTAGAATTTAAACTGTAGTTTTCAGTTAAATCCTAACTACAAACAAAGTTAGATTTTTACCAAAAAAATTAAGACTCCTTACTATCCACCAGCATCCAGTCCTAATACTGGCAAATTAGCGGTACTCGAAATGGATTAGAGACTGGGTCCTATTGGCACATCTCGTTGATAGAAGTCAGGAAATAATTGAGGCTATGGCTGCAATCTTCTAAACTTTGTTGGATTTGGAAGTTCTGTGAGGGGACTTGAATCCTGCCAACATAACATCCTGTAGAAGAAGTGAAATGGGTAGAGCAGATAGCTATCATGCAGTCAAACTAAGGACCATAATACAAGATAGTTATTAGACACTTAGGTGGACATGGGTTAATTAAAAATAGTACAGCTTTGTCAAAAGTAATTTATATGTGCCAAGCTTAAGAGTTCTTTAGAAATTAATGGAGTGTATTGATAATGGAAATACAATGAAAGTTGTGTTATATTTTTAAAAAGCACTTGACAAGGAGCTACATAAGATTATGCTTGTTGGTAAGTTAAAAGCCCTCATGACTGCATGGAAAAGTAGTTGGTTACAGTGCAAAAATAGCATTAGTTAATTGATGTTTTTCAGACAGGAGGACCTGTAGATGACAGAAATGCGAAACCATTAACTGTGAAAAGGTGTGCAGGTGACTTGGAGGATGTAGACAGGTTAGTGCATTGGAAAAGTGGATGTGAGGTGGAATTTAACATGGAGAAATGAGAGGCAGATTTTGAACTGAGAATTTTTAGTGAAACAACAAGCCTTTAACCACTGATCATCATTGTGGCACATGCTGGCCCACAGATAATGTCGCCATTTTCCGCTGTTGGCTAGTGTCTACCATTTGTGAAAATTGATGCTTAAAGCCTTTATATCATGCTTGCAAGCATCCATGAAGCAGAGCTTTGGGTGTCCTACTGGTCTTCTGGCTCTGGCTACCTTGTCATACAGAATGTCCTTGTGAATGTGCCTGTCTTCCATCTGTGAATGTGCCCAAGCCAGCAAAGTCAGCTGCTTGATGAATGCTAACATACTTAGGAGATTTGCCTTTGAGAGAACTGTCACATTCGTGATTTTGGACCTTGCACGAGATGCCGAGAATGCGTCATAGATGTCGAGGATGAAATTTTTGAGCTTTCTTGATAACTGCCAGCTTTCCTTGCTTCACAGCTGTAAAAGAAGGTGCTTTGGGCAAGTGTAAATGTCTCACTCACTGCTGACCACAAAATCCACATCAATAAAACTTTTGAAAGCAGGAGAAGAAAAGAGAGACTGACAATTTTTGCAGTTTCCATAGAACCATAGAACACTACAGCACAGAAAACAGGCTATTCGGCCCTTCTAGTCTGAGCCAAAATATTATTCCGCTAATCCCATTGACCTGCACCCAGTCCATAACCCTCCAGACCTCTCCCATCCATGTATCTATCCAAGTTATTCTTAAAACTTAGAGTGAGCCCGCATTTACCACGTCAGATGGCAGCTCGTTCCACACTCCCACCACTCTGAGTGAAGAAGTTCCCCCTAATGTTCCCCCTAAACCTTTCCCCTTTCACCCTAAAGCCATGTCCTCTCGTGTTTATTTCTCCTAATCTAAGTGGAAAGAGCCTACTCGCATTTACTCTGTCTATACCCCTCATAATTTTGTAAACTTCTATCAGATCTCCCCTCATTCTTCTACGCTCTGAGGAATAAAATCCTAACCTGTTTAAAGTTCAAAGACTTAAATCTTTGATGCAAATCATTGGTTGACCATAGTTCGGATAATGTGTGCACTTTTTTGGGGCATTCTTTTTTGCTGAAGGGTTTCAATACGATGGAAAAGCAGGGATTTTTGAGAATGATAGAAACAAGAAACTGGGGATCTTCATTAAAGTAAGCTGATAGATGTATTCAAACTGTAGATGTTTTGATGAGGGAAGTAATTACTGGTCAGTGATTTTTAACTAGACAGTATAACTTTGAAGATCACGACCGAAAGAAAGGAAAAATAATAATGAAAGCAATTTTAAAGAAAAAGAAAGCAGATTAAAATTTTTTGTTTTACAAATATTTGAAGGATATGGGGAAAGGGCAAGGGATTTTTAGTGCACTGTATATCATGGTATTGGAATAGATTTAAAATGTACATTTTGGATACACATGCACTTAGAGCGATGTTACATTAAATAATGTTAGTTTCCAAACTGTAACATCCCAGGAATTTATGGGAACTAAGATAAGGATATCTATCCTTGGATGTACTGCAACGTAAATGTAATATTGTAGCAAAGAATGCCAGCTCTGTGACTCCTGTTAGATTAACAAGACCTTCAATATTTGACGAGGGCCTTTCTCAAGACTGATGGTACATGGCAATGGCTCCCCAGTGAGACCTTTAGTTCTAAATACTTCCACATGACCTTAGCTAGCTGAAAATGAGAACTCCACAGCAGCTCCCTTCAAGTCACAGTAATGACGTTCAGAATCCTTTTCAGTGGTTCCCCTTGTTTGAGGTCAGAAATTAGCCATGTGGACCTTTTCTCATTCTGCAGATGGGGACATGGATTCCAAACTGTGGTTTAGGCAGGATTCCAGGGCACTTCAAAGTTCGCATGCAGTCTGAGAAAATATGTATAGACCTCCCTTAATGTTGTACTTTCCAAAGTTTGTTTGGCATAGTAATTGACTGTATGGGCAAAGCACAAACAGTAAATTTGAGTCATGTGATTTACTTGACCAGTTCATCATGTATTACAGAAAGTATCATGGCTTTCAGGATTGCATTATGTTTTTGCAATCATTTCAGATCTGTTCATTTCTGACTTTGGTCTGGAAAATAATCAATTTTGATTTTTTTTTGTGAAACAGAAGTTTTTGTCTTACATTAGTTTTTACTTACATTGCAAAATGTGCAGACTGCAAGTGTAGTGCAATTGATTTATTTATAGAAGAGTAGAGAAGTCACGAAGAGAAGTATGTGGTTTTTCTAGAAGTTATTTGGAAGAAATACTACATTTTTATTGTATATATTTTTTTACAAGTGGGGTTTTAGATGACTACAATCTGAATATCACTTAATCCAGTGGTCATGCTGGTAGAAGACGCTTGGTTTGTAAACAGTACTTATGGATTAAAAACAAAAATACCTGGAAAAACTCAGCAGGTCTGGCAGCATCTGCGGAGAGGAACACAGTTAACGTTTCAAGTCCGCATGACTCTTCAACAGAACTAAGTAAAAATAGAAGAGGTGAAATATAAGCTGGTTTAGTGGGGTGGGGGTGGGACAAGTAGAGTAGGATAGAGGGCCAGTGATAGGTGGAGATAGACAGAAGGACAAAGAGGTGTTGAAAGTGGTGAAATTATCTAAGGAATGTGCTAATTAAGTGTAGAAAGCAGGACAAGCAAGGTACAGATAGCCCTAGTGGGGGTGGGGTGGGGTGAAGGAATCAAAAAAGGCTAAAAGGTAGAGATAAAACAATGGATGGAAATACATTTAAAAATAATGGAAATAGGTGGGAAAAGAAAAATCTATATAAATTATTGGAAAAAAAAAAGTGGGGGAGGGGGGGGAGATCAGAAAGTGGGTGGGGATGGAGGAGAGAGTTCATGATCTAAAATTGTTGAACTCAATATTCAGTCCAGAAGGCTGTAAAGTGTCTAGTCGGAAGATGAGGTGCTGTTCCTCCAGTTGGCGTTGAGCTTCACTGGAACAATGCAGCAGGCCAAGGACGGACATGTGGGCATGAGAGCAGGGTGGAGTGTTGAAATGGCAACCGACAAGGAGGTCTGGGTAATTCTTGCGGACAGACCGAAGGGGTTCTGCAAACCGGTCACCCAGTCTGCATTTGGTCTCTCCAATGTAGAGGAAACCATCTTCCGACTAGGCGCTTTACAGCCTTCTGGACTGAATATTGAGTTCAACAATTTTAGATCATGAAGTCCCTCCTCTATCCCCACCCCCTTTCCAATCCCCCCCCTTTTTTTTCCCAATAATTTATATAGATTTTTCTTTTCCCACCTATTTCCATTATTTTTAAATGTATTTCCATCCATTGTTTTATCTCTACCTTTTAGCCTTTTTCGATTCCTTCACCCCACCCCACCCCCACTGTACCTTGCTCGTTATGTTTTCTACCCTTAATTAGCACATTCCTTAGATAATATCACCACCTTCAACACCTCTTTGTCCTTTTGTCTATGACATCTTTTGGCTATCTCCACCTATCACTGGCCCTCTGTCCAGCTCTACTTGTCCCACCGCCACCTCCCCTTAAACCAGCTTATATTTCACCTCTCTTCTATTTTTACTTAGTTCTGTTGAAGAGTCATACGGACTCAAAACGTTAACTGTGTCCCTCTCCGCAGATGCTGCCAGACCTGAGTTTTTCCAGGTATTTTTATTTTTGTTTTGGATTTCCAGCATCCGCAGTTTTTTGCTTTTATCTTAGTACTTATGGATTTGTGTTTTCTGAAGAGATGGGACAGATGAAAAGATCTCTGCCTGCATGGTATGAAATAATCGTTTCTGAAATTAACCACCTTGCAGCATTTTTTTTAACCTGTCATTTTGGGACTTTTCAGCAATAAAATGGAAACCTAAAGTTTTCATGTATGATGTTGCTTTGTACTCTGAATATTTTCTATAGGAAATAGTGGATACTGCTGTGTGTTTTTATGCTGAGTTTTTATATAATTTCCTAGCAATGGAAAGTGGATATAATGTAAGAATGCCATGGATTCAAGCTGCAAGTGATGTAAATGGAAAAATAAGACTGGATTCCAATCCTTAAAGTCATAACGCTGATAGAACTTGTGGATGTGTAGATAGACTGAGTGTATCTTTGACTGTAGGAATTGATCTCTGGTATTTTCATTGTTACATGCACAGGGAAAGCAGCTACCACCTTTGGCTGACTCTGTGTATAGACTTAAGCCTAAGATGCTGCTTAAAGGAGAGAGGTGAAATATAAGCTGGTCTAAAGACTTCTTTAGACCAGCTTATATTTCACCTCTCTCCTAACTATACTTCAGTTCTGCCGAAGGGTCGTGAGGACTCGAAACGTCAACTGATTTCTTCTCCACCGATGCTGCCAGACCTGCTGAGTTTTTCCAGGTAATTCTGTTTTTGTTTTGGATTTCCAGCATCCGCAATAGCTTTTAGCTTTTTGTTTTTATATGCTGCTTAAAGGCCTGTGTTGTCAGCACCTTACCGTATGGCTGTGAAAGATAGACGACTTGCAGCTATCAGGAAAGGAAGCGCAACAACTGTCATCCTTGTTGTTTGCGCTTTTCATGGAAGTCCTCTCAAAGGCAAATCTCCCAAACATGTTGGCAGTCATCAAGCAGAGGTGACTTCACTGACTAGGGCACATTCGCAGGATGGGAGACGTTTGCATATCTAAGGATTTTCAGTATGGCGAGGTAGCCAGATCAAGAAGACAATAGGACGACCAAAGCACCATTTCAAGGATGCTTGCAAGCCTGACAAGAAGATGCTAAATGTCGTTTCTTTTTTCTTTTTGCACCTAGGAGACACTGGCCAACAACCGAGGAAAATGGTGACACTGGGTGTGCTAGCAAGTGCTATTGTGGCTACAGTGGCTTGGCAACAGGTGCCAACACCGAAACCAACACCTAATAACCACTTCATATGTGGCACTTGTCACAAAACCTGTTTCTTATGGATTGGCCTCTTCAGCCATCAGCAAAAGTGCACCATATGAAGCTTCCCAATCCCCAATAGGGTTTTCTGCATGTCCATCATCCTACTTAACTGGAAGGATGCAGCCGGAATTCCATGATGTTTAGAGCCTTTAGTGCCCACGTTGTATAATGCATTTATAAATAGCTTTGCTTTAAAAAATATACATTGTGCACCAAATAAAATATCAAGGAGGCCATTGTGGTTTAAGAAAAAGATAAGTTAGCGTTTCTCTAATTTCTTAGAGGTCAATCTGTCCGTCATTGAATTTAAGTCTGTGCAGCCTTGTGAAGAGAACGCAAGACATTTGCAATAGTAATGATAGTAATGACGGGAAAGGAAGTAAATTTGTCTGACCTTGTACCCCGCATACGCATGCTGATAGTTACACTGGCTCATCCCCAGAATTGAGGGCTTGGCAACATTGCTTGTTTATTATATTCAAACACATTTCTTATAGTCTGCAGCATGTTGGACATCTTGTAGTCTTTAGATAAGGAGAGTAACTTTCTAAATCAAAGGACCAGCAAACTATCAACATTTCACAAGTTCTGTCAGATTAATTCATTTGAATAACTTGAATTGTCATTGTTGGTACACAAAGTTCCTTTGTTCATTAAAATATGCTTGTGGTATTTGAATAGTCTTTTTCTCGTAATATATAAAAAAAAACCTGTTTTGTTCAGGCACTCAAGTTTGTATTAACACTTTGATCTATATTCAGTGCAATGGGACTGTATCATGTTTTATTTGGGATTATGCTAAGGTTGGTTTGCAGTAGAAAACATGCTCAGATTGTTAATTGGAATTAATGTCAATGGGCCAGTTTTTCTGGTTAAAATTTGCAAGGCTAATTGTGCCTCGCCACTATTTAGTGCTAACTGGTACAACCATTTCAGACGAGGAGCAGTTGTGTGTTTAAATAGGTGCATTCTAAAGTTGCTGCCTGGTTCATCGTTCTGATGTTAGCATCGCAAAAATGACATCTTGCCTTAAGCCCTTCCTGCAATTTCCCGTTAAATGTTCCACAAAAAGTTGTCTTGGCATACCAGCCATAAGTAACCCTTTGCCAGTCATAAACACTTATTGTTAATCAACTCCTCTGGCACTGAAAATTAACTATTACAAGTGTGGAGTCTCATTCTCTCAGATTTGGAATTTTTTGGGGAAGATTTTTAAAATGTCAAATTTAAAAATTGTATTCCTTCCTCTTTTTCTCTCGCTTTCTCGCTCTCTGTCCAATCTTTCTAGCTTGTTGAATTTGTCATCCTCCTTCTCGGCCTTTCCTTTTTTTCACTCTATTCTTAAATTATTTAGGAATCTGAGGAAAATGTTTTTTTTAAAAAGTGAGTTGCCAAGGCTGATATGCTAGAGCAGACTTGACTGATTTGAACAGCTTACTCTTATTCTAATGAAAATGAGTCTCTCCAGGATCTATCCATTTCTCCCACTTATTTCTCATCTACATCGACATCACCTGAAGGCACAGCAGGTTCCACATACACTGACAAAAACCTAGCTTTACCTCACCATTACCTCTCCTGACAACTCCTGTCTGAATTATCTCACTGCTTGTCTGACATGCAGGACTGGATGAGCAGGAATTTCTTTGAACTAAATACTGGGAAGACTGAAACTGTTACCTTTGCTCCCCACCACAAACTTTGTTCCTTAGCCACTCATGCCATCCCTGTCCCTGGTCACTGTCATTCTAAGGCTGAGCCTCAGCCTTTCAAATCTTGTCATCTTATTCAGCCCTGAGAGGAGCTTCTGACCATATGTCGTCTATCACCAAGATCGCCTACTTCCACCTCTCTAACACTATCCACATCCACCCCTGGTTCAGCTTATCCGCTGCTGAAACCCTCATCCATTGCTTTGTAACTTCTAGACTTGAGTATGCTAATGCTCTCCTGGCCAAACTTAAACTTATCTGAAATTCTGCTTTCTACTGTACTGTACTATATCTTGTTCACCCATCACTCCTGTGGTCACTGACTGATATTGGCCTATGGCCTGACAGCAATTCAATTTTAAAATTCTAATCCTAGTGTTCAAATTCTCCCCATGGCTCACCCTTCCCTACCTCTGTAACCCCCTTCATTCCTAGTACCCTCATTAAGGAGGGATATATTTGTATTGGAAGAAGGGTTCACTGGGAGAAGAGTTCACTAGTCTGATTCCTGGGATGAAGGGGTTGTCTTATGAGGAAAAGTTGAGTCTATACTCATTGGGGTTGAACAGGCTTGATGGGGCTGAATGGCCTTTCACCCCTATTTCTTATTGTACAATATTATAATGGCACTGTAAATGAAAGTTACTGTTGTAAGAATGGATGAAAGAAAACTACTGCTGCAGGGCATCTTTTTGACCTTCTGAATAAAGTGAAATTGCATAGTTAATACTGTAAATGCAGCCAATAGAGCTTTGAAGTGGTTTATTACAACTTTTAGTTTATAAAAGGTTACACCCATCTGGCTAGTAATGATGCAAACGCACAGTAACACATTAAGATTTAATTTGTGATAGCATAGTCTGCCGACAGTAAAAGAAGCTGTTGCAGCTTTTAACTCATGACCTAGAGCACCATTGTTCTGACGTAAATTTTAAGATCTCTGCTTCCTCTTGCTTCCCTTAAAGGCCCCGCTGATGTAGGTGCCTGTTGTCTTTAGGGAGGAGGTTCACAATGGAGCTGGTTTGCTTTACTATATAAATTTGATCAGTTTCCTGCTTGGCTTGCAGCACAATAGATCTGGCTGCTTGGATCTGAACTTCAGCCAGCAGGCAAAACTTCCTGCCCCGTGCTCACCATCCTGGCTTATTTCCCCTCCAGCTGTCTGACCTTGATTTTTGGCTAATATCCCAGAAGAATCAGTCCTGGGATTGAAAATGGCATAACTGCAGCTGACAGGTGGAGATCAAGCTAAAGATAATTATTCTCGCTCAGTTTTAAACAGGTAGAATCTCCAGTGGTTCAGCAGTATTCTTGGGATTTTTTAAAAATCAAGTAACTATTCTCAAACTGCAGACCTCTTAAAACCTCTGTTTTCCAAGTTTCATTTCTGTGTCCATGTGCTCAAGCATCCTGAAAGAAAATGTAAACCTCAGCTTGAAGAAAAGTTGATTGGATTTGCTTTGAATGCAATCAAAGCATGCTATTTGATTTTTAACCAGCTATCTTTGCAGGTTATTTAATTCCAATACAAGTAGAAGAAATGTTACATTCCAACCACAGGAAGCCATTCTTGAAACACTTCTAATTTCCCAAAATGTGAATTGGAGTTATTTGAGGAATTGGTGATCCAGGTGCCTTTGGCAGCCTACATGTGAACAAGAAAATATGACCCATTTGTCCATGTTCCTCATTTGGAATTGGAGCGACAACAGTTGATGATGGAATTATGGGGCTGAAGGTACCAAATTGAATCTTTTGCCTGATTTTCTGTCCTTTCTAGAATCTTTCTAACAATATTAATCCTGTACAAACCCTGAAACTGAAGCTCTACAGTTCTACTATTCTTAGCTAGCCTCCAGAGGACATGAGTGACTTAGCAAATATTATACATTGGATTCCCCCATCCCTCCTTCAGATTGTGAATTCAGTGGATTGACAGATGTTGAAGTTTGGCCTCACTTCTTCATGGTGTCTATTAAATATTGATGTATGTTGAACTTAATTATGCTTCTTAACCTAACTAGGACTAAGAATAGAAATTTCTAAATAAAAATTCTGTATAGAAATCAATTGGAAATGTTCATTCAAAAATTCTTTCATTTTTTTTTATTTTCTTGTTCATGGTGTCTCTGGTGAACCTTTGTACATTCTGTGACTTGCACTTTTTCTGTAACGGGAAACTTGAAGCCCTGCACAGTACTTCAATTGGTATAATCATTATCCTGCTAAGATTTTTAAACTAACTAGCAAACCATTAAACAATTCTGAATAATTATTTAAGGATACCAGTCAATCTCTCAGGCATTGCAAATGGGAAATCAAGACCAAGTGTAGTGTTAAAGTGAAGTGGGATTAATGGACAAGAGATTTTTCAGCTAGGGCACGTGCACACAGTTTAGTCCCCATTTTAGAAGTCCCATAAATTCTATCTTTACTTAGATTTAATATTATTTATAGATGAATAGGAAACCTTGCAGTTTTCCCTCACTACAGAATATCTTTGTACTGTCTAACTATCCTAATGGATTCCGGATAGACTGTGATTTGGAAAAAAACAGGTTGATAGTTTCCAAGCCGTTTATCAGGTCCCAGTGAATTTAAACTACTTATTAAACACTTTTGAATGACAGCTCCTTTTGCATACTTGAACATACTTCACAAGGTGTTCAGTTTTGTTGGATGCTTGACTCCTCCCTTGGGCAATCACTCAACAACAGCCAGTCTAATTGTTTCATTAAATGCCAAGTTAGACTGGCATTTAATAATTTGAAAGTGATGCTGTTTTATTATCCCTTGCATGCCAACACAATTACAGAAGCAATATTATGCAGAATCATGGATAAAATGCTTCATTATTTGTCACAAAGATAAATGGTGGTCTTTACTATAGTCTGTTGTTTAACTACGTACTTATTTTTATTGCCTTTCTTTTGAGGTCCAGAAAATGTGCATGTTAGTAGATATATAAAACCAGATTGGAGGTAAGCACATATTTAACAGCAAAAGTGAGAAGTTGGTTGCTTCTTGGAAAATAAAGATAACAATGACTAATAGCCAGAAAGAATTCTCTCTTTAACTCTGGGCAGCAAATAATAAATTAATTGTCAATGATTTTTTTTTTGATTTCTGAGTAACAATATTCTGTCTGCAATGTTTGCATCTCTTGGAAAGTGGAAGGAATGGGTTTGCAAACAGCATAGCCTTGATGACCAATATTGCTGTTGGTCTAAAATTTACATATTAAATAAATTTCACCTAAGATAAATTCGAAAATTGCTTGACTTGTTAAGATTTTATATGCCCGAAGCACCAAAAAAAGCTTTTAGTAAATAAGTAATTGGTAAATCGTTTTATGGATTGCAGCTGCAAGAATACATTTTGTTTTTTTTAAAAAGAACTGCTTTTGATTTTCTTATATAAGAAGTGGTGATGGGTGTTGCAACATTATCACTTTTTATTCCATTTTGCCACTGAGAAAGTTAATGATTGTTTTAGAATTGGAGCAAAAGCAAGCAAAGGTAAACGAGCACAGTCACAGAATTGTTATGGCGCAGAAGGAGACCATTTGGCCCATGTCTGCACCAGCTCTCCAAATAGGCAACTCACCTAGTGCCATTCCCCAACCTTCTCACTAACATGGAGAATTGTGTAGCAGTAAATATTTCCCAAGCTTGAAGAATATATAAAAATGAGGCGGAGCAAATAATGAAGAGCAAGGTAACCAGTTTAACAAAGATTTAGGGATAGGTAACTGAAGTAGCAATCACAGTTCATTGCAGATAGCTGAAAAGTGATTAGTGTGGGAGTCGAAGGTAGGAACCAAAGTCAGTGTATTTTTTAAGTTCAACTGTGTGCTCTGTACTCCGGAAACAATCTAGCAGTCAAAGTAGATCTATAAAGCTGTCAATGCAGTGCTTAGCTCCGGTGTATTTTTTTTGTCAATAAAATGTAAGTCCAGGGATCCTTTCAGATAGAGTGCAAATCTGAAGAGGCTGTACTGTGGCTATAAGCAGCATTACTCATCTAGAGTAAGTATTATGTGCAATCCTGGTCACCTCTTCATAGGAATGAGGTTATCCTTGAGAGATTGCAGAGATGAGCAAGAGAGATTATTCTTCGTAGTGGGTATTTAAGTTCTGAGAAAAGGTTAAGGAGGTTAGGATTATTTTACTTGGAAAAGCCAACCTTTGTAGCATCTAATTAAAATTTTCAATGTTACGAAGAGAATTTATAAAGTTACATTGATCCAACATCCCTATACACACTGTTGGATATTGTGTCTAACTGAGAATAGTCAGTTAATCATACAATTTAGTATATTCCTACACCAAAGCAATGAAGACCATGTTGCTACACTACTTCTCAAGCTTGGATCTCTCCACAGACTTTTTCTCCCGTTTTACTGATGATTATATCATGTCGATAAAGGGCACTTGCAACATAGGCACCAGGACCCTGTAGCCACACTGTTGGAGTATGGCATTCTTCTGATAGCTTTAGGACCAGCCAGTTAAAAAATGCTGCCCCACAGTGACCAGCAATGTTATTTTTGGAATTGAAGTTTATTATCTCCAGAGGTGAGGTGAGATTGACTGCCCTTGACATCAAGGCAGTATTTGACTAAGTGTGGCATCAAGGAGCCCTAGGGGGAGGTGATGGTGTGGTGGTATTGTCGTTGGACTAGTAATCCAGAGACTCAGGGCAGTGCTCTGGTTCGAATACTGAGGTTTGAATCCTGCCGAATTCAATAAAAAAAATCTGGAATTAAAAGTCTAATGACCATGAAACCATTGTCGATTGTTGTAAAAACCCATCTGGTTCACTAATGCCCTTTAGGAAATCTGTCCTTACCTGGTCTGGCCTACATGTGACCCACAGCAATGTGGTTGGCTCTTAAATGCCCTCTAAACAAGCAGTAAATGCTAGCCTAGCCAGCATCCCTGTCAATACGAATCGGGAAAAAACTCCTAACTGGTTGGAGTCATAAGGACAATGATTCTGGTTGTTGGAGGTCAATCATCTCAGTTCCAGGACATCACTATAGGAGCTCCTCAGGGTAGTATCCTAGGCCCAACCATCTTCAGCTTCTTCATCAATGACCTTCCTTCCATTATAAGGTGAGAAGTAGGAATGTTTGCTGATTATTTCATTCGCAACTCCTCAGATACTGAAGCAGTCCATGTCCAAATGCAGCAAGACCTGGACCATATCCAGGCTTGGGCTGACCAGTGCCAAGTAACATTCGTGCCACACAAGTGCCAGGCAATGACCATCTCCAACAAGAGAGAATCAACCATCCCCCCCCCCCATAACATTCAATGGCATTACCATCACTGAATTCCCCACTATCAACATTCTGGGGGTTGCCATAGACCAGAAGCTAAACTGGACTAGCCATATAAACATTGTGGCTACAAGAGCAGGTCAGAGGCCAGGAATCCTGCAGTGGGTAACTCACCTCTTGACTCCCCAAAGCCTGTCCACCATCTGCAAGCCACAGTTCAGGAGTGCGATTGAATACTTCCCACTTGCCTGGATGGGTGCAGCATCAATGACACTCGAAGCTTGACACCATAGAGGACAAAGCAACCCGCTTGTTTGGCACCCCTTCCACAAACATTCACTTCCTCCACCACCAACGCACAATGGCAGTAGTATGTGCCGTTTACAAGATGCACGGCAGAAACTTACCAAGGCCCCTTAGGCAGCACCTTCCAAACCCACAACTGCTACCATCTAGAAGGACAAGAGCAGCAGACACATAGGAACACCACCACCTGGAAGTTCCCACTCCAAGCCACTCACCATCCTAACTTGGAAATATATCGCTGTTCCTTCACTGTCACTGGATCAAAATCCTAGAACTCTCTCCCTAACAGCACTGTGGGTGTACCTACACCACAGAGACTGCAGTAGTTCAAGAAAGCAGCTCACCACTACTTTCTCAAGGGCAATAAATGCTGGCATAGCCAATGATGCCCACATCCCGTAATTTTTTAAAAAATCACAGAGGGCCTATGAACAACAAACAATGCCTGGGAGCCCAATGATGTGCCATCTAAAGACCTGAGCAGAAGAGAGCTAGACCAGCATTTAGGAATAAATGGTAAAACTGGGGGAAAAAAAAGTCTGTGGAGGAGTGGAGAGATCCAAGCTTGCGGGGTACTCTAGCAACATGGTCTGTTGAATTAGAAGAAGTTAATGGAAAGGGAATTGTGGAGTGACTATAAGTGGATCTAAATAAAAAGGAAGAAAATGGAGACAAATGGTTATTTTGGAGATGGCAGGTTCTTAGAAACCTATGAAGCAAGTAGCTGAAGTTTCACACCAAGACCTTATTACAACGTATTACACTTAAGATATTTTCTGTTATAACTCTAAACCTTCTTTGTGTCTATCGGTAGTTTAGTAGTAAGTACAGAAGGTTCTTGTGTACAGAACTGTTTCTGTATTAATTGCTTTGTAGGAAAGAATTGAATATTGAAAAGAGAGACATGTTGCTGAAGCTTTTATTAATAATCCCACCTCGTTGCACAATACCAGATCTAGTATAGCCTGCTCTCTGGTTGGCTCCAGAATGTGCTGTTCCAAGAAACTACCCCAAAAACATTCTACGAACTCCTCATCTAGGCTATCTTTGCCCGCCTGATGTGTTGAACTTGTAGAAGACACTAGTTTGTCCTCAGCTGGAGTATTGCTGTTATTAGGAAAGATGTGAAGAGAACAAAGAGCGTGTAAAAAAGATTCATGACAATGGTTCCAGGGATGAGGAACTTTTAGTTATGAAGATAGATTGAAGAAGTTAGAATTGTTTTCCTCCGAGAAAAGAAAGTAGTGGGGAGATTTGATAGTGGTATTCAAAATCATGTGTCTGGCAAGAGTTGATCAGGAGAAACTGTTCCCACTCGCAAAAGGATCAAGAATGATGGGGTGCAGATTTAAACTAATTAGCAAAGGAAGCAAAAATATCATGAGGAAAACCTTTTTCATGCAATGAGTGGATAAGGTCTGGAATGCATTGTGTGTGGTGGAGGCAGGTTCAATTGAGGCATTCAAAAGGAAATTGGATCGTTTTCTGAAATGAAAGAATGCAGGGTTACGGGGAGAAGGTGGGAGACTGGCACTAAGTGAATTGCTCATTTGGAGAGCTGGTGCAGACAAGATGGGCCAAATGGCCTCCTGCACTGTAATGATCTTGTGATGAGTTTTCCTTTGACTTGCTGATGTTGTCTTCAGAAATTGGGTCAATAGAAAAGTTGTCAGTATTTGCAACTTCTCCAACAATATCTGTGGTGATTTGAGTGTCTTTGAAAAGTACTAAAGAAGGCAAAACATGGGAACTTAAATGGATCCTATAGGCATATGTCCACATCTCTAATATTATACGCTACAAGTCTACCAGCAAGAGTACCATTTGAGGCCTTCCTTGGCCTAAGTAATTTCTTTTTGGTCTGCACTTGTATAAATTATTTTAATAACTACATTTCAGAATTTCATTGATTGTCCAATGATTTGGAAAATTTTGATGACGTGAATAAAACTATATCAAAGTTTTTTTTAGATTCTTATTTGGACATATAAAAAGTAAGGGTCTTTGTCTAATTTTGTGGTTTATATAAACGAAGGCATTTTTAAAAAATGCCCAACTATAAATGCTCCAGTAAAAGAAGGATTTGCATTTATATAGCACCTTTTCATGACCAGAGGATTCCCAGAGCAGATGAAGTACCTTTGGAAGTGTGGAGCTGTTGTAACTTTGCAAAATGGTGTCACATTTCCTTACAGCAAATCTCACAGATAGCAATGTAATGATGAGTAGAAAATCTGTTTTTTGACATTGAGTGTATTGGCCAGAGTACAACTCTGCTGCTCCTCTTTGAAATAATCTCGTCTGTCCTCTTAGGTGAGCATAAAAGACCTTTGTTTAACATCTCATCTGAAAGACGGTACCACTGATAGTAAAGCACACTCTCAGTACTGTACTTAATGTCAACCTTGATTTTGGTACTCAAGTCTGGAGTGGGACTTGAACCCACAACCTTCTGTCTAGGAGGCAAGAGTGCTACCAACTGAGCCACGGCTGACACTCGCTATACGTGGCCCTTTTCAATATTTTGTTTTGTTTCTTTGAGCTGTAAAAAGCATTCATGCTTGTTTGTGAACTCCATTTGTAATTTTTTATTACATCTAGGGAGTTTCCTGAGAGAGAAAATGGATAGAGTATTAAATATTGTGGTTACATGCAAGAGAATTTATTTTTGAGTGAAACTGGCCACTCCCTGTTAAGTGATAGGAAACCATACTACAGACTTAAGTCATCGTATCAGTTGGGTGTGGTAATGGAAGACAACTCCAAGAGGCAAGTCTGCCAAGGGTAGAAGACGGGCTTTGAGTTAAGAGTCCTGTAACATACTCTTTTCATACTATAGGGTACAGCAAAATAGTCAAATCATTGAATGCTGAAAGGAAAGAGAATGGTTTTACTTTAATTGTGCTGAATCTGCCCTGATTTATGCTGAAGTAGATAATGGCAGTATTTGGCTATTGCTCATACATTGATATATGCAGATTCTTGCAAGTTGGACTTTTTTAAACATAACTTGCTTTGAATTTTCTTCCTTTCCCCATTGATCCCCCTACTGGGGCACAGATGCAGAAAACAGTTCATTCTGTTTACCTAAGACGCCGCTAGTCCTGTATGTGCCTCAATACAAGAGCCAGCAGAGCGACCCTGCTCTCACCTGGAGTACGACAGTTAAATTTGGAAACCTCATTTACTGTTGTAAGAAAACAGATGTAGTAAAACATGAGTGCAAAGAACTGTTAGTTGGAAACTCAGCATTCCTACTAGATCGATGTTGGGAACGAATTAAGATACCTAGAAAATACATGTACAGCAAGTGGAAAAGTTTGACCCAACTTGCCAAGTGTGCATCTTTAATGTTCGACAAAGCTCGTGTTGACACTGGCTTTCCACAATGTGGACAAGGGCAAATTGTCTAATTTTTGTTATGACTGCCCAGTCTTTCTAGCTTGCCTTTTGTCCTCAGCTGACTAGTATCCTTTATTCGAAGGAAGCAATAGCACTGTGAGGCTGCTCCCCAGGTAGTTCTTTTGTTGTGCATTTTCCTCCCAGTCTGTGGTGGACATGCCACATTTCCTGAGGTTTGCCTTCAAGGAGCCCTTGAACCTTCATCTCTGACCTATCTCGTAGGTGGCGTCCAAGTTTAAGTACTACATGTCCATTCCATCTGAGCTGAGCTCTGAATGCTTCAATTCCAGACATTCATGTACCTTGAAGTACCTCAGTTTTGCTAATTTGTGCTCCTATTTGATGCCCATCATGTTCCGACTGCATCTCTTGTGGAACCTGTCCAACTGCTTAATATGCGTGAAGTAGATAGTCCATAAGCAGGATTTTTCGGATGGCTGGGCTTCCCACGCTGCCACCTGAAGATTTGGCAGAGAGTGCACCGGTGCTGATACCAGCTGCCTCGCAACCATTTAACACTCAGCAGGGTGTTAATTGGATAAGGTCCCCCATCTGGGGAAGAAGTCCCACCATAGGCACCCAATCGGATGGGCGGCATCATTGTCATCCCTGTGACGCCAATTTTGAGTGGTGGCCACTACTGGGACTAAAGAGATGAGCCAATGGAGGCTGGACTGAAGGTAAGTCTGGGATATTGGCCTGGCTGGCAGCAAGGGAAGTGAGGTGGTTGGGGTGTCCAGGTTTGAAAGGCCGGGGCGGGGGGGAGGAAGAGGGTTAAAGGGGTATATGACTTTGGGGCAGTGGACACGGGATCTCCAAAGGAGGTACTCCCCTTTGCCCGACACCAGCCTGCGCAACCAAAGCTGCCAGACTCTCCCCTCCCCTGGGTAAAATATGGCAGAGGCAGGTTCAGGCACTTTTAATGTAACCTCAATAGGCCCAAAGGCAGGCGGACTGCCCTTTGCCTCCATCGCCCTATGTAAAATAAGATAAAGTTGGGGCAGTTAGGTGGCGGGCAGGCCACATGCTGCATTTTGAGCTTCACACTCACCGGTGGGAGACCATAAAATTCTGCCCCATGTCTCGCAGCAATACAGGAGAGTAGATATTGCTACAGCTTTGTGTACAGCAAGGTTTGCTGTCAGTTTTACATTGCTTTTCCTCCACAGTCTTGCGTAGATGGGCAAATGCTGAACTTGCTCTGGCAATTCTAGATGCCACCTTGCTGTTAATGCAGACAGTGCTTCCGAAGTTAGCAACAGCCTTCAGGGTTGTGTCCATTGATAGTTATAATAGGTGGGGTGCAGAGTTTGTAAATCCTGTAAAGGATTATATCTGGACTAATGCAACAAGATTTGTTAGCAATTAAGCCGGAAGCCTACTTTGATCAGCAGTCCAAAAACAGTACCTTGACAGGTTTACATGTTCACTGGTTGCTTCTCCTGCCTGTGAGACCTTAACCATGTAAGTACTCCAGGAGATTTTCTCTTGTATGGAGAAAATTCAAATGCAGAATTACCATTACATGCTCATCCAGGATTGCAGAAACATGCGTTGAGCCACCGGAAATCTGAAAGTTGCTCCTTGGTACCCATGTGCAGTTTTAAAAAAAATTATTTTCAGTATCTGAATGTTACTGGTAAGGTGTTTACTCCCGATCCTTAGTTGTCATCTTTTGAACCGTAGCAGTTTTTTGCAACTGAGTGACTCGCTCAGCCTTTCACAGGGCAGTTAAAAATCAATCAAGTTGACATGGGACTGAATAGGTAAAGACGGTGGGTCTCCTTCGCGAAAGGATGTTAATAAACAATTCGACAGCTTTATGGGCACATTTATTGATTCTGCAATTGTATTTCTTCAATTGTGCCTTGACCGTGATGAAATTGATGAAACACACATTTGTGTTGCAGTTGCACCTGTGCAACTTCCTTTTATGCAACTCAAAGCAGAAATGCCTTTATTAGGTTCCCTATCAAATTTCTTTGAAGATTCCGAAACATTTGAAACATTGAATTACTTCACTTCAGTGCAGTGAGCCCTTAAGTAGGCAGAAAGATGTTCTTGCCGTCTTTAGGTTACTTTGATATTTCTCAACTGAGCCACCAGGTGGAGTGGAAGAAAAACTGTGTATGGTTTGTGCAACAGAAATTTGTAATCTGTGAACCAGTCTGAAGATTGCAGTCATGCAAATGTCTCTGAAGTTACATAATAAGAAATAATTTCAAGAATCCAAATGAAGTGTAATGCACATTTTAAATGTGTTGCCCATGCTCTGCTTAAAATAAAACTCCAAAAGGAAATATTAATGTATTTTACATTGCATTCTGCTGACAATGGGATTGTTGTAATGGAACAAAGTCACCACCTCCTGAGGAGGGGAACCATCTCTTTTTATTATGCTCTCCCAAGCATGATGATCGACACTGGCAACTTTAGCATTTATTTGCAATCGCTATTTTTTCTCGCCATGAGCGAGCCTGCTTGCAGCTTTCTGTTTGTTGACCTGTCGATACTACCTCCAGATGTTGCAGATGTACTGCAACAGAAATGGAAGTCATTTGGTAGTACAGAACTTGAGTATTGCTGAAAAAAGACATTTTTTGTCAAAGCTTTTTGTCTTGAAATGAAATTTACAAGAAATTGTCAAGGGAAATAACACATTTATACTGTGAGAAGAGACTGCTGATTGGTTAGAAAGTGGACTCTGGTAGATCCGTTGCCATGGAGAACACACTAATTGATGGTGACTGACAGTTAACTGCCAAACATTATTTGAAATTTAAACCAGGCAGCTTGACTCTGGTCACAACATTGCCCTGAGGAATGAACCAGTGAATGGCTGTTACGTATTTTGTTTAACTGACACGGGCACATGAAAACACATTGTGCCTGTTTCAGCTAAGTAAAATAAGTGAGAGCCATTCACGTGTTCATTCCCCAGGGCATTGTTGCGACCAATCAGAATCAAGCTGCCTGGTTTAAATTTCAAATAGTGATTGGAAGTTAACTGTCAGTCACCATCAACTGGTGCATTCTCCATGGCAATGCCTCTACCAGAGTCCACTTGCCAACCAATCGGCAGACTCTTCTCATACAGTATAAATATGTTGTTTCCCTTGACAATTTCTTGTAAATTGTCCTGATAAGTGCAAGACAAATAACTTTGACAAAAATTGTCTCACTTTCATTTCTTGAGCATTGCTGAAAGAATGTTTCACAACTTTCAAGCCACTGCTGATTAAGCCTGCATAGTTATTGCCATTGGTGCTGTTGAATCTACCACATACTTTGAGGGGAATCTGTTGCCCTCAGTGGTTCAGGCCCTCCTGAAAAAGAATGGGGAGATTATTTCCATCAGAAAGCTATTAAGTGTGTAAGGAAATTGTATCCTGAAAATAAAAAGTATGCTGGATGCTTAAAAAGTTCCTTTTTAAATGCATTTTTGTTTCTCCACTAGTTTAGCAGTTGATTAAATCCCAGGTTTCCTTTCAATGAATGACTTGGGCAGGCTCAACCTATGTAGAGTTCCGGTCATTGTCCTCCCTATTTCTGTATTTATAAAATGGGGTGTAAACTTATTTTTCTGATTTGTTGAATGACATGCTTCAGAACTTGTACCAAAATGAATAACATACTGTTCTGTTGAAAAGGGTTGGACTGCTCCAGGTGCTGGCATTAGCCCAGAGCAACTAGACCTTACAGATTTGTGCTACAGCCAACTGAATAGCTGTTCAGTTCCCCACTGAGGCGGCCTCCTTTTTTTTTTCTCTCCTTTAAGCTGTCATTTGCAATTGCTAATTGGACACAGACTTTGCATAGGCAAACATTGACTTGCAGGAAATACATCGTTTGGGCTTTCTGAGAAATAAGGGGAAAGTCCGAAGCATTCGAATAAGCAGACGGGGAAAGAACATCTTGCTGCAGCTGCAGAGTGTTTCTGTCAGTTTTGGCTGGCTTGCCAGATGAGGTATTTGTACGTTTCTTGTGCACATATAAATTATCAAAAGTTTTTGAAAACTACATTGTTTGTGTTCAGACTGTCAAAGCGGAAAGCTTTGGGAAGAATGTGAATCCTTTGCTGATGAGGGGAGACTCCCAAGAAAATGCCAACAGGGTTTTATGGCTTTTGAGCAGGAAGTAACCACCACATTTTGTCACTCAGTAAGTTTATTTCTGTTCCCCGTTTAAAAGGCTTGGTTAAGTGTATTTTCTGATTTAGAGATCTGTGCTGGGCAGGAGACTCTGCATGAATCCTAATTCTCAAGGATTATGTTAACTATTGAGATTTCAACATAAAACTCTTAAGGGAACGTAAGTATTACAATTGATGTTGGTAAACTATTAATGTAGTCACGCTTGATGCTGTCACCAGTTGCTAAACTGTCCCCTGGTTGTTCTACTGTGCTGAGGCTCCCTGTCTGCTGACTTTTTTAAAAGACATGTGAAATGTAACAACTGTATAACATAAAAGTAGTTGTTTAAGTCTGTGTGTGCATACTTATTAAATTTGTGTTTTTTTTTCATTTCAACATTGGACAGAAAGATAGTTTATACAGAAGATGTGTGCATGCTATCTCTGCATGCATATATATGTTACTATTTTAAAAAATATGTTCAACCTTAACCTACAGTACATTAATACAAATCACAACTCAACCTAACTGCTGCAAAAAGAAGTGTGTTGCTTGCTCATGAGGAATGGTGCACACCTCTTTTCCCTACCCAAAACAGCATACCCTGTTTAAAAAGTAACATCCATCTTCTCAGGATCGAATTTAATGTGAATTTAGGGAGCCTATTGGAGGGTATAAAAGATGTTACTTTATTTTATTATGGCATATTGGACATTGCTGTCAAAGTAATCCTTGAAAGATATATTTTTTGCAACTTGGTGTTTTATAAAGCATTTGGAGTGTTATAATACCTGTTGATTGCAGTTTTCATTCATTATGAATTAGTTTCTATGAACGTTTAAAGTATGAAACCTTGATTTGGGGTGGGGCTGGCAATTGAAATATTTTTAAATTGGTAATTTTAGAAGTCATTGTAACCTTTCTTAAATCTATTAGAATAATTTCTTAAACCATTTGAGTAAAAAGGTATGTCCACTCGGTCCCAGCATAATGCGATTTCTTTAGTTTGAAGATTAATCACAGACTATTTATAATGTACAACTTGCTGGTTCTTTGACAACAGTATCCATCTAGAAAATAAAAATTAAAAAATGCAAGGCTGGCAATGGAGGAAAGCAGCTGGCTTGCGCTATTAGCTAGTATGCTGTTCTTCCGCCTCTGGAACGTGGGTTTAAATCTAGTGTAAAAATCCATTCCCTCTGCTGACTAAATGGGACCTTTTGTGTGAAATCAATTTGGACGTGTCTGGTCCCCAAAACATCATCTCTATGTATATTTTTATATAAAATCAGAGAAATCTTGTAAAACATTACACATAGGGCGCCAAGACTAAGTGTAAATCTTAGGCCTTGTGACATTAGTGGTCAGGTGATAATTGGAACAGCTTGTGCAGATACAGTAGAAGTCTGCTATTCTAACATATATCCCGTCCTTATTTTAATGTTTGATTTTATATTATTTATTGTCAAATAGTTAAAATTGGGCATTTTGAGATCAGAGTTGGTTGAAGTGTAGGTGTTCCTCTGAACGACAGGCTGAGAAATTGGAAGACATGGAGGTGCTAAATTGCTGCGGCTTACTGGAGTGTAGTATGTGTAAAAGATTATGTAATCTGTTTTTGGAAATGTGGATATAGTAATGTACAGTAAAATGATTGTTATCCGGCATGCATCGGGAATAGGTGATGCGGCAAAAATGTTGGTTACCTGGGAGTTACATTTGCTGGAGATGTGGCACCCTCTGAACGTTTCAACACAAACCATTATTGTAAAACACTGTCTATCTGCTCTAATTTAGGTGCATGTAGAGTACGGTGCCCTTCAACAGCTTTATTTAATTTGGAACTAGCAGGGGGAGCATCGGAAATTCTAGTTAATAGAGCATTCTGGTTGGTACAGTGCCGGGTAACGCAATTTGCTGTATAATGGAAAAGTTGAGCAGCAAACAAAGTAACAGGAAATAAGATGCAATTTGTAGTTCCTTTTTTTCCCTTTTACTATCCTATTTGGCAGATTTTTTCAAATATCATCAAAGAATGAAGTTCTTCTGTGTACCTGTTTTCAAATTAATTGTCAGAAATGCAGGAGAGGCCCAAGACCTGTGCCCTCAGGAATGCTCAAGTGTGTGCTGTCTAACCTTCGAGGTCTTTAATTTGTATCTATATAACATTGCTGATGGTTAACTAAGTTTGACATTCTGAATTGGAGATTATTCATAAATTAAGCAACATTGCTAAGAACAGATAAATCTCCAGCTCTACAAAACACACAGATATATAAGCCCAAATAGGATCAAGGGGAGGATTTTTCCCCTCGTCAGGCGGGCGGGCCCGGGAGTGGCCGTGCAACGGTCCACTGCCTGCAGTCGGGCCCCAACTGCGATTTAATGCTGGCTGGCCAATTAACGCCCAGTAAGTGTGAAATGTGCGCTGATGACCTCAGCGCTGCCAGGGTGGGGGCGGAAGGAGCGCAAACGCTGAAGTTACGTGGGGGTGCGCTTAGTGAAATCGCCCTGCCTCAGGGAGCTGAAGATGTTAATATTAAAAATAAAGATTTTAAAAGTAAGGAAAACATGTCCCCTCATGTGACTTTGCCACATGAGCAGGGATATGTGAAAAATGAGTTTTAAAAAATTTTATTTTTAGTCACTGTTTGAAACCTCATTCTGCCTGGGGATGAAGTTTCACAAAAAATGCAAAGGCTGCCTGGCCTATTCGCCCGTCCACCAACTGTAAGGTTGGGTCGAGCTGTGAAAAATTCATTTTAACTAATTGATTAAGAGGCTTAATAGCCCTCTTAATTGTTGGGCGAGCTGCTGAATCGCATGCGTGCCGTGCCGATCAAAATATCGCGCAAGTGCGCAATGACATCAGGATGCTTGACTGATGTCATTGCACGCTATTTCACGCTCGTGTGTCGGGCCCCTGCACGCCGAGTTGAAAATCGTTCCCCAAGTTTCTCCGGTTCAAGGGCCAAATCGTGAGGACTCAAAGGGATGCACGGATTTTACAGGACACAACCTGGTCGTTCAGTCCATGTTAATGTTTATGCTGCCCATGAGCCACAGAATCTACAAGATGTATCATGGGCTCCCTTGTCCAAATGTGAATTCATACCCTCGTGTGTTTTTTTTTAAGTAATACAGCAAATCTTGTATATCTTTACCATAGCCTAGATGACTTCAGACATATAAAATATTTTATGATGCTTAGCTTGTCACCTTTTACATTTGGGATCGGCCTTGACAGTCTCCTCTTCTTCTCCAACATGTATATTCGGTTCTGGCCACAACACAAAAATGCATTATTCGAAATGAACTCTGAAGCCTCAGCATGATCCCAAAATTCTTTGTACTCTGCGTTTTAAGTATTTTTATTTGCCACAATTGTCTTGACCTTTAAAAGTGATGATTATACAATCAGTCCCAGACTTCTTTCATTTTAAACTCCTTCCTCGAATGCAGCCCCATTTCATCGTATACATGTGGTGCTTGTTAACGGGTGCGCGAAGCTTTACATTAATATCAGATTTATTAAATTCAGTTTGACAACTACCCATGGTAAAATATGAACTTGAAATAGCTAGTCTAGTCCTATAAACGTCAATCATTCTCAACTTATACAGCTGCAGTTTGTTCCCAATAAAGATTTCTTATCACTAAGATTTTAGAGATTCTAACATACTCATCAGTTCTTAATGTTTCACTTATCAAATGTGTGCTATAATCAATAACACACATGGATGCATCCTTTTTCATCTCTACTGCTCTTTCTGATACCATTCATACCATAAAGATAGCATTTCTTGTTCTCTATCTTCCACAAAACCACTTTGAAGGGCTGAAATTTCTGGCTTTACCTTGCTCTTGGTCCTATTCATCAGTACTTGAAGAAGGATCTTTAGTAATATGACGCATTGTCATCGGGCTGAGTGTGACAGAGTTCACATTCAATTGCTCTGGGCTTCTTAAGAAGTGCAATAAGTGTTGATTTACGTTAATCTTCTGGGGTTATTTATTCATTCATGGGATGTGGGTGTCGCTGACTATGCCAGCATTTGTCACCTATTCCTAATTGCCCTTGAGAAACTTGAGTGGCTCGCTAGGCCATTTCAGAGGGCATTTAAGAGTCAACCACATTGCTGTGGATCTGGAATCACACTTAGGCCAGACCAGATAAGGATGACAGATTTCCTTCCCCAAAGGACATTAGTGAACTAGATGGGTTTTTACAACAATTGACAATGGTTTTATGGTCATCATTGGAGTTTTAATTCCAGGCATTTTTAATGAATTCAAATTCCACTATCTGCCATTGTGAAACTTGAACCTGGATCCCAAGAGGATAACCCTGGGTCTCTGGATTATTAGTCCAGTGAAAATACCACCACGCCACTGCCTCACACCGTGTCAATAAAAATAAGACTTGAGTTTGGCTATTCCAAAGTCTTAACTTTTAATTTGCTCCTTGACTATTTGATCTGCACCTTTGGCTTTGTTTTTCAACTTATTGCTGTTTTTTCTTTGTCATTGGACCGTCCATGTTTCCTTAATTGTTCGCTGTCCCTTTCGCCTGTTGTCCTCAAGTAAGTCTTAGATGTATTCAGTCCATCTTGCAAACACTTGGTCCCTTTTCCATGATAACTTCTCTATTTTTCCCTTTGGAGATTAAAAGGAGGGTCTGACATGGATGTGTTTTTCTCCCCAGATTTATTCAGTTTGTATAGGGAGGTGAGAGTGACTGCCCATGACATTAAGGCGACATTTGACAGAGTGTGGCATCAAGGAGCCCTAGCAAAACTGGATTCGATGGGAAACGGTGGGGGAAACTCTCCACTTGTTAGTAATGTTTGGCACAAAGGAAGATGGGTGTGGTTGTCGGAGGTCAATCATCTCAGCCCAGACATTGCTGCAGGAGTTCCTCAAGGTAGTGTCCAAGGCCTAACTACCTTCAGCTGCTTCGTCAATGACCTCCTTTCTGCACGTCCCCCTCCCTCCCCCAATCATAAGGTCAGAAGTGGGGATGTTTGCTGATAATTGCAGTGATCATCAATCATGACTCAGGCACCGAAGCAGTCCATGACCGTATACAGCAAGAGCTGGGCAACGTTCAGACTTGTATGGCATGAATGTACATCAATCCAAGTGCCAGGCAATGACCACCTCCAACAAGAGATAATCCAACCATCTCTCCTTGACATTCAGTGGTGTTACCATTACTGAATCTCCCACTGTTAACATCCTGGGGGTCACTATTGATCAGCAACTGAACTGGACCATCCTTATAAATACAGTGGTACAAGAGCAGGTCAGAGGCTGGGAATTCTGCTGCGAGTCGCTCAGGAATGTGATGGAATGCTCATGACATACCTGGATGAGTGCAGCTCCAACAACACTCAAAGCTCGACAGCATCCAGGACAAAGCTCACTTGATTGGCACCTCATCCGTCACCTTCAACATTCACTCCCTCCACCACTGACGCACAGTGGCAGCACTATGTACCATCTACAAGGTATGCTCCGCAGCTGACCAAGGCTCCTTTGATAGCACCTTCCAAACACATGACCTCTACCATCTAGAAGGACAAGGGCAGCAGATGCATGAGAGCACCATCCCCTGCAAGTTCCCCTCCAAACAACACACCATCTTGTCTTGGAACTATATATCATCCCTTCACTGTAGCTGGGTCAAAATTCTGGAACTCCCTTAACAGCATTGTGGGTGTACCTACACCAGATCGACAGCAGCGGTTCAATTGCCCTTCTCAAGGGATTCTTAGACGTATTGAAGACCTTCCTAGATTACAAAAGTAGGGAGGTCATGTTGGAGTTGTATAGAACCTTGGTGAGGCCACAGCTGGAGTACTGTGTGCAGTTCTGGTCGCCACATTATAGGAACGATGTGATTGCACTGGAGGAGGTGCAGAGGAGCTTCACCAGGATGTTGCCTGGGATAAAACATTTAAGTTATGAAGAGAGGTTGGATAGACTTGGGTTGTTTTCATTGGAGCAGAGAAGACTAAGGGGTAACCTGATCAAGGTGTGCAAGATTGAGGGGCATGGGCAGGGTGGATAGGGAGCAGCTGTTCCCCTTAGTTGAAGGGTCAGTCACAAGGGGGCATAAGTTCAAGGTGAGGGGCAGGAGGTTGAGGGGGGATGTGAGGAAAAGCTTTTTTACCCAGAGGGTGGTGACGGTCTGGAATGCGCTGCCTGGGAGGGTGGTGGAGGCGGGTTGCCTCACATACTTTAAAAAGTACCTGGATGAGCACTTGGCACGTCATAACATTCAAGGCTATGGGCCAAGTGCTGGTAAATAGGATTAGGTAGGTAGGTCAGGTGTTTCTCACATGTCGGTGCAGAATCGATGGGCCGAAGGGCCTCTTCTCTGATTATTAGTTGGAGATTGCAATCTTAATAATATAAGATTTGCTGCTGACGCCGTTCTTATTGCCGCCTCTGAAGAGAACTGCTAAAGATTTTGGATAGAGTAGTGAGTAAAAGTGTGAAGAATTGGCTGGACATAAATTGTAGGAAACAAAATGTGTCCACAAAGACATACCAGAATGTAAGATCACAGTGTAGAATGAAAAGATCAAACAGGTAGACAAATTTTGTTACCATAGAACCATAGAAAAGTTATGCACAGAAAGAGGCTTATTCAGCCCATGTCTGCACTGGCCAAAAGAGAATTTTTTTTTTTAAAAACTAGCCACCCATTCTATTCCCACCTTCCAACACCTGATCTGATCTGTAGCCTTGCATGTTACAGCACTTCAGGTGCCGATCCAGGTACCTTTTTAAAGGAGTTGAGGGTTTCTGCCTCCACCATCGAACCAGGCAGTGAATTCCAGACACTGACCACCCACTGGATGAAGAAGTTTTCCTCATGTCCCTTCTAATCCTCCTACCAATCACCTTTAAATATGTGCCCCCTGGAATTGACCTCTCTGCTAAAGGAAATGGGTCTTTCCTGTCTATTCTATCTAGGCCTTCATAATCTTGTACACCTCACTCACCCCTAAGCCTTCTCTGTTCTAAGGAAAACAACTCTAGCCTATCCAATCTCTCCTCATAGCTGCAATTTTCAAGCCCTGGCAATATTCTTGTAAGTTTCCTCTGTACACTCTCCAGAGCAATTATGTCCTTCCTATAACATGGCGACCAGAACTGCTTGCACAATTCCAGCTGCTGCCTAACGGGGGAAGTATGTTAGTATCTGACGGCAAGTGCGGCCAGGAAATAAGATGAGGGATTGGAATGGCAAAAGTCGCATTTCAAAAAATAAAAAAGATTCTGATCGACTCAAAATTGGCCATGAAAACAAAGCTGAGAATCCTGGAATGCTACATCACACCAATTTTGACTTACAGAAGTGAGTATTGGACAATCAGTGAAGCAAAGCAGAGAAGAATTGGAGTTGCAGAGTTGTGGTTTTTGAGGTGAATAATGGAGGTATCTTAGGTAAGTCACACTACCAATGAAGAGGCGCTAGTAAAATCTGAAGAACTCGGCTGCCCAAGATCAGGAAGAGACAGTTGGAATTTCTTGGGCACGTAATGAGAAATTAGTTAGAAAGTCTGATGTGGATGGAAGAGATCGAGGTAGACAAAGAATGACCTTTTTATGGAGCCTTGCAAACAGAATGTGGCACCAATGAAGATGATCCACTCCTCCAGGACAGATTAACACAGAGGTCCATGGTCACTAACACCCTTTTAGGGCCTGGTAGCTGAAGAGAGATGAGAATGTACTACAACTGTTATGCGACTGAGGTTGCAGGGCTGGAGGAGTGTGACCATCAGTTTTTAATACAAGTCTTTGTGAGGTGGTGGGGGGAAGGGAGCAGTCATTATAGATCAGAAATGGAGTGAAAAGGACGTACTCCAGACTAATTAAGTTATGGGCAGCGGGATTTGGATGAATAAAAGTTTACAGAAAATGAGATCAGTCCTGCAATCATTAGAATGGCTGAGTCTGGAGATGATGACTGATTAGGATAAGGGTTTGAGTGGCAGATGGGCCAAGGTAAGAGCAGAGATGGTGATATTGAGTCTGAAGTAGGCAGGCTTTATAATGTAGATGATTGGGGTCTGGGGTTTAATGGGGATGCCCATTCAAAAATCCTAGTTCAGTCTGAGTATTGAGTTGGTGGAAAAGGTTAGCTATGTGGTGTGATTATAGGAACTATTTGTTATCATTTGCACTCTTTTTGGCAGGTGTTTTTATTATCAGCATTAATCCTCATATCATCATATACAAGGAAGATTTCTTTCTCTCGCTAAACATTAAGGCCATTTTAATCTATATCTAGTCCTGTTAAAGTATTACTGGAAAAAACATATATAACCTCTATGCATCGCTTGCTCCAGTGGTGCTGCTGCTCACCTAATAACTTTAGCATTAAAATAAGTGGTTATTTGTGGTCTATGGGGCCCGTGAAAATACTAGTATCTAGTGCGATTGGATCTTCGGAGGTCACCAATTTTATGCCAGAGCGCCAAGTTAAAAGTGAATTTAAACAACTGTGTTGGTTAGGTGGTTAGAAAGATGAAGCTGTCCTCAGTGAATTTTATTAGCTGGTGGCTAAGTTGCTAGGGGGTTACGTGATGGTAAAACAATTCCGTTTGTTCGCAAAGGATTTGCGATGAAGTGGGTTACCTAGAAAAAAGTGGCGTGTGTTGCTTAAAACAATTAACACATGGAATATTAATCGTGTGTGCCATCTGAATGACATGGAGTTCGATTTCATTTTGAGAGGATGAGCAATTCTAAGAAAAAGAAAATGTAGACTTGGAACTACGTGCAGAACGAAATCAGCTGCTCCAGTTGATTTTGTGCCAAGAACAAAGAAAGCAAAATCATTTAGGTTACAGCCTGCAGTATTTTGTTCTAGTTGCTAGTCAACAAGTTGCTAGTCAACAGTTGAGTACTCTATCAAAAAAGAATCCTCCTCCCAGCAGCATTTTAAACCAATAGTTTACTTCTTATTAATGCACTCTTACTGCAATTCTATTCTATTTATGAAGGAAAATAAAACGATAAGACACTGTAATTTCATTAAAATATATTTTGAGATCAATTTCAATTAACACCAACTGAATACCATCAGACTTAAATGTACTAAGATTATTTTAATTGATGTAAGTTTGGTCCATTCATTGCTTTACAAATGACGTTGAAGGTTATTGGCAGCTCTGCTAGTGAAAATAAGTAGAGTGGTTAGGAAGGACCTAGGCCCTTCAATTTTATGCTACTCAATTTAAATCTCCAAGTGCTTTAGACATTTTTTTTCACCTTTTTGATAACTGGTTTCAAATCTATTGAAGATTTATTGTATGAAAGTCTGCTGGTTGTATGGTTCAAATATGGTCAATTTTGGTCCAATTCCTATTAAAAACCCAGTGCATGTCTGCCTCTAATGGATACTTCACTAGGGCTACAGCATAACTGGCATGGGAGAATGGCGCAGTGACATTGGGATTGAGGCTTTTTATTGGAATTGTATAGTGAAGCTTACTCTTTGGCCATGCCATATGTGAGCTCAGAGTAACACTCTGGTGTCATTTGATGAGATTTCCTAGCCATTGTTTCTGTTCCTATCCCTGGCAACTCCCAGGCTAAGTCACATTGTTTGCAACTTTGGTGCCATATTTCACCTGGAGATGAGCTATGACCACATGTGCACAACACCATCACTTAAGGTTGCCTATTTCTATTGTTTGATTCTGCTCCTGCTTCAGCTCATTTTTCGAAACCTTCATCCACGCCATTATCTCTGGACTTGACTGTTCTTGGTTGGCCTCCCATTTTCCACGCTCCACACCCCATGCCCCATAAACTTAAACTCATTCAAAATGATTGCTGCCTATGTTCTAACTCTCACCACCCCCATTTACCCTTGTACTCGCCGACCTATATTGGCTCCTAGATGTTCTCATCCTTGTTTTCAAGTTCTTTCATGGCCTTTGCCCTCTGTCTCTGAGACCTTCCCTAGCCCTACACCCTCACCTGTGCATCCCCCAACTTTAATTGCTCTACCATTGCTGGCCATGCCTTCAGCTGTTAAGGCCCCAAGCTCTAGAATTCCAAAACCCCATCAACTCTAATTCTTTACTCCTTTAAGACTCTCCAATAAAACCCACCCCTCTCATCATGCTGTTGGTCTATCTCCTTATGTTGTTGATATCAAATTTGGTTTGTTAAGGCTCCTGTGAAGTACTATGAGATGGGTTTTGTAGACCCTTGTAGATAGATGGTGAACAGGCTTTGGGGAGTCAGGAGGTGAGATACTTGCAGCAGAATTCCCAGCCCCTGACCTGCTCTTGTAGCCACGGTATTTATATGGCTGGTCCAGAAGTTTCTGGTCAATGGTAACCCCGAGGATGTTGATAGTGGGGGATCCAGTGATGGTGGTGCCATTGAATGTCAGGGGGAGATGGTTAGATTCTCACTTGTTGGAGATGGTTATTGCCTGGCACTTGTGTGGCACAAATGTCACTTGCCACTTCTCAGCCCAAATCTGAATGTTGTCCAGGTCTTGCTGCATACAGACAGGGACTGCTTTAGTTACTGATGAGTTGCAAATGGTACTAAACATTGTGCAATCATCAGCAAACATCCCCACCCCTGACCTTATGGCCACTTATCATGGAGGGAAGGCCATTGATGAAGCAGCTGAAGATGGGTGGATCTAGGACACTACTTCGAAGAGCTCCTGCAGCGATGCCCTAGGACTGAGCTGATTGACCTCCAACAATCACAACTATCTTCCTTTTGTGCAAGGTATGACTCCAACCAGTGGAGAGTTTTCTGCCTGATTCCCAGTGACTCCAGTTTTGCTTGAATTCCTTGATGCCACCCTTGGTCCAATGCTGCCTTGATGCGAAGGGCAGCTGTTTTGTCCTTGTTTGGACCAAGACTAGAATATGGTCCAGAGCTGAGTGGCCCTGGCAGGACCTAAACTGAGCAGGTTATTGCTGCTTTTTTTTAAACATTAAAGGCACCATATAAATATACATTGCTTATGTTGTTGATCAACACAAGATTAACAAAAGAAATGTACAGGTACAGTAGTGTAGGGTCTGTCTATCACTTGCATGCCAAACAGCACAAGCAGCAAGTGATAGACAGAGCTAAATGACCCCACAACCAACAGATCAGATCTAAGCTCTGCAGTCCTGCCAGATCCAGTAGTGAATGGTGATGGACAATTAAACAACTGACAGGATGAGGAGACTCCAGAAATATCCCCATCCTCAATGATGGCAAGAGCCCAGTATATCAGTGCAAAAGACAAGGCTGAAGCAATGCAACCATCTTCAGACAGAGATGCTGAATCAATGATCCATCTTGGCCGCCTCCACTGAGGACCCCAGCATCACAAGCACTAGTCTTCAGCCAATTTAATTTACTCCATGTAATATCGAGAAACGACTGAAGATATTGAATACTGCAAAAGCTATGGGCCCTTGCAACATTCCAGCAATAGTACTGAAGACTTGTTCTCCAGACTTAGCCGTGCCCCTAGCCAAGCTGTTCCAGTAGAGCTACAACACCGTTGATGATCGTGTGTAGATAAATGGGGTGGTAATTGGCTGGGTTGGATTTGTCCTGATTCCCATTGACTTCAGTTTTGCTCAGGCTGCTTGAGGCCACACTAGTCAAATGCAGCCTTGATGTCAAGGCAGTTTCTCTCATCTCCCCTAGAGTTCAGCTCTACTGGAACAGCTCTTCACTGGCGAACTCTTCACTGACTGGAGTCATATCTAGCACAAAGGAAGATGGTTATGGTTTTTGAAGGTCAATCATCTCAGTCCCGGGAAGTCATTGCAGGCCTTCCTCAGAATAGCGTCTTCGGCCCAATCGCCTTCAGCTGCTTCCTCAATTGCCTTCCCTCCATCATAAGGTCAGAAGTGGGGATGTTCGTTGATGATTACACAAATGTTCAGCACCATTTGCGGTGACTCAGATACTGAAGCAGTTCGTGTCCATATGCAGCAAGACCTGGAAAACATTTCAGGCTTTGACTGATGTGTGGCAGAATGTTACTTTCCACTTAAGTGCTAGGCAATGACCACCTCCAACAGGAGAGATCTAACGATCTCCCCTTGACCTTCGAAGGCATTACCATCGCTGAATCCCCTACTATCAACATCCTGGGGGTTATCATTGATCAGAAACTGAACTGGACCAGCCATATATATACTGTGGCTACAAGAGCAGGTCAGAGGATGGGAATTCTGTAGCGAGTAACTCAATCATGACTCCCCAAAGCTTGTCTTCCATCTGCAAGGCAAGATGTATGATGTTCCTCCGCTTGCCTGGATGAGTGAGGCTCCAACGAAACTCGAAGCTCAACAGTGTCCAGGACAAGCAGCTCGCTCGATTGGCATCCCTACAGCCACCTTCACCCTCTCTGCCACTGATGCGTGGTGGCAGTGGTGTGCACCATCTACAAGATGCACTGCAACAACTCACCAAGACTCCTTCAACAGCTCCTTCCAAACCTGCAACCTCCACCACCTAGAACAAGGGCAGCAGATGCATAGGAACGCCTCCAGCTGCAAGTTTCCCTCCAAGCCACACACCATCCTGACTTGGGACTTTAGCACCGTTCATTCACTGCTGGGTCAAAATTCTGGAACTCCCTTACTAACAGCACTGTAGGTGTGCCTCCACCACTTAGACTGCAGCTGTGGTGAGCCACTATCTTCTCGAGGGCAATTTAGAATGGGCAATAAGTGTTGGCCAACCAACAACTCCCACATCCCATCAGTGAATACTTTAAAAAAAAATTGGTTCAGTCAGAATTATGACATTAGAATGTACAAATAAATGTTTTAAAAGAAAACATTTATAACAACCGTAAAACGAAGCTTAAGAGAGCCAGCGAGCTTGGTGAGATTTGTCCTTCAATCAGCTTGTGTAGTGTAAGATCTTTATTTCAATAATTTTATTTAATATAAGTAAAATAAATGAAAATTGAATTGTTGTAAGATTTTTTCAGTCTCTACGTGAGTTGCAGATTTTTTTGTAAATGTTTCCTATTTGTTGTTTGACTTTGAATTACACCAAACAAAAAGGGAACACAATTTGCATGTTGAGGCTGAGTGATGATTTCAGCCATTTTCCAGCAAGAATCAATCGTGGAACCTGTTTTTGGCTGCTGATTTATGTAAATACTCTATAGCATACGAACAGGTATAGGCCATTTAGCCCCTCCAGCCTGTTCAACTATTCAGTCAGATCATGACTTATCTGTGACCTCACTCCATATAACCATCTTTTGCGCTCTATCCTTCAATGCCTTTGGCAAACAAAAATCTATTAATCTCAGCTTGAAAATTAACAATTGAATAATTGATTCAGCGTCAGTTTCCACTTGCAGAAGAGAGTTGCACACTTCTCCTCTCAGCCTGTGTGGAAAGAAGTGTTTCTTAATTTAACTCCTGAAAGGTCTGGTACTAATTCTTTTGGCTATGCCCCGCAGTCATAGACTCCCCAACTAGCGGAAATAGCTTATCCCTACCTGCTCCCCTTAATATATTGAAATCTTCAACCAAGCCACTGCTTAACTTTTTGAATTCCAGGGAATACAACCCCAGTTTATTTAAACATTCCATAGCTTAACTTTTGGAGTTCGAATATCATTGTTGGAAATCCTCGCTACACACCCTCTAATGCCAAATATATATCCTGCCTAAGGTGCGGTGCCCAAAATTACTTTCATGGGACTCTGGGGCCTCGTTGTAATATCAATGGAGAACCAGCAAACTTGGCAAGATTTTTCCTCAAATCAGTTTGTGTAGTGTGAGATCATTATTTTAATAATTATTTTCTTTTAAACCAGTAGAATAAAAGAAAACTGGATTGATGTTATCAAGCTATTTTATCTTGTAAGATTTTTGCCAAGCTAATGTCCTGTGAACACTAGTTCAAATCCCACAAAGGTAGCTGATGGGAATTTTAAATTCAATTAATTAATTAAAATCTGGAATTGAAAGCTAGCCTTAGTAATAGCCCCATTACTAGCATTGATTATTGTAAAAACCTATCTGGTTCGCTAATGTTCATTATGGGAGAAAATCTGCCTTGCTCACCTGGTCTGGCCTACATGTCACTCCAAACCCACAGTACTATGGTTGACTCTCAGCTGCTCTCTGAAATGGCCTAGCAAGCTGCTCAAATATACCAAATCCCTACAGAAACACCAAGAATGAGTAAAACTGGATGCAACCTGGCATTGATTTGGGCAACGGAAATGACAGCAGCACACTCAGCAGCCCTATCAACCTTGCAAGGTCCTCCTTACTAGCATCTGGCGGATTGTGTCAAAATTAGGAGAGATGTACCACAGACTAGTCAATCAACAGCCTGACATAGTAATATTCACGGAATCATACCTTACATACAATGCCCCAGACACCACCCTCACCATTCCTGGGTATGTCCTGTCCCACTGGAAGGGCAGACATAATGATGCCATAGCACAGTGGCATACAGTCAGTATTGGTAATTGTCCTAGGAATCCTCAACATTGACTTAGGACCCCATAAAGTCTCATGCATCAGGCAAACATGGGTAAGGAAACCTTTTGTTGATGACTACCTATCACCCTCTCTCATCAGTACGCCTCCATGTTGAACAGCGCTTGGAGGAATCGCTGAGGATGGCAAGAGCACAGAATGTACTCTAGGTGGGGGACTTCAATGTCCACCACCAAGGGTAGCATGGCAGCACCACTACTGACCAAGTCAGCTAAGTCCTCAAAGACACAACTGGCAGACTGGGCCTGTGGCAGGTGGTGAAGGAACCAGCAAGAGGGGAAAAATTACGTGACCTTAATCTCACTGATCTACCTGCTGCACATACATCTGTCCATGACAGTTTAGTTAGGTGTGACCATTGTACAGTCCTTGTGAAGATGAAGTTTTGACTTCACACTGAGGATACCCTCCAATGTGTTGTGTGGCACTATCTCCATGCAAAGTGAGATAGATTCAGAACAGATCCAGCAGCTCTAAACAGGACATCCGTGAGGCACTGTGGGCCATCAGCAGCAGCAGAATTGCATTAAACCCCAATCCGTTACTTCATGGCCCGACATATCCCTCACTTTACCACTACAATCAAACCAAGGGATAACCCTGGTCCAGTAAATCGTGCAGATGGACATGACAGGAGCAGCACCAGGTATACCTAAAAAATTGGGTGTCAACCTGTGAAGCTATAACACAGGACTATTTACAGTGGATCAGATGGCTTTGCAGTCTGCCCCATCCAGTCGTGAATGATGATGGACAATTCAACATCTAACTGGAGCAGGTGGCTCCACAAACATCCCCATTGTTAATGGGGGAGCTGAGCACTGGATGATTCATCTCTGCATCTTCCTGAGGACTCCAGCTTCACAAATGCCAGTCTTCAGCCAATTCAATTCACATGTGATATTAAATGGCTGAAGGCACTTGATACCACATAAGCTCTAGGTCCTGACATCATTTTGACAATAGTACTGAAGACTTGTGCTCCAGAACTAGCCATGCCCCTAGCCAAGCTATTCCAGTACAGCTGCAACACTGGCATCTACCAGGCAATGTGGAAAATGGCCCAGGTATGCCAAGTTCACAAAGCAGGACAAATTCAATCCGGCCAATTACCACCCACTCCATCAGCCTACTGTCAATCATCAGAGTGTTTAAGGTGTCGTCAACAGTGCTATCACGCAGCACTTCCTCAGCAATAACCTGGTCACTGACGCTCAGCTTGGATTTTGCCTGGGCCACTCAGCTCCTGACCTCATTACAGCTTTAGTCCAAACGTCAGCTCAGGAGGTGACATATGTGATTGCCCTTGACATTGAGGCATCTTTTGAATGAGCGTGCCATCTCAGATCTCAGGCAGAATTGAATTCAATTGGATTTGCAGGGAAAACTCCCCAATGGTGGAGTTGTAGCTAGCACAAAGGCAGGCAGCTGTGGTTGTTGGAGGTCAATCATCTCAGTCCCAGGACATCGCTGCAGGTGTTCCTCAAGGTAGTGTCCTAGATACAACCATCTTCAACTGCTTCATCAATGACTGTTCCTCCACCATAAGGCCAGAGGTGAGGATAATCGTTGGTTGCACAAAGTTCACCATTCGCCACTCCTCAGATATTGAAGCAGTCCATGTCCAAATGCAGCAAGACCAGGACAATATCCGGCTGACAAGTGGCACATAACATTTGTGCCACACAAGTGCCTGGCAATGATCATCTCCAACAAGAGAGGATCTAGCCATCTACATTCAGTGGCATTTCCATTGCTGAATCCCCCACTATCAAGATCCTGGGGGTTACCTTAGAGCAGAAATTGAACTGGACCAGTCATATAAATGTGGTTGCAAGTGTTGGCCAAGACGTTAGGAATTCTGAAGTGAGTAACTCGCCACCTGACTCCCCAAAGCCTGCCCACCATCTACAAGGCACAAGTCAGGAGTGTAATAGCATACTTTCCACTTGCCCGGAGGAGTGTGATCCAAAAGCACCAGGACAAAGCAGCCCGCTTGATTGGCACCCCATCCACCAGCTAAAAAATTCTCTCCCTCCATCTCTGACGCACAATGGCAGCAGTAAGTACTACATACAAGATGCACTGCAGCAACTCAAGGGTCCTTCAACAGCACCTTCCAAACCCACAACCTCTACCACCGGATAAGGGCAGCAGATGAATGGGAACACCACCTGCAAGTTCTCCTCCAGCCCTACACCACCCTGACTTGGAACTAAATCGCCGTTCCTTCACTATCACGGATCAAAATTTGGAATTCCCTTCCTAATAGCACTGTGAATATACCTGCAGTGGCTTAAGAAGGTGGCGGTCAAGGGCAATTTGGCATGGACAGCAAATGTTAGCCTTGCCAGCGTTGTTTCATGGGATCTTGATAATGTAAAAGCATTAACTCCAGGTGTGGTCAAACAACAGGGCTTTGTATAGCTGAAGCATGACTTCAGCCTCCCTTTTGTATTCTAGCCCTTTAGATATAAAGGCCAGCATTCCATTAGCCCTTTTGATTACTTTCTGTTCTTCATGACATTTTTAATGTGTTGCTGCTGCCCCCCCCGCCCCACCCAAAGACGAGTCTCTTTTAGACCTCCATTGTTTCCATATTTTCACCATTCAGAAAGTACTGTGTTCTATGCTTTTTAGGTTCAAAATGGGATGAGTTAACATTTGCTTGCTTTGAAATCCACTTGCTACAATTTTGCCTATTCACCTAATCAGTAAATATCTGTAATTTTACACTTCCATCTACACCATCATCGGCAACATTGGCAAATTTGGATATGTGGCTTCTATCCCATCAGCTGAGACGATCCCAGTACAGATCTTCACGGCTCCTTTCAAATGGCTTCAGCTTTTAACAACATCGGCAAAATTGAAACAACAAAAAATGCTGGGAAATACATTGATCAGTTAAAGACCAAAGATGTTCTTATTTTAGGTGTAACCCTTTTTATATATTAAATTTTAAAGTTGATTTTTGGAGAACTCCAGCTGATGGGGTGTGGGATTCTTGTGCACAATTCCCAAGTTGTACCATGTGGGGAGGAGCCAAGCAGAGACCAGATGCTTCCCACAAGTGGGGGAAGACTGAAGGGAGTTACTATAGTTATTCTCATGCACATCCTAGAGGTCAGACCAAGTTGTATTTAATAGCCTGGGAACACGTCACCAAAGACACATTGCAATCAAAATAATTATCTGTAAAGTTAAGGTAGTAATTGAAACTACCTGATGATGCTTTGAGTTAGACTTGTTTATGTGCTCAAGGTTATGCTGAGAGAAGTTATTGATTTGGATTACAGCTTTGCAAAAGTTACTTACTGTCATTCAACATTTTGCGTGTAATCTGTTTTATCCAGCTAGAAAGTGGTTGCAGTGGTTACATTGAAATCACTCTGTATCCATTATTTGTTGTAATATATACAACAAAATTAGTTTTACCATAAACAGTATCTGACCCATTGTTCCTGTGAGCTGCGGAAAGCATTTTGATTTTCTTTTAGCCAGAATGCTCTACTCAGCAGATAAGTGACTCTGTTCACCATGAATTCATTTTTCTCATTTGATAGATTACTGCAAAGTAACTAGGTTCTAAAAATAACATATATTTTAGAAACCTGCTGTGTTGACCATGAAAAGGCTATAGAGCATTTAACAAAAGTTTAGAGTAGGTGCACAGCACGTACAAGGCTAAAAGTACTGTTGGTATTGTTTTTTATCGGTCTGCCTAGCCTATAATTTTGAAAATCAAAGTCTAATATTCTACTCCTGTCGTTTCATCAAAAAGCTGTGTCCATTCTACAAAGTTGGTCGTGGATCAGTAATTTTACATTAGATAATGACTGGATAGACTGCGTCATTGCGTGTCTGGATCTGTTCAAAACCTTGAACCTTAAGTAAGGCAAGGCTGCAGAGAAATGTAAGAACACTTTCAGTTTAGATAGCATGCTGCCCATTCTCATGCTGTAGTGTATATGTGTGTGTGCTGCAGACAGGGGATCAGCTATCTGAAGAGAGAGCATGTGCAAGGTTGCAGGGATAAGGCAGGGGAATGGGATTAGGTACAATGTTCTTTCAGCAAGCCAGTGGTTGTCTGTATTCCATGCTGGCTTTTAAAAGTCAACCATAACTGTGTGCGTGTCTGTGTATGCGTATCTCTGCTCTGACTCTACCGTTCTGCTGCTGATGCTCTTAACTTGTGCATTTATTACTTCTAGACCTGACTATTTCAATGCTTTTCTGACTCCATATCCACATTTTACACTCCAGAAATTGCTGCCCGTGTCCTAATTTGCACATGCTTCTGGTAGCCTATCACTCGTGTGCTCGCTGACCTACATTGGCTCCCAGTTCAGCAAAGCCTTGATTTTGAAATTTTCATCTTTGTTTTCATACCCTTCTGTAGCCTCCTTCAGCCCTGCAACCGTCTATAAGTAAATGGCACTCCTCCATTTCAGGCCTCTTGAGCGTTCTGATATTAATCTCTTTAGCATTGGCAGACATACCTTGAGTTGTCCAGGTCCTAACCTCTAGAATTCCCTCCATAAGCCTCTCCATCTCTTTCCTCCTTTGAGATACTGATTTAAAAAAAAATACCTCTCTTGGCTTAATATCTCCTTTTGTTGCTCGCTGTCAAATTTTGTTTAACACTCCGTCAAGTGCCTTGGAACATTTTACTGCACTAATGGTGCTATATAAATACTTGTAGCAGTAGTTAATAGAAGGTATTCAAATCAGATGCTGTCTAAATGAGTCCTATGGACAAAAACAAATTTTTAAATCTGATCGCCTCTATTTTTTAAAAACTGAAACCAGAAACAACAGAACTCTCTTTCAATTTCTCAAAGATTACTATTGTTTTCAACAGAATGTATCAATTGTAATGTTTTATGAAACTTCCTCACCGCTCTGTGTCAGAATAAACTGGTGTACAGTCGGTGAGCTTATCTGTTTACTGTGGATGCAAATTGAATATTAACGCTTAAAGGCCTAAACTAAAGAAAAGTTAAATTGTGGGCCTGAAACTGCAGCAACACTCAGCATTTGCCTTTATCACTGTGGTTCTCCTTCCCAGGGTACACTTGCAATTTTCATAGATGTAATCAGCACAGAATCAGTGATTGGACACTGTCTTCAACTACTTGTGCATTTTTCTCACTAAAAACTATTGAAAAAGTTAAGACTTGTTGAATGAAGTGTAACTGAGTTCTTAATGCTGCACTGAGTCATAATTTCTGCTAAACAATCTCTTTCCCTAATAACTAATTTAGAAGTTTAGCATCTCATCCCTCCATTCTGCGATTAAAATTTCAATAGTTTGTATTTTAAAGTGTTTACTGCATTTCAGCTTCTACTTCAGTCCCCATGTATTTTTCACAATCTTAATTAATTAAAATGATTTTAGAAAGTGAGAATATTCAGTGCTTTTTACTTCATGGTTTGCTGACTGTGAGAATTCAGCAGCCTGGTTGGTTGCTCAGCCTGCTTGGTGATTTCGCTGTTGCTGGGTGCCAGTGGTACCAGAATGGAATCTACATCATAATGGGGCAAATTGAAGCCACAAATTCCACTAAATCTTGTGGCCAGCTTTTCTTGAGATCAGCAAACGCTGGTCCTTCACCACTGACTGCAAAGTCCAGACCATAATATTCCATCAAAGCAGCAAAATAAGATTGTTGATGCTGTTGTTATGACTGAGGGTAAAATGGAATGCCTTCAATTGGTTGGCTCAGTCCCCTGCGTATTGGTGGTAGTGTGGTTGCTAAGGAAACACTTGTTTTAGTGTGTGGTTTCCTATAGTGCAGCTGAAAGGGAAACAGCTGTCAGAGTTTAAGCATTTAGTGCATGCTGCAAAGGAAACTACAATAATTCAGTTAAAATCATTTTGATGGGTGTTTATCACGGAAACTGAATAATGTAGCCCATGTTATAAAGGAACATTTTATGCAGCTCAGCAGACTTGGTGCAAACTGAGATGAACTTTCAACCAGTGCAAGTGAGAATTTATTTATTTTTTGTTACCCTCGGTCTCCTCCTTAAGCAGCGCTTTGTTTGGACTGTTGCATTATTTATGCTGCAGTTGTAACACGCTTTTCTTGGCTTCCGGACCTTATTAACAGTCAAGTAATCTTTCTAGCTAATTTATAGGGTTGTAGCAACCTCTAGAATCATGTCCATTGAAACAGTATTCCTGCTTGAAAGTCCAGAATTATTGGTATCTGAAATGAATTCCCAGATTAAGCAATTTCCACCAAGCTGATTTCTTAAGGAATGCTGAATATCTGTCTCAGAATAGGACTTTGGCCCATCTCCGTCTATGTATATTACTAGTGTTGTTTGCAAAATACTGCTTCTTGCATAATTGGTCTCACAGAATTTTGGTAATTTAGGTGAGGTTAATTAAGGAACTGAACTGAGCATGATCTGTCTGTTATGGAGGAATTCCTTTTAATTCCATACTGTGACGTTCTTAAACTGACTCTCAAAAGCATGTGTAATGCACACAGGCTTAATTTTGTAGAAGCAGGGAAATCAGTCTGAAGGATTTAGAAACATAGTTGGTTCTTGTGCTGCTTGTTATTCAGATCCCTCTCCTTGATCCCTATGGTAAGAGCCATGCATACCAATGTTTACAAGGTTATTGTCTGATTTTTCAGTAGCACAAGCCGGAGGAAGGGGGCATTGGAACAGAGTGTGTATATAAAGTTCAACTTTGTAGTTGACGTGCCTATCTTATTATGACCCTTGTGCAACTGAAATCACCATCATGAGCTTCAATTATAAGCAGTTAAATTGAATAATTATAAAATGCTATCTGAAGACCTAAAAATGGTTGTAAATTTTGTGTTTGTTCATTTGTGTGCATTATTAATAACTTCAGCAGCAGTGGAGTGGTATAAATGAAATGGTACTGGTGCCCCAAGTAGATAGTAACCTTGAGGGATGTTTGTTTTTTCCTTTGTCACTGAAGCTGTGTGAGCAGCGACAGGGTTCCATGACCTGGAATTTCCTGAGAACTTACACTGTGGCATCTGCAATTCTGTAGCCTACTCCTTTACTCTTACTTTTAAGAAAAATATGGTGGAAGTGAGTCACTCCAGTTATTACACCTTATCGAAACATCCTGAGCCGTTTTTCCCCTGTCTGCCTAAATCCTGACTAAAACGATTAAACGTTTATTATTATGCTCTACTCCTGTTCAAGACTGTGGCAATAGCAGAGTTCCTTGTTTTGCTTTTCTTTGCTGCAGGTGAACATGTTGATGGAGGGTGCCTGGTCACCAGAAGACCCAAGTTTAAATTGCTGAAATAAAATAAACATTAGTATTTTCAATAATTTATCTCACCAATTTGCAATCAATTTACTTTTCCCAAAACAAAATTACTATTCCTTCCTAAAGAAAATCATGAAAACCATTTCAAATGCATTCAGAAGATAAAATGCCATTTCCTTATCCAATCTTTTGTCTGACATTGCTCTTTATCCCTTCTCAAAAGTGAGATGATACTTAAATCACTCTTTACAAAAAATGTTTACAAAGATATCCCCATACTTGAGATTTTAAGAAGCAATCAACCAATCTTTTTGTTTGAGAGAGTGATATGATGGAAAACTGATCTTTTTTTTATTCACTGAAACAAGTTTACATGCCCTCTTGCAGGAAAAACCTGGGGGCCTCCTGAATGAAACGTATAAACAAGTGGATGAGCAGTTGAAGTGACTGACTGAACTGTTGCTGGGTTTACATTGGATTTAGCTCAATCTGAAGCATTACTAGGAGTGAAATGTGTGCTGTAATTCACATCAACGCCTAGATTCAGTTACTGAGGTACCATTCCACTGTTTTTACACACTGAGTCTTTGATATGCCAAATAATGGTATATATGTATTTTTGGTTGTTCCACAGATACATAGCTGGTTAATTCTGGTTAATGGCAAAGCTGAGTGCAATGGTATTAATTGTATACAGTAGGTTAACATACAATTATAGAATCATACACCTTGGGAGGAGGTCATTCGGCCCATCATGTCTGTGCTGAGTCTTTGGAAGGGTTATCCAATTAGTCCTACTCCCTTCTCTTTTCCCATAGCCCTGCAAATCTTTCCCATCAAGCATTTATCCAAGTCGATTTCGAAGTTGTTAAAGAATCTGTTTCCACTGCCCTTTCAGGCAGTGCACTCCGGATCACAACAACCTCCTGTGTATATATTAAATAAATCATTTCTCCGCTGATAATTTTGCCAATTACCAGTCCTCCTGTCAGTGGAAAGTTTCTCCTTATTCACATTGTGACGACTCCCAGAATCTCATTCATTATAAACTAGTAGATCGAGCTTAACATTTATATGAAGTTTAAGTAAAATGCTTTCCTATCTGTATATATTTTGTTCTGGAAATGATTTATCCTTCAGCCAACATCACTAAAGCAGACTATCTGATCATTGTCACATTTCTGTATATGGGAGCTTGCTGTGCAATTGACTACTTTAATGGTTTATGTGACTGGACAAGTCACATCTCATGACGTAGAATTGTAGAATCTTTGACAGTATATCAGGGTTGCATTCAACAATTCCATTTGCTATTCCATAAGTGATGAACAGCAGTGACCCTAATACCCCTATCTACTGGCTAAGCATTCTCTTTTTTTTATTCATTCATGTGGTGTAGGCATCACTGATGAAGCCAGCATATATTGGCCATCACTAGCTATGGTGGTGATAGTGATCAGCCTTCTTGAACCACTGAACTGTGTAGTGAAGGTACTTCCTACAATGCTGTTAGGCATTCCAGGGTTTTGACTGAGCGACAATGGAAAAAATGGCTTTATAGTTCCAAGTCAGGATAGTGTATGACTTGTCCTTCTCTGTGTTAGAAGTCGCTGGCCTGGAAGGTGCTATCAAATCCATGAGGAGTTGCTGTAGTACATCTGTAGATAGTACACACTGCTGCCACTGTGCGTTGGTGGTGGAGGGAATTAATGTTTAAGGTGGTGAATGGGGTGCCAGTGAAGTAGGCTGCTTTGTATTGGTGTCAAGCTTCTTGGAGCTGCACTTACCCAGGCAATTGGAGAGTATTCCTTCTCTCAACACAAAAGCAAAATACAGCTAATGCTGGAAATCTGAGGTGATTAAACTCTCTTGTGGAGATGATGGATTTCCATGTATTTATATGGTGCAACTGTATTTGTATGATGCAACTGTAACTTCCCATTCACCAGGCCAAACCTGAATGTTGTCCAGGTCGTCTTGCATGTAGGCATGGACTGCTTCATTATCTGATGAGTTGTGAATTGTATGGAACACTGCAGTCATCAAACGTGTCCACCCTTGATGTTGTGATGGAGAGAAGACCATTGATGAAGTGGCTGAAGATATTTGGGCCTTTAAACATTGCCGTGAGGAACTCCTGCAGCAATTTGCTGGGGTTGAGATGATTGGTCTCCAACAACCACAATCATCATCCTTCACACTAGATGTAACTCTAGCCAGTGGAGATTTTTCCCTCCGTTCCCATTGATTTCAACTTTACTGGCTTCTTGATGCTGCACTTTGTCAAATGCTGCTTTGAAATCAAAGACAATTGCTCCCATCTTATTTCTTGATTTCAATTCTTTTGTCCATGTTTGGACCAAGGCTGTATTGAGGTTCATGCCGGTGAAGAGGATCAATCGAGAATTCCTGTACATTATTCCTACTGGATTAAGCCACCCCTCTCTGCCCAGCACCCTGTTGAACCCCACCTAAAACAAACCATGCTGTTAAAATTTCTGTAACCCTCAATCAAGCCTGCTTTTCAAATGCACATTGATCCAGCTTCCATTTCAAGATGGAAGTTCACGCTGAATCACAACTTTTCTGTGGACTCATTCCGATTTGAGGAATGGTGGAGTTTAACCTCTAAGCTTTCTTAGGACTGGTGAACTTTGTATTGAGCTGTCAAGTCATATGTATTTTGTCCAAACTTCTTGCTTTATCTTGATCTGTAACTTTCATTAGTTTAAAAACCAAGATCCAGCCTCCTCTCAGCTTACTATGGGCCAGATGCAGGAAGGTGGGATTAGAAAGGGCACCTGGATGTCCTCGGGCTGTCATGGACAAGATGGGCCGAATGGCTTCCTTCTGTGCTGTAACTTTTCTATGCTTCTATTTCTATGGAATAGTTCTGGAGGAACCCAAACTGAGCATCAATGAGCAGGTGTGTAAGTGGCACTTATGTGAATTGGATCTTTAGAAAGAAAATATGAACAGGAGCCTGTATTAATAACACTACATCTGATCTCACCACTGTTCTTGATTAAAATATCATGGTATCTAATGCGACTCTAGTGAATTAGTCTTGAAATTTCCAGCTCCAGGCGATGAACCATTAAAACCCATAAATAATGTGATGATAAGTCTTCTCAGCTTGTACAAATGAAACTGTCCTGTTGGCCACGTTCTGAACAGGTATGCAGTTTTGGGTTTGCCGCAATCCTATCAGCAGCATATTCATAATTCTCCTAGAAAATGTTGGAGTATGTTCGCAACTAGATCAGCATGCGCGACTGCAAAATTTGTATTATATGGTGGCAATCTTGCTATTGCAGGAAATTCTGGGTCCTTTCCCATTTGCGAACAAAGTAAGTGTTCACCTTTCACATCAGGCCAGCAGTATTGTTTTTGTCATTGATACTTTTTATGGATCCTTCCTGACACCAGGCAATGTACACAGCTGGAAAATCAGTGTTTCTTGTATAATTTAAAAGATCTCCATGTGTTTTTCTTGTGCCCGGATATTGACCCACAATTTAAATGGGGCAGTTCCAGAACACTGGGAGCCCTGGCACGTGGTAAAACTATTTCTGATCTGCAGGTTAAAGCAACGTGAACCTTTCAAGCATGTTGTTTTTTGGAATTTTGTGATTTATTCAAAAAACATCTTGGTTGATTTATTTTAAAACTTGTCAAGGGCTTCAGTTGCTCACTGCATTCATGCATTATGTTTAAAAAAGAAAGCCACAAAGTTAAAGTAATTCAAAAGCTTTTTAATGAAGAACTTCTGGCATGTTATGATGTGAAGTTTAGTTCAGTTCTACCACCAGCTTTGTGTGCAGGCAAAATCAGTGATCACTTGAAGAATGCAAATGTAGCGTGTGACTGTAGACTTGGCAACCACAAATTGTAGTGCAAATAGCATGACAGCAAACGGAACTCCTGAACAGATGGTTCTTTCGAAGCTCAGAATGGTGACTTACATGCCAAGTTTGTGTATTTCATGAAACATACTCTACTGTAACCCTAATTTGTAATGGCTTTGTCTCTAAAATATGCCAGCTGCACTTCTGAGTCTAAGCATATGTATTTCATTTCTGTACAAATAATCTTAACCATTCATGTCTGTTGAGCAGTGGTATCTGGGGTCTGCCTTTGCATTAGTTACATTTAGCTTCTGAGCCGGAAGGTTATGGGTTCAAGACCCACTAAACTTGAGTGCGTAGCCTAGTCAGTATTGAGGGAATGCTGCTCTATCTTCATATAAAATGTTAAACCAAGATTGCTTGCAGACATTAAAGGTCCCATGGCAATATTTGGGGGAAAAGTAATGAATATCTCCTAGTATCCTGACCAGCATTCCCCTGTCAATCTCCACCACCAAAGATTGATCAACTGGTGATTCCTTTCATTTCTGTTAGTAAACCTTGCTGTGTGCAAAATGTCTGACACAATTGGTTACCTGGTAACAGTCCCTGCACTCCAAATTAGTTCACTGGCTCTGAAGCACTTTGGGGACATTTCTGACAGATGTGATAATGTGCTAGATAAATGCAAATATTTTTCTTAAATTATGTTTATGTAGTTGTAAAGGAACATTGATTCAAATATTTAAATTCAGGATGTTTGCACAGCTCAAATAATGAATCGCAACTAAAGTGAAAGCGAAAATATTTAATAGACCATTGTACAATGTGCTCTCCTCTCACCACCTTTAATCTGTTAAAACAAGCCTGAAATTTTAACATATAAAGTTAAGTTGCCTCTAACTAGGATACCATTGTTTAGAATCAGAAATAAAATGTTGAATCATGGACTCTTTACAAATGGGTTTTGGAAAATGTCATTCAGGAGAAGCAACAGCATTTTTGATATATCTATTTTGGTAAAGAAAAATCTCTGTGGCTATTTGTAGTTCTTCTGACTAAGCATGAAAGCCAGTAGTCATCTGAAGATAATTAATATGTGGTGTACATTTATTGTCCCTTCTGCTTTGTCACAATGAACAATGGTGTTCTAAAATCCACACTTAACCTTGCAGTGCAAGCATTCATGGTAGTTAACAAGCAAGTGGGTTCCAGACCGGATCCAGCCTATAATCTGGATTTGGGCTGTTCAGATCTACATGTTGATGCAGAAGAATAATAAATATTAGTTGACTTTGCCATATCTGGAAAAACTTCAGCTTTGTGGATTTAACCCTAAACTCAGATGGACATGAGTGTTTAATTAATGAGTGTCTCAAGTGTTGCATGGTAAGATCTCAAATTGTATTTATGGAATATTGCGAGCCATCGCAAGGCAGAAATTTCTGAATGTAGTACCAATAGGTTACAAAATGAAATAGACAGTGGGACAAGTAGTTTGGTTTTCTACTTTCCTTAAATGTATTGTGTGCTCAAACAGTCTGGGAGAATGCTTTAGTGTCTGCTGTGTTCTTTTAACAAAAAGTACTGCTTAAACACTTACAGCCTGCCAATACTAGTTTATTAGATCGGAACTTTCACTGTTTGGGATGGCATTGTTTAAACAGCTTAGAAAAAAAATGTTACAATACTGATCCTGTTCTTGTTTAATATTTTTTTCTTAGCAATCATTTAGTTTCCTTGGCCCTTGTGAACAAGAGGATAAGCAATCCAATCTAGTGCCACTTCCAGTGTTATTGCAAGCCAGCCATTAGTAAAGGATGAGACCTCTTAGCTGCGTTACTTTTGGAAAGTTCTTGGCCTCCATTTGCTAACCACCCATAATAGGGCTAATATCAGAGATCAGTATGTTGGGATCAAACTCATTTCCTCTTGCACCATCTTTTTACTAACAGGAAAATAATTTGGTTCGAATGTTAAGATGCTTCTTAATATTCTTTGAAATCATTTAGTTAAGATTTAAACATGAGGCTTTGGATGGTTGGCTATTTCTTAGTTGACGATTATAGTTAAATTAAGCTTAGATCAAAAACATGTACAATTACACCTGAGTCTGTGGCATCATGATAACTGATTTGTGCATCCATTTGCCAAGGGAGTATTGTACAGTATTCTTTTCTGGTATATCCTGCTTAAAGGCCTTTGGGATCTGAGGAGAAATTAGCATTTATATAGCGCCATTCATGACCAAAGGACCTTCCAAAATGTTTTACAGTCAGTGAAGTACTACTTGAAGTGTAGTTATATAATAATGTAGGAAACGCAGCAGCTGCTTTGCACACAGGCTCTCACAAACGGCAATATGATAATTACCAGATAATCTTTATTTTTGTGTGATGTTGGCCGAGGGATAAATATTGGCCAGGACACTGAGTAACTCCCTTGCTTTTTGAAGAAGTGCGATGGGATCTTTTAAGAGGGGGCAGATTTGGCTTGGGTTTAATGACTCATCCAAAAGGCAGTGCATTGGCTTATTAGATAGCCTTTTCACCAATGAACACCAATATGAATATATAAATTCGAATCACTCCACATGATATTCAGAAGCGGCTGAAGGCACTGGATACTGCAAAGGCTATGGGCCCTGACAACATGCCGGCAATAGTACTGAAGACTTGTGCTCCAAACTTGTGGTGCCCCTAGCCAAGCTGTTCCAGTACAGCTACAACACTGGCATCGACCCGGATATGTGGAAAATTGCCCAGGTATGTCCTGTAAACAACAAGCGGGACAAATCCAACCCGGCCAATTACTGCCCTATCTGTCTACTCTCCATCAGTAAAGTAATGGAAGGGGTCATCAACAGTGCTATCAAGTGGCACTTGCTTAGCAATAACCTGCTCACTGATGCCCAGTTTGGGTTCTGCCAGGGCCACTCAACTCCTGACCTCAATACAGCCTTGGTTCAAACATGGACAAAAGACCTGAACTCCTGATGTGAGATAAGTGTGACTGCCCTTGACATCAAGGCAACATTTAACCGAGTGTGGCATCAAGGATCCCTAGCAAAACTGGAGTTAATGGGAATCAGGGGGGAACACTCTCTCTTTGCTGGTTGGAGTCATACCTAGCACAAAGGAAGATGGTTGTGTTTGTTGGTCAGTCACCTCAGCCCCAGGACATCACTGCAGGAGTTCCTCAGAGTAGTGTCCTAGGCCCAATCATCAGCTGCTTCATCAATGGCCTTCCTTCCATCACAAGGTTAGAAGTGGGGATGTTCGCTGCTGATTGCACAATGTTCAACACCATTCGCAACGACTCAGATACTAAAGCAGTCCATGTCCAAATGCAGCAAGACCTGGACAATATCCAGGCTTGGGCTGACAAGTGGCAAGTAACATTCGCGCCACACAAGTGTCAGGCAATGACCATCTTCAACAAGAGAGAATCCAACCATCGCCCCTTGATTTTCAATGGCATTACCATCACTGAATCCCCCACTATCAATATCCTGGGGGATACCATTGACCAGGAACTGAACTGGACTAGCTATATAATTACTATGGCTACAAGAGCAGGTCAGAGGCTAGGAATTGTGCACCGAGTAATTTGCCTCCTGACTCCCCAAAGCCTGTCCACCATCTACAAGTCAGGAATGTGATGGAATACTCCCCACTTGCCTGGACGAGTGCAGCTCCTACAACACTGAAGAAGCTGGACACCATCCACGACAAAGCGGCCTGCTTGATTGGCACCACATCCACAAACAAACGATGATTACTTCGGTGCTGCTTCATGCTCTCGTCGGGACCTGGAAAAATTTATTAATTTTGCTTCCAATCTCCACCCCTCCATCATTTTCACATGGTCCATCTCTGACACTTCTCTTCCTTTCCTTGACCTCTCTGTCTCAATTTCTGATGATAGATTGTCCATCAATATCCATTACAAGCCTACCGACTCCCACAGCTACCTCGACTACAGCTCCTCACACCCCGCTTCCTGTAAGGACTCCATCCCATTCTCTCAGTTCCTTCGCCTCCGTCGCATCTGTTCTGATGACGCTACCTTCAAAAACAGCTCCTCTGACATGTCCTCCTTCTTCCTTAACCGAGATTTTCCACCCACGGTCGTTGACAGGGTCCTCAACCGTGTCCGGCCCATATCCCGCACATCCGCCCTCACGCCTTCTCCTCCTTCCCAAAAACATGATAGGGTCCCCCTATTCCTCACTTATCACCCCACCAGCCTCCGCATTCAAAGGATCATCCTCCGCCATTTCCGCCAACTCCAGCATGATGCCACCACCAAACACATCTTCCCTTCACCCCCCCGGCGGCATTCCGTAGGGATCGTTCCCTCCGGGACACCCTGGTCCACTCCTCCATCACTCCCTACTCCTCAACCCCCACCTATGGAACCTCCCCATGCCCACGCAGAAGATGCAACACCTGCCCCTTCACTTCCTCTCTCCTCACCGTCCAAGGGCCCAAACACTCCTTTCAAGTGAAGCAGCATTTCACTTGCATTTCTCCTAACTTAGTCTACTGCATTCGTTGCTCCCAATGCGGTCTCCTCTACATTGGAGAGACCAAACGCAAACTGGGCGACCGCTTTGCGGAACACCTGCGGTCTGTCTGCAAGAAAGACCCAAACCTCCCTGTCGCTTGCCATTTTAACACTCCACCCTGTTCTCTTGCCTACATGTCTGTCCTTGGCTTGCTGCATTGTTCCAGTGAAGCCCAACGCAAACTGGAGGAACAGCACCTCATCTTCCGACTAGGCACTTTACAGCCTTCCAGGCTGAATATTGAATTCAACAACTTTAGATCTTAAACTCCCCCTCCCCCCCCATCCCCACCCCGTTTCTCCCCCCTCCCCCTTTTTTCAATAATTTATATAGATTCTTCTTTTCCCACCTATTTCCATTATTTTTAAATCTAAAACTAAAACTTTGTTAGTCTTTCCACCCCACCCCCACTAGAGCTGTACCTTGAGTATCCTGCCTTCCATTCTTAATTAGCACTTTTCTTAGATAATATCACCATCTTCAACACCTCTTTGATCCTTTTATCTGTGACATCTTTTGATTATCTGCTCCTATCACTGCTTGCTTATCCCCACAATCACCCCACCCTCAACTTCTCTCTCCCCCCCACCTTAGACCAGCTTATATTTCACCTTTCTCCTAACTATACTCAGTTCTGCCGAAGGGTCATGAGGACTCGAAACGTTAACTGATTTCTTCTCCACCGATGCTGCCAGACCTGCTGAGTTTTTCCAGGTAATTCTGTTTTTGTTTTAAAAAAAAACTAATTGGCAAGTTTGAGTTCAAAGGCATATTTCAAAAGACCCCAACAACTGACTTGAATTTATTCTTTTAGTAGCTGAGGCAAACAGTGCATGATATAATACTCGTTCGGAGTTAAATTTTGGCCAGGGCATCGTACCTTACTGTGTGCAAATCAGCTGTTTCATGTGCTACATTGCAACAGTGACTGCAGTTTATTTCATGGCTGTGGAGGAACTTAATGTCTTGTATGAAAGACCCTGTAGAAATCCAAGTTATTTTAATGTCTCCGCTTATCTGCTGGAATCCTCATTCATGCCTTTGTCTCCAAACTTGACTATCCCAATGCTTTCCTAGTTTCTCTCATTCTACTCAAACTTCAGATCATCCAAAGCTCTGCTCCCCGTGTCTTAACTTGCAGCAAATCCCATTCCCCTATAACCACCTGTGTTCACTAACCTGCATTGACTCCTGATGAAGCAACGTCTTGACTTTAAAGTTCTCATCCTTGTTTTCAAACCCCTCTATGGCCTCGCCACTCCCTCTCTAATAAGACCATAAGACATAGGATCAGAAGTAGGCCATTCAGCCCATCGAGTCTGCTCTGCCATTCAATGAGATCATGGCTGATCTGATAATCCTCAACTCCACTTTCCTGCCTTTCCCCCATGACCCTTACTTCCCTTATTGATCAAAAACCTGTCTAGCTCCGCCTTGAATACCCAGCTTCTACAGCCCTCTGCAGTAAAGAATTCCACGGATTAACTACCCTCTGAGAGAAGAAATTCCTCCTCATCTCTGTTTTAAATATTCTGAGATTATGCCCTCTAGACCTAGACTCTCCCACAAGGGGATATAACCTCTCAGCATCTACCCAGTCAAGCCCCCTAAGAATCTTCTATGTTTCAATAAGGTCACCTCTCATTCTTCTAAACTCCAATGAGTACAGGCCCAACCTACTCGACCTCTCCTCATAAAGAAAATCCCTCCATACCCGGAATTAACCTAGTGAACCTTCTCCAAACTGCCTTCAATGCCAATATATCTTTAGATAAGGGGACCAGAACTGTTCACAGTATTCTAGGTGTGGTCTAATTAGCACCTTGTATAATTTTAGCAAGACTTCCCTATTTTTTATACTCCATTCCCTTTGAAATAAAGGCTCAACATTCCATTTGCCTTCCCTGTTACCTGTTGAACTTGTATGTTAGCTTTTTGGAATTCATGCACAAGGACTCCCAAATCCCTCTGTACTACTTAACCTGTTTATATCCCTCTGTAGAGTCCTTGTGTCATGACCCCCCTTATCCCAACTCTCTGCCTTCTATTAGTTAGCCAATCCTCTATCCATGCTAATATACTACCCCAACACCATGGGCTTTTATCTTAAGTAGCCTTACGTGCGGTACCTTATCGAATGCCTTTTGAAAATCCAAACATATTACATCTACTGGTTTCCCTTTATCTATCCTGCTAGTTACCACCTCAAAAGAATTCTAATAAATTTGTCAAGCATGATTTCCCCTCTCCTTCAGCCTCACAACCCTCAGATATTTACGCTCGTCTAATTCTGCCCTACTGCGCATCCATGATTTTAATCGCTCCACTGTTGGTGGCCTTGCCTTCAATTAACTAGGCCCCAAGCTCTGCTTCTTTTAAGATGTTCATTAAAACTTTTGGTCAACTGACCTAATTCCTCTTTGTGGCTCGGTGTCAGACTTTGGTTTTATTATTCTCCTAGGAAGCCCATTGGAAGGTTTCACCATGTTAAAGGCACTATATAAATATAAGTTATTTTCTTTTCTTTGTTGACAACACCTTCATCATTTTGCTGATGATTGAGAGTAGACTGATAGGACAGTAATTAGCTGGATTGGACTTGTCTTGCTTTTTGTGCACAGGGCATACCTGAGCAATTTTTCCCAGTGTTGTAGCTGTACTGGGACAGCTTGGTTAGAGGCTTGGCTACTTCTGGAACACAAGTCTTCAGAAAAACTGCTGGGATGTCATTAGGGTCCATAACTTTTGCTGTGCCCAGTGTTCTTTGCAGTTATTAATGTCATGGAGTGAATCAAATTGGCTGAAGACAGGCATCTGTGATGCTGGAGACATTGAGAAGAGGCTGTGATATATCATCCACTCAGCACTTCTAGCTGAATATGGTTAGAAACACTTAATCTCTTCCTTTTGCATTGGCATGGTAGGCTCTGCCATCATTCAAGTTGGGGGTGTTTGTGGAGCCAACTCCTCCTGTTAATTGTTTAAATATTCACCATTCACAACCGGGTATGGCAGGACTGCAGAGCTTTGATCTAAGTGTTGGTTGTGCGGCTGCTTAGCTCTGTCTGTCCTATGTTGCTTCCATTGTTTAACTGTTTGGCTTACAAATATTTATTTTGTAGCTTTACCAGGTTGGTACCTCATTTTTTAGGCATGCCTGGTGCTGCTCCTGAAACACTCCTCATTTGAACCAGGGACAGTTGATGCTAATGGTTGAATGACAGTGATTTACTGAGCCATGAGATTAAAGATTGTGGTGGAGTATAATTCTGCATTTGATGGCCCACAGTGCCTCATGGATGCCCAGTTTTTTAAGTGACATTGTTTGATTTGAATCTATCCTATTTACACAGTGGTAGTGCCACACAACATGATGGAGGGTGTCCTCAGTATGAAGGTAGGACTTTGTTCCACGAGGACTGTTTGCTGGTCACTCATGCTAGTACTGTAACACGCAATGCATCTGTGGTAGATAGATTGGTGAGGATGAGGTCTCATCATTTGCCCCAAGCCCAGTCTGGCTGATATGTCCTTCTCATTAGTGAGGAGGAATTTTATTTCTCCAAACCATATAGAAAGCCTATACAAAATACTTACCCCCCCCCCCCCCACCCCCACCTCCCCCACTTATGTGCACCCATTACACTTGATGAGATTTTAACAAGAAATTCTTCACTTTCATTAGTGTCCTATTGCAATACAGAAATATCAGAAGATTGAGTGAAGTTTGCAGATGTAGAACTATTTTGAAATAGAGTTCAGCAACGTTGTCATCTTGCAGCATCACATCTGTTTCTTTCCCTTTGCGGTGCTTTCTTCCCCTATGTCCTGAACTATTGCAGGTGTGAAACATCTGTAGTTCCTTGATGAAGGAGGCAATATGATAGACTAAGTGCCTCAGGTCAAATTGCAAAGTTTGTGGTTGGTCAAAAGCTGATCTCACAAGAGCAATTGTTGTGGAGAGAAAATTGCATCTTCTCTGGCTTTCATATGGGGAGGAACAAACTGTTGTTTTGAAAATAATTTCAGTTAAAAACAGCTTTTACTGTAATAATGAGTAGTACTATGGTCAGTGAAGCTCCTACTGTTGAGTGCAGAAAACCCATTTTCAATTTCTGCATCTTTTGAATTAGTCTTTTTGATGTGTTTTGGAGAAGAATACAACCAAATTCACCAAAGGATCTGTCTCAATAGCAGCAATCTCCCAAGAAAATGGATTCCGGTGAACCTCAATATCAAGTAAGGTGATCAAAGCTAGCTCCCAGTAAGGGGGTGAAGGTAAAGTTAAAAGAATTTTCTAAATGATTTCGTACTTTGTGCAGACATAATCTAACTTTCCAAAAAAACAGATGATGTATTTTGAACATATGATTTATTATTTTCTTGTAGTCAGTTTGAATCAGTTATACTAATCCAAGCAATAAAATGTAAGGACATCTTGATCTGGAAAGAACATTACATTTTCTTTGTAATATTTTTGAGATTAATGAATGTGTTTATCTTGCCTTCTTACCTAGATCCTTTTTCAGGATCTGATCTGACAATTTATTGCCTGACCCATATTCTCTTTCGCTGAATTGATTCAAGTCTTCTCTCTCTACTTCAAAAGAACCAGTGTTGACAGTGCCAAGTTAGAGCCCATTTCATAAGCATGAAAAATAAACTCTTTATACTCCTTTTTCTTTTGGCCTACTTGAAGGCTGCCCAATTTGAGATGAATTGCCTGTAACTTGAATACCCAAGTATTTTTTAATATTCAGCAGGTCTGACAGCATCTGCGGAGAGGAATACAGTTGACGTTTCAAATCCGTATGACTCTTCATCAGAACTAAGGTAATAGAGAAATGAGGTGAAATATAAGGTAGAGGGGGGTGGGTCAGGTAGAGCTGGATAGGGGGCCAGTGATAGGTGGAGGCAAAGAAGGGATTGCCAAAGATGTCATAGACAAAAGGACAAAGGGGTGTTGACGGTGGTGAGATTACCTAAGGAATGTGCTAATGGGCACATTAAGGGTAGCAAGCAGGACAAGCTAGTGGCAGGTGGCCTTAGTGGGGATGGAGTGGGGGGAAGGGATCGAAATGGGCTAAAAGGTGGAGATAAAACAACAGATCAAAATAAATTTAAAAATATATATTTTTTTAAATTATAAATTATTGGAAAAGGGGGGATCGGAAAGGGGGTGGGGATGGAGGCGAGAGTTCATAATCTGAAATTGTTGAACTCAATATTAAGCCCGGAAGGCTGTAAAGTGCCTAGTCGGAAGATGAGGTGCTGTTTCTCCAGTTTGCGTTGAGCTTCTCTGGAACATTGCAGCAGGCCAAGAACAGACATGTGGGCATGAGAGCAGGGTGATGTGTTGAAATGGCAAGCGACAGGGAGGTCTGGGTCATGCTTGCGGACAGACCGAAGGTGTTCCGCAAAGCGGTCACCCAGGCTGCATTTGGTCTCTCCAATGTAGAGGAGACCGCATTGGGAGCAGCAAATGCAGTAGACTAAATTGAGGGAAGTGCAAGTGAAATGCTGCTTCACTTGAAAGGAGTGTTTGGGCCCTTGGACGGTGAGGAGGGGGGGAAGTAAAGGGGCAGGTGTTGCACCTTCTGCGGTTGCATGGGAAGGTGCAGTGGCAGGGGGTTGAGGTGTAGGGGGTGTTGGAGTGGACCAGGTGACCCTTATATTTCACCTCATTTCCCTATTTCCTTAGTTCTGATGAAGAGCCATACAGACTCGAAACGTCAACTGTATTCCTCTCCGCAAATGCTGTCAGACCTGCTGAGTTTTTCCAGGTGTTTTTGTTTCAGATTTCCAGCATCCGCAGTATTTTGCTTTTATTTTTTAATATTGACTTTCTCTCCTTGCTTACTCACTCATGTTTTGGTACTATCCGCGCTTAGTTACTGAATAACTTTTCATCATCAACAAAAAAAAAGACTGGAGCCTAAGCTGTGCTCTCATCTTGCCCTCCTTCCCTCAGCCCTTCCAGTCTGATTTTGAGCTTGCTAAATGGTTGACAATCTGAACTTCAGCTTCCATTTGGTGTTAGAAAGTTGTCCATGCAAAGAACAATTTTTCCCCTGCAATTTTTCTTACTCTCCCAGCAGCTATGAAAATGCCCTGCAGTACGAAGAGAAATTGGTCAGAGTACAGAATATTACTTGTGCCATCTGCAGTTTAATGGTAGCTTGAGCTTCTGGACCTTGATTCTCTCAAAGTAGCAATTGCAGATTAGTGAAGCTTGATAAATATCAAATGTGTGTTATTGGATAAATACTTTGAATGCTAACTGTTGGTGAGTGGTGCCATATTTTTTGAAAACAACCTTTTAATATATTCTAACATTTAAAGTTTAGCTCTTGTTTTTTTTCATTATTTGTTCATGGGATGAGCTCAGCCAGCATTTATTGCCCATCCCTAATTGCCCTTGAGAAGGTGGTGGTGTATTGGTAAATTTGCCATTGTCATCATCTGCAAGCTCAGTGGAAGGGGTTGGGCTTGCTCAAGGATCTTACCTTTGTTGAGTTCCCCCAAAAATGGAATTTTTAATTTTAAGTAGCAAAAAGTGGCAGAAAAATATGGTCATGTTGTTAGTTACACATCAGGAAATAGCACAGGAAAAGAGGTTGAGCAAATGTATCTCTTCATATGAAAGCTGTGTGTACATCTTGCCCATCAGTTTGGGGAGGCCCTCAATATCCATAGAAACTACAATTAATTCATTATCAATCATGTCATTGACTAAATTAACCACTGCCTTGCTGCCTTCTTCAGTATCCAGCATTCTGGCTCCCAACCTGAGCATCCATATGTGTACTTTTTGTGTTCACTAATAAACGCCATACTGCATTCTCAGACAAGCATAAATTTTCACATGCCCATGCAGTCACTTCCTATTCTCAGCCTGACCTCTGTTCACTTAACTTTATACAGTAGAACATTTAAAAGCAGTTTATAGTGAGGATATTTAGCAGGGCAGGGAGACACAGGGCATGGCCAGCGAAAGGCTTTCAGGAAACCATTGAAGACCAAGAGAAAGCTGACCATGACATGCAGACTGATAGATGCTGCCTGCCTTCTTAATACATGTATTGGGCTTTAAATATGCCAAAGTACAAATGGAGTTAGTCCAGAAAAAAGCCTACGTGCAGGCACATTAAGATTGTGACACAAACAGAAAAGAGAAGGCAAATTGAACGAGAAGCTAGTTGAAAGTGGAAAAGGAAGAGACTTATTCTGGAGCAATGATAGAAGTTTCTAAGACAGTGTAGATGATGAAAATAAAGAGTGAAAGAATGGACTGAGAGAAGCAGAGGTGCAGGAATAAAAAGGCAAGGTTATTACTTTTGAGTGAAGTCATAGGAGGTCACTTAGAATTAAGATTGTACTAATGACTGAAATATTGGAAAAGCCTGTTATAAATGCTTGGTTTTGCTCCATCACACTGTAATTGCTATTTGTTACTATTTACTTCAATACAACACTTCTTTGCTCTATCCTGCTATGACGATTAGAACAAAATTTGCTAACTTTTTTGCACTTTTGTTAATACTTTTTATTGTCCAGCTAAAAATGCTTAGTTGTTAACTTTCTTTAGCTAAATGACTGGCTAGAAACAGCTACAAAAGTGAATTGAAGCATCTCCTGCGTGTAAGGATTTCCTTACACACCTTACTACACTTTGATCCAGTGCTCAAATTCACGTTTGAGATGGAGCAGTCTAACGAGCTCCCTTTCCTTGACATGCTAGTTGAGCAATCCACTAATGGTTTCTCCACTTCTGTTTACCGGAAGCATATCTTTACTGGTCAGTATATGCATTGGATTCATATAGCTCCAAGCAGTATAAGATTGGCCTTATCAGCAACCTGCTAAACAAGGCTGTCAAATTTGCTTACCTTGCAGGCTCAATGCTGAAATAGTACAGTAGTACATCAAAGCTATTCTGCAAAGCAGTGGTTATCCGGATTAGATCTTAGTTCACTGTGTATCGTGCAAACTCTTAAATTGGCTTAAGGCTTTCACTTTTGGAAAAGTGCCCGGTCTACTTCACATTACCCTGGAAAGGCAAAATATCTCAAAATTTGAACAACAGGTTAAGCAAGTCATTTCACACCGCTGCTATGCCGTGGTGACATAAGTAGTATTTTCCAATAATGGAATATTTTTGTCAGTCCAAAAAGACATTCTGCTTAACACACAATTGAGCAATGTCATGCATGAATCCGACTGCTGGTGTGATGCGAGGTAAGTGGGGCATACGCCCCAATGATTGGCTGTTCGAATCAAATAACATGTTCCTCCGGCAGTTCGTAATAAGCAGAGTGCAGACCGTACTCAACCAACCTGTGCCTGCGAAACCCAAAATAAAACGCCTGCTGTTAGATGTGATTCTGTGATTGGGCAGCACTTGTTGAACAATCCTGATTGCACTAATAGCTACACTAACAACCAATTTAAGATGACCAGTTGCACTCGCAATGTGGATCATTTACGGTCACTTGCAACGACGTACATACATTCATATGCAGGGACCTATTCTTTGCTAACAACAGGAATATGTTCAAGCTTTGCACCTTTTTTGAATAAGCTGGAAACATGGAGAGACTGTAGTTCCCTGTTGCTTTTTCCATGGCAACACCTCAGCCAAAGAGTTGACTCCCCAAGCAATCAACACCCTCTTTCTCCTGTAGTATAAATTGTTGTGCTTGTTTGAAATTTGGCATTCTTGCGTCTGATCCGATGAGTGCAAAATTAAAAACTTCAGCAGCATGTCTCTTTTCAGCATTATATCACTATTCTTTCATTGCCACTGAGCCAAAATACTGGAACTCCCTACCTGACAGCACTGCAGCAGCTCAAGAAGGTGGCTCACCAACACTACCTCAAGGGCAATTGGGGATGAGCAGCAAATGCTGGCCTTGCCAGCAATGTGTTCATCCAATGAAAGGATTGAAAAAAAAACTTCCCACTGCTGCAAGCCAAATAGTCCCATGTAATCTTTTATGGACAGGGTGTTGGTTTAACATCTCTGAAAGATGGCAAATCTAATGTCAACCTAGATATTTCTGCTCAAGTGTTTGGAGTGGAACACTAACTCGCAACCTTCTGATAAAAGCAAAATACTGCAGATGCTGGAAATCTGAAATGGAAAATGCTGGAAAAACTCAGCAGGACAGGCAGCATCTGTGGAGAGAGAAACAGTGTTAACATTTTGAGTTATTTAGATATAGCCCTTCTCATTGTGAAAGCATGCTCTGCACGCTATTGCGTTTAACCACGCTCATGCTGCCTGTTTGTCGCAACCCTATCCTTGCACTTCCCCCTCATGCCAACATTCCCTTGTGCTCAGTGAACTGACAGGATGAGCTCCACCATTACCACCATGTTCCAGGGTGATTTTAACACCGCCTTTATCACCTGATATTGGCAACTCACCATCATCAACAGACAACTGCCTAGACACTCTGACAATCTCCATGGCCATCTGTTCAACTGAGGAAATTGTTTTCAGCTAGGCTGACCCACACCCAGACCGCACCACCTCCTTGACGTTCTTAACATGTTCAACTGCAATGAAAACATCAATTTATATTAGCCTGATATATGGTGCATGCAGGGATATTTCTCTTCTGTGTCTATGCATCACAGTGCTCATTCACTTTTGTTCTGTGCACCTACATGAGCAGCTTACATATATAAGCCTCAATGCTGAAGCAGAGGTATGTGCCATTGTCTGGCACCTTAACTGCAGCATGCAGATGTAACCTTTCCTTTGGAGTTCTGTGGATGAGCCAAGCTACTCTCCATGCCGAAATGCAGCAGGTCATTGAACCTTTTTTTTTAAACACTGAATCCATGAGCACCCATGATCTCCTACAGCACTCACTACAACCGCAATTTGAATCCTGGCCTTCTAGGTTGTTGTAGGCGGATTGCATCGGCCAGCAGGGTAAGGACTGGTCTCTTCTTTGAGACTTCTTCCACAAAAACTTGAAGGTTCTGATCAGAAAAGCATGAGGTAGCTGGCCCCCTCCCTTCCCCAGTGTCTCCTGAGAGTGACATTTTATCAATAAAAATGTAAGGTGAAAATGGTCATGAGCCATTCAGATTACAATGCTCTCATTCACTTTCGTGTGCTTACATGCACCAACCATTTTCACCACATCAGTGATTACTGTGGAGGTGTGCTGGAGAAAATGGCTCCGCACAAATGCTTGGTGCCATGGATGTAGTGGCCGTCACTCCAAGGAGGTACTGTGTTCTGTGACCACTGACAGCCCAACTGGTTTACTCCTTCTTAGTTACACTGTTGTGCCATGACACTGCTGGTGTGAGGGACCTAGTCAAGGGTCAACTGTGAGTGCATCCTGATAAATGGGTGGCAAGAGAGCAAGCGAATGGGATAATGACCATGGGCACTGTTCAGCATTAATCAACTGAGTCTTTGCAGCTACCTATATTACTGCAGAATATCTGCACCATGGTACCTCCATGGCTGTGTCTTGTGAATCCATTCCGTGCTTTCAGTGCTTCAGTACAGTACACTGGGAATATGCAGCAGCAATGACAATTTTTTCCTAGGGAAAGCCCATGATGAGCCATTCGTTCAGGGTCACCTAACAGTTGAACAACATTTTACAAGTTCCCACTCACATGACAAGTCACTAATGTCTCCTCCAAGACATAGGGACTTGACCATGGGCGACCAACCTCTCAAATGGGCCTTTCTGGGGAGCCCACTTTTTATTTGCACCTGAGTCATCCAATCTGCACCCGGCCTGCCTTGCCGAACCCTCACTAATTCCGAGGTCACCTTCCTCGACTCCTGAAGGAGGGGAGTTGGCACCTCTCAAACACAGGCCCTCAGTCTCCTTGCTGGGGCCTGCCAGCCAGGCCCCACCGATTACCCTGGACTAACCTCAAGATTGGCGGCTGCTTTGGGGACTAGCTTGTAGTATCAGCAGTGGCCGTTACTCATACCTGGCACTACTGGGACTACAGAGCTGCTGGCCAATTGGATTAGCCAGCAGCTCTCTAAGGCGGAACTTCCTCCCAGATGGGGATGAAAGTCTTGTCCCGAGCCAATTAACACCCCATTGAGCATAAAATGGCTGCGGGGCAGCTAGCTTTTTTGTTGACAGGCTCCCAACTGGGGTGGGGAGGAGGAATGGAGGGAACATGGTGTCCCCATAAAACCAAGCCTTTTTTTTTCCTCTTATGAGACCATTTATATATAAAATTTGCACCTAAAAATTGCCATTATGTTTCTCTGAACAAATTTATGCTTTTGTTTGACATAAAGCAGGGCATGCATGGTAACCAGATACCGTAACTTGGATGTCACAGTAGGAGTGGGAGTGAGAGTCACCACCCCACGATAAGGGCATCTTCAAGGAAAACAGTGAGATGGAAAAATAAAAGATAAACTGATAACCCATTTGAGTTTGGCTGCATAAGTCGCTTGGTTTAGTAATGTCAGTAGTAGCCTGTCTTGTTTTTTTCTTTCATTGATGCACACAGGTTGTCAACATTGTTAACACTTTATCGATAACACGCTTTCCTAACATAAACACATATCTGTAGTAACTAAATTCTATCAAGACAGGCTCCAGCGTCTGCTACCTGACCTTCAAACCCCAGGTTAGGTAACCCCCTATCTAGTACAGAGTACCATATAGCATCTAATACTGGAGTCACTACCACAATCAACTAATATCATGACATTTCCCTTTTTAAAGAAAGAACAAGCTTTTATACAACTCTGCATAAAAGTCTCATATCTATTCGTTCCCACTCTTTTGATCAGTCTGTTTTGTCTTTTACTCATCTTTGTATCTCTTTTTTTCATAGTTCTTCCACTGGATGTTCTGAATGGTGACAGCTGATTTTGAAGGACAAGGGGCCTTCTCCAGCTCTGTCACTATCACTCCTTGAATAGTTTTCAGGACTCTGGCTTTGTCTGGTTATCTGTTGCTTCACTGGTGCATTCTAGTTTTTGATCTATAGTTACACTTTCCGGTTCAGAGCAGGGTTGTGTTTCATGTGCTTTCCGTAGGTATTTCCAGTTTCCCCTACTGTTGTTTGTTTGGAGTCTGCAACTGTGTAAGACTTTGGTTTTCCTGTGACAACAGCAGAATTCCAGATCCCTTCATGCTGAACTCTCACTGTCTCCCTCACGTTCAGGTCAGGTGTTTCGATCAAAGTACTGTTTCTGCTTTTGCTGTCTTAGTTTGAGCAGGCCATGCATGCTGTAGCTCACTGGCTGTGGAATAACAGTTGGAAGCTTAGTTCTTAGCCTTCTCCCCATCAGGAGCTGCATTGGAGATGATCCAAAGCCCTTTAATGGAGTATTCCTGAAATCCAGCAGAGCCAGGTAGGGGTCTCTTCCGTCCGCCTTTGCCTTCTTCAACACGTGTTTTAAGGCCTGTATCCCATTGGATTGTAGATATTTGGGGCTTGACGTATTGTAGCAAAACTGCCAGTCCTGTGCAAATCTGCGACACTCAGTGCCTGAGAATTGTGGACCGTTATCTGAGATGAGCACTTCAGGTATGCCATCGTGAGCAAAAATTGATGTTAAATAATTTATTACAGTGATGCTCTCACTATCATTTCTCAAAAACTTTGAGTAATAATCTACTGCTAGTAGGTGCTCACTGTTGTCAGATGTGAACAGGTCCACTCCAATTCTCTGCCAGAGCCTCTCTGGAACACTGTGGTTGAAGTAGTTCTTTTTGTTGCAACTTACTGTATTTTGGCGCACTGCACACGCATTCACAATTTCCCCAATTTGAGCTCCCATTCCAGGCCAATACATCTCGAGCTCTTCTCCTGCATGTTTCTATGCCGAGGTGACTTTCGTGTATGTGCTGCAGAAGTTCTTTCCTCAGTGTTGCAGGAATTATGATCTTTTTTCAGTTGAAAAGTATTCCTTCTGCTACATGAAGTTCCTAGCGAAAGTTCCAGTACTCTTGTACATCAGAAGGGGCTCCACTCTGATGTGTGAGCCAGCCACTTTGCGCGATCTGCTGCAGTTTTCTGAGGGTGGCGTCGTTCTTGGCCGCTTCCCTGATCTCATCCAGTTTGGTTACAGCCACAGGTAAGTTCTTTACCAGCATGTAAACCTGCGCTTCCATTTCCTTATCCTCTTCCTCCATGATGGGTAGGAATGCACGTGACAGAGTGTCTGCAGTGTACATTTCCTTGCCCGGTTTGTATTGAACTCTGACCTGGTGCTTCTGCAGAAGCATTGGTAATCATTGGATTCTTGATGGTGCTCAGTTCAAGGGCTTTTTAATTATTCAAGCACTGCTCAAAACACTTGAGCGTATAATTTAGGCTGACTCTCACTGTCAGAATTACTACCTTTCTGATGAGATGTTAGGCCATGTCTGCCCCCTCAGGTGGATGTTAAAGGACCCTATTCAAAGTAGAGCAAGGTTAACATTTGGCCCTCAATTAATGTCACTAAAATAGTCTAACATCCCATGCAATGAATTACTTTTGGAGTGCAGCCACTTTGTGCGCAGAATGTTTTCTGGATTTGCCAAAGTCCACAAACATCAGTGAATTTAGTTATGGTGGTGATGATTGAGAAAGTTGTCAGGCCAGTACAAACTCTTCCTTTTTGAATGATGCTATTTTAATGTTAATGCCCACCTAAATCACTGGCACTGGCAGTTTAATATCCCATTAGATTGATGCCACCTCTGACAATGTAATATTTCCTCAATGCTGCTGTGAAGTACCAGCATTAGATTTTGTGATCAATTACTGAAATATAGCTTTTTCTTATTACAATGCTGGAATTCCTTTAGGCCTACAATTTCAAGTTTTGCTTATACCTATAATAACTTGCATTTATATAACACCTTTAACATAATAACATGTCCCAGGATGCTTCACAGGAGCATTTTTAGAAAAAATTTAAAAGAGCCACAGAGAAATATTAAGACAGGTGACCAAAAGCATGGTTTAGGAGATCGATTTTAAGGAGCATCTTAAAGGGAGGAGAGAGGCAGAGTGTTTTAAGGAGTAAATTTAAGAGCTTAAGACCTAGGACATCTGAAGGCATGGTCATCAGTGGTGAGCGGAAGAAAATTTGAGGATGCACAATAGGCCTGAATTGGAGGAACAATGAATAGGCACTGAAAAGATTATAGATCAGGAGGGCGAAGGCCAAGGAAGGATTTGAACTAGAATATGAACTTTAAATTTAGGGTGTTTTGGATCAGGACCCAATCAATCTAAGTCAGTGAGCACAGGGATGAAGAGCGAATGGGACTTGTTGTGAGTTAGGATACTGGCAGCAAAGTTTTGAATGGTCTCCTTCAAATTATAAAAAGCAGCTTCTATCCTTCATTTGTGGAAACCATGATCCAGATCTTCTGATCTCATTAGAAGAGTGAGGGCTGACTTGATTGAAGTTTATAAGATCCTGAGTGCTCCTGACAAGGTGGACATGAAGAGGATGTGGGTGAGTCCAGAACTAGGGGAGACTGTTTTAAAAATTAGTGGTCACCCTTGCAGGACAAAGATGAGAAATTTTTTCTGAGGGTTGTGCCACTTTGAAACTCTGTCTCAAGGTGGTTGAGGTGGGGCCACTGAATATTTTTAAGGCAGAGGTAAGTAGATTTTTGTTTGGCAAGAGAATCTAAGGTTATTGGGGGTAGATGGGAATGTGGAACACAGGCAGATCAGCCATGATCTTCTTGAATGGTGGAGCAGGCTCGCGGGGCCGATTGACCTACTTCTGTTTTGTTTGTTCATATGTTTATCTCAGCATTCACCACTAATACATTCGCTGCTATTGAGGACCATAGCTGAATCAGAAGCTCTGCAGATTTGACTTGCTTATGGTGGATGGCCCTGTGGGAGGTCATGGTGATGGCCCTGTCAGACCTGTCAATGTGTGACTTGGGCTGTTTTTCCCTGTACTTGCCTACCTTTCTGCACTGATTTTTTTTTTTTTAGCCCTGTTCCTAGTAGGTGTACAGCCTGCTATGAATTTAGCCCTTTAAATCAGAAGGAGTGTCTTACACTTACTTTCATCCCTGGTGCCACTCATCCCACTTCCTGTCGCTATCCTCTGGCACCCCTAGCTTATCTCATGCCTTCCATCACCTCTCCTGCCTGGCACGCCCAGCCCTTTGACATTCAGTGGCATTACCATCGCTGAATCCCCCACTACCAACATCCTGGGAGTTACCATTGACCAGAAATTGAACTGGATTAGCCCTTTTAGTACTGTGGCTACAAGAGCAGGTCAGAGGCTAGGAATCCTGTGGTGAGTTACTCACCTTATGACTCCCCAAAGCCTGTCCACAATCTACAAGGCAAGGTCAGGAGTGTGATGGAATACTCTCCACTTCCCTGGATGAGTGCAGCTCCAACAACACTCAAGAAGCTCAACACCATCCAGGGCAAAGCAGCCCGCTTGATTGGCACCACATCCACAAACATTTACGCCCTCTACCGCCACTACCGAACAGTAGCAGCAGTGTATACCATCAACAATATGCACTGCAGGAACTCACCAGGCCTCCTTAGACAACATCTTTCAAACTCAAAACTGCTACCATCTAGAAGGACAAAGGCAGCAGATAGATGGGAACGCCGCCACCTGAAAGTTCCCCTCCAAGTCATTCACCACCCTGACTTGGAAATATATCGCCGTTCCTTCACTGTTGCTGTCTGAAAATCCTGGAACTCCCTCCCCAACAGCGCTGTGGGTGCACCTACACCACATGGACTGCAGTGGTTCAAGAAGGCAGCTCACTACCACTGTCTCAAGGGCAATTGGGGATGGGCAATAAATGTTGGCCTGGCCAGCGAAGCCCACATCCCTTAAATGAATTTTTTTCAAAAGTTCTGCTAATGTTGGACCAGAGCTGGTGGTGCCTTTTGTGGGGGGGGGGGTTGAGCAGCCCTGGAGATGGTGCTGGATTGGGGTATGAGGTGGAGTGACAGGCAGGTGGGCTCATAGCACCAAGAAGGGATGGGATCAGCGGCACGATGGGGAGGAAACTAGAATGAAGGTTACATTTAAAATTACATTGAAAACATTGAACTGAAGACAGACTTCGAGGGATGTGCCTTCAGTTCATGACAACAAAGGGGACACTGCTTCACTGCAACTACATTTCGCCACTAGGCCTGCCTACTCACCTCAACTATGTATTCAAGCTGCAGCTGGGACAGGAGGTTCCTGCGGCAGCAGCAAAAAAGATAACATCATTGGCGTAAGCCACAGCTTCGTTGCTGATGAGAAGATTCGGGTCATTAGTTCCTGGCATTGAGGGGGAGGGGTGGTAGGATTTCTAGTGACAACACTGCTTTGCATCTAGTGCTATATTAACAGATCAGTGCAGAAGATATCTATTATGTACAGATTTGATCCATAAACTCAGTAACCTGCTGTAAAAATCCAGGGGTTCAAAGTAGCATCAATTTCTTTTGTAGTGCAGAAACTTGGATGTTTGTTTTTTTTTGTTTTGATAGGCTCTATCAAATATTTAAAGCCGAATTTAAAGTTTATAATGTTCTTCTCTTGCAAAAACAAACTTCTGTTCCCAGAATGAGTGAGCAAGTCTGTTCTCTTGCTGCTCAGGTCACCTGCTGGATAGTTAAAAAGCAGCCTTAGTAGTTCAGCTTCCCTGTTTTTCCTACATAGCCAAGATCTGGAATCTGTGTAGGGAATTTAGGATATTAGATGTCAACTGTAGTACAGTTGGTAGCACTATTGTCTCTGAGCCAGAGGTCGAGGGTTAAGTCCCACTTCAGAACTTACAAAAATCATAGTTGACACTTCAGTACGGTACTGAGGTAGTGCTGCACTGTTAGAGATGTCATCTTTTAGATGAGGCATTAAACCAAAGCCGCCTTTGAACGCTAAGATTGACGTAAAAGATCTCCTAGCACTATTTCAAAGAAAAGCAGGAGAGTTACCCCACCAATGTTCCCCCTAAGTTGTGTGGCCAAAAGTTCTTTTGCAGGCCTCTCATAAGTCAGCCCCTTTAGTTACCCTGTTCCAAAAACTTCATGTTAATTTTCTTTTCCTCATTGGTTGATATCTAAATTATGCCTGAATCTTTGTTCGGTCTATGCCCTGCCCTCAAGGACCAAATACAGTGGACCAACAAGTAAATTCTGTGAATAAAAGAATGTGTGTACTTCTATAAATGAGGAAATTAGAATGAAATACAACTTGAGCTAAAGAAACTATATTTATATTTAAAGCGACATGATTCATGTGGCGTTGTCCATTAGTGAGTCAATTTTAGGGTAACAATCAGTTTCTATGTTACTGGTCAAAATCTATTGTTCACCTTAGGAGGTACATTGTGGTTCTTCACACCTCTGCAGGTACAATGAGTTTCAATGGCTCTCTCTCTTTGTTCGAAGTCCAGGCTGGGGAAACGGACTGTCTCTTGCTCCTTTGTTTCATTGATTGTAACGGGTCCACACATGATAGATGTGAGATTCCACAAGTAATTGCTGTTGAAAGTTTCCAGAACTGTAGCCAACTTGCAAATCATGTGACCTGTAGCAGCCATGTTTTTGGCTCAGAAGTCCATTTTTAAATAAGCAGAAGGTAAGGTTCAATTTAAATAGTTTACAACTTCTTTCTTGGCTTATGGACATGACACAAGCCTTGCACTACCTTCATGTCATAATATTAATGGCCTTTTGTTTGGAATGTCCCAGTCTTCATAGATCCAGAAATATGTGGGAGTGTGAATCTGCAATAGATTGAGTTTCCCTACATTTCGGCAATGTAGCCCCATATGACTGGTACCTGATTTTAAAAGAGCAAAGCATCAAAGTTATCCTCCGGTTGGGTAACATAAATGTGCCTTTTTGTCCAGTTGATTTTTTTAAGGCTCACATGCTCTCCTGATCTCCCTACCTGAACCAACTGAAGTTGCCACTCAAGTGTGAATAAAGAATAGCAAGAAACCATTCTGCTATCACGTATTTAGAGTATGATGGAGCCTCACGTGTCAGCTATTCTAAGTCAACCACTTAAAATTCCATTCTGAAATAAACAGATTTATATTTTGAGCATTGTTCCTGTTCCATTTGCCACGAGTTAATGCTCACTTTCAACTGAATTCCATTATAAAATGCTGCATATTCAAATTTTTTGGTTTTTTAAAATTTGTTCATGGGATGTGGCTGCCATTGGCTAGGCCAGCATTTAATCGAATTCTGTTTGAAAAAGATCAGAGGCTACCAGATTAACAATTGGATTTCAATACAATATATGAGGCTTTCCTAAGGATGGGAGGTTGGAGGTCAAACTGAAGGACCTAATCTAAAGTTGCACTAGTTAGACAAAATAGATGAAGGCAACATCCTGGTGTGCAGAGCCAGAGTTAGAATAATTGTTATACAGCACAATATTACCTGCTAATAAGGACAAACTACAGTGTAGTCACTTGAATAAATACATCATAATTACTCAACCAGCACTAAAACATTTGCTACCCAATACCTGACTGGGCAGTTTTAAAATTAAGCCTGTTGAAAACCAGAGGGGCCACACGAGTCGAGATGCATCACAAGGGAGCTGCCAAACCGTCAATTGCTCTTGTACAGTTCTAGTTATTGACACAGGACGATGAGAGTGCTTATAATTCAGTAATCAACTTTAATTTTGGTAGGTAGCTCCCAGACTGCACGACCTACTTTATAAATAGAGTAATATTATTAAAATTGGGTATAATTTGGGGAACAATTCCCTTCCCCACTCCTTGTTTCGCTTTCTCCTCCTCACCCACTTGTGACCGTTCAATGTCCTTGCAACAGATTAGAGTGCTGCTTTTTTTTAAAAACATCAGAATCCCATTAATTACAGCAGAATTGAGGGTAAAATAGTTATTGATATTGCTGAAAAGAGAAATTGCCAAATCTGGACAAATGGAAGAATGCCAAATTTCAAACTATCTCAACAATTTATGCTGCAGAAAGAAAGGGTGCTGATTGATTGGCAAGGTGACTCTGATGGAGAAAGCAACAGGGAACTGTAGGATCTCATAGCTCCTGCTAATTCAAAGAAGGAACAAGACATTCCTTTTGTTTGCAGAGAACGAGTCCCTGTGAATGATGCTTCTTGTTAATGTTGCATTTACAACAATTTTATCATCACATTGGTTGAAACTCACAACAATATCAAAACCAATGTAAATCCCTGTTTATAATGGAATTCAAATTAACAATTGAACTGCTCTTGTTTATTTTTGGTATTTGTAAGAAAATTATGTAACAGTGAGAAAACCGAACCAGGTAACAGATTCAACTTGTGATGCAAAATGATAATTTTTATGGAAGCAGTTGAATTTTGTTGTGTTCACTGATGACTTTTTTGGAAAGCGGGTGACACTGGGAAAGCAGGATTCATTGCCCATCCCCAGCTACCCTGAGGATGTTGAGTAAACTGTGTAGTCTGTGAATCATGCAAGATAGAAGTTGGTTAAAAGCAAAAAACTGCAGATGCTGGAAATCCAAAATAAAAATTAAAATACCTGGAAAAACTCAGCAGGTTTGGCAGCATCTGCAAAGAGGAACACATTTCGAGTCCTTATGACTCTTCAACAGAACTAAGTAAAAATAGAAGAGAGGTGAAATATAAGCTGGTTTAAGGGGAGGGGGGCGGGCGGGGTAGAGGTGGAAAGAGGGCCAGTGATAGGTGGAAATAACAAAAAGATGTCATAGACAGAAGGACAAAAAGGTGTTGAAGGTGGTGATATTATCTAAGGAATGTGCTAATTAAGGGTAGAAAGCAGGACAAGCAAAGTACAGATAGCCCTAGTGGGGGTGGAGTGAAGGAATCGAAATAGGCTAAAAGATAGAGATAAAACAATGGATGGTAATACATTTAAAAATAATGGAAATAGGTGGGAAAAGAAAAATCTATATAAGATATTGGGAAAAAAACCGGGGGGGGGTGGAATCGGAAACGGAGTAGGATGGAGGAGAGAGTTCATGATCTAAAATTGTTGAACTCAATATTCAGTCCGGAAGGCTGTAAAGTGCCTATTCTGAAGATGAGGTGCTGTTCCTCCAGTTTGAGAGCTTTTAGAGGTTGGTTAGTTTCTTTCCTGAAGAAAATTGGGGATTTTACAGATCAGTATCTGTTTTAATTGCCATTCCCTGATAGTTGATCATAAATCACCAGTTTTATTTCATAACCTGACATGGCACAAGTTGAGTTCATGATTTCTGAGTCGCTGTCCAGTACCGTAACCACTGGGCTACATATTATACTTCTATCAGAGTTGGTATACTTGTTTTTACTGGTCTTGATAAGTTTCTGGAGGGCTTTACAGTGCTGTGAGCCTCTAAAGTCATGTGTTTCATTAAATGTGATGAATATAAACAAATGCAAAATACAACAAAGCCCAGCTGGAATAATAAAACTACTTCCCAGGGTTTTACTTTCTGCCTCAGGTTTTTTGATCACAAAACATCCTGAGGAGTAAGGTCAGCTTTTTGATACGATTTGCTGTAGCCTATCAAATATGCTGACAGAGTCTTGCAGAGAGCTAGTGTCCATTCCTAAGATAATGATTTATTAGCGAGTAAAGCAATATTCAGTTCAATACAGGGCCTGCTTAAATTCAATTTACTTCAGGCACTTAGTAACACGTTTGTTTTAAAAACCCTTTCTTCTAAAATTCCTACAGATATCCATCCATGGAACCAAAGTCCAAATTACTGTGTTATGATATAAAAACATACATGCATATTGATCCAATGTGTACATTTTAAATGATTAACATCTGAAATACAAGTATATCTGTTAAAAGTAATTTTTGCTACAAAATCCAAACTTGTAAACTTTTCATAATTTGTATCGAGGGAGGAGGAAAGAGTTAAAAAATATGGTAATTTAACTGGAATACTTCTACATAAAATCTGTGTTGAGCGATGCATTGTTTTTATTTTTTTTAAAAAAGAAGCTTCATGTTCATAGTCAAAGAAAAACAAATGTTTGAGGTTGTATTATGCTGACACTCTTTAGGAGCATGTGGAGTTTTGTAGGTTGCACTTTATGAAAATTGACAGCTTATTGTGATTAGCAGAGTCGGGGGTGTGTACAGCTTTAAATTTACAAAGTCTCAAGATATAATAAAAATGCATATCCAAATTAGGCGTCTCTATAAAGTTATAATTTAGGTTGTCTCTTTAGGTGAAGCTCTGACCCCTCAGCAAAATTCATTGTCAATAAGCTGGCCTACATCTAGTACGAAATAAAAATGCCCTAAGAATGCAAGATATGATTGGGTATATATGTTCCAGGATTACGCAGAACCCTTTTTACCTCTTTTCCTCATTAGAAAATGCATGATTTGTCATCCACCCTCTAAAACATACAATTTGACATTATATCATTCTGGCTACGTTATCAGCTAGCATTTAGAGATTTTGTATACATGGTCACCTAACTCCCTTTGCTCCCCCGCAATGCTAGGAAGGAAATTAAGGATTAATAAAATATTCAAATTTTACTGTCTCTGATCTAAAGCAGGTGGCCTCAGAGTTCCCCACATACAATCTGCCATTGTTTTGCCCACCCACAGTTCCTGTTTGTGAATTTGTAATTTGCTCTTTGCTGCTCCCAACTACATAATATACTGTACAATATAATGTAATTGACAAATCTAGATATATAATTTTCTCTTACATCATACCAGCCTACAATATATATGGTGAAAAGCTGAGGCCCCAGTTCAGATCCCTGTAAAACCATTGCAGCAGTTAGAGAAGAAACCTTATCCCTACTTTCTGTCTGTTATTCCCAAACAATTACACATCGCATGGTTGTCTCCATGCATGATATGCACTTTCATTATTTCTAAGAAATCATTTAGGTAATCTAATAAATTATTGAAAAAGTACTACACAAAGTCCCTCATCAATATCACTGGCTTGCACTGGAGTGCTGCTTTGGGTGCATTAGAGTGCCAAAGTTGGAGTTTGGTGAGGGAGGTTTAAGGGTTAATTTAAGGATTAATTTTTGTAATTTCTATCTAAGGTTTAGTCTTTAATTTAGCAATTAACTCAAAGTTGCTCTTTGGGTTGGGAGAAGTTGAGTTTTATTTAAGCTTTAAAAAAGGGAATTACAGGCTCTCTTTGAAGCTGCAGCTAGCTATTTTTTTCAGTCATTCATGGGATGTGGGCTTTGCTGGCTGGGCCAGCATTTATTGCCCATCCCTAGTTGTCCTTCAGAAGGTGGTGGTGAGCTGCCTTCTTGAACCGCTGTAGTCCATGTGGTATAGGTACAGGATTCCAAGATTTTGACCCAGTGACAGTGAAGGAATGGCGATCTATTTCCAAGGCAGGATGGCGAGTGGCTTGGAGGGAATCTTCCATGTGGTGGTGTTCCCATCTATCTGCTGCCCTTGTCCTTCTAGATGGTAGTGGTCGTAGGTTTGGAAGGTCGAAGGAGCCTTGGCGAGTTACTGCAGTGCACCTTGTAGATAGTACACACTGCTGCTACTGTGCGTCGGTGGTGGAGAGAGTGAATGTTTGTGGATCTGGTGTCAATCAAGTGGGCTGCTTTGTCCTGGATGGTGTCCAGCTTGAGTGTTGTGGGAGCTGCACTCATCCAGGCAAGTAGGGAGTATTCCATCACACTCCTGACTTGTGCCTTGTAGATGGTGGACAGGCTTTGGGGAGTCAGGAATGAGTCACTCGTTGCACGATTCCTAGCTTCTGACCTGCTCTTGTAGCCACAGTGTTTATATGGCTAGTCCAGTTCAGTTTCTGGCCAATGGTAACCCCCAGGATGTTAGTTAATTAGATAACTGGCTTAAATTGGTGTTCAGAAGCTTGAATCATGGAGCATTAAAACAGGCCTCCTTCAATGCTGCTTGTCTACACTGCAGTGCTGCTTTGGTTGCATTGCAGTGCTTAAGTTGGAGTTTGGTGAGTGAGGGAGTTTGGTGAAGAGGGGAAGGAGGTGCTCCTTTCTTTTCCTACCTTTCCTCAGCCTCCAATAGCTGGCTCTTACTTTGCTACAGGGGAAGAAGCTGATTGAATGTCCTAGGAGCCCAGGAACTTTGATGGGATGAGAATGCATTTGAGTCATGCAAGTTGGAATCAAATGTTGGCAGAAAAGACGATGGGCAGAATTTTCCGTGCCCGTTTGGTGGCTAGAAGACCAAAAATCTGTTTCATGACGTTGTGAAATCATTTTGCAATCATCCACCCCATCTGTCAATGGCAGGCTGCATTTTCTGCCATCTGACGTCAGGAACTTCATTGTAATGCATCTGCACATCATTATAAAACCAGCTTTCTGGAATCATTCCCCCCCCAACACTGGATCATGCTGAACAACTGTACAAATGCAACATGCACATGGCGAGCTGCACTTCGCTCACGACTTTGAGGTTTGTTTGCCTACCTTACTTCGGGCAGCACTCGCAGTCATCAGGGCCAGGCTTCGCAGACAGCACCACATCACTTTTAGTGGGGCTCATGGGCAAGTCTCTACCTACCAGATGAGCCATAAGGTGGGGTTGACCATTCAACAGCTGCAGGGTTAGGGCTTGCTTGGGAGAGAAATGGTCTCTGGCAAGGGAAGAGGCTGCAGGGTGAAAGCTGGACTGGGGAAGTAGGGGGGGTATCCCAGGGGGTTGTGTGGGGGCAAAAGTTGATCGGTGCAAGTGGCCTCAAGATGGTGAGGGCTCAGGAAGAAGTCTCCATAGGAGATGAGGCCGGATGGCGATGATGGTGTGTTCGAGAGTGAGTGGTGATACCCCTTGAGCTGACAATGAGGTGCCAATGAATGTGTGATGGCCTTGTTTGTGAGCTTAGAGTGATGAGATGGCTGCCTTACCCTGGTGGCATGGTTGAGATCATTCATCCTCTTACTGCATTGGATGGCCAACCTCTTCTGTGTAGCGTTCGCACTGATCACTGCTGCCACTGCCAACCAAGCCAGAGTGGTGAAATTGCTGGACCTCCAGCCAGAGCAGGAGTAGAGCACATCACGGCGGGCCTCCAAGATGTCCACATTGCATTCGAGGGACGTGTCACTGTTTTGGTGGGGAGGCTGCAATTATCTTGCCTTTTGGGGCCATGTCTTCTGTGCAGCAGTCCTGGGCTGGAAGCAGTGAGAGGTATGCACTTTAAATATGGCACCATTGTGGCTGGCAGGTAAAACGTTCTATTTCCCACCTGTAACCGCACTTAGTGCAAATCTAGGATGATTCCACCTGGTGACTAAACAATGAGCCACCTTCTAAGAAAAAGTATTGCAGACAATGTCAAGGTATATTCCCTTGAAGAGGAAAGATAGGAAAAATGAATCCAGAGCACCCTGGATGATGAGCGAGATAGAGGTGAAGATGTCAGGTAGAAAATACAACTGAGAATCAGGCTGAATATAGGAAGACCAGAGGGGAAGTGAAAAAACTAGTAAGAAAGGCAAGGAGACAGCATAAAATAGACTGGCAGCTAACATAAGAGGGAATCCCAAGGTCTTCCATAAGCATATAAATAAGAAAAGGGTGGTAGGGCCGATTAGGGATAAAAAAGGGGACTTACATGTGGAAGCAGGAGAAATAGCAGGGGTATTGAACGAGAACTTTGCATCTGTCTTCACAAAGGAAGAAGTGGCTACCCAGGCCGAGGTGAGAGAAGAGGCAACTGTACACTGTAAAAATTTACAATCGAAAAGATGGTGGTGTTAGGCTATTTTTAATAAATTTGATGAGGTACCTGGCCCAGATGGAATGCATCCAAGGATACTGAGAGAAGTGAGAGTGGAAATTGCAGAGGCACTAGTGATAATCTTCCAGCCTTCCTTAGACACAGGAGTGTTGCCAGAGGACTGGAGAATTGCGAATGTTACACCCTTGTTCAAAAAGGGTTGCAAGGATAAAGCCAGCAACTACAGACCAGTCGGTTTGAATTCAGTGGTAGGGAAATTTCTGGAAACGATAGTTTGGGGCAAAATCAATAGTCACTTAGACAAGTGCAGGATAATTAAGGAAAGCCAGCATGGATTGATTAAGGGAATACCATGTTTTACTAACTTGCTGTAGTTTTTTGAAGAGGTAATAGACAAGGTTGATATAGGCAATGCTGTTGATGTGGAATATATGGATTTTCAAAAGGCATTTGATACAGTGCCAAACAACAGACTTGAGCAAAATTCTAGTTCATGGAATAAAAGGGAAAGTAGGCACTTGGATAAGAAATTGGCTAAGTGACAGGAAATAGAGTAGTGACAAATGGTTTTCAGATTGGAGGAAGATTTGTAGTGGAGTTCCCCAGGGGCCATTGTTGGGACCCTTGCTCTTCCTGATATATATTAGTACCTAGACTGTGGTATTCAGGATATGATTTCAAAATTTGTAGATTTGAAGTTTGGAAACATTGTCAGTTGTGCTGAGGATAGTCTTGAACTTCAAAAGGACATAAACATGTTGGTGGATTGGGCAGGCAAGTGGCAGATGAAGCTCAATGCAGAGAAGTGTGAGTTGATTCATTTTGGCAGGAAGAATATGGTGAGACAGTATAAAATAAAGGGAGAAACTCTAAAGGAGGGGCAGAAACAGAGGGACCTCGGTGTATATGTACATAGGTCATTGAAGGTGGCAGAGCGTGTTGAGAGAGCAATTAATAAAGCATATAGTATCTTAGGCTTTATTAATAGGGGCATTGAGTACAAGAGTAAGGAGGTCATGTTGAACTTGTATAAGACACTAGTTAGGCCTCATCTGCAGTACTGTGTCCAGTTCTGGGCGCCATACTTGAGGAAGGATGTGAATGCATTGGGGAGAGTACAGAGGAGATTCACAGGAATGATTCCATTGATAAAGCACTGTAGCTATGAGGATAGATTGGAGAGATTGAGACTGTTTTCGTTGGAGAAAAGGCTGAGAGGAGACTTGATAGAGTCATTCAAGAGTCACTGAGGGGTATGGACAGGGTAAGTAGCGAGAAACTGTTCCCACTCGAGAGCATCAAGAATTAGAGGGCACAAGATTTAAAATAATTGGCAAAAGGAGTAAAAGTGATGAGAGGAATTTTTTTTCACCTAGAGGGTGGTTGGAGTCTGGATCAAGCTTCCTGAGAAGAGGCAGGTACAAGTGATGTATTCAAAAAGGAATTGGATTGCTATTTGAAAAAGAATGTGCAAGGTTACAGGGATAAGGCAGGGGAGCGGGATTAGGTAAAATGTTCTTTCAGAGAGCAAGTGTAGACTTGATGGACCGAATGATCCATTGTAAAGATTCTGTGATCAATAAGCCTTTGGGCAGTGAAATTTTAATCAAGTTAGATGAAAAACAGAAGAGACGATGCAGTACAAAAATAAAAATACCTGGAAAAACTCAGCAGGTCTGGCAGCACCTGCGGAGAGGAACACAGTTAACGTTTCGAGTCTGTATGACTCTTCAACAGAACTAAGTAAAAATAGAAAAGAGGTGAAATATAAGCTGGTTTAAGGGGGGTGGGTGGGACAGGTAGAGATGGATAGAGGGCCAGTGATAGGTGGAGATAGCCAAAAGATGTCATAGACAACAGGACAAAGAGGTGTTGAAGGTGGTGATATTATCTAAGGAATATGCTAATTAAGGGTGGAAAGCAGGACAAGCAAGGTACAGATAGCATGGCTGTGAAAGTGGGTTTTAGTAAACTCCTTGTCAAACACCAGGACAGAAATGGAAAGCAATGAAGGTGAACAAGGCAAATACAGTGCCTGGCTATGTCTTGTTAATGTATTAAACAACACCCTATTAGAAAACATGGGTAAGCTTATCTGGACTCCTATCATTGGCCATTGAGATAGTGCCTGCAAGGAGACAAGCCCCTTAATATTTAAGATACAGAGCCAAGTGATTTTGCTGTTGATTGAGGGATCTGAAAATGGCTTGAAAAATGTACCACCAGCCACTTCTACTTGCTCCTCATCTGTCAGCTCAGTAGGAACAAGTGAATGATGAAACCTGGGCCTGCAACCTCCTGCTTTTTCAGGAGCTGCTCCACCATCATCTTCCACTACCTCCTTCACCACAGTGGCTTTCTTGTGTTGGACATGTGGGAGGAAAATGCAGAGCATTAGCATTAATTTGCATGTTCCTTGATTGATGTAGACTCCAGTTACATGTAATGGGTGGAGTACAGAGAGATATCGGAGTCTTGTACTCCCTCATTGTGCACTCTCACTGCACGGCTCCACCTCTGCCAAAGCGACAGTGATGTGGTAGCCTAGGAGCTGAACTGCCTTCTGCTCACTGGTGTGACAGCTCTTTAGCATTCTGGTCCCACCCCTGTTCTCCATTGCTCTCAAATGGGTGTGCCATTTTACCGAGAAAGAGAGAAAGGAAGAAAGATCAGGCCTGCAGTGTCATTGGCAGGAGTTGAGTGCAACAGGTGAAGGTGTGAGAGGGGCAGACTTGTGTAACATTTCAGACCTCTGCTCGTAAGTTACTTGTTAGGAAGCTGCGTCAGCTTAGATCTTAAAATGTTGGGAGATGGAAGGTACCTAAAAATAACTTAGATCTGAAGTGACAGCCTGCAGTGTCGTGAATGTCCTGGGTGAACAAGGAAGAAAGGGAGAGCATGGCAAGTGTCTTACCTTCCCAGCTTTGGTAAGGTTGCTGAATGTTTTGTGAAGACAATTGACTATAGTTAGAGATGACCTTGGTTCAGGGGATTAGGATGTAGACTCAGTTTGGGTGGAGATGAGGAATAGTAGGGGGAAATAAGTCACTAGTAGGAGTGGTCGACAGGCCCCCCAACAGTAACCACAATGTAGGACAAAGTATACAAGAAGAAATATTGGGTGCTTGTGATTAAAGGAATGACAATAACCATAGGTGACCTTAATCTGCATATAAACTGAAAAAATCAGATTGGCGGTGGTAGTAGTAGCCTGGATGAAGAGTTCATGGCATCAGGTCAAACATGGGGCAAGAAAACCTCCTGCTGATTACCGCATACTGCCCTCCCTCAGCTGATGAACCAGTGCTCCTCCACTTTGAACACCACTTGGAGGAAACACTGAGGGTGGCAGGGGCCCTGAAAGTACTCTGGGTGGGGGACTTCAAGTTACCATCACCAAGAGTGGCTTGGTAGCACTACTACTGACCAGGCTGGCCGAGTCCTAAAAGACATAGCTGTTAGACTAGGTCTGCGGCAGGTGATGAGGCAACCAACAAGAAGAAAAAACATAGTTGACGTCATCCCCACCAACCTGCCTGCTGCAGATGCATCTGTCCATGACATATCAGTAGGAGTTGTGTGGCACTACCACCATGCTAATTAGGATAGATCTCGGTCTAGCAACTTAAGACTAGGCATCCATGAGGCACTGTGGGCCATCAGCAGCAGCAGCAGAATTATACACGAACACAACTATAACCTCATGGCCTGGCATATCCCCCACTCTACCTTTTACCATCAAGCCAGGGGATCAACCCTGGTTCATTGAAGAGTGCAGGAGGGCATGCCAGGAACAGCACCATGCATACCTAAAAATGATGTGTCAACCTGGTGAACCTATAACACAGGACTACTTGCGTGTCAAACAGCATAAGCAGCAAGTGAAAGACAGAGCTAAGCAATTCCACAACCAACGGATCAGATCTAAGCTCTGCAGTCCTGCCACATCCAGTTGTGAATAGTTGTAGACAATTAAACAACTCCCTGGAGGAGGAGGCTCCACAAATATCCTCATCCTCGCTGATGGGGAAGCCCAGCATATCAATGCAAAAGGTAAGGCTGAACTAGTTGCTACGCTCTTCAGCCAGAAATGCCAAGTGAATGATCTATCTCGGCCTCCTCCAGAGGTCCCAGCATCACAGAAATGGTTGAAGGCACTGAATAGTGCAAAGGCTATTGGCACTGACAATATTCTGGCAATAGTACTGAAGATTTGTGCTCCAGAACTTTTCGAGCCCCTAGCCAAGCTGTCCCAGTACAGCTACAACACTGGCATCTACCCGACTATGTGGAAATGCCCAGGTATGCCCTGTACACAAAAAGCAGGACAAACCCAATATGGCCAATTACCGCCCCATTAGTCTACTCTCGATCATCAGTAAAGTAATGGAAGGGGTCATCAACAGTGCTATCAAGCGACTCTTGCTTAACAATACCCTGCTCACTGACCCCCAGTTTGGGTTCCACCAGGGCCACTCAGATCCTGACCTCATTACAGCCTTGGTTCAAACATGGACAGAAGAGCTGAACTCGTGAGGTGAGACTGACTGCCCTTGACATCAAGGCTACATTTGACTGACTGTTGAATCGAGGAGCTCTAACAAAACTGGAGTCGATGAGAATCAGGGGGGAAACACTCCACTGGTTGGAGTCACACCTAGCACAAAGGAAGATGATTGTGGTTGTTGGCGGTCAGTAATCTCAGTTCCAGGACATCACTGTAGGAGTTCCTCAGGTAGCATCCTTGGCCCAACCATCTTCAGCTGCTTCATCAATGACCTTCCTTCCATCATAAGGTCAGAAGTGGGGATGTTCACTGATGATTGTTCACCATTTGCAACTCCTAAGATACTGAAACAGTCAATGTCCAAATGCAACATGACCTGGACAATATCCAGGCTTGGGCTGACAAGTGCCAAGTAACGTTCGTGCCACACAAGTGCCAGGCAATGACCATCTCCAACAAGAGAGAATCTAACCTTCGTCCCTTGACGCTCAGTGGCATTAGCATCACTGAATCCCACACTATCAGCATCCTGAGAGTTACCATAGAGCAGAAACTGAACTAGACTAGCCATATAAATACTGTGGCTCCAAGAGCAGGTCAGAGGCTAGGATTAGTGCAACGAGTAACCCAGCTCCTGACTCCCCAAAGCCTGTCCACAAGGCACAAGTCAGGAGTGTGATGGAATACTCCCCACTTGCCTGGATGAGTGCAGTTCCAACAACACTCGAAGCTTGACACCATCCAGGACAAAGCAGCCTGCTTGATTCGCACCCCATCCACAAACATTCACTCCCCCCACCACCGACACACAGTAGCAGCAGTGTGTACCATCTACAAGATGCACTGCAGGAATGCACCAAGGCTTCTTAGCCAGCACCTTCCAAACCCACGACCACTACCATCTAGAAGGACAAGGGCAGCAGGTAGATGGGAACACCATCGCGTGGAAGATCCCCTCCAAGCCACTCACCATCCTGACTTGGAAATAGATTGCCGTTCCTTCCCTGCCGGTGGGTCAAAATCCTGAAACTCCCTTCCTAACAGCACCTTGGGTGTACCTAAACTACATGGACTTCAGCGGTTCAAGAAGGCAGCTCACCATCACCTTCTCAATGGCAACTCGGGATGGGCAATAAATGCTGGCCCAGCCGGCAAAGCCCTCATCCCATGAATGAATGGGGAAAAAAAGAAAAATCACTCCAATTAGTTTTTGGAAACTGAAACTGAGCACTCATTCCACAGGAATATCAATTAAAACAGAACAGAAAAATGCTGGAAAATCTCAGCAGGTCTGGCAACATCTGTAGAGAGAGGAACAGAGTTAACGTTTCGAGTCCAATATGACTTATCTTAGGTACGCCTCTTCAACTAAAATACAAGTCTGTTTACTGTATTGTGGAGATTACTTACAAATGTGCCTTATCCTTAACAGAACTTGTTTGATATAGTTTTAAAAGTCTGGTAACAGTAATGCTTTGGGCAAGGAAAGACAATAGATCTTGCTTGCTCTTTCAAAGCACCCATCAATTTCTTGCTGTGACAAAAACAAAAATTGCTGGAAAAACTCAGCAGGTCTGACAGCACCTGTGGAGAGAAAGAGTTAACATTTCGAGTCCAGATTACTCTTCTTCAGAACGCTTTTTAAATTAATTTTCTTGCTGTGGTTCTGCAACTGATATCCCTGCATCTTCCTGCATTGTTGAACAATTTACTATGTTATGTCCAGAATTTAAGCATAAGGAGACGTATTTGCAAATTAAATGTAACAAAAGAAAATAGGAAATGCAAGAGAATTTTTTTAAATTTCAAAGGTTGGGCAGTGCGTGGCACAGATTACTGTACCAGCATGAGTAGCAGAACAAGGAACCATAATGGGCTTCAAGAAAGAACAAGAAACAGATGGGCTTCTGAGTTCTAACACAGGATCATTGACCTGTGGCATTAACTCTAATGCGGCCTCCATAGATATTACCTGACCTGCTGAGTGTTTCTGGCATTTTCCTACTTTTGAAATTTGTCGCATTTACAGCAATTTGCTTTTGTATGGGATTGAGTTATTGGAATGCTGTGAATAGGTGGTTTAGATGGTCTCTTGCCTGTGTTATTGTAATACGGCTGCTTAATGATTAGCTAATGTATTTCAAGTTGAATTAGCCAAATTGTATAATCCCACTGATGTCCTTCACGATAACCTTTTTTGGAGTAGTTAAAAGGTAAAGGCCTGTACCAAAAAAAGGGCCTACTTAAAAAGGCAAACAAAAGTGTACATCGGAATTTAAATTTGGAGCCACTATAATATATTTCCTTACAGAATTCATGTGAATGCTGCTGCAAATATAAGCCCCTCATTTTACACAAAAGCATCTCTTATTACGGTAGTTTCAAAATTGCTTGATGAGAGCTGTTAGTTATGTGATTTGAATATCCTTGGCTTTCAACAGACCAACCTAATGGTATTAAGAGGCCATTTGTTTCTGACATTAGCAAAAACTCCTGTCAGGATCATATGGTTGGTTTATGCAGTCACAACTGGTTTGGAGCAGACATTTAGAAGCCGGGTTTAGAAGCAGTTTGCACAGCGTATTCTCTGGAGATTCCATTCTGAGCTCCAATACTAAGGTAAGATTTTCAGCTGAGGATGCATGTTTACATTTGACTGTTTTATTAGTCTGAAATTCTGCAGCAATATATTTGCAGACTTGTCTCAAACACATAACCTAGTTCGGGTCACATAGGTGAAAGTGAATGAGATTTGCCACAGCTCAATCTAATTTTTGACCCAGCATCTCCCTCTGCTTTCCAATGAAATTTGGTGCAGGAGCTTCCAGTTTATAATTGGAAGATGTGTAATGAAGTGTCATAAATCTCAGGAGGATTAAATTGATTATTATAATACAATAATAGTCTTGTTCAAATTCTGCTTCCTACTGGTGTTGCCAGGTAGCTTACTGAACAGTATTCCAAGTAGAGTGCGGGGTGGGGTGGGGGGAATTGGGTAGTTAGACAGAAGAGAAGCTGTTTAATGTGGAAAATCTGACACAGGCTTGTTGCACTTGTGTTTCCAAAACTAGTATCTAGTCAATCAGTACAAAATGGGACACAATGTTCTTGTTAAAATGGGAACAGCCTCCTCTAAGCTCCAGTTGAAGCTCTGCAGCTGATTTGTGCTGGTGCATGAAATGTTTGCTGCCAAATTGACCTTTTAACAATTTTTTTGAAAAGACAAATTTTAGTGCATGTTCTTTCTAATAAAAGAAGTGTTTTTGCAAGGACTATGAATGCTATGTTTTAATTGTTTAATTGAACAGTTGAGCTAGCTACCCTAATCAATATACAAGTTAAATATTTAAGGCACTGTGTGCTCATTTTGTATCAGGAGTTTTTTTCCAAACTTGATACTTAACAGTGTAAATTCAAAGCAGAAATCCTAGCATAGAACCGTGATTCAGCAAGTCAGCCTCCAGAGATTCAACTAAGAATATAAGTGTTGTGCCACTTTCAGAATAAACAGTTTTGAGCCAAAATCCCAAGAAGCCAGGTTTACTGTATTGGAATTGCCCTATCTACTCTCAGCTGTGTTAAATAGATTTTAAGGAAGAGTAGCAAGAGTAAGCATTGGTCCCTTAGAGGGTAAGACTGGGGAATTAATAATGAAGAAATGGCAGAGACTTTGAACAAGTATTTTGTATGTCTTCACAGTGAGAGACAGTGAAAACATCCCAAGAATAGTAGAAAATCAAGAGGCAAAGGAGAGGAACATAAACGATCACTTAAAAAAAAGTACTAGGAAAACTAATGGGAGCAAAAGCTGACAAGTTCCCTGAACCTGATGGCCTGCATCCTAGGGTCTTAAAGGAAGTGCCTGCAGTGATACATTGACAGTGGATGCATTGGTTGTAATCTTCCAAAATTCCCTAGATTCTGGAAAGTCCCTGCGGATTGGGAACCACCAATGTAACAGCACGATTCAAGAAAGGAGGGAGACAGAAAACAAGAAACTATAGGCCAATTAGTCAATGGGAAAAATGCTAGAATCCATTATTAAGGAGGTAGTAGTAAGACATTTAGAAAATAATGATACAATCAGGCGGAATCAACATAGTTTTGTGAAAGGGCAAATTTGTTTGTTAAATGTATTAACAGTCCTTTGAGGAAAATCTCTTGCCACCTATCCGTAAGCAAAAGGTATTTTTCACGTATGCGATAGTGTGGTTTCCCAATCCTTTGGTTTGCGTGATCCAATTTACTAATAATCCGTAGCAAGGTTAGTTTATTTCACGTTCAGAAACCTGGTGGTGGAGTGTCCTTAACTTCCGACTCCAAACAAACACACACACACAGGCGCACAAAAGGGGCAATCGAGAAAAGGAGTTTTACAGTACAAAACCACAGAAATGAATATTAGCTCACGTGATTTCCAGAGTCCGAGAAGTCAAAGTTCAGAGGGTGTTTCCTTTGTGGCAGGGTTCATTTTCAATGAGTTCCTGGTTAGAGATAACAATATGTAAATCCTTGAAACGAATGATGCTGCAGCATGATGGACTTCTGTGTTCGGACCATTTGACAGGCATTCACAGAATCATAATCACAGTGCAGAAGAGGCCCTTCAGCCCATCGAGTCTGCACCAACACGTGAGAAACACCTGACCTACCTACCTAATCCTATTTACCAGCACTTGGCCCATAGCCTTGAATGTTATGACGTGCCAAGTGCTCATCAAGGTACTTTTTAAAGGATGTGAGGCAACCCGCCTCCACCACCCTCCCAGGCAGCGCATTCCAAACCGTCACCACCCTCTGGGTAAAAAAGTTTTTCCTCACATCCCCCCTAAACCTCCTGCCCCTCACCTTGAACTTGTGTCCCCTCATGACTGACCCTTCAACTAAGGGAAACAGCTGCTCCCTATCCACCCTGTCCATGCCCCTCATAATCTTGAACACCTCGATCAGGTCGTCCCTCAGTCTTCTCTGTTCCAACGAAAACAACCCAAGTCTATCCAACCTCTCTTCATAACTTAAATGTCTCGTCCCAGGCAACATGCTGGTGAATCTCCTCTGCACCCCCTCCAGTGCAATCACATCCTTCCTGTAATGTGGCAACCAGAACTGCACACAGTACTCCTGCTGTGGCCTCACCAAGGTTCTATACAACTCCAACATGACCTCCCTACTTTTGTAATCTATACCTCGATTGATAAAGGCAAGTGTCCCATATGCCTTTTTCACCACCCCGCTAACATGCCCCTCCGCCTTCAGAGATCTATGGACACACACACCAAGGTCCCTTTGTTCCTCAGAACTTCCTGGTGTCATGCTGTTCATTGTCAAATTACTCCTTTCATTGATCAGAGACTTTTAAAATCAAGCGGGCTTCATGGAGCTGAGGTGGTAACCAACTGCCTATTCAGTCCAGCTGCTGGTGTTCTGTCCAGTTGATAAAACAGTAGTCTACAGATTTTTCAGTTCTCAAAGGCAAATAGAGATTTCAAAATGGCCACTTGAGTCACATGACCATCTTTTTCCACAATGACTTCAAAAGAGATGTTTATCCAGTGTTTGGAACTGGCTTTGATTTCAGGACTGATAATGCCCCAGTCATTAGTTGTTGAAAGAGTTACCATCCATATCGAGGGTCTGGTGTTGGGAAGCCATTGTCTAGGCAGATCCGCTGACTTTGCTTGCAAGGTGAGAATGTCAGATGCAAATAGCACCCCTTTGAAATGGGCCTGGACAGTCCCGGGTATGATATGAGTCTGTTAGCAGCTCTGTCGGCGTGATGAGTTCTGATGTGCAAATCTCCTGTTCTTTCGTGATTGAGGGGTCTGCACAATGAGCCTCAGAAGCTGAGGAAAAAATTCCTTTGTTCCTGCAGCTTCTGGGGGTTGCTCCCAGACAAAGGACCAACACTGGTCATGTTTAGCAGCCATATTTTTTGTTTCAGCAGAAAGTCAATGTTCAAAAATGGCAAAAGAAAGTTCTGGATTTCTTTTCATATCACATGGAACACAGCCATAAGTGTTCATAGTATTGGGGATGCTATATTAGCATGGTTAGAGGATTGGCTAACTAACAAGAAACAGAGTCGGGATAAATGTGTCAGTTGTAGGTTGGCGAACTGTAACCAGTGGAGTGCTACGGGAATCAATGCTGGGACTCCAACTGCTTATGATCTATGTTAATGACTCGAATGAAGGAATAGAGTATATCACAGCCAAATTTACTGATGATACAAAGATTGGTAGGAATGCTAGTTGTGAGGAGGCTACAAAGGGCAGAATCTTGTGGCATTGGAGGTCTCGCCTGCCAGATGGAGAGTTGGCAAGAGAGCTGCGGTGCCTCTCTTTGGGAGGCCCGCTGAACCACAAGCCACATCAGGCATTGGCAAGGCCACCTTTGGGCCTTCCCCTGGAATCAAAACCCAGAGGGCAGAAGTCTCACCTCTTGCACTCAGCAGTGTCACTGAGGAGGCCATGTCTGCTGCCAGGAGGACACCCCCTGGAGTCCTGGGATAGCAGAGGACCCAGGCCACTGTTAAGTAGTGGGGGAGTGTGGGTCGAGGGGAGGAGGAGTGTATGTTTGCAGGGTAGTGGTCACAGGGTGAGGTGGTATTGGAGGTGACTCTCATAGGCTCTTCCCCGCCACCAGTTCTGCCCCCCCCCCCTCCCCCAACTCGAGTGACAAGCAGTCTCACCTGTTGTGCGTGCCATATGGCAACAGACCCGCTTACATTTGGTTAATCCCCAGCAGCGAGGCCCTTAAGTGGTTTTTAATTGGCTTCCTTCCTTCCATCATAAGGTCAGAAGTCGGGACGTTCGTTGATGATTGCACGATGTGCTGCACTATTTGCAACTCAGATACTGAAACAGCCCATATGCAAATGCAGCAAGACCTGGACAATATCCAGTCTCGGGCTCACAAGTGGCAAGTAACATTTTGCACCACATAAGTGCCAGGCAATGACCATCTCCAATAAGAGAGAATCTAATCATCATCCCTTGACATCCCCCACTATCAACACCCTGGTGGTTACCATTGACCAGAAACTGAACTGGGCTAGCCATATAAATACTGTAGCTACAAGAGCCTGTCAGAGGCTAGGAATCCTGCGACGAGTGACTCCACCTCCTGACTCCCCAAAGTCTGTCCACAATCTACAAGGCACAGGAGTGTGATGGAATACTCCCCAATTGCCTGGATGAGTGCAGCTCCAACAGCACTCAAGAAGCTCGACATCATCCAGAACAAAGCAGCCTGCTTGATTGGCACCCCTTCCACATACATTCACTCCCTCCATCACCAATACATAGTGGCAGCAGTGTGTACCATCTGCAAGATGCACTGCAGGAACTCGCCAAGGCTCCTAAGGCTGCACTTGCCAAGCCCATGACTGCTACCATCTAAAAGGACAAGGGAAGCAGGCACATGGGAACATCACCTCCTGCAAGTTCCCCTCCAACCTACTCACCATCCAGACTTGAAAATATATTGCTGTTCCTTCACTATTGCTGGTTCAAAATCCTGGAACTCCCTTCCTTATAGCACTGTGGGTGTACCTACACCACATGGACTGCAGTGGTTCAAGAAGGCAGCTCATCACCACCTTCTGAAGGGCAATTAGGGATGGGCAATAAGTGCTGACCTTGCCAGTTATGCCTACATCCCAAGAATGAATAAAAAAAGGACCTCCATTGGCTTACCTGCCCAGAGCTTAATTCGGACAGTGGTGGAAATGTCCGGAGGGTTCAGGTAGGCCACCACCCCACTTAATTACATGCTCTTCCCATCTCCAAGCTTGCCACCAGCAAGAGCAGAAGATTTCGCCCAAAGAGTCTGCAAAGGGTTAAGTAGATTGGCGGAAATTTGGAAGATGGGAAAATGTGAGGTTGTCCACTTTGGCAGGAAGAATAGAAAAGCAAACAGGGAGAGACTGCAGAATGCAGTGCAGAGGGATCTGGGTATCCTTGTACACAAATCACAATAAGTTAGCATGCAAGTACAGCAAATAATTTGGCCTTTATTGCTGGGATTGTGTATAAAAGTAGGAAAAGTCTTTGCAACAGCTCTACAGGGCTTTCATTAGGCCTCACCTGGAGTACCATGTTTTGCTTTGGTCTCCTTACTTAAGGAGGGACCTACTTGCCTTTGAAGCAGTTCAGAGAAGTTCACTCAGCTGATTCCTGAGATGAAGCGGTCATCTTGTGAAGTAAGGTTGAGCCTATACCGTTTGGAATTTAAAAGGATGAAAGGTGATCTTATTGAAACACAAGATTTTGGGCTGAATTTCATGCACCCCTATTGGTATGTTTAAAGGTGGTGGGAAGTAAAACTCAGCAAGTGACTGCCCGCTGACAACTTGCTGGTCTCCCGACCTGTTTTCCAGTTTACAGGGGTCGGGCAGGTAGGTGGCAGGCAGGCTTGGACCTGTTGAGGGCCTTGAGTGGCTAATTAATGTTCACTTATGGGCCTCATTCCGCCCCCGCCACTGTTTTACTCGTGACATGGGGTAGCCATGCCAAGCGGCTGGCCCGACAGCTTTTACTGCATGTTCTGGTGTCAGGCAAAGGTGGGGGGAACCTCCTTTGCGACTCCTCTGTATCCATTGGAAGCACCACTCCCCAGACCCCTCATAATTTTTTCCCCCAACTCCCTTCATCAGCCCTGCTGAGGTCTGTTACCCTGGCCCTGCTGGTACTCCAGACTTGCCTGAAGTCCATCCTCTGGCTCCTCTCCTTCGGGGACTGGCTGTAGTCCCAGCAGTGGCCACCACTGAAGCCTAGCACTACTGGGTCTACAGAACTGCCAGCTCGTCCAATTGGCCAGTAAATCCCTAGGGTGAGACTTCCTCCAGTTCATAGCACCCTCGCCTTTGAATCAGAGGGTTGTGGGTTCATGTCCCACTCCCGGAAACCAAGAACTGTGATTGTACTCGAAGACGAGTTGCAATCTGTGACTGTTGGTAACTCGAAAGAGTTTCCTCCCCAGATGGGGGAGGAACAGCCTACTGAGCATAACATGGCTGCAGGACAGTTGGCTTTTTTGTGGGAGGGCTCCTGACCTACACTTCAGCTGGGGGAGGTTGGGGAAATCACAGTGCCCTGTCAAGTCCTCAGAGGGGTTTGACAGGGTAGATGCTGGGTGGCTGTTTCCTCTCGGGGGTGAATATAAAACCAGAGGAGACAATTTAAAAATAAGACTGGGATAAGAAGGAATTTCCTCAGAGGGGTGTTAATCTTTGAAATCCTCTTCCACAGAGAGCAGTGAAGCTGGGTAATCGAATATATTCGAGGCTGAGTTAGATAGATTTTTGATCGACAAGGGAGTTAAGTTATGGGGGGCAGGGAAGAAAGTGGAGTTAAGGCCTCATTCAGATCAGCCATGATCTTATTGAGTGGAGGAGCAGGTTCGAGGGGCCAAATGGCCTGCTACTCCTGTTTCTTGTGATTACTTGAGGCCCAAGCAAGAATATGGTTCAGCCCTGAAGTAGCAGTAATCTCTATCAGTCACAGATAAGTAGAAAAGGTGATGAATAACCGTGGTAGCAGTAATAAAATCTTTTTTAGTTATAAATAAGACCATAAGACGTAGGCTATTCGGCCCATCGAGTCTGCTCTGCCATTCAATGAGATCATGGCTGATCTGGTAATCCTCAACTCCACTTCCCTGCCTTTTTCCCCAGAACCCTTGATTCCCTTACTGATTAAAAATCTGTCTATCTCAGCCTTGAATATACTTAACGACCCAGCCTCTGCAGCCCTCTATGGTAAAAAATTCCACAGATTGACTATCCTCTGGTAGAAGAAATTACTCCTCATGTCTGTTTTAAATGGGCGCCCCCTTATTCTGAGATTATGCCCTCTGGCCCTAGACTCTCCCACAAGGGGAAACAACCTCTCCGCATCTACCCTGTCAAGCCCCCTAAAAATCTTATAGGTTTCAATAAGGTCGCCTCTCATTCTTCTAAATGAGCACAGGCCCAAACTACTCGACCTCTCCTCATAAGAAAATCCCTCCAATAACTACACTTCAAAAGTACTTTATTGTCTGTAAAGCACTTTGAGATGTCCTGACTCATGAAAGGTTGTTTTTCTCCTTTTCCCTCTCTTCTTTTTCTTTTTGGATTTAGGTGGTTTGGGGAAAATTCAGGTGGACTCCCAGGGTACAAGAGATTTACTAGCTTTTACAACCTTTCTTAACTCTATTTCCCAGTGTGTCTGCTCCACTCCATTCTTTTGCCTCTGGCAACCCCTGCTCTGTCTTTAGTGGCAGCCAACAGCCATTTTTGTCCTACATTTGAATGGTGACACCCTTACTATCTCTTTCCCACTCCCTCAAAAACCTCTTCCAACATTGGTCACCCTCCTAACCCATGTTTGGCTGCTACTTAAGTACATTGGGACGTTTTCTACTTTATAAATGACCAAAATATGTTGCTCTGTTGATAGAAGAAATTAAATGTTCAGAATAACTTAAGACCAAATTGCTATCTGTTTATTGGGAGTTTTAAGTAAGATAGATTTATTCTGTCACTGACCATCTATACATTTTGTATAGAAACTTTACAGAACAAGTATGCCACAACTTGTCAAAGAATAGCATATTGATTTGGAAATTGAAATTTTCATGGAAGAATTTATTTTATATCTCAAATGTTGAAGCAGAAGGTTTAATTATACTTCAATAGGTAAACCATTACAGTGGTGAGACTACTGGGCCATACACCTAATTTTAGTAGACTTTAGTATGAAAGTAGAGTGCTGTTACTAGGATTATATGGAGTTGTAGTACATATATGCTGTAAGAAAATCATTTGCCTTCTGTTTGGTTTTAATCAAATTATTCTTACTGATACAACAACCCTAGTGTTGTACAGCTCCTAATGCTCTCTCCAAATAAACTCTAGTAGGATATGCTTTGCTGAAATCAGATTAAAATTAATTCCTATAGTGCAGCTGTGTGACAGCTTCACATACTTTTGCATGCTAACAAGGTCCTAATGAGCAACAGTGACGAGATTATGTAGCTGCTTGATATCACAACTTGCCCATCAACTTTTGCTGAAGTACAAAATGGAGCATGCATTTTTTTTCACTTACGCCTGTGGTCAACCTTTTAATGTTGCTTTTTGTATTCAGCAAGACTTGTGCTAGCACCACCAGTTCCTTGTGTACGTTGCAGAACTGACTGTAACCCAGTTAAACCTCCCAGTTTAAAAAAAAATCGGACACTTCAGGTTTAAAACAAATATGTCCTGCTGTGTGTCAGGAGCCAGTGGTGATAGCACAAGTTTTGTTAATCATTCTGTATGCATGTTGAAGTTTTTGTGGCTATTTTTTTAGCCACAAAATTATTCAATTTTTAACGACAGTTGAAGGATTTTGGTTTAAGAGTTCTTGTCCATCAGTGTTTCTAATATGGTTATATAGTGCGGGCAGACGACAGTAATTGTAATTTCCTTTGAACATTAATATAATAGGAAATTGATAAAATATACGTCAGCCAACTTGTTCACTTAACGTTTGCTATACAGCAAACACATGGCAAGAAGGGAACATTGTTTTGATTATCCCAAGATGTTGTATTGCACATGGGAATCAAATGGCATAGAATGAACAAAGCAAGTAATGTGTTTCTTGGGAATAAATGTGAATCAAACATTTGTACATTTTTTGCTCTCTCCTGTTGATTTGTTTTCTGTTATCATTATCAGCATAATTTCTGCCAGTTGCAGTCTCAGCATTTGATGACTGAAGCAAAGAGGGAGGCTAAAGTTTTTTTTCCCCCAGTTTCTTGGGTCTGCTTGGGGCACCTACCTTTCCTGATATGAGTGAACATAACTGTTAAGGATCCTCCATTTTTTTTCAACTAGTCCAAAAGAGGTGCTTCAAACAATGGTCATGGACGCTGCCCTTCCAGTGTCTCCTGTCTGTGCAAAAGTCCTGGTGTCCACATGATATGGCCAAATGTGTTCCCACTTGTTTTGTGGGAGATTGTGGACCTTTGCCTACTCATGCTATCCCAATCTGTATAGCATGTTGAAGCATCAATTCTCCATCTTTTTACAGATTGAATGCTGAACATCGGGGACACTAATATCAACACCTATACTTCCTTTTGACAATGTGTGTATATTTTTGTGTGGAATTGACTAGTATTTTTGATTAAGTACTGCATAGCCATATATTTTGCATTGGTGTTTGCCAAGGAAGAAGACTTTGACGAAGCCATGATAAATGAGGAGATTACTGGTATACTGGATGAGATAAAAATAGAATGAAGAGAAACAATACATGCTAAATGGTACAGTTTGACACTGGGCGCAAGAAGCAAGACCTGGGGTATATTGTTTATGCATAAATCCTTGGAAGGGACAGGACCGGTTAATTGAAGCACTTAATAAAACATATTGGATCCTAGGCTTTTTAATAGTGGCGTAGAGCACAAAGCCCGGAGTTTAGCCCTCACTGGAAGATTGTGTCCAACTTTGGGCAGCACACTTTAGGAAGCTATGAAGGCTTTGGAAAGGATACTGAAGAGATTTACAAGAATGGTTCTTGAGATGAGGGATCTCCATAATGTGAATGAACTGCAGAAGGTGGGATTGTTCTCCTTAGAGCAGAGACAGCTGAGAGGAAGTTTGATAGAGGTGTTTAAAATCCTGAAGGGTTTAGAGGGAGGAAATAAAGAGAAACTGTTCAATGGCTTATGGGTCAATAACGAGATGGCACACATCTAAAGTGATTGGCAGAAGAACCAGAGGTGACATGAGGAAAAATTGTATTGTGCAGTGAATGGTATTGAACCAGGTATTTTGCATTGGTCTTCACTAAAGAGGATTCAAGTGACATCCAGAAATAGCTGTAAATCAGGAAGAAGGGAGAGAGGAACTCAGGAAAATCACCATCACCAGAAAAGAGCAAATTATTGACGCTGCGGGCTAACAAACCCCTGTTTCTTGATGGACTTCATCCTAGGATCTTGAAAGAAGTGGCTGATGAGATAGTTGATGAGCTGGTTTTAATTTTATAAAAACTCCCTGGATTAGAGAAGATTCCATTAGATTGGAAAATAGCAAATGTAACTCCTTTATTTAAAAAGGTGGGGAGACAGAAAGGAAACTACAGGCCAATTAGTGTAACATCTGTCATAAGGAAAATGTTAGAAGATGTTGTTATAGCAGGGCACTTAGAAAAATTCAAGGCAATCAGGCAGAGTCAACATGTGAAAGGGAAATCATGTTTAACCAATTTATTAAGAGTTCTTTGAAGGAGCCACATGTGTTGTGGATAAAGGGGAACCGGTGGATGTACTGTACTTGAATTTCCAGAAGGAACTTGATAAGGTGCCACATCAAAGGCTATTGCAAAAATTAAAAGCTCATGGTGTAGGGGGTAACATATGGTCTTCTAGAAAAATCTTCTATCCATGACAGTAAGTCTTTTTCTGGTTGACAGAATGTGACAAGTGATCTGCTACAGGGATCAGTGCTGGGGCCTCAAGTTTTTACTGTTTATATAAATGACTTGGATGAAGGGGCCAAAGATATGGTTGCTAAATTTGCTGACAACACAGATAGGTAGGAAAGTAATTTGTGAAGAGGACGTAAGGAGGCTACAAAGTGACATAGATAAGTTAAGTGAGTGGGCAAAGGTCTGGTAAATGGAGTATAATGTGGTGGAAGCAGAGTGTTTGACTATTTTTAAATCAGAGCTAGATAGATTCTTGATAAGCAAGGGGGTGAAAGGTTATCGGGGATTAGCGGGAAGGTGGAGTTGAGGTTACAGTCAGATCCAAGATCTTGTTGAACGGCAGAGCAGACTTGAGGAACTCCTACTAATTCGTATGAAGGTACATATGTATGTGTATACGTTTGAATAGTTAAGATTCAGAATGCACTGCCTGGACACTGGATCAATACTAACTTCCAAAAAGGAATTGGATAAATACTTGAAGAAGAAAAGGTTGCTGGCGTATGAGGAAAGAACAGGAGAATGGGACTAACTGGATTGGTCTTTGAAAAAGCTGGCGCAGAGTCCATGGGCCAGTTGGCCTCATTATGTATTATGATTTACTATGATTCTATTTAACTGATTCAATATTTAGCCGACACAATGGGCAGGAATTTTTGCTTGGTGTGCAGGTGCACACCCAACATGCCCAAGTGTGAAATAAAGCGCATTGACATAGGCCGAGTGTGCAGACGTCAACGTGCGCTCTTGCAATTGTTAGGTCAGTGGGCCCGCACCAGAGCCGGCAATTAAATTATTAGGCAATTAAGTTAACAATTGTCCTGAATTTTTCATTGTCCGTTCAACCTAGTGGTTGATAGGCAGGCGAAAAGGTCAAATGGCCTTTGCATTTTTGAGGAAACCTCATCCACAGGCGGGATGAGGTTTCCTAAAGCAAATAAAAATAAAGTAAAAATTCAACACTTGAATTAAAAACATGTCCCTGCTCATGTGACAGAGTCACATGAGGGGACATTTTTATTTTGATAATTAGTTTTTTTTAAACAGCGCTTCAATCTCCCTGAGGCAGCTCCATGCCTCGGAGATTGAAACACTCTTTCGCGAGCACTCCTCTCCCCGCCCACACTGAGTGCTGCCGCTCACGTTCCACACTGGGCGGGCCTTAATTGGCCCACCTGCGTAAAATCACGGTGCGGTGCCGATCACGGGCAGCAGTTGGCTTCCCAACCACCCTCCCTGGCCCCACCGAGCACCCTTGCCAAGGGCAAAACTCTGCTCAATATTTATTAAACCAATTATTGTAAGGAAGCTGAATGAAAACTTGCTGTTTAAGCACATCATGTTGTTTGTGGCCATCCAAGTTGGTCATTATCTTTATACTGAATCAGAATAATATCTTTTGACTACTTTCTCACTCGTTTTTGTTCAACTCTGAAAAGTGTGTTTGGCAGTGTTTACTGTATATGTGACTCTGTGTACATGAACTATTTGTTTTTATTCCTGCTGATTATGTAATATATGAAAAGTACACATGTAAATACTTACCTAAAAGTCAAAGCAGGCATGGTCTCCCATTAATGAATAGTAATTACTGTAAGGATAAATTATCATCTTGATAGGTTCAGTTGGCAGTAATCAAAAGATTTTGCTTCATGTTTATAACCTGCATCTAAAGAAGCTTTGTTTGCTTCTGTTTTATCCCACAATTACCAGCTTACTGAGTCAGAATCTTAATACAAGCCTAACGAGTTTTTAATTTTAAAGCATATTTGTATTTTAACAACCCGCAAGACAGGTTGAAGTGGTTACTGCTGAAACACTTAATTGTACCCACGTTGCTGAGGAAAAGGTGCAGGAAGTGCTAGATGTTAGTTATAGCCTGATAAGTAGAATAACTCGAAGAATATAAAATGCAGAAATTTGATTGGTGTTGGGAGCATGCAATATAACTGAAGGGTGAGTCAAAGCATAAGTTCTTAATGTTGCGCACCCACTGTACCTAGTTTGTATTTTTCTAAATACAGTAATGTTGACATTTTCTTTTTCAAAGCAACAAACACTGGTCATACGGCTTGAACAAAATTATCTGAGGATTAACATTTTGGGTGTGGTATGATACAGACTTTGTAGTGGCACTTAGTAAATTGGATGCATTCATTAAGTAATCCTATGACTGAATTGCCAAAATATCTTCCAGGTACTGGCAGTCACTTCAGATAAAAGTTTGTCGAGTTTCCAGTTAAACTGCAGCTCTAAAAGCATTATTTATTTCTTTCTCTTTCTAGTGGTTCAACAGCTCCTTTCAGCACACTTTTATGGAGTTTGTGAGAAACAGCAGTGGCTATTGCCCAGCACAACATAGCATCTTTGCAGACAAGTAAATCTGTGCAAGAACCTGAAGACCACCACTTTGGATTAACCATCAAAAGTCTTTTTTGACAAGATTAGGAGAGATAACAAACTTGGCCTTTTCACTATCTCCAGTTGCATTCTTACTGCCTTGAAATGCATCTCCAAATGGGGTGACTGGACTGCTGAATGTCGAATTCTTCATGTTTTGAAGGAGAGTGCAAAGCAAGAGGTGAAAAAAGGGGGACTGATTTGAAAAGATTCAAAGAAGAATATTTCCTTCTGTTGCTGCAATAAGAAATCTACAATCCTATGAAGACATTGCGCATGTATTAACTTGGAGAGATTGGGATCATTTGCTGACCTTGTACTAATATACTCCTGTGCCACTGGTTCCAGCCCCATGGCTCGTATGAATCGCCCTGCGCCAGTGGAAGTTAGTTACAAACATATGAGGTTTCTCATTACCCACAATCCTACAAATCCCACACTGAGCGCATTTATAGAGGTGAGTCTTGAAATGCTAAACAATGTTTATAGTTTACAGCATTATTCAAGAGTAAACCAATATCTGTTCAAATTAAAACTCTAAATGTGACTGAATGAAAAACCACCATGTGATGATGAGTTTTTGGCTCCTACCAATACATACTTCAGATAACGGTGCCTTTTGGTGATCCCAAAATTTACCTTTTGTGATTTTTTGTGTGTGTGTGTGTATCCTGTGTATTCGTGGGATCCTTGAAATAAAAACAGTAATAAAGATGCACAGTTAGTTGGTCAATATCTAGAATTGCAAAGAAACTGAAGCACAGGAGCAAACTGTTTGGCCCAACTAGCCATGCTGCTGTTTATCTTTCTCAAATGCTCAACCAATTCCCTTTGCCTTCAACAATTTATCTGAACTCTTCTTAAATATTGACTTAGCCCCTACTTCAGCCGCTAACTCTGGTAATGGATTCCAAACCTCATAACCATCTGTACAAAGGGGGACAACAAACCTTCTCCTGCTCTCTGTCTTCAATTTCTAGTGGAGTGCCACAGGAATCAGTGTTGGTGCCTCAACTATTTACAATCACTATTAATGACTTGGATGAAGGGACTGAGTGTACTGTAACCAAATTTAATGATGATACAAAGGTGGGAAAGCAAGTTGTGAGTCTGACACAACCTGTGAAGGGACATAGATAGGTAAGTGAGTGGGCAAACAATTTGGCAGGGGGAGTATAATGTGAAATTATCCATTTTGGCAGGGAGAATAGAAAAGTTGAATATTATTTAAATGGAGAGAGGCTGCACGATACTGTAGTACAGAGGGATCTGGGTGTCCCTGGACATGAATCTCAAATAAGTTAGTATGCAGGTGCAACCAGTAATTAGGAAGGCAAATGGGAAGTTGGAGTTTAATGCAAGGGGAAATGGAGTATAGGTGTAGGGAAGTCTTGATAGAACTGTACAGGGCATGGTGAGACCACACTTAGAGTATAGTTTACAGTTTGGGTCTCCTTATTTAAGGAGGGATATATTTGTGTTGGGGGCAGTTCAGAGGAGGTGCAACAGGTTGAATCCTGGGATGAAGGGCTTGTCTTAAGAGGATAGGTTGGGCTAATACTCATTGGAGCTTAGAAGAATGAGAGGTTATTAAAACATAAGATTCTGAGGGGACTTGATGGGGTAGATGTTGAGAGGATGTTTCCCTTTAGAATCTAGAACTAGGAGTAGAGTGATATGTCTTAACTGCATCAAGTGTAAAAAGCACCGCATTTGAGGTAGGGAAAAAGGTCCCTAAAGGAATAAAATAATGAATAAACTCTATTTCTGTAGTCCAATACACCTGATGTAGAATTGGACCTTTTTTTTGGAAAAGGCAAAAGGAACATGTTCAGTGCTGGATGCTTTCTTCATAAATGGCCCACTGAAAACTCATAAAGTAAGATGTCCTGCTCTGTCCAGAAATTCAGTGGATCAGGCGTAGTCAACTGTCTGCCTTGCAGTTAAATTGGCACAATCCCCAGTCTAGATGTGCAATGGAATTATGTGATACCATCTTTGAATATGTTTATTTAAAAATATACAGTTGCTTTGAAAAAAAAATGGAATTAAATTAAAATGAGCCTAAAGTAACAGAAAAACACACAACCTGGCACTATAGAACCAATGTGCAGACCTGTTGCTATTAACAGTTTATTTGCCCTGATTTCAAACTAATTTCTCTATATTGCTGGGTCAAAATCCTGGAACTCCCTCCCTAACAGCACTGTGGCTGTACCTGCACCACATGGACTGTAGTGGCTCATAAGGCAACTCACCACCACCTTCTCAAGTGCAAATAGGGATGGGCAACAAATGCTGGCCTAGCCAGCGAATCCCACAACCTGTGAAAGAATATAAAATACAGTGCTGGTTTAGCCAAGAATTCTATTCCTTAGCGTTATTTAACCAGTGCTGCAATCCCACCTCGTTAGGTCAAGATGCATATTTGGGCCTTGACAGGAACTTTGCACTGCAGAGAACCAGCTAATTTTAATTTTGGGGTTCCAAAGAAGAGCCATATTGGACTTGAGATGTTAACTGTCCCTCTCAGATGCTGCCAGACCTGCTGAGTTTTTCCAGCACTTTCTGTCTTTATTTCAGATCTCCAGCATCCTCATTATTTTGCTTTCATCTAACTTGGAAGCATCTCCATTGAAGGAGGCAGAATTTTGAGAAAGTCTGTCACAAAAATAATGTTTCTGCTTTGTCACCTCAGGAAAAGGCAGAGTTTATAAGGTTTCATAGGTAATGAGAATCTCTTTTTGGGTCTTCAGAATCTCCATTGGTGTTTTCTTGTACTAAATAGAGAAAATGATTAGTTAAGGACAAGACACCTACTTTAAAAGGTGTAAAACTGTGGCAGGATATAATTCTGGAGCCATTTTTCAAATGCGAATAGCTTTTTCCAATTTACTGGATTAAGGCTATTAATGTAGATAAAAACATTTCATAAACAGCCAACTGTTCCATCAGTCCATTATGGATCTTTATAGTTCTACATCTCTCTAGTTCAGTGTTCCACAAATTCTTCAAATTGAGCCTTGGAGACCTGGTGTAATAATCTAGGTAGGTTAGGAAAAGATTGGGTTTTAGTTATGGATCCTAAAGATCTTCACACAGACAATTCTTTATTACTATAATTCTGATGAAAGGTCTGTCCAAAATGTAATCCTATTGCTCTCTTTAAAGTTGACTAAGTTAACTCTTAAGATCTATGCATGAGACTGTGCTTTGGAAAGAGTGCCAACTTGCATCGCGTCATCTGCCAGGACTGAATTTATCCTACTGTTTCGAGGTTTGAATCCATGTCCAGGCAAGAAATAGCTGCTTTGTTTCCCTTTGGAATTTTGAGTGTACATTTTGCATGACTAAGAAAATACTCAGTGTATGATTGTCTACAATTTGGTAGCACGTTTGCATTATTAATTCTTTGTCAGCGGGCAACAGTTTGCATTTGCATTATCATTAAAGTTATTTTGTAAGCCCAAACACTGTCCAGCGTAAACCTCCTTGAAAGTAAAAACAGAAAATTCTGGAAAAACTCAGGCCTGACAGTGCCTGTGGAGAGAGAAATAGAGTTAATGTTTCAAATCTGTATGACCCTTCTTCAGAGCTAAAAAGAAGTAGAAATGTGATGAAATTTATACTGTTTAAAGGGGTTGGAGCACGTGAAGCTGGATAGAAGGCCAGCGATAGGTGGGCACTAAGGAGAGATTGATAAAGATGTCATGGACAAAAAGACAGGGAATGTTAATGGTAGTGATAAGGGCCAAAAGAGGCGCTGATAGCAGCATAAAGACTCCTTAGAGGACTTGGTCTTAAGGCTTCAGTTTGCCAATTCATGGATACAACGGTGCAATTTCAAATTGAATGATAAAATGCTATGAATACTGCAAACTAAACTGTAAAATGTGAAAACTTTAACTTTTCACATCTGCAGTTTTCTCTTGGATAGCTAAAGTTTTAATGCTTGGACAGTATCAATCACACTGGTAGCTGCAGTTAGTAAGAATACTGAGAAATGGTTTCAAACAAACTTATGTAAATTGAATGTCTAGTCAAGCTAAATGGTACTGTTTAGCTTCAGGAGTGGTGAGATGCTTGGAATTTTGTGCTGATTGAGCAGGTCGTGGGTGGGCTGGTTGTCTCCATCATTCTTGACATTGGAGAAAATGATCTCAAAATGGAGGGAAAATTGAAAGGCTGATTTAAAAGGGCATTATCTGAAGAAAATAATGGTTTAATTCTCATGTGCATTTTGGGTATGAAAAGATGTACAAACCCCTTAATTGCAAATATAGTTGGGAATATTAGCATTAAACATCAAAAAGAAATCTCGAAGTATCTAAAGGGAAAATACAAAGGAAAACAGTAAAATCTACATAACACAAGGGACTTGGTTTATAATCTCTGCTAAATGATGACGATTCTAGAGGCTGAGAACATGTAAATAAATTTCTAAAAGGAATGTCATGTTGAATGAACCTTATTGAATTCTTTGAAGAAATAACAGTGAACATAGGCAATGGAGTGGATGTGGTGTATATGGACTATTAGAAGTCCTTCAATTAAAGTAGGAGACTCAAGGCATTTGGATTGGGGAACCAGGTTGCAGAACTGATTTGAAAGATGGTTATAAAACAGAGAACAAAAGACCAGGGTTGAGGGAAGTTTCTCAAGTGACAAAGAGTGCAAGGAATTGTTCTAGGGCCAGTGTGGTTCACCATTTACATTTGTCTTGGGAATTGGAGGTATGATGTTGGAATTTACAGATAACACCGAGTTGGAGGGTATAGAATTCAAGAACCCTCGGCCAATGCCTGCTGTTCATGTGTAACTCAACATTGAACCTTAACTAATTATTCCTGCACTTAGTGAGAGTGACCAAGTTGCCAACTTAACATACTTATTTTAGTGTGTTTGGGGATCATTTCACGGAAGGCCCGCATGCGCACAATCTGTGGCAGGAAACCGTTTCCAATTCTTGGCTTTGTAAAGAGACAAAGGCCGGTGTTTTCACAATAACAGAGAACCTCTCCGTCGTTGCACAAATGGTGGAAGAGGCCCAAATCCGCAAGTCCTGCCCCCAAGCACCATACAACTCCGCAAAGATGAGTGGCAGGACAAATGATTGGACAGAATATAACTAGTCCAACAACAGAAAATGACTAAAAGGGTTAATCAGGAGAAGTAAATTTAGAGTATGAGAGGAAGCTAGCTAGAAATGTCAAAACAGATAGCAAGAGTTTCTGCAGGTACTTTAAAAAGGAAAAGTGTAAGTAAAGTGAGTGTTGGTCCTCTAGAGAGTGACAGTGGGGAGTTAATATTAAACAATGAGGAAATTATGGAAGAAATGAACAAATATTTTGCTTCTGTGTTCACTATAGAGGATACAAAAAATATTCCAGTCATAGCTGCAAATCAGGAGGTGAAAGGGAGAGGAACTTGGTGAAATTAAAATTGCTAGGGAAACAGTACTGAGAAAATTAATGGAGCTGCAGGCTGACAAGTCTCTGGGTCCCGATGGACTACATCATAGGGTCTTAAAAGAGGTGGCTAATGAGGTAGTTGATGCGCAGGTGTTAATGTTCCAAAATTTGCTAGATTCTGGAAAGTTCCATCAGATTGGAAAGTAGCAAATATAACCCCTCTATTCAAGAAGGGAGGGAGGCAGAAAACAGGAAAGTAAAGGCCAGTTAGTTTGACGTCTGTCATAAGGAAGTTGTTAGAATTGATCATTAAGGAGGAAAAGCTCAAAGCAATCGGAAAGAGTCAGCATGGTTTTGTGAAAGAAAAGTCATGTTTAACCAATTATTGGAGTTTTTTGAAGGAGCAACATGCACAGTGGATAAAGGGCAGCCTGTAGATGTGCTGTACTTGGATTTCCAGAAGGCATTTGATAAGGTGCCACATCAAAGGTTATAATGGAAAATAAAAGCACATGGCACAGGGATAGAAGATTGGCTGTCAGAAAGTATGCATAAATGGGTCTTTATCAGATTGGCAGGATATAGCGAGTGGAGTCCCACAGGGTTCTGGTACTGGAGCCTCAACTTTTTACGATTTACATCAATGACTTAGATGAGGGGAGTGAAGACATGGTAGCTAAATTTGCAGATGACACAAAGATTGGTAGAAAGTATGTTGTGAGGAGGATGTGAGGTTGCAAATGGATATAGATTAGGTTGAGTGAGTGGGCAAAGATCTGGCAAATGGAGTTTAATGTGAGAAAATGTGAAGTTCGCTTTAGCAGGAAGAACAAAAAGTAGAGTATTACTTAAATGGAGAATGGCTGCATAATTCTGAGGTGCAGAGGGATCTAGGTGTTCTCGTCAATGAGTCATAAAAAGTTAGTATGCTGATACAGCAATTAATTAAGAAGGCTGATGGAATGCTATCCTTTATTAGAAGAGGGATTGAACATAAAAGCAAAGATGTTATGTTTCAGTTATACAGGGCGTTGGTGAGACCGCACCTCGAATACTGTGTACAGTTTTGGTCTCCTATTTAAAGGAGGATGTAAATGCATTGGAGGTGGTTCAAAGGAGGTTCGGTAGATTGATACCTGGAATGAGTGGGTTGTCTTATGAGGAAACGTTGACAGACTGGGCTTGTTTCCACTGGAATTTAGAAAAGTGAGAGGTGATATGATTGAAGTATGTAAGATCCTGAACAGCCTTGACAAGGTGGACGTCGAAAGGATGTTTCCTCTTGTGGGTGAGTCCAGAACTAGGGGGCACTGTTTTAAAATTAGGGGTCGCCCTTTTAGGACAGAGATGAGGAGAATTTTTTTCTCTGAGGGTGTGTGACTTTGGAACTCTGACACAGAAGGTGGTGGAGGTGAGGGGTCATTGAATATTTTTAAGGCATAGGTAGATAGAACCTTGTTAGGCAAGGGAATCAAAGGTTATCGGGGTTAGATGGAAATGGAAACACAAGATGATCAGCCATGATCTTATTGAATGGCGGAGCAGGCTTGAGGGGCTGAATGCCCGCCTCCTATTTTTTATGTTCTTCTGAATAGGTCCAGGTCGGAATTCGCCCGTGTACCTTTCACAGCGGCAGCTGCTCATAGAAATCAGCAGCGGCCTCCATTCATATGTGACTTTGGTGTGAGGTGTCTGATCCTGACATGCAGATTAGACCTGGTAGGAGCGAGCCTGAACTTTGTGGACTTGTTAGGATAGCCTGGGTATCCTATTGGAGAGGTGAGGTACCTCTTTGGATATGGTTCCAGGACACCTTTGGGGCAGGCTGGGTGCCCTTTGGGATTGCTGAAGATAGGCTTGAATGTGCATTAAAAAGTGCATAACTCATTGGAACTGTTAAGCTTATTGGAACTATCAAAAACAACTGTTAAAGGTGTGGAGGAGCTGTCAAAAGCAACTGTCAAAGGGAGCTGTCAAACTGTTGAGGCATTTAAACACCCAGCCTTAGTTCTTTGAGAAAACTGCCTGGAGCCTTTCAAAGAAATGAGTTTTCTATTTCACTCTGTTGACACAAGCTTTAGGATTACCATTACTGGATTAATGCTGCATCACTGATTTCACAACTATCCATTATCACAGGATGCCTGCCATTTCACAGTTTGATTGACAGCTCCAAATGATTGTGAGCTCTTTGAAGTGGGACCATGAATTCCAGTGCTTGTTTTTAAGGGATTATGCAATTGAATGAAATGATTTTTCTTATAAGGGATAATGTAGTTGAAGGAATATAAATATATATTTTATATATATATAGTAAATGTGTTTTTATGAAGGTGAGTTTTTTTAATTAACTGAAATCTGCCATAGGCACTTGAAACTTTATTTAATCTCAGCTTGGGTCCTGAGGCCTGTCCATGGTGGCTATTGGGAGAGTTGGCATGGTATGTGTAGGGGCAAAGGGTCAGTGGGGTCATGGCTTGGCATGAGTTGGCACTAAGTTAGCATAGGGGCTATAACGAGCCATGGGGTTGGGTGGGGTGAGCGGTTGGTGTAGAGGGTGAGAGGCATAGGTTGGTATGGGGAGTTAGGTGGGGGGCATGGGTTGGCATGGATGGAGCATGGGGATTGTGTGGGAGGGGTGAGGGTTTTATGTTTCTCTGGGTTTTATAACATAACTTCAATACAGTGCTGGTGCACCAAGGCAGTTCTACCCAATCTGCTTCTGCACCCGGCATCCTCCACACCTATTCCAGGGTCACCCAGTCCATCTCCCAGGGAAGCCCACAACCTAAACAAAAATCTGACCTTCTGGTCCACTTTTTTCAGGGTTAGGTTTGCGTTGCTGGAAAATGTCCCACTTCTGCGCTCCTGACCCAGGAGTAAAAATCCAGGCCATGGAGTACAAAAGTAAGAATGTTAAGCTAATTTTTTTATAAATCACTGGTTAGGCCTTAGCTGGAGTATTGTGTCCAATTCTAGGTATCATCCTTTAGGAGTGATGTCATGGCCTTGAAGACAGCACAAAGGAGACTTACCAGAATGATACCACAGATTATAAAGACTTCAGTTCCGTGGAGAGACTAGAGAAACATGGAACTGTTGATCTTGGAACAAATAAGTTCAAGGGGAGATTTAATAGAGACATTAAAAATATTGACAGGTATTAATCCAAGTAAGTAAGGAGAAATTGTTTGCACTGACAACGTTGATAATCAGAGGACACCGATCCTAAAATAATTGACACGTGTACCAGAGGAGAGAGAATTTTTTCTATGCAGGGAGTTATGGTGATCTAGGATGCACTACCAATGGAAGCAGATTTAAAAGTAACTTTCTGAAAGAAATTAAATGTATACTTTAAAAGTAAGAATTTGAAAGGCTTGTATTAATTGAATGAATATTAGATTATTGAAGCTGCATAATTTTTTTTTAAAAAAAGGACCTTGCTGTGGTAGAAGGCACTTGGTAGTGATTACCTCCTCACTGTCAATGGCCCCAAACGCTCCTTTCAGGTGAAGCATCGCTTTACTTGCACCTGCTTCAATTTGGTCTACTGTATTCGCTCCTCCCAATACAGTCCCCTGTACATCGGGGAGACTAAACACAGACTGGGTGACCACTTTACAGAACACCTTCATTCAGTCTGCAAGCATGACCCAGACTTTCATGTCGCTTGCCATTTCAACACATCATCCTGTTCTCATACCCACATGTCCGTCCTTGGCTTACTGCGATGTTCCAGTGAAGCCCAACGCAAACGGGAGGAACAACACCTCATCCTCTGATTAGGCACTTTACAGCCTTCCGGACTTAACATTGAGTTCAACAACTTCAGACCATGAATTCTCTCCTCCATCCTGACCCCCTTTTTAATCATTTATTTATTTCTTTATTTTAAATTTTGTTTTTTTTTATTTATTCATTCTTTTTATCCTTTTTCCTCAGACTCTCTCTCTCTCTTCTCTTCCCCCCCCCCCCCCCCCCACAGGTCCATCTGTCACTTGTTTTAACGTTACATTTTCAGAGCGCAGACCCTTGTCCTGATATTAACACCTTCTGTTATCTTACCTTTATGCCACCTTCTTTACTCTTTACCACTGCCATTAACATTCCCTTTGTCTTGTGTCCATGACATCTTTGTCAATCTCTCCTTGGCTCCCACCTATCCCTGACCTTCTATCTTGGTCCACCTGCCCCATCCCTTCTGAAACAGTATAAAATCCATCACATTTCTACTTATCTTTAGCTCTGAAAAAGAATCATACAGACTCAAAACTGTTTCTCTCTCCACAGATGCTGCTGGACCTGTAGAGTTTTTCCACCATTTTCTGTTTTTATTTTGGATTTCCAGCAAGTACAGTATTTTGCTTTTAACTTGATAGTGATTATTTATCTATTCCTTACTTGACCCCTTATTTGGGGGGAAAAAAAGGCAGAATTGCATTAGAATCAGTACAGAGAAGGTTTAGCTGACTCATTCTTGGGATGAAGGGCTTATCCTATGTAGAAAGGTTAAGCAGGTTGGGCCTATTACCCATTGAAGCTTAGAAAAATGAGAGGTGATCTTATTGAAATGCATAAGATCCTGAGGGGACTTGACATGGTAGATATCCGGAGGACTTATTGAGGAGACTATAACTGGGGGATACAGTTTAAGAATATAATTTCAAGACTGAGATGAGAATTTTTTCCTCTGAGGGTCATTAGTCTGTGGAATTATCTTCCCCAGAGAGCAGTGGAGGCTGGGTCATTGAATTTATTCGAGGCAGAGTTGGGCAGGTTTTTGATAGACAAGGGAGCTGAGGGTAATGGGGGACAGACAGGGAAGTGGAGTTGAGACCACAACCAGATCAGCCACTATTGAATGGCAGAGCAGGCCAAATGGCCTACACCTACACCTGCACCTAAGTCCTACATTGCCCAGAAGAGGATCAACTCCATCTGCATGCTTGTTCTGTTTTTTTTCCCCTTCTGAGAACTGAGAATCTGAAGATTTGAATTTCAGTTAAGCTTGATGCAGTCAAAAAGTAAATTTTAAAAATCCATATTGCAAAGGGTCTATAACCCCTTCAATCATCTCCCAAAATGTCTTTCCTAATACTCATTCTAAATTGTAAGCTTCCATGTGCTTTCCTCTCCTTTAGGAGCTGCAAAAGTATGGTGTGACCACTCTTGTGAGAGTATGTGACGCCACATATGACAAGAGTCCAGTGGAGAATGAAGGTATTGAAGTAATCGTAAGTATGAGGCTTTACTTTAAATTTCCGTTTGGTCAAACAAACATCCATTTTTATCTGGAAAAGTTTGTAAAAATCCAAAAATGTGAACAAAGCAAAACAATTGATTTGTTGTTCATGAATTATGAATAAGGAAAGCATTTTTTCCTCCATTGAAAACTTGTAATCTTAGGAATTTGTCATGACCAATGTGCTATACTTGTAGTCAACACAGACTCACACTTATTTGTGAAGTTTGGCTTAATACTAATAAGTGCCTCCTAGCACAGCAATATCTTTTTGTTTTAAAAGTAGCCACACAGGAAAAGTGTTGGATTTATGCAATTTCAATAATCTCTACTATTCACTCAATTAATGTAAGCCACATAAACATTACCAACTTGCTTTTTTGCTCTTCTGGATTCCCTCAAAGTTACATGGGGATCCATTAGTGTAATTGACAGTCATCTGTACTCTTACCACCTCTGTTCAAAAACCGCCCCCAGAACCATTGCCCCCCTCACCCCACTCAAATGCTCTCCTTTTCCTCATTCCCCAACCTCGGATGTCTTTCTGTACGTGGTAGATTTTTTTTCTTGCATTCTTGAGTATAACTTCTTATCAGCTACTTAGCTATTTTTCTGAAGAAAAAACAAGTTATAAATTATGCTGTGTGCACATTTAACTATTACCACAATAGTGGTAATTGCCTGACTTGCTGAACACTTAACATGTGCGCACACATGCTCCACAGCCTTCAGATACAGCTTATGGCAAAATGTTCAACTTCAACAAAGCAAAAGTAAGTGGGAACTTTTGATAACTGCTGCAGATGCTTAAGGTTTACAAAAAGGTTGGCAGTCATTTCAATCTCATCTGTGCTGATTAGTTTTCAGGGATCACTCTTACTGCATCATAGAACAACCTGCTCTAGAGGCACATTGGTGCAGTCCTAGTAGATATTGAACTGGATTTTCCTGGAGATTTATGCCGGTCATTATCACCTTATGCACAGATCCAACCTTACGCTCACCAAAAACAGTTTGAAATTAATTAGCATATTTCCAACTTCATTAAAGACGATGGCATCACAATTCTCGGGTATTTAAGATGGTTTTCATTCCACTGCTACTTTGACTTAAAAATCAAGACAACAGGATTTCTTGCTCCGAGGAGTTTCAACTCCCAGTTGCCCTTGAGCTGAGTGACTTGTGAGGCCATTTCAGAGGGCAGTTAAGAGTCAACAGCATTGCTGTGGATCTGGAGGTACATGTAGGGTAGACCAGGTAAGGGTAGCAGCTTCTCTTCCCTAAAAGGCCAAGGCAAAAGCAGAAGGGAACTATTGGCTTCCCAAGCCCCTGGGTAATTTAAAAAGGAGCAAGGCTTAAACATATTCCTTTTGTTTGCAGAGAACGGGCCCCTGAGAGGGCTTCGTTGAATGAAAGTGTAACTTTAATCTCCAATTATTTTAAGCTGTAGTTTCAACTGCTTAGTGTGACCTACGAATTCAGACCACGCCAAGGGAAGGATTTTCGGGGCAGCGGGCAGGCCTGGAGGCTGCCCGCGATCGATTTTCCCCCCCACCGTGGTTTAACGTTAGCTGGCCAATTAACAGTCAACCAGCATGAAAGGCGTACTGAGAAGCTCAGCGCTGCCAGGGTGGGGACGGGAGCGACAGGAGTGCGAGCGCAAAAGTCTGCACATGCGCGGGGAGTGTGCACTGAAAGATCCCTGAAGACACGGAGCTGCCTCAGAGAGCTGAAGAATTTTAAAATCAGAAATAAAGCTTTTGAGAATGTGAAAAACATGTCCCCACATAGGACTCACTCACATGAACAAGGACGTAGTAAAAATACTGTCAAAACATTTTAATATATTTTTTAATTAATGTTGGAAACCTCATCCCACCCTACGATGAGGTTTCCTAAAAAAAACTCAATGGCTGATTCGCCCGCCAGCCATAAGTTTGGGTGGGCAGCACAAAACAGCTTTAAATTAACTGATTAGTGGCCTTAATCGGCCTCTTAATTGTTTACACACAATTAGGTTAGGCATATGCCCGCCCACCTGCAGGATGTAAAATCCTGCCTCAAGTCTCTACATTATAAATGAATAATGGAGTAAAATAATTATTGACATTTACTTTCGTGTATTATGAGAGCTGAGAATAAGCCAAGCAAGCTTTTAAATTGATGCCGAATACCTCGTTTGCCATTGTACTCGTGCCGTATTCTAATTAGGAAAGTAGCAAAATTTGGAACATGTTCGCAACAGCAAGATCGGTGTGCTAAATATGAGGTTTATGATGTATGTTGCTAGTCTCTCTTACAGAAAATTTTTGTGATCGTGAGAAAGGAGATGACAGTTCTAGGAATTGGAACTAATTTTTAATAAATGGTGCAGAAGTCTCCTTATTTTCCAACCCCTGCTCCCATGTAGATTGACACAGATTCCCTCTTGTAATCTTGGAACATTATGAATTCTCCTGCTGCAACCTCTATCAATGTATTTAATAAAAATGTTTTTGGGAACAGCTAATCTCGGTCTCAGGCCAAATTCAATGAGTATGGTTAGCATTGTATTGTTCCACTTTGTTTCTGTCCTAAGCTGTTACCAGGTCAAATCATTGATTTCGAACTTACTTTCTTGGATCGATTGACAATGCTACATATATTTATGCATACAATTTACCTTGACGTTACTTGGATTTGACTTTGTTTTAAAAGTCAAATTCAGGGAAATTGTAATCCAGTTCAGCTGTTTGGTGCAGTTTATATAACCATTCAGAAAAGAGAATTTCTCCCCATTTCTAGCGAAATGTTTGTACTATAAAAGTGCAATATCTTAAATTTTTTTAGTTAAAATTGCCATTGAGCCTGGGTGTGAAATCTCTATTATAATGAGGTTGGTTTATGCCTTAATATATCAGTCTAAAGGTAAACCTCACATACAGGAAGTTCAATTATAGTATTCTTAGTATTGCTATTTTTTTGACCTGTGAAATAGACCCTATGTTTCATCAAATTGTGGTTTGAAAACAAATTTCCTTCCTGAAATTGAATTGGAATGAATGTGATTTTTTTTTTTAAGTGTAATGAATCAGCCTCATGTTGTCAGTTGAGCTTTTGGTTCCAAAAACAATTGAAGCATTCCTGTTACAGTTTTGGGCTGTGTTATCGCTCAAGTGCTCTGTGAAAACCTACTCCTGTAAGCAAGTTGTCACTGCATGTGAACTTTAAATACACAATATGTGGTAATGTAGCTGCACCTAAGTTAAAACAGAGCAGCATTAGTGCAGTAATATCCTCTGTTCAAATGGCACAAGCCCTCTCAAGTCAGTGTACTGGTCTTTGGGGGAAAAAAGAAAGATGAATGTTCTGTTAACCCAAGTGATTTAAGGCTATAATCTATGAATCAGGTATTTTATTAAAAGTTATATAATAGCAAAAGATCAATATAGCAAAACTACAACTCAATTCACGAAGTGATAGGACTATAGAAGTATATACATTTACTGCACAGGCTTCAATGGGGTTGGATTTCATGAGTTTGGGGTGTCCCTATTGCCCCCACCACCAACCCCTGACATGAATGTCAGGGGTGAGCCCGCCCCCACTTGACTGGATCACCTCACAGCAATTTAATGGTCATCGGGCCATTAATTGGCTTGAGGACGACCTTCCAGGCCATCCTGCTCCCATCTGTGGAGGTGGTCTGGCCTTTGAGAGCTGTCGGCCAGTCAAATGACTAATAGCTCTCTGGTCCCAGCAGTACCATTGGAAGCGGTGGCCGCTGGGACAGCATCAGTTCCGAAGGAGACGTTCAGCGACGGAGCCTAGACTTTTTAAGGTAAGTCTGGGTCTCAGCAGGGCAAGGCTAGCAGCGGAGGGATGGGGAACGTGGAGGTGGGAAGACCTTAGGCGATGGGTGGGAGGAGGTTCTCAGATGGTAGAAGGAGGACTGTAAAACTAGCAACCCTCAGCCCCACCCTCCCTTTGACTGGCCACCAGTTCGCCCAGTGAGACCTGCCGGGCTGGACACTTGACGCCAGTCTCCCCCGCCACCTGTAAAATCCCAGTGTGAGAAGGCTCTTAAGTGGCCATTAATCTGCTACTTGAGGGTTACAATTGGCCCACCATTGAGCAGGCCTACTTACACCTCCCCCACCACTGGTAAAACTCTGTTGGGGGCAGGTACGTAAGCGCTGGGGATGGCACCCAATTTTACGGGCCTGCAGTGTCCGAAAAATCCAATCCCTGGTGTCTGTGCCAGCTTTTTGTTGCAGCAATGCCAAATGAATCCTACTGTGCTGCAGCTCAGTATTTTACTCTAGCCCTTAACTTTTGAGCTTCTAGGAGTCATAACTGGGGGCAACTCCAAAGAAGCGCTGCGCAATACGCACCCACCCAGGTCAGGATTGCACGACAATTGCCCGGGAAGTTAAAACTTCCATTGCGCAATTACCCTGCTATCGGAACGATCCAAAAGTATGCTTTAAATCACAAACTTTAGATGGTTCCAATTGGCTTACCAGAATAGTTGGCCAGGAAAAGTTAGAAGAATTAAAATCGCTTCTAACTCCTGTATTGTACAGCAAGCATAAAACATTAACACCGTCACCTCTTGAATTAATCTGCGTACCTATTATGTCTTTTTTAAAAAAAAAGAAATTGCTATGGCATCAAACAGGACAGATTTCAAATTTGTCATTCTAGGTCCTAATATTTGGCGAACGATTTCCCGCCATTTTCTGTGAATGAAATGATAGAAGATTAGCATTGTAACATAACAGATGTAAATCAAAATGGGACAGGCTGTGATTGGAAAAAAGCCTGTTTCATCAGAATGTGCACCATTTCTGCATCTTTCCCTTTCCTCTCCACACAACTCCCCAAAAACGTACCAAAAGAACTGATTGAAGATGTTGCTTATCCTTTTTCAGTTCAAATCTTGGGACACTAAGACATTTGAAAAAATCTTAATTATTATGAAAATCATAATTAATTCGACATTTAATACAGGTTTCACCTTGCTTTATACCATTCATCTTACTGTGCACCATCCTTATAAGCAGCAGCACGTATTGAAATATGTGGACAAGTTGATAGCAAAGTCTTCATATTGTATTGTCCTTGTACTCTTACCTTTTCAAGGATTGGCCGTTTGACGATGGTGATCCACCTCCAAGCAAAATTGTGGATGATTGGCTTAATTTGCTTAAAACTAAGTTTACCGAACAGCCTGGTAGCTGTGTAGCAGTCCATTGTGTTGCTGGCCTTGGGCGGTAAGCATTCAAGAATGTTGGAAAATGTCGTATGTTCTTTGACTTTTAACGGAGTAACAGTAAAGGTTGATATTCCCGTCAACATCCTGTTGATTCAGATAAACTAGGAGTGGCAGAAACAACTTGTAGCCTCTTCGAATTAACCAAACGTAACAAAAATAGTTTATAGGAGGGGAAACTCTCACATTTGAGTAGGAATAAGGAAGAAGTGTTAAGTTAAAGAATGGTCAATGAAGTAAGACTGGGAGCAATATAGCAGTTCCTAATCTTATAGTTCTACAATGTAGTGTATGTGGTCAATAATATGTAAGAGATTCATTCTACCATTTTATTATCTTTGTTCCTAAGAGATGTATTTTATGAATGATCAGTAATAGTGCTCTGATCCTTTTCCTTCTCCATCTTTGCTTAAAATAGATCTTTTTATCATGTATATATTTACTGAACCCTGATGTAGTATTTGTGACCTTTGATTTATCCATATTGATAAGACAGATGAATATTAATATGTGGGATTACGTTGTTTTGTATAACAATGGCTCACCTCTTTTAACATACAATGTTATTTGCCACGTCAGCTGTGGCTCAGTTGGGAGCATTCTCACCTATGAGTCAAAAAAGATTGTGGGTTCAAGTCCCACTCCAGAGACTTGAGCACAAAAAATCTGAGCTGATGCTGCAGTGCACTACTAAGGCAGTGCTGCACTGTTGCAGGAGATGTTAAACCGAGACTACTGCTGCTCTCAGGTGGCTGTAAAGGATTCATGTCACCATTTTGGAGAAAAAGAGCTGCAGAAAAATCCCTGATATCTTGGCCAATATTTATCCCTCGATCACAGATTTTCTGATTGCTATCACATTGCTGCTTGTGGGAGCTGCCTGTGCGCAAAGTGGCTACCAGGTTTCCTACATTACAACAATGATTCACTTCAAAATTACTTAATTAGCTGGAGAAAGCTTTGGGGTGTCCTGAGGTTGTGATAAATCCAGGTATTTTTGATATACTTATACTGGCTTGTTTTAAACACACAGGGCTCCTGTATTGGTAGCAGTTGCTCTTATCGAAAGTGGAATGAAGTATGAAGATGCAATTCAATTCATCAGACAGTGAGTGCCATTTGTTCCTGGAGAAACAGTTTGACTGTTGTTTGATGTATGAGTTATCCTTATATTCAGTGATAATAGATCTTCACTTTTACCTGGCTGGTTTTGACAAATAAACTGACTCTTTACAACACATGAAGAACATTGGAGTCTTTGATTCTAACTTGTACATGAAAGTTTAAATTGGACACGAGCTGGTGAGTGCCAATTCTCATTGGAGTACAGTTGTTGTAGGTGGACTTCCCATCCTGGGATTTCCCCTCGCAAACTGAGCACAGAGGAAAGTCCTTTGAATTCCCTAACTGCTGTGGCTAAAACAGCTCCACCCATCCATTCCTCTTTAAAGCTGGAAACCTTTTTTCTTCCCTTCCCCCAGGGCGTAACATGATCCTGTTATGATGCAATAAACACGCAGACTGTGTCCTTTATGCTGTGCAGAGCTGCCAAAATTATTGATGTGTTTAACCTTAATAAAATACAGCTTTGTACTACTCTTCCCTTGGACACTAATAGTAAAACAGTTAAGTCCAAATTGAACGAGTGTAATTGTATTTCTTTTGAAATTCTGCGTAATTCCTCCAAGTCTTTCTAGGATTTACTCAGCCTGCACCATAGCGCACTCAGCTGACACTGTAACTAGAGTGAGGTAAAATTTGTTTAGACGAGCTGCCAGAGGTGGCCTTGACTGATTCTCCTACAGTTGATTTGGAACGTCAGGGACACCTATGACCAACTAGTCTCTAAACTGGGCACATTTGCAATATAAAAAATTTAAAAGCACTTTATTTTCACTGACTTTTTGCATTCCTTTTCACTTTCTTTTTTTTCTCTGTCCTTGAAATAGGAAACGAAGAGGTGCCATCAACAGCAAACAACTCTTATACTTGGAAAAGTATCGCCCAAAGATGAGACTTCGAATCAAGGCCCATAATAATCACAAGAACAGTTGCGCCATCGTATGAATTTGACACATTCAGCCAACATGGTTTACAGTGATTTTTTATAAAAAATAAAATGCCATTGGGTTTCCTGTCTTCAAATCCAATTGGATGTTTTTTTTTCTGCCTTTAGTAACTTGAATATTTATTTATACAAAAGTCACCAACTAGAAGGAAATACAATTATTTTTGGAAGCTTATTGACTCTGGCTAAAAGTTGTAAGAATGTTTGCCAAAAAGTGGCAGGCTAATACTTCACATCTGCAATTTTATATATGCCATTTTAGAAAAAAAGTCCCCCAGGATGTTTGATCTGTATGGCTTGTAATCAAATAGCAATTTTGTGTGTTGACCTGAAGAATATGGAGCTGGGAAATAATTGTAAATAGGATGCAGATTGACTTAAATATTAGTGGTCTATTGATTGACTGGTATAGATATTCTGGTGAAACATTGTTTTTTGTCCTGGAAAGTTGAATTGATGTCTTTGATAAAGTGCTACTTTAATGCCTAAATTCACCTAATGCAGATGATCATTTGCAGTCATATAGGCCATGTTTCGTGCCCAAAGGCAGTTTGGTTTCTAGAATACAACATTTTCTTATCTTTTCTAAATAATAACTGTACTAGAGCTAATAACCAGTATGTTAATGTTTCCAGCACTGTTAGTGTTGCAGCCATTTTTTTTATTGGGGAGGGTTGTTCCACAAACACATTTTTTTTCCCTGCTTCATGTGGATTTTGTCACTAATTGTGTGCTAATCCTCAATTAGAGAGTAACTTCCACTAATTTGAAAGGTTACTGAAGGCTTTTCCAAGCTCAGGAGAAAGAGGAGAGGAAAAGAGTTTTTTGATTTTGACTGTTCCAAACACAAGAAAAGATTTTACATATTTGTCCTAAAAAGTAGTTCTATCTGTTTGATAGGACTCTGATAAGCAGAAGCCTGTTACAGGTAGACATTTACTATACCTACTGAGCTGGTGGTAAAGTGCACAATGCAACTAGACATCACTTTCTATAAGCAAAGTTGGTTTGCAGGTGAGTACTGAACACAAGTCCAATTGTTTTCTTTTGAGTACAAAGGGATTTTTAAACACATTGCAAGTTTATCAATATCCCAAGATCTGCAGTAGAACTCATCCTTTCAGAGATCAAGCAACATTGGAAATCACTGAGTGCATTCATACTGCAAGTGTAGTGTTAGTGATGAGTAGTTTTACAGCCTTAATTCAATCTCAGTCAACATCAGAGTGGAGTGACGATCCCTGGAAGAAGTTCACTCCATTGTACAGGCCTTTACAACCAATTTAGACTTCACGGTTAATATTGGTGAGAAAATGAAGCCTGTTTGCACTGAAACTAAACTTGTCCTCTGAATGCCACGTAAATAAAGCTTTAACTTGTTCTCCAGGTGTTATTGTGGTTAAGAGTAACTTTTTGATAAATGAGAAAAACATGTAAGCTGGTCTTTCTAATAGGTTAACCTCTGGATGCATCTGGGAAATAATGAAATGCCCACAACTGTTTCTGAAGACAACCTATAATTTACAAATGCTGAGGAATGCCTCATGTAGGAAGTCAAATGGGCATTTAATGTGCTCACTTTTGTGCCCATGCCATCAGATTAATTTTTATATCACTCTGGGTTGGTTATTTTGTGCATGGTGAAAGAAAGCTACGTGAATGAATCAAACCTCTATATCAGATATACATCTCCATAATAGTGCTGTTAACTAAAGGACTAATTAGTCCTTTCCAGTGAGGTTAATCATAGAGCAGTAAAAGTTTGGTTTATTGTATATCCACGTTAAATTAAAACTGTGCCACCTCTCCGTGAACCATGCTGTTCGAAAGTTGGAGTATTGGCTGTTTGAATATTGCAAACAAGTCCAATCAATTTAGATCAATGGGAACAAAAACAAATTGTGTGAAACATGGCAGATTTGCTCAATTTTCTGAGTTACAATTATATTTTTGATCTCAGGATATAGGTAATGTCCAACAATATTTTGTGTGTAAATTTTGTAACTTTAATGTCAAAAATTTGGGTTTAGAGATTCGGTCTCATAGCTCCTGTTTTGTTGGGCTCTAAGTGACCTTCTAAGCCTCTGATACATTAGGTAGAAAGTGCACATTTGTATATTGGTAAAGGTCAAAAAATCAACAGCCCAATATTTCGTGTGCCTGCAATAATAACTCACATTTTAGAGCTGCAATAATAACTCAGATTTTAGACCTAATATATGGTGTGATAGTATGGTTGCATAAGAAGTTGATACATTAAGTTACAACACACAATGATGGTGGATTGGAAATTCAAACCTCCAATTACTGAGTTTTTGAGATAGATAAATAGATATGTATTTATGTCTTTCCTTCTCTCCTGTCAACACCTAGTGTGCAATAGAGCTAAGGGGAGACCCGTTCTGGTACACATCATAATGTCCAGGCAGTGACACTGGGCGATCATCCAACATGCCCTTTGGCAACAGTCAGTGAGATACGTATGAGTTAAGAACTCCATTCCCCATGAGGGAAAGGCCATGTTATATCATTGTTGTATTTGGTATAATCTCTTCTACAATATTGCTATGGTAATAAAAGTATCAACAATTATGATCATTTAAAAAGTAAATTATTTTACATTGTGTTTATATAGTTGCAGAGATTGTGCTAAGTGGAATGATGCATATGCTTTGAAACTCAGTTCAGAATACTTTATTAAAAAAGCAAGCTAATAAACTACCCTTTGATGCCACTAAGTGATGTGGCATTACTGGTTCCATTTTATGACCCCTAAATCATGGAGTTATATCTAGCACAAAGCAAGATGGTTGCGGCTTTTGGAGGTCAATCATTTCAGTTCCAGGACATCACTGCAGGAGCTCCTCAGTGTCCTAGGCCCAACCATCTTCAGCTGCTTCACCAGTGACCTTCCTTCTATTCATAAGATCAGAATGGGGATGTTCACTGATGATTGCACTTTTGTGTCTCCTCAGAGACTGAAGCAGTCCAGGTCCAAATGCAGCAAGACCTGGACAATATCCATGCTTGGGCTGACAAGTGGCAAGTAACATACATTCTGCGCACATGCTGGGCAATGACCATCTCCAACAAGAGAAAATCTAACCATTGCCCTTTGACATTCAATGGCATTACCATTGCTGAATCCTCTACTATCAGCTCCCTGGGGGTAACCATTGACCAGAAACTGAACTGGACTAGCCATATAAATACTGTGGCTACAAAAGCAGGTCAGAGGCTAGGAATCCTGTGGCAATTAACTCACCACCTGACTCCCCAAAGCCTGTCTACCACCTACAAGGCACAAATCAAGAGTGTGATGGAATGCTCTCCACTTGCCTGGATGATTGCAGCTTCCAGCAACACTTGAAGCTTGAACCATCAAGGACAAAGCAGCCCACTTGATTGGCACCACATCCACAAACATTGTCTCCCTCCACCATGGACACACATTGGCAGCAGTATGTACCATCAACAAGGTGCACTGCAGGAACTCACCATGCCCCCTTAGACAGCACCTTCCAAACCCACGACTGTTACCATCTAGAAGGACAAAGGCAGCAGACACATGGGAGGAACACCACCTGGAAGTTCCCCTCCAAGCCACTCACCATCCTGACTTGGAAATAAATTGCTGTTCCTTCACTGTCGCTGGGTCAAAATCCTGGAACTCCCTCCCTAACAGCACTGTGGGTGTACCTACACCACATGGACTGCAGTGGTTCAAGAAGGCAACTCACCACCACCGCCTCAATGGCAGTTCGGGATGGGCAATAAATGCTGGCCTAGCCACCGATGCCACATCCCATGAATGAATAAAACAAATGGAACCTCCCTCAAACCAATCCTTCAAATCACAGCACTTTTCAATTTCAACATTTCAATCCCTTTGATGCAAATCACAGGGCTCTGAAGAAGAGTCTTACAGGCTCGAAACGTTAACTCTGTTTCTCTATCCATAGATTTTGTCAGACCTGCTGAGTTTTTCCAGCAATTTCAGCTTTTACTTCAAATCACAGCATTCAATTTTGTTCATTTAAAGCAGTTACTATTTTTCACAAGCTCCAGAGAAAGATTTTCATTAAATTTCCATCTGAAAAATTTGTTTCTTCGGTAATTGAGTAAGTAACTCGAGCAAGACAAATGAAATACCTATCATGCAACTAACAGGCAAATTCACTTTTCCCTTTAGCAAAAAAAATGCAGTTTATCTTAAAACAGATCAGCAGCTGACAAACATTCAATAATGTGACTGTTCTGTTTAATTTTATTAATTATTGATGCATGCATATTCATAGATGTAGTATGAAATAAAACATTGCCGTACAAAGTGATTGCACATCACTTGAAATCACATGAATTTACAATTTTTAGTTTTTTTAAAAAGCAGCAGTGATTTATGAAAAAACATTTTTGAAATGTATCTGTATAGCAATTTACTGTATACATTTCTGCACCTCTACTCATATCAATGACTGGCATAGCATGACAGTATAATTCACCATTACCCATTACTCTCACCCTCCCCAAAAGATGTTGCAGTTTTGCACTAACAAGAAATATCTTCCTCTACACTTATTTTTAACACATTGCTGTGATTGACAAATATAATGACTTGATCTAAATTTGCTGTTTGGGATAATAGTGCTATCATTAAAACGTTTGCTCTGCCATGTTGATTGGAGAAGGAAAATTTCAATCCCTTTGATAGGTTTAAGTTTAAGACATCAAGCTACCTAATTTTGGTCCTGTTTCAAGGAAATTTTGATAGTTTAAAACTGGGAAAAACTCCATAATACACAATTACTTTTCTATTTTTTTAAGGGTTCTTTTGATAAAGGATAAGAAGCAGATCAAAAAATATATTCCTAATGAATATGTAAATATGTCAGCTGTGGCTCACTGGTCACGCACTTGCCTGTGATTCAGAAGGTTGTAGGTTCAAATCCCACATCAAGACTTGAGCGTGTAATTATGGTTGTCTCCTCCGTGCAGAACTGAGGAAGTACCTTTTAGATGGCAACGTTAGATTGAGGTCCTCTGAAATGGACATGCAAGATTCTGTACCATTATTCAAAGAAGAGGAAGGAAATTCTGCTGCTGTTCTAGTCACCATTTATCCTTCAACCGATATCACTTTAAAAAATGAATTACTTTTTGGTCATTTATTTCATTGCTATTTGTGGGAGTGTGCTGTCCGCAAATTGGCTGGAACATTTCCCTGCAATACAACAGTGACTATGCTTCAACAGTAATTCACTGCGGAGTGTTTTGGGACATCTTGTATATTTGTTTGTTCCTTCTATGTAAAGGAGAAAATTGGCACTGAAGTAAGAAGATAGTACTACTCAAACTTTCTGACAGCCACAAATTTCCTGTCAGATCTCAAGCTGCAAATGGGGTCAGAACAGGTCGTCAGAATCAGGCTCATGTTTTCTGCTGTTGACAACTTATTCACATATTTTTTCAATTAATTTAACAGATGTGTACACAGTATTCTTTTTGATATGGAGGATTGGTTGTACCCAGCCATATGGCACTACTAAACTGTTCACAGGCTACTCATCTCTTGCTATAATGAAGGATAGATGAGGCCAAGTAATTGCAAGCACAGGTCTTACTCTGCTAGCATCCTTGGACTATCAACTCACACTGCCACATTCTATTTATGGACTACCCCATTAACCACAGTTCATGGCCCAAGGTCAATTTACAGTTGCTTATTTTGTGTTTTATATGAACAAAAAGTGAAAGCATTGTAGTGGAAATACTTCATGGCTGGGGCTTTGGCACCACTAGAAACTTCTGTCCTCTTTTAATACTTTAGACTCCTTTAAGTAATAGTGGACACCTTGCCTGGTTTCCAAATAGACTGGCTTTTTTTGTGCTCAAACCTGGGGATTAGGCTTGTTTGGCTATTTAAGCACCTTAATGTAACAAGCTCCATTTAATGGTACAAACAATGCAGTATTTCACAACTTAAAAGGGGAGAGAAGAGTCATACAATTTTCTGGCCAGATTTGAGAAACAAACATACATGAATGAGAAAATAAGAGTAAAATTTTGGTTTATTTTTGTTCTCACAATACTGTTCCCACAACTTGTTTCTTTTGCATAAAGAACACATGACTAAAATCTCACTTCCTTTGATAACAGGCACAATTATGAGTCCTGGGCACTCCCTCTTAAACTCATGCTCATTAGATAGATGAGTTTAGTTGGTGTGTCGCATGCGGCCTATGGGAACCAGAATAGGAAACAGCTGTAGGAACCAAACTTGCTTCAGTTGAATTGCACTTCCTGTTGAAAGATTGTGTAAAAGCATTTAGTTCATAATTTGCATCCCTCACGGTTAAAAAGGATTTCACAGGGAGAAACCGAGCTCATAAGGAACACATTAAAAGAAAAATGAGTTAAATGCTGTATGTAAACTTTTATTTGCATGCATTTTTCGCAATGTGCAGCAGTTCAGTTATGTGTTGCAAGTTCATTGAAGTTAATCTGATTTGACTCAACATCCCTTTGCTTTCTTTTTGTTGAGTTGAAAATATATTTGCTGAAAAAACAATTTTTGATCTCAGACTTGGTATTTGCAGAAATGTAGGTGCCATTGATAGTATAATTCTACTTTTTCTAATAGCCTTCAACAGTCAAGCATTGTGTGGCAGAATAAGCTGTAGCTGTTGATAGTCACCTAGCATTGCATCAAAGGGAACAAATGTATAACCAGGTCCAAACTGAATAACCTGTCGACTTTTAGTATCCAGGCACACACAGCATTTCAGGGCTATTCTTACTGATATATCGTGCTAAGATTTGGAGATTTTTTTTTTGAGAGAGGACTTTTCAAAATAACTGGGATCTATCAAGGAAGTCGGCTATATCTGCTTTTATCTGTTGACCTTTAATAAATTACCACAGGTTTCTAGTCAGCTAAAAGGATGCCAAATTTTAGTTTTAAATTTGCTTAGTGTGCTGATATACTCGAGCAGAATTTTAGATTCTAAATAATCTCTCTCAATTTAACTGAAGTAGCTTTTTCTTGCTATTGCTCAACTAACTTAGTCAACAAACAACTCATGCCAGTATTCAGACTTGTAGATTTGCAGATGAAAGTTTTGTGACTACTAGAGGTTCTCAGAGGCACGCACCTATTTTGTAAATATATTCACTATTCATTTTGGATTGCAGCTAAGATCAAATAATTCCCTAGTACATAAACAGGTTACAAACTAATAAGCCCAGAAGAGTTAATAGCTCTAATATTGGTGGACAACCCTGCCCTGTGCTAGAAGTGTTGTGTTAAATTAGCCCTTATTTTTGTGCCCAAAGTATTGCACAACAAACTTCTACTTTAAGCACTCTGGCCTTCAGTTTATCAAAATAGCATTTATAACAAATATACATTTTAAATGTTCAGGAGAATTGTTTATATCATGTTGAGTACACAGATTTGTGCAACTGTATGGCACTGTTTTACAGTAGTGTGCAGTGAAAGCCTGAAAGAAAATATTAATCTTTGTGTGTAAAGTTATAAATCCTGCTAATTTGAGCCAGGTACCAATTTTTTTTATTGATAAGTATAGTGCCTGTTTGTTTGTTTTTTCTCTGTGGGTGGGGAGTGCAGAAAGCTGCATCGGTTGACATGTTCCAATGATAGTTTGCAGTTCATTGTACTAAATTGTGTTCTACAAGTGAATACTTTAAAGGGCGTGGTCCGTTTCAACTTCTTCATTGTTCCAATTAGAGAAGAAAAACAATACTAGCCATGACTGCCCTCTGCAGTCAATTGAATAGGAACATTTTGCTTTGAATATTTTTTGAATAATAATTTGTATGAAAATTGTGACACCAATTTCCCCAACAACGCCCACCCCATGCCCCAAACGAAGCAGATACCACATGGGCAAAGAGAAAATGAACTTATACAGTTAGCTGATGAATAAAATGTTTTTCTCTCTTTACTGTAAAAGTAGTTTGAAATATATTAATAGAACATTATTGCATAGTTGTATTCAATAACCCAAGAATCCAATTATTTTTAATGTATTCCTCAATGATGGAAAATTCTCCGCTATTAATATATTCTCAAAGTCCTACAAGCTGCACTGTACAGATAAAACCACTGCAGAGAAAAACAACCTCTGGAAATGGCATTCGTGTTTTTTTAGCATTTATGAAAAAGATAAATCCTGCTACACCCAAGGACTTGTCCAATTTAAAAGATGAATCTGAAATTGTTCAGCTGTCTTTTGATGGAGCTCAGTGTGGCTGAGAATTGAGATCCACCCCCTTTAAGGTTTTTTTGTAGACTATGAAGGTTGTCTTGCATCAGCCTAGGTGATTTTTTTAATTATATACATGAACACGTTTAGACCTGCAAAAAAAAGAATTGTAATTGCATTTTGAATACACCGCTAGCAAGGCAAATCAAAAAGGGCTCAAACTTTCAACGATGTATTTGTTTTTTAAATTCTGTAAATTTCAATCATGTTGTACCAAGAACTTTATACTCTCTATTAAAATTTTGTATCCAGTTCACTTCATTAGTGACTTTTTTATTTCAAAAGCTATTCATTTCATAATGGGTTACTGCCAGTGGCAGACATTTATTAGCAGCTGTGATTACCTGGTTGTTCCAGTTTCCATAAATCAGAGCATTTGAGTGATGGCCTTAAAAGGAGAAGATCAAATTACAGTTAAAAGTCACAACAATGCTTCAGATTCTGGACTACCTACGAGCAATGTCAAGTAACATTTAATTTTCTCAAATCACTTCAAATTTAGGGGATGAGAATCAGCATTGTTTGAGTGTTTGTGCATGGCTCATTGGAAACTGGAAGACTGGAGCGCAAAGTCATTAAAAGGGGAAAAACAACTTTGTACATAAAAACATGTAACAGTCATTTTGCTTGAGCTACTTGTATCATACTTGCCGCATTTTCTCCTCTTTTCTGCTTAGCCATATCTCTACTTGCTGTGCTTGTGGTGGGGTGAGAGATGACATTATTCAAAACATTTTATATATACTCATGGGATGTGGGTATCACTGGCTAGGTCAGTATTTATTACCCATCCCTAGTTGCCTTTGTTCAGAGGTCATTTAAGAGTCAACCACATTCCTGTGGGTCTGGAGTCACATGTAGGCCAGATCAGGTAAGGACGGCAGATTTCCTTCCCTAAAGGGCATTAGTGAACCTGATGGGTCATCAGACTTTTTAATTCCAGATTTTTTTTATTGAATTCAAATTCCACCATCTGCGGTGGCAGGATTCACACCCAGGCCCCCAGAGCATTCCCCTGGGTTTCTGGATTACTAGTCCAGCAACAACACCGCTAAGCCATCACCTCCCCTGTATTGTTCAAAACTTGCATACAAATTGAGTGAGCACCACATGAAATTGTGGAAAAGCTTTTGAGATGTGCAATTCTGCTCTTTATAAAAGCATGCGTTTCAATCTGGACAAAACTCAGGAGTTACCTATCATCTATTTCTTCACCATCCTTGCTAGAAGCACATAGCTTCCACCCCATCCCCACCCTGAGAGATTGGAAACTTCCCATGTAGGCAACCGTGATCACTTACCCATACCTACAACCAGCTGTTACCTTCCTTTTGCCCTAGTGCCACTTAATGCTAATACAGAAGATCAGTATTTTGAGCATAGATTTAAATTACTTTGCTCCACGTCTACTTCCACAGAAGCCAGTCCCCCATATTTTGCCACACTTATTGCATGATTTTCCAATATTTAATTCAAGTAACTGTAAATTTGAAAATGGAACAAATCCTTCCAGTCAAGAGTGGCCCTTTGTGTACCTAATGTGGTAAAGAACAAGTGAGTATAATGAACTTTTAACAGCCAGTGTGGGACATGTTAACACAGTAACTTCACTGTAAATGTAATTAAAAATTCAAGGTGACAACATTTTAAATATTGCTGTAAACAGACCTTCCAAGCCAAAATAGCCCTTGCAAAAATGTTTATAAATCGGAGTAACAGAATCAGAATATCTAACCATTGCTAGTGAAGAAACTAGAAACAAAACCCAAAATATTAAATCCTTGGCTGTTGCTGACTAATATTTCGCTGTTCTAGTTAGTAGATGTATTGGCCCAGATCTTCCATTCTGCATATCTTTTTTTTAATTCACGGGATGTGGGCTTCGCTGCCTCGGGCTAGCATTTATTACCCATCCCTAATTGCCCTTGAGAAGGTGGTGGTGAGCTGCCTTTTTAAACCACTGCAGTCCATGAGATGTACATGCACCCATTGTGCTTAGGAAGGGAGCTCCAGGATTTTGACCCAGCAACAGTGAAGGAACGGCAATATATTTCCAAGTGAGGATGGTGAGTGGCTTTGAAGGGAAAGTCCAGGTGGTGGTGTTCCCATCTGTCTGCTGCCCTTGTTGTTCTAGATGATAGTGGTCGTGGGTTTGGAAGGTGCTGTCGAATGAGCCTTGGTGAATTCCTGCAGGGCATCTTGTAAATGGTACAAGCTGCTGCTACTGTGTGACAGTGGTGGAGGGAGTGAATGTTTGTGGATCTGGTGTCAATCAAGTGGGTTGCTTTGTCCTGGATGGTGTCAAGCTTCTTGAGTGTTGTGGGAGCTGCACTCATCCAGGAAAGTGGAGAGTATTCCATCACACTCCTGACTTGTGCCTTGTAGATGGTGGACAGACTTTGGGGAGTCGGGAGGTGAATTACTCGTCGCATGATTCCTAGCCTCTGACCTGCTATTGTAGCCACAGTATTTATATGGCTAGTCCAGTTCAGTTTCTGGTCAATGGTAACCCTCAGGATGTTGATAGTGGGGGATTCAGTGATGGTACTGCCATTGAATGTCAAGGGGTGATGGTTGGATTCTCTCTTGTTGGAGATGGTCATTGCCTGACACTTGTGTTGTGCGAATGCTACTTGTCACTTATCAGTTCAAGCCTGGATATTGTCCAGGTCTTGCTGCATTTGGACATGGACTGCTTCAGTATCTGAGGAGTCGCGAATGGTGCTGAACATTGTGCAATCATCAGCAAACATCCCTGCTTCTGACTTTATGATGGAAGGAAGGTCATTGATGAAAAGCTGAAGATGATTGGGCCTAGGACACTACCACCCTGAAGAAATTGTGCAGTGATATCCTGGAGCTGAGATGATTGACCTCCAACAACCACAGCCATCTTCCTTTGTGCTAGGTATGACCCCAACCAGCGGAGAGTTTTCCTCTTGATTTCCATTGACTCCAGTTTTGCTAGAACTTCTTGATGCCACACTCAGTCAAATGTGGCCTTGATGTCAAGGGCAGTCACTCTCACCTCACCTCGGGAGTTCAGCTCTTTTGTCCATGTTTGAACCATGTTTGAACTGTAAAGAGGTCAGGAGCTGAGTGGCCCTGGCAGAACCCAAACTGGGCGTCAGTGAGCAGGTTATTGCTAAGCAATTTCTGCTTGATAGCACTGTTGATGACCCCTTCCATTACTTTACTCAAAATCGAGAGTAGACTGATGAGGTGGTAATTGGCTGGGTTGAATTTGTTCTGTTTTTTGTGCACAGGATATACCTGTGAAATTTTCCACATAGCAGGGTAGACACTAGTGTTGTAGCTGTACTGGAACAGCTTGGCTAGGGGCGCGGCAAGTTCTGGAGCACAAGTCTTCAGCATTATTGCCGGAATATTATCAGGGCACATAGCCTTTGCAATATCCAGCACCTTCAGTTTCTTGATATGAATCGAATTGGCTGAAGACTGGCATCTGTGATGCTGGGAACCTCCGGAGGAGGCCGAGATGGATCATCCACTCGCCACTTCTGGCTGAAGATTGTAGCAAATGCTTCAGCCTCATCTTTTGCACTGATGTGCTGGGCTCCTCCATGATTGAGGATGGGGATATTTGTGGAGCCCCCTCCTCCAGTGAGTTGTTTAATTGCCCACCACCATCACGAATGGATGTGGCAAGACTGCAGAGCTTGGGTCTGATCCATTGGTTGTGGGATCGCTTAGCTCTGCCTATCGCTTGCTGCTTATGCTGTTTGGCATGCAAGTAGTCCAGTATTATAGCTTCACCAGGTTGACACCTCATTTTTAAGTATTCCTGGTGCTGCTCCTGGCATACCCTCTTGCAATCTTCATTGAACGAGTGTGCATCCCCTGGCTTGATGGTAATGGTAGAGTGAGGGATATGACGGGCCATGAGGTTACAGATGGTGTTCGAGTACAATTCTGCTGCTGCTGATGGCCCACAGCGCCTCATGGATGCCCAGTCTTGAGTTGCTAGATCTGTTTGAAATCTATCCCATTTAGCACAGCGGTACTGCCACACAACACGATGGAGAGTATCCTCAGTGTGAAAGCAGGACTTCGTCTCCACAACGACTGTGCGGTGGTCACCCCTACCGATACTGTCACAGACAGATGCATCTGCGGCAGGCAGGTTGGTGAGGTCAAGTATGTTTCTCCCTCTTGTCAGTTCCCTCACCACTTGCCGCAGACCCAGTCCAGCAGCTATGTCATTTAGGACTCGGCCAACTCAATCAGTAGTGGTGCTACCGAGCCACTCTTATGATGGACATTGAAGTCCCCACCCAGAGTATATTCTGTGCCCTTGCCACCCTCAGTGCTTCCTTTAAGTGGTGTTCAACATGGAGCAGCACTGATCCTTCAGTTGAGGAAGGGCAATACATGGTAATCAGCAGGAGGTTTCCTTTTCCATGTTTGACTTGATGCCACGAGGCTTTATGGGGTCTAGAGTTGATGTGGAGGACCCCCAGGGCAACTCCTTCCCAACTGTATACCACTGTGCTGCCACCGTGCTGGGCCTGTCCTGCCGAAGGGATAGGAAATATCCAGTGATGGTGGTGTCTGGGACATTATCTGTAAGGTATGATTCCATGAGGATGACTATGTCAGGCTGTTGTTTGATTAGTCTGTGAGACAGCTCTCCCAATTTTGGCACTAGCCCCCAGCTGTTAGTAAGCAGGACTTTGCAGGGTTGACAGGGCTGAGTTTGCTGTTGTCGTTTCCAGTGCCTGGGTCAATGCTGGGTTGTCCGTCCAGTTTCATTCCATTCTGTCGGAGATCGGACATATGACCCAAGATCCGGGTCGGGATCCTGCAGAAGTCCCAATGCACTGACTCCATGGGAATTGCCTGGTAAGTTTCAACTTCCTTTGGGCAATTACGCTACTTCTCAGGACCCTCCAAAAATGCCTCCGCCTCCAAGAGAGAGTTGAAGATTTCGGACTGACCTGGATAGTTACCCAGGAAATTTTAGATGGAAAAATCCTGGTCTGACACTTGGGTAACTCAGAATTGACCTCTCAATCATCTGCATGTTGACATGCCCCCTCCTTCCCCCACAACGCCCACATGACCCACTTGTCAACCATTCTCAAACATTCACGCTGAACATTTAGACTTGTCTGAGAGCAGCTAGTGCTGTAAAAAGTGGGTGTGTCATTTGCTGACTCTCTTTGCTGCTCTCTGCGTGGACACCTGCACTGAGGAGGTTCTTCTGCATCGTGGATTGGACATCTGGCCTTTTTTAAACGTATCCAGGTAATTAGGTAGTTTTCTGTCTGATTCGCATCAGGTGCAGCCGGTCTGAATCCGATCAGAAGATTTGGGCCACTATATTTCTGAGATATTACCAAGTTTTGCTTGTGGCTCGATACCGGGCACATTGCAGCAGTTCTCTCCTGCAGTGGTTCAAGAAGGCAGCTCACCACCACCTTCTCAAGGGCAATTAGGGCTGGGCAATAAATGCTGGCCTGGCCAGTGACACCCACATCCTATGAATGAATAAAAAAACTATCCCGTGATGTAAGGAGTCTGTAGTTATAGTTGCTCAGAGTAGGCTGCCTTACTTTATTTTCCTGGTTGATGTGAAATGCTAACTTGCTTCCTGCACTGCTTGTCCTTTTCACTGTGGAATATTGAGTTGGCGAAGTGGAGATTATGCCTCATTAACAGGATTTTAGTTTTGAGAGTTAGACAGGTCAAATCTCATTAAATTGATTATTAAAATAATCTGTATTACTCATAAAAGGGTTATCTGTACTAACCATGGAACTTTTAAACCTAGAGATGTCAACTGAATTGCTAATTGAACATTTCCAACAATTTTTATTTGACCCAGCTAATAAAGTGCAAGGGGTTTGGACTGGATGTTATGTAATGTTGTGTAATGGATTTTCAAAGTGTAAATGGTGTTTGTTTCAGTATCCCATTTTCTACCAAGACAGTTTAGTAATGAATAACATCAAACTATTTTCTTTGTTTGGGGGTGGGGGGAGAGCATTTTAAATTCATGTTGGTATAATGCATGCTGTTGGTAAGCATTCTCCTAGAATTTGTCAGGATATAGATGGTTCCAAGGCTGAATGCAAGATTTAACGGTTCTGGCTGCACCTACTGTTTCTTTGCAGGTCAGTGTTAGAGTTAGCTATGTAATTGTTCGATTATTCTGGTGGACAAATGCACACTGTCTGCTCATTATGGAGTGTACAGTGTCATGAACAGCACTCTTTGTAAACATTTCCGTTACACTATAGTCTTAATACTTGTGGAAAGTTCAATTTGATTTTTTAACATTATATGTGCACTAAACTGTACACATTAACATACAAATAATTGATGGATGTGATCAGGGAACAATATTTTTATCAATAATGTGCCATTGTTTTCTCCAGTTTTGAACAAGGTTAAATTATCTAACAATTTTTTTTATTATTCTCTCATGGGATTTGGGTATCGCTGGCAAGGCCAGCATTTGTTGCCCATCACTAATTGCCCTTGAACTGAGTGAAATGGCCTAGTAAGCCAAAGGGCATTTAAGAGTCAACCACATTGCCGTGGGCCTGGAGTCACATGTAGGCCAGGCCTGGGTAAGGATGGCAGATTTCCTCCCCTAAAGGACATTAGTGAACCAGATGGGTTTTTACAGCAATCCGGAAGTTTTGTGATCATTATTAACGAGACTAGCATTTTATCCTAGGTTTCATCTTTATGTGGCTTCTCTAAGTGAACAATGCAATTCTGTAGTAAGCAATTAAATTTTTGATGTGAACTCTGACCCTCTAGGAGGCAGTCTAAATTTACTTCTCTCAGAATATTGACCCCGTTTAGATGAGGTATTTTTCATTTAATTATTCTGGGCTACTGGCCATCCTGTCAAGGAACTAGACCAGAACTGCAGGAATGGGTTGCACGAAACGTTAGACAGCTTGAAACACACTCGTAATTGGGCATAAAACATTGTGACTACTCTCGGACTTTACTCCATAAGTGGCTACTTTAAAAATTTGATATATTTGGGATCTTACTGAGAAATAATGATACACCACAGTGAATCATCAACACCATCAGATAGTTGTGCTTTGGCATTGCTAGTGTCAGAAGCATCTGTATTAAATCCAGAGGCACATGGCTGCTTTGAACAATTTTTTAAATTGAAAAACGGAACTGAGTGGGCGAGGTGCAGGGCAAAGGACACAACAACACTAAAAAAGAGTAGAAGGGGGAAGAGCAATACATTACAAAGGGGTAACTCGGTAATACTAAACTTTTAAACCTCTTTAGATCGTGGGATGAAGAAAAGGCGGAGGGAAATGAGATATTCCACACTTGGAAAACCTCGGGAAAGGATGAGATTAAAAATGTACAGTGAAAACGTATGGAGCAGCAAGAGTAAGTAGAACAGTTTGAACTTTAGGAGGAATGAGAGAAAAGATGAGAGCAGAAATGAGCAGAATACAGTCAATAACATAGACAAAAAAATTGAAACAGGGAGGGAGACTAGTGATTAAAAATAAAAATAGGGTCATTTATCAGACATCAAATATTTCCTAACAGCCCATGCAGGAGTGTGGGAGAAACATTCCCAATATTAAATGAAACAAACTGCAGGTTTGCTTTAACCCATTTAGCACTAACAAGCTAGGTGAACTTCTACCCCAGAGTTTTCAATGATGGTGGCCCCTCTATGTCCCACTGATTGCATGACTTGGCTCTCCTTTAGAGGAGGGAGAGAAGAGTGTCACACACCTATCCGTGTCAGGGAGACATGCCCTATATATGATCATACATGCCATGATGATGATAGTGATGGTGATAACAGTTGAGGTGCCTTGCCCCTTTCAAAGAAGTGTCCTTGAAGACTTAACAGAATCCCTTGTGCCAAGCAAAGTAAGTTGAGAGAGTGGTTTTGATTAAAATAGGAGCTTGAGTTTTCATAGGTGTTGGCCTGAGCGGTGGGTGCTTCCTGACTACACAAGTATTGAGCGATGAAGTATGATAGGCAAAGGGGTGAGTGAAATCTTATGAGTAGTAGAGAATTTAATTGGCACCAGAGGCTTAACTTAGTTTGGCCGCCTTGTGAGAGCAATGAACTTCTACCTACATTGTGTGGCACTTCTTGACTGATGGAAGTTGCACTGACTGTTTCTGTCAGCCGGCTCCTGACAGCCTGTGTCAGTCTTCCACGGGGTTCTCCTGCTCTCAGCGCTCATCATGCAATTCTTCCTGTCCATCATTTCTATCAACAGTACTCCCACTGGATCATCAGAAGATATGGGAATGAGTGGAATAGGTCTTCATTTCAATAAAGAACAGCAAGAGTAATTTAGACAATGTATTTAGAGTTCAGCGGGGAGATGACGGGAAGGTTCAGAGGAGCAATAACTATGCCAGTATTGATGAAATGAGGATAAAACACTTATGGACAAAGCCTACTCACTCTTCACCTTTATAGTTTGTAATGTGATCCAAACTCCTTCATTAGAACCATAGAACCATAGAAAAGTTACAGCACAGAAGGAGGCCATTCGGCCCATCTTGTCCATGCCAGCCCGAGGACACCCAGGTGCCCTTTCTAATCCCACCTTCCTGCACCCGGCCCAAAGCCCTGCAGCTTACAGCACTTTAGGTGCAGATCCAGGTACTTTTTAAAAGAGTTTATAGTTTCTGCCTCTACCACCAACTTGAGCAGCGAATTCCAGGCACACACTACCCTCTGCATAAAAAAAGTTCTTCCTCATGCCCCCCCACCTACACCTTCTGCCACTTATCTTGAAACTATGTCCCCTGGTTCTAGAATTCTCCACCAAGGGAAACAATTTTATCCTGTCCACTCTATCTATTCCCCTCATTTTAGTTGCTCCTATTGTAAGCCAGTATTAGCATACATTGCAAATGGCATTGCAACATTTTGGTCAATACTTATCCATACCCAACATCAGTAAATGAAATTATCTGATCATTTCCATGTTGCTGTTTGAGAGAGTTTTCTGTGCTCAAATTGACTGCTTGTTTATTACATAACAGTGGCAATACTTAAAAAAAAACATTTCTTTGGTTGAAAAGTGCATTGGGATGTCCTGAGGTGATGAAAGGTGTAATATAAATTCAAGTCTTTTGTCCTTTCTTTCATATTAGTGCAATACGACAAATGAAAGTTCCATTTTCTGTTTCCTCAGCTGAACAACTTATAAAAGCATAATAACTTTATATAGATGACTGAAGAAACACTTCCCCAACATCTCCCTGTGTAATGCTACATTTGCAGCAAATCTGGTTTTTGCCTTGTATTTAGCACCACCCTATGATTGTTTTTAAAAAAAAAAATCTCTGCATTGTTGGTAACAGTTTGGTGCCTGGTGAGCTATAGTACTGTGTTGGACCTTTCTGAAAACACTTTGGCATGTGCTGGATAATCTTCTGGCATGCTGTGCTGAGAGGGAGGCTGTGAATGTATATAGGATCACAATGTCTGGCACATTCACATAGGTATTGTCAGCTACTATCTGCTTCAGTGTGACGTCTGGCTTTACAGAGAAGGGAAAGTGTGAACATGAGAAGGGAAGTGTGGAATGATTTGCTGAGCAGTGCAACATGTGATTACATTCCTGAGCATTAGCCGACGCTATCATGCGCAATCTGAATTTTTTAGCTTTGTCGCTAATTTCTTCAATATATTATTTTCACGGAATATGGCCAGTATTGGTTGTCCATCCCTAATTGCCCTTGAGAAGGTGTTAGTCAGCTGCCGCCTTGAACCGCTGCAGTCCATGTGCTGCAGGTACACCCACAGTGCTGTTAGGAAGGGCGTTCCAGGATTTTGATCCAGCAATAGTGAAGGAACGGCGATATATTTCCAAGTCAGGATGGTGTGTAGAGCTTGGAGGGGAACTTGCAGGTGGTGGTGTTCCCATGCTGCCCTTATCCTTCTAGGTGGCAAAGGTCGTGGGTTTAGAAGGTGTTATCGAAGAAGCCTTGGTGAGTTGCGGCAATGCATCTTGTACACTGCTGCTACTGTGTGTCGGTGGTGGAGGGAGTGAATATTTAAGGTGGTGAATAGGGTGCCAATCAAGAGGGCTGCTTTGATCTGGATGCTGTCAAGCTTGAGTGTTGTTGGAGCTGCAGTCATCCAGACAAGTGGAGACTATTCCATTAGACTCCTGACTTGTGCCTTGTTGATGCTGGACAGGCTTTGGAGAGTCAGGAGGTGAGTTACTTGCCACAGAATCCCAGCTTCTGACCTGTTTTAGCCACGGCAGTTATATGTCCAGTCCAGTTCAGTTCCTGGTCAATGGCAACCTCCACCCCAGGATGTTGATAGTGGGGAATTCATTGGTAATGCCAATGAATGTCAAGGAGAGATGGCTAGATTCTATCTTGTTGGAGATGGTCATTGTCTGTCATTTGTGTGCACTAATGTGACCTGCCACCTGTCAGCCCAAGCCTGAATATTGTCCAGGTCTTGCTGCATCTGGACACGGACTGCTTCAGTATCTGAGAAGTCATGAATAGCGCTGAACATTGTGTAACCATCAGTGAACATCCCCACTTCTGACCTTATGATGGAGGGAAGGTCATTGATGAAGCAGCTGAAGATGGTTGGGCTTAGGACACTACCCTGAGGAACTCCTGCAGTGATGTCCTGGAACTGAGATGATTGACCTCCAACAACCACAACCATCTTCCTTTGTGCTAGGTATGTCTCCAACCAAAGTTGCTAAAGTAAGTGTTGGTCCATTAGATTGTGAGACTGAGGAATTAATATTGGAAACAAGGAAATGGCAGAGACTTTGAACAAGTATTTTGTATCCGTCTGTAGGCCTACAGCAGGCAATCACTCATTTTTATAATTTTATTTCTGCTTCACTTTTGCTTTTTAAGTGAACATTTATTGAATCTTGCATTGTAGACATTCACTTAAACCTATGTTAGGAACTAGAGATAGTTTAAGTATGTTATATTTGTCTTTCTGTATTTGTGTGTTAAGAAAAGGGGGAACTTGAGTTTTGGTTTCACTTTAAAAGATGCCTGCATTTTAATTAGATTTTACGACCCTCAAAGGGAATGTAAAACAAACAAGGTAGAGAAAATTATGCTGTTGCCTAGCAACAGGGGTCCAGAGAGAAAGGCCCCACACAGACACAAAGAAACCAAAAGCAGTTTGAGTTCAGCTGTTCATTCTGCTCTAAGGTGAAGGAAGCAATTTAAGTCTCTCTCTAGTCATACTAGCAGACCGCTGAGGAAAACAAGTCTAAGAATCTTAGTTGAGTTGTTCTACAGTTAAAGTAACAGTGAATGTCAAGTGAGTTCTGGATCTCAAGGGAGATACCAAGTTGTCAGCTGTCTATTGGGAGAGGGAGCTGTAGGGAGTAGGTCCTAAAGGAAAAAGAGGAAGGCCCAAGAAACTCTTTAGGCTAAGTAAAAGGACAAGGACAGGAATCTGGAAAAGGTCCTTCTAAGTGAAGTTAAGAGTGAGAAGCAGAGAAAAGTCCCAAGCTTAAAGGAAGAAAGCTGCAGGATGCAGACTTAAAGCAAAATAGGCTTGCCAGGAGCCAGAAGATCCAAGGAGATAGGCGAAGCTATGTAACTCTTTACTATGGGTATGTGAAACAGTGGTGTTCAGTTGGCATAGCTGAGCATTTGAGAGAGAGAATGCATGGAAGGCAAAGCTTGACTGCACGTGGCCATCAAGGGGAAAGGAACAACAGAAAGAGAATTCGAAACCCTGGCGGTGGATGTGATGAAAGTATAATAATTATGATAATATTTTCTGGTTTATTTTGGAGTAGGTTTATGGGGTAAGTATAGTTCGGTCTGCCTATGTGATTTAATTACATTTGGACTCAAGTAGACTGCAAGCTTGAAATCATCAAAGGAAGCTAGGTGATGGACTTGCTAATGCGTAAACATGGATGCTGGCTTACCATGTAAGGTGTGAAGGGAATTTGCATTTTTAGATAAATGAAGGGATTAGGATTTCAAAGGGATCTTATTCTGTTTACAACTATCCAGATAAGCAAGGCTAAGGAGTGTGTTTATTTTTCCCAAAGGTTACTGACAATATTGGCAACATGCAGGATTTTTATTATGAGGAAGGTAATGTTTCAAAGACATATGGAACAATAGAATTTACATATTAAAAAGAGAGAAACATATATAAAGGAGAACGAAAGGCTATGAGGGAAAGGCCATGTAAGATCTAACAGAAGCATGTGAAATAGCCTTATTGAAGCCTCCAGCCATTTGTGCATAAGTCTGCTATATAACAAAACTGAAGTTGGGGAAAAGCCATTTGGAATTATGCTGTCAAGTGCGTGTTGTGTTAACTTGCTGGTTCTGTTTTAAATCTAAAATCTATTTTGGACTGTTGCCTTAAAGGGGTGTAACTGGGGGTCAGGTTAATTAGGAATTTTAGGAGTTATTGTAGTAAGTAATTGTAGTCTTACCTATGTGCTTGAAATCTTTTATTTTGTTAAATACTTTAATTTAATTTTTAAAATCTCTAAATGTTTGGTGGACTTATTACTTCTGAATTCAGTGCACACATCTTCTCGGAATAAATACAAATTGTAAAACCGTTGTAATAGCATGACTAAGTTTCCCTTGCGGATTTGGTCTGCTTGGCACGCAGCATCTGCCTTGTCATAATATTGGGCCCTTGTGGAAGGCATCTGAGCGGAAGCGTCGTCTGGAAGAAGTTTCCAAAGTGAGTTCTTGGAGAGTGGAGATTGAAAACCCTCATGTGAAAGACAGAGTTCAGAGATGCTGGTTGGCTCATGGTGACAATGTCCGGTAGTAACATCAGCTGGGATCATAACATTTCGGTGTGATCATGCTTTGATTGTTGATCAATTATACAACGAGTAATATTATTAGCTGTAGACTTGGATCTTTTCCCAAGGATTTTTCTTGCGCATCATGTTCACAGTTTCTGTTTTGACAGAATGTTGTTTTTGTAGCGGGGCATCCAAAAAAAAAATAAAGTTGTTTTTGTATGGTTTAAAAGGAGAAACTCTTCTCACTGTATTGACCCCAATGAGCTTTGAACTACAAGCCAAGAGGATGAATTGTCTTACACGTGTGGTGGTCAACAAGATGGAAATTGAGCGAGAAACAGAGTTAAAGGGCTAGATTTTCATCCTCAAGGGATTCATCTTCAAGTGGGAATCAGGGAAAAGTCCTGGCTTCATGCACTCACCTCAGGAAGAGGTCATTCCAGAAGTGTGGTTTTCATTCCTCAGTGGGGTGGGTAGTGGGTGGTGAGATGGATGGGTGGGTGGGTGCGGGCTGGAATTAGGCCCGCTGACCCCAGAAACAATTAACAGCCAGAGGCAGGCCCAAATGCTGAGGTGGGCTTTTCACAACTCGGGCCCCATACAAAGGACTGCCCTGGACGCCAGTCACTGGGAGAGAAAGGAAGTTGTGAAGGATTTTCAAGGCTGTATGGGAGGAGATTTCAGAACGCTGTCATGTAAGTAAATGTTGGCCAACTGGCTATTGATGCTGCAAGCGATGGCCCATCATGGACCTTCCATTGGAAAGTTTAGATTGTGAAGTCTACCTATTATACATGTGCAAAGAGTGTCAACACAGTAGTCACTCACGCCCAGGCATGTAGACAACTGCATCATGGCAGCTTCAGCAGGTCACGACATTGTACAGCAGGTGAAATGAGCATTACACCTCAGGGGCTGGTCTCAGGAACCCTCATTCAGATCCTGCCACATACCTTTTCACCTGTCACATTTCCAAGGGTGGGCACCCAAAAGTGCCTCTCCCATAACATTTACAGCCACACCCTGTCATCGCAGGCATGTGTGACTTCAGCGGAGCAGTGCAGCAGGGTCCTCGGAGCTCCAGAACACACCAAGACATTTTGCGGTGCTCACAATCAAGCACAGACCATCCAACCTACACCTCTGCCCCCTGCCCCCAATGTCCCCTACAAAAACATCAGTCTGTGCAGAACTTGAGATTAAGGTTCCAGCATGTGATTGCACATAGGTTTTGAATGGCGTCACAGAAAGCAAGAATCCTCACTTATCCGTATGTGCTTTCTTCATTGTTATGGCAGGATGTCCCAGAGGAGCAATGTGAGTAACTCACACGTAGGCTCCTGGTCACAGAACCTGGAGATCCCGGTGCAGGAGGTTGAATGTTGGAGGGAAACCCATATTCAGCAGGGAGAAGGAACCCACCGGTCATAATGCAGAGAGCCTGGCAGGCAATTGCAGTCATGGTTAGCACAGCAGGGGAATATGATAGATCTTGAATACAGTGTCACAAATGGTTCCATGATCTGCCGTGCGCAGGTAAGGTGAGTTGTTTGACGGAAGCACACCAGTTCTCTCTGGAATGGGTGTCAGCTGAGTGAGACATCAGATGGGACACAATTGGTGTGTAATTCCCCATAAACAAGGATGACCAAATGGGCGTGACACTTTTGTATGTTCAAGCATAAATAAGGTGACATCTGAATGCCCGCTATGCCACACCGTCAAAGTGATCAAGTTTCTCCATGGATGCCAGGTTCAATGCCCTTACATCTGTCTTTATTGACTCCCTGCAGGAGAAGAGATGTCAGAATGTAAAGGAGGTGGTCAGATCAGAGGTGAGTGTGCAAACCTGAGGGTGATTTGTCCAGTGAAGGTGCAGATTGCACGTGTGCCTTTCCAGCCCAGGGTAGGAGATGAAGAATCGCCCAGAGCAGGTGTCAAAGGTGGTATTACAAGCACCTTTGAGCATGGTTATTCAGCACATGGGGAGGTGGACTGGGCACAATGGGAATTTAGCACATGGTTGAGCATAAAATGGTTCTACACGTATGGTGAGAATGACCTTTAACTGCATGTGCGCTTGCACTGAGCAAGGGTTACACTAACTACCTCGTGTTGTGTCTCACACAGACCCCATCATCGCACACCCACCCACCCACCCATCCACCCCCCCCACCAAGCTCGATCATCTCTCGGGCATCAGAAGGAGGAGGAAGGGATGGCAGAGGAAACACAGTCCCACCTGACCAGCCCACACTCCACCAACACAGTTGCCAGCGCTGCAGAGGGATGTAGTGCACGTTTAGGGTTGGTTGCACATGGGGAAAGGCACTGCACCAGAGTGCAGGAGGGGGTGTCAGAGTCAGAGACATCTGTGCGCAGTCCCCCTCGGAGGGGAGAGGGCATTGACGATAATGCCCCAGTTGGTATAGAAGTAGAGCCTCAGGAGTCACTTAATGGGACACAGTGCTTGGATCAGCAGCAGCAGCAGATGTGCAGGCATCTGGCGGACTTCTGAGTCAATGTGAGCTCCTGCACTGCGATTGGAGGAGTCTATGGTGGTGATGAGCCTGACCTTGTCTCAGGGGCTCGACTGCATGAGCCCCAACCTTGAGAGATTGGCTAATCTCACAGAGAGACACAGGCTTCATCACTCGAATACAAGAGCAGCATAACTGCCTGCAAAGGGCACAAGGTTCACTCAGTAGCCTGGAGACGTCAGTTCAGTGTTATGTGTACAGACCTCCGTGGAATACATGAGGAGCTGCGTACACATAACAGGGTGTTCTCGCTGGTGGCATAATGGTTGCTGGAAAAGGACGACTACTGAGCTCCAACAGCCCACCCCATCCACCCTCTAGAAAGCCAACCCAGGGCTGAGGAGGTTGCAGAGGAGGATGAGGGTGCTGAGAGCAGTTCTGTGCCCTCCTCTTCCACGGCTTCCCTGGCCCCCTTTGCCAGAGCCATCATCTGTGGTACATGTTCCAGTGACCATGGCTGCCTCTACAGAATTGGAGGTCCTGTAGTCTCAGAGACCCCAGTGGACAAATAGGCCAGCCACGACGCCCCTCAATGCCTTACAGAGAGAGAGGTGAGCAGGCTGCCTCCACCTCCTCTGAGGCACCACGGAGGAGTGTTCAAAAGTACAAGGTACCATGGCGACTCGATGACTGATGGGTTCACGTGTGGTCTTATATTTCACACTGTAAAGCAGAATTTTCTCATTGACTATAATGACACTAAATAATTCAAAGGATGGATGTATTGGTGTATACTCGCTGATTGGCACATGCAGTAACCAAGTAAACATAAAACTGCATGTTCTTACCATGCACGTCTGTTGGAGGAAGGTCACATCCTCGTTAATACTTTCAGTGCTGATATTAGTCTACCATAGGATGTGGGCATCATAATCCCTCAAGCATTTGATTTCCATCCATTGGTGTCTTTGAGAAGTGGCAGTCAGTCTGGTGTAGGGTGACCCATAGAGATAAGATAAAGGCAGATTCTCAGTGAATGCACAGTAGTGACCTCACAGGTCAGTACAACATGTGCCTTTGCGTTAACATTGCATTTGTGGGAGATGACATTCAAATAAAGACCTTGTCTTTCTAGGTGTTACAGGCTGTGGGCTGAAGGAATCTCTGTGAATTGCTGCACTGACCATTGTGGATGCCTCGCAAGCCCCACAGTAATACCAAGTTAAACTGTAAGTAGGTGAATGGCTTGCCCATCAAATGGGAACCTTTATCCTGCGGTCTCGAATTGCAGCACTTCTCTTGGTCCAGCAGTTGTATCTGCGTGTGCTGGGTCTCACCGCGCACTGTACATGTGCACTCTTGGCACAGCAGCCAGGCTTTGGTTAGGTGCCAGGTGACTTGATCTCTATGCCTTTTACAGCCTCCAACATACATTTGCAGGCCCCTCTGGCATAGGGCATCTGAAGAACAATCCCTCAAGATGGGTGAATCCAGGCTTCTGATGGAACAGAATTCAACCATTGTGATGCCAGTCAATCTCGAGGACATTTGCTGACTTTCTCTCTTGTTGGGGAATGGGCATCTCCTGGAAGATGTGAGGCACCTATGGCCTCAAAGACACTCATGTCAAAACGTCTTGCTGGCCATTTGCTGCTGAATGTGCAGCTAGAGTCTCAATACTGTTTGGGAGAGCCACCTCTGTATTAGTTCCTCACTGGTGACTATGAAATCATGTACTGAGCCAGCCTTCGGTACCCAGGCACCCCTTCACCATTTCACCCACTGTCACCATCCTCCTCGGTTCGTCATCTTCATCTGAGGCAAAGGGCTCTTCGTCCTCCTCCTCCTCCTCCACCTCTTCCTCTGATGAGTGGTCTCCCTCATTGAGCTCAGGATCCTGTATTTGTATGTCCCTTCACTGTGCCGTATTAGGCAGCAGGCAGCCACTATCCTTGATACCCTTGCAGTTGAGTATTGCCATGCTCCTCCCAAGCGGCCAAGGCATCAGAAGCGCATCATTAAGAGGCCTGCTCGATGAGCGTCCTAGTCCAAAGGTGACTGGTGTTATAACACTGTTGTGCCCCCCCCGACCTCTATGGTTGACGCAATGGAGTAAGCAGCCGCCTACTCAATCGGTAACCTTTAACCCCCAGTAGCCAATATGGACCTGGGGTCTTGGCTCAAAAAGCTGCAGCAGATTTGACTCCCTCAAACTGAAAGAGTCATGGAAGCTTCCAGGGAGTCATGCACAGACATGGAGGAAAACCTTATTGTGACCGCACACAAGCTGCATGTTGATGGAATGAATGACTTTCTATTCATATATCTGTGCGCCCCCTGCAATGGTACTTTGATGGTGATGTGTGTGCAATCTATTACACCTTGCACTTGTGACAAGCCTGCTACTGACACAAGCTCCATTTGCTCTTTGGGTCTGTGAGTCCACATCTGTAGGGAAATTGAGTTCCCTAACCCTGGCAAAGGGAACATCGGTGACTGATGTTATGCACCAGTGGACAGCAGCTTGTGAGATGCCGCTGAGGTCTGCAGCCAGAGCTCCGACTGCACAAAAGTTGAGGGTCACGACTGACTGTAATTGGAAGGGTTTGGGCACCGGTTGTTCGAGGCATGAGGTCTGCCTCCAACATGGCACAGGTTCCTCTGAGCATATTCCGAGACATTCGAAGCCTTCGCCTACACTGCCTTTGAGTCACACCGAGGAAGCTGAACCCGTTCTGGTAGACCCTTCATTCAGGATAATATCTCACCCTCCTCCATATTACTGCTCTCTCTGGGGGCCCTGCCACCTCATGCCTGGCTACCCTGGTTCTAGCCGTATACTGCTGCCACCACCTTTCCTCTATATGCCAAATGCGGGAAGGTGCAGCATGCATTTCTTTAACCTTCCCTCCTTCCTGGACAATACACTCCTCACCCAGTGAGACTGGCAGTCTGTTATGCCACCCACTTGGCTAACCATGCGAGGAATGATGAAGAGGATCCTACACAGATGTGCCCTGCTTCTTTTCCAGCTACTCCAGCCTTTAGTTCCTGATTTTCACTCCCGGTTTGGAAACGCGGAATGGAAACAGTCTCAGTCCTGCAAACCCAACCCAGGAGAAAGTGGCACGGGAGGTTGAATTTTTGTTCCTGAGTGGTGGGGTTTCTGATTTCTATGGACAGCTGCTTCCACGAAACGTGCATGCTCCAAACACAAGCCGACCTCATTCCTACCCCTGCGAAAATGGTAGGTGCCGAGTTCAGGAGCAGGACACCTGATTTTGGGGCTTGTCTGCCATTTTCGCAATGATGGAGCGGCTCTCTGTCACTGCGAGTACAAGGAAAGTACAAGCTTTTAAGCTGCCACTTTACACAGCTCTGTATAAAGCTAAGAAAGCCTTAACTCGGGCCTTCAGAGCTACTCACGTCTCCAACGCCAAGTCGTGGAACACACAGTGTGAGTTAAGGACGTTTTGGGAGTTTGGGAGTGTAAACCGTGACTCGCTATTCTCTGCAATGTGTTAAAATGCCCAGCTGATTCGTAACACTGCGTGTGCTTCGTGCCCTACTGCAGCTATGAAAATCCAAAAGCCTGAGTATGGGGGCAGGACTTGTAGACCATGGTCCTGCCTGGCATCTTTTTCACCTCCATGGAGTCTCCATGACTGCATGAAAATCCAGCGCAACCTTTCAGGTTGACAACCTTTTATCAGTTCTGAGGCAAGGCCACAATCAACAACAATTACTTTCGTTTATAAAGAAAGACAACAGACAAAACAATTTGCCCACAAAATCCCACAAACAGTAATCTGATAATGACCAGACAACCTGTTTTAATGATGTTGGTCAAGGGATATATATTGGCCAGGGCACCGGGGATAACTCCCCAGCTTTTCTTCAAAGAGTGTCCCAAGATCTTTTACATCCACCTGAGAGGGCAGACGAGGCCTCAGCTTAACATCTCATCACATAGAAAATGAACCCACAGTGCTTCACGAACAAAAAATTGAGGCAAACCAAAGCTTCTTATTATTAGGGGTGACACTGAGCTTACAAACACACACAATTGGTGGCCAGGAAATGGACCCCTGGTCCATCAAACCTGCCCTACATCTTGAGGTAACTGAACACTTTCCACCCCCCCCCTCACCCCCCACCACCTTCCCCTCCCCTCCCCTCAAACAAACTATAGCCTGGGAGAGAGAAAAACCCAGGCCCAATAAGGGAAAAGAAAATCCTCCAGAATGCCTCTCTAACCCCCCCTCAGCTGATAAAACCAGCCTGCAAGATCATATGGGCCAAGTGTTACCTGTAATAGCTTCTCTATGATGTGATCCCTACACTGCTCAGAAACTAGTCAAGCTCCTGCTTGGAGGTATACAGAGAGCCATTACCCATCACATATTGTATGCTCGTATTGTATTCCAAAAGCTCATTATTCGCTGTAAGATTAAAAAAAGCAAGTGCCTAGCATCAGTATATTCTTAATATTCTTACTCATACATAGTCGAACCTCATGATTCCTGATGCTCCTCAATTGGTTAAATTAGAACTAGAATACCCTTTAGCCTGTAAGCTATCCTGATTTTAAGTTACTTTATACCCTCTGGTGCTGTAGTGGTGTACTGTGCCAACAACAGTACTTGGCACTATTTTAACCCCATGGAAAGTGTCCACAGTGTGAAGACGGGACTTAGTCTTTCCAAGGACTTTGTGGTAATCACGCCTACCATTACTGGCATACACATGTTCATCTGTGATAGACAAATGGGTGAGGCTGCGATCAAATAGGTTTTTCCCTTGTGTTAGTTCTTTCACCACCTACCACCCAGCCTGCTAGGTATATCCCTCAGAATTCAGCCAACTTAGTCAGTGATAGCGCTACCAAGACAATCTTGGTGATGGACATAGAATGTATTCTGGTTAGGTAGCTTCAATGTTCTTGAGGCCCTCAAGTGGTGTTTAGCTTGGAGGAGTACTGATTCATCAGCTGAGGGAGGAGTTAGGTGGTAATCAGCAGGAAGCATTTGATGCTTCAGGGGATTTGGAGTCAATGTTGAGGACATGCAGGGCCACTCCCTTCCAGCTATATACCACTGCGCCACCACATCTGGTGTGTCTGCCTATGGGACAGGATATACCGAGGGCATGGTGCCAAATATTTCAAAATGCTGGCCTAATTTTTTCCCTTTTTCAGATTAACCACAATAGAAAGAAATACTTGATTTTGAGATAATAGCTTATTATTCATTTCATAAATACCACAAAGCCCTCCGGTAAAATGAATCATTCTGAAGGAAAACTGTGTGACTTCAGCCCAGCCAGATATTACCTCCATAGATAAATTAGTAATTCTGATGATCTTACACAAGTTAGATTTTCTAGAAAAATAACACTCAGGTGATAATTGCTGCTACAACACAGATCTACATGCATGCTAAACAGTGGAAGCAGCATGTTTAGAGTAAGAGATCCCACAGCCAACAGATCAGATCAAAGTTAACATTTCAAGTCCATATGACACTTCCTCAGAGCTAAAGAGAAGTAGAAATGTGTTGGATTTTATACTGTTTAAGAGGGGGTGGAACAGGTGGAGCAAAATAGAAGGTCAAGGGTAGGTGGCAGCTAAGGAGAGGTTGACAAAGGTTTAATGGACACAGGACAAAAGGGGGTGTTAATGGTCATGTTAAAGACTAAAGAAGATGCTGATAGTGGCATAAAGGTAAGATAACAATGTGTTAATAGCAGAACAAGGGTCAGCGCTCTGTGAAATCAAAACATAAAAACAAGTGACAGAAGGCCCTGGGAGGAGGTGGTGGGGGTGGGGGGAGGTTGATGGGTGGGGGGAAAAATAAAAGATAAAAATTGGATTAAAAAAGGGGTACAGATGGAGGACAGAGTTCACGGTTTGAAGATGTTGAACTCACTGTTGTGCCCGGAAGGCTGTCAAGTGCCTAATTGGAAGATGAGGTGCTGTTCCTCCAGTTTGTGTTGGGCTTCACTGGAACATTGCAACAGGCTAAGGACGGACATGTGGGCATAAGGGCAGGGTGTTGTGTTGAAATGGCAAGCGACATATTCATTACAAGTCCACTGATTCCCACGGCTACCACGACTACAGCTCCTCACACCCTGTTCCCTGTGAAGACTCCATCCCATTCTCTCAGTTCCTCCACCTCTGATGCATCTGTTCTGATGATGCTGCCTTCCAAACAGCACTTTTGACATGTCTTCCTTTTTCCTTAACCCCCTACTGTAGTTGACAGGGCCTTCAACTGTGTCTGACCCATCACCCACACCTCTGCCCTCAGCCCTTCCCCTCCCCGCAACCATGATAGGGTCCCCCTTATCCTCAATTTTCATCCCACCAGCCTCCACATTCAAAGGATCATCCTCCACCATTTCTGCATGATGCCACCACCAAACACATCTTCCCCTCAAAGACTATGAACTCTCTCCTCCGTCTTTACCCCTTTTATCAATCCAATTATGTTTTTAATCCTTTATTTCCACCCCCACCTCCCCCCAACCGGTGCCATCTATCACTTGCTCTTATGTTTTCCTTTCACAGAATGCTGGCGCTTGTTGTGCTATTAACCATTTTGCTGTCTTGCCTTTATGCCACTATCAGCACCTTCCTTAAGCTTTAAATCTACTCCTTTTGTCTTGTGTTCATGACATCTTTGTGAAATTTCTCCTGAAATCCCACCTATCCCTGACCTTCCATCTGCTCCACCCCCTCCTAAACAGTATAAAATCCGTAATAAAAACAGAAAATGCTGGAAAAACTCAGCAGGCCTGGCACCATCCTTGGGGAGAGAAACAGAGTTAATGCTCAAGCCCATATAACTCTTATAATAAAACCCATCACGTTTCTACTTCTCGAAAGGTTAACTCTGTTTCTCTCTTCACAGATGCTGCCTGACCTGCTGAGTTTTCCAGCTTTTTCTTTTTTTTATTTCCGCTTTCCAGCATCCGCAGTATTTTGCTTTCATATTAGATAAGCTCCAAGCTCTACAGTGCTGCCACATCCAGTCCTGAATGACGGTGGGAATTAAATCATGGGAGGACGAGGCTTCATAAACATCCCTAACCTCAATGATAGCAAAGCCCAGTACTTGAGCGCAAAAGCCAAGGCTGTAGCATTTGCAACCATCTTCAACCAGACACGCTGAATGGATGTTCAATCTCGGTCTCCGCCTGAGGTCCCCATCATTACAGAAGTCACTCGTTAGCAAACTTGATTCACTCCACATGATTTTAAGAAACAGCTGAAGGCACTGAGCACAGCAAAGGTTATAGGCCCTATAAACACTGCAGCTGTAGTGCTAAAGATTTGCACTTCAGACCTAGCTACGCCCCTAGCCAAACTATTCCAATACAAGCTACAAAACTGGAATCTACCAGACAAAATTAAAAATTGTTCAGGTATATGCTGTCCACAAAAAAAATGGAGCAGATCATCAGCCTACTCTCAATTATCAGCAAAGTGATGGAAGGTGTCATCGACAGTGCTATCACGTGGCACTTACTCACCAAAGAGCTTCTCACTGATGCTAGGTTTGGGTTCTTCCATGATCACTTGGCTCCTGACCTCATTAAAACCTTGGTCCAAGCATGGACAAAAGGACTGAACTCCAGAGGTGAGGTGAGAGTGACTACCCTTATCATCAAGGCAGCGTTTGACCGAGTGCAGCATCAAGGAGCCCTAGCAAAACTGGAGTCAATGAGAATCAGGGGGAAATGCTTCACTGGTTGGAGTTATACCTGGCACAAAGGAAGATGGTTGTAGTTGTTGGAGTTCATCATCTCAGTCCTGAGGCATTGCTGCAGGAGTTCCTCTGGGCAGTGTCCTCGGACCAACCATCTTCAGTTGCTTCATCAATGACCTTCTCTTAAACAACAGGTCAGAAATGGGGATGTTTTGATTACGGTGTTCATTTCTATTTGCAGCTACTCAGATTAGGAAGCAGCCTGTGCCTGCAGTAGCAAGTTCTGGGCAATATTCAGGCTTGGGCTGATAAGTAGCAAGTAACATTCGTGTCACACAAGAGTCAGACAATGACCATCTCTAAGAATAAAGTGTCTAACCACATTTTGTTGACATCCAATAGCATTTCCATCACTGACTCCCCCACTATCATCATCCTAGGGGTTACCATTGACCAGAAACTGAACTGGACCAGCCATATACCTGCATACATAAGTTTGGCTACAAGAGCAGGTCAGAGGCTGGGAATTCTGTGAAGAGTAGCTCGCCTCTTAATTCCCCAAAGCCTGTCCACCATTTACAATGCATGAGTCAAGAGTGTGATGGAATATTTTCCATTTGCCTGGATGAGTGCTGTAACAGCAGCACTCAAAAAGCTCGCCACCATCCAGGATTGGCACCCCATCCACCACCTTAAACATTCACTCTCTCCACTACCAACGCACAGCGGCGGCAGTGTGTGCCATCTACAAGATGCACTCCAAGAACTTGCCAAGCCTCCTTTGATAGCACCTTCCAAACCTGTGACCTTGAACATCTAGAAGGGCAAGGGCAAGGGCAAGAAGTGCCCTTGAGAACTCCACCATTTGCAAGCTCCCCTCCAAGTCACACACACCATCCTAACTTGGTAGTATATCACTGCTCCTTCAACGTCGCTTGGTCAAAAATCGAACTTACCAAACAGCCCTGTGAGAGTACCTTCACCACAAGAATCACAGAGGTTCAAGTAGACGGCTCACTACAACCTTCTCAGGGCCAATTAGGGGTGGGAAATAACAGTGCCAGTGACACCCACATTTCATGAATGAATACAAAAACAAAAAAAAAGTTGATGCAGTGACCTTACATCCACTGAGCAGTTGAATGAATCTCCCATCTGTCGTCATTGGGAAGGGAGGGGACGTCATCAGTACAGGCCTGGGGTTTGAGCTGGATCCCGAAATGGCCTGGTGGGGTTATTTGGAGTTCAGTCACAAACGCAATGAGTTTGGCAGTTGCTTACTGTTAATTCTGTTTCCTGGTCCCTGGATGATATTTTCTAGTCAGCATCCTTCCTGCCTTCAAGGACAAAGTTCAGATGAGTTCATTAGGAAGATGCCTGTTTCCATGTTTTTGTGTCTGTGTTCTGCCTTACACATGCACATCAGAGCAGAGTGGGACAGTGATACTCATTCATCTAATCAGGGCAGGATTTCTGTTTGAAGGATAAAAGCAAGGTTTGGACTCCATCTGTTTACTTTACCAGAGGGATGGCAGAGTGTTTACTTTTGATCTGTTGACACATTTTCCTTTCTAGACAGGTGACTTGCTACAGGATGTTCCTGTTGAAATTTATACCTCTTGGCTTCGCTGTTTCTTTTCCATGCAGGTCTTGGTGTCTCCTGTTGCTGTAAAAGTCCAGTTAAGATTTTAAAGAGACCCTCTCCTTATTATGTAGAATTATGTAAGATTTTAGACTTGAGTAGCCAGGTATACTTCATTAATTCATTTCCATTCCCTCTCCCCCCCCACCACCATAAGCATTAACATCTGCTTCCTGCCTCCCCACCCAACCTCCAAGAAGGAGGATTAAGGATCACTTTGATGGTGCAATTTGGCAGCCCCCTGAATGGCCACTCTACACAACAGTCCCAGCAGTACAAAAGATATGAGCTGCTCTTCCAAAACGCGATTGGACAAACACTTGACTGAACTATGAGCATCAGCCTGTTTTATTTTGCTAAACTTTACCTCTGACTATTCTGTTTGTTTCAGCGGTTTGATTTGCACACTAAAGAGACAGCAGCAGCAGCAACAGCTTGCATTGACACTGCACCTTTAATATAGTTTTAATGAGCTTCACTGGGTTATCATCAGACAATGAGCGTATGGAACACCCACTGACAATAAAAGGTGTTGGAGCTGAACTAACTACAGAGTATGTTAAATGTCAAACATGAGTGCCTATTAATGTCAGCTCTGATAATTGAGCAGTCAGGCTTGGCTAGGGAAGCAAGAACAGATGGGGAATTTTCTGCCAACACCATGAGGATGTTATGCTACCATCGGTGACACAGCAGCACAGCTGTAAATGGAAGAGCCACTATCCTGTGTCTGCATGGCCCCGGCTATTATTATTATATCACTTCCTTGTGTATTGTAAGAGTTTATTTGCTTTCCTCTGATTCCGATATTGCCCTTTCCTTTCACAACAGGGTAGTATTTGGTTTTTGTGACACTGCCCGGTGCACCAGGCTATCTTTTTCTGCTGGTAGGATGAGTTTTCTGCAGAATTTTCCCTTGCCTTGTAAATAAATGAAGATATTTATAGCAACTACTGACTCCTCATCAAAGAGCTATACCACACTTTTGCAGTTGGTATTTATGTCATACGAGCAGGCAATAACGTACTTGGCATCCCACCAAATATCTGGGGAAGTGGTGGTCCAGTGGCAATGTCACTGAGCTAGTAACCTGAAGGCCCAGGTTAATTCTTTGGGCACATGGGTTCAAATCCCACCATAGCACCATGTTGGAAGTTAATTAATAAAGATGGGATATAAATCTAGTCTCAGTGATGGTGACCATGACAACCATCATCAATTGTCGTAAAAACCCATCTGATTCACTAATGTCCTTCAGGGAAGGAAATCTGCCATCCTTACCTGGTCTGGCCTACTCGTGGCTCAAGACCCACAGCAATGGTTGACTCTTAACTGCCCTCTGAAATGGCCTAGCATACCAGTTCAAGGGAAATTAGGGATGGGCAACAAATACTGGCCCTGTCAGCAATGCTGATATCCGATGAAAAAATTTTTAAAAAGGTATTCGTGCGGCCTGCATCTGACCAAACATCGCCATTATCTGTCAGAGCCTCTGTGAACTATATCATTGTGTTAGGCCTTCTTGAAAACTATGGCTTGTGGTGAAAAATCTGCTGACATGTTCTGCTGAGAGGGAGGCTGTGAATGAGTCTACATGTGATGGGAATATCTGGCCAAATTACTTAGAGCACTATTGTCTGCTTTAGCATGAAGCAGGGTTTGACAGAGGTCACTGTTTCTTTACTAGGAAGAAGGACTTTTTAAAATTCTTTCATGGGATGTGGGCATCACTGGCTGGGCCAGTATTTTTATTGCCCATCCCTAATTTCCCTTGAGAAGATGGTGTGAGCTGTCTTCTTGAACCACTGCAGTCCCTGTGGTGTAGGTGCTCTAACAGTGCTGTTAGGAAGGATTTTGATGGTGAAATAAAGGCACGGTGATATAGTTCCAAGTCACGATGCTGTGTGGCTTGGAGGGGAATTTGCAGATGGTGGTGTTCCCATGTGTCTGCTACCCTTGTCCTTCTAGGTGGTAGTGATCGTGGGTTTGGAAGGTGCTGTCTAAGGAACCTTGGTGAATTCCTGCAGTGCATCTTGTAGATGGTACACACTGCCGCTACTGTGCGTCGGTGGTGGAGGGAGTGAATGTTGGAGGTGGTTGATGGATTGCCAATTAAGGGGGTAAGCGGAGTGTGAAAAATTTGCTGAGCAGCGCATCATGTGATGACACTTCTGAATATTACCAGAAGTTTTTTGATTGTAAAATTCAGCTTTGACTATAGGTTTATGAATAAAAACTGAAAAGTAGTGAGACAATTTTTCTGAAGTCCTCTCCTCTCTCCCTGCAGTGTCATGCCAGTTCAATGAAAATGACCTCCCAGGCCCAAAATCAGGGGCACTTCAAGCCTCACCATTCTGGCACAGGGTATTAACCCTGCATCTATCAGGTACCCAGAAATGACTGTTCCTGAATTACTAGTCACTGATGTGCCAAATGATCCTTGTCGCTTAACTCAAGGTTGGGTTTGAAGTAAAAAAAAAGCCAAGAAGATTGCAGCTAATAGAAACATGGCAAGATTTCCTCTGTGCAGTGAAATTGTGAATACATTCTCAAAAACACACACAAGGCACACTGTTGTAATTATGGCTTTGTTAAATGTTAGACTGTACCTTTAAGCATAGTCCTGTGATGTAAGATCACATGATCTGTGTAAACCAATGTGTTAGCAGCATGGGCTACCTCCACAGGCAATGCAGAGATATTGATGGAGTTGAAAGTACACGTGTAGTTGCTACTGACTGTATTGTAAATAAACCTAATGTTTCCACTTAGAAAGCTGCCTGCAGATCAACTCTATTACAAATAGGCGACAAGGCCACACTATAACAAACTGGCAATGAGGATAAATCAAGATAAATTGGAATAGGTCCTGTACCTCGCCAATGATTGTGCGTATTAATGTCCGTTTAAAATAACCGAAGATATACTCACCCAAAATGCCACAATTTGGTGGAATCAGTCCCTTTGAGCCAGTGACAGACGATTGGTCTCAGTTTATAGAATGCCTCGTCTTCTTCTTTCAAGTGCATGAAATCACAGGGAAAGAGAAGAGGCGAGTGATCCTCTTGAGTACTTGTGGGGGCAACACTTATAGCTTGATTCGAAGTTTGACGGCACCCAGTGCCTCAGATTGGAAGAATTTCAGAGAATTGGTGGACCTCATGAAGGGACACTTTCAACCCAAGCCCTCAGTCATGATGCAGAGGTTCTGGTTCAATTCGTGAAATAGAGCCCCGGGTGAGACAATTGCTAGCCACGTGGTGAACCTGAAGCAACTAACGGAATATTGCAAGTTTGATGAGACTCTGAACAACATGCTCAGAGAGCGTTTAGTGTGCGGTGTGAAAGAAAACACTATTCAGAGAAGATTGCTGGCTAAAGTTAATCTGGATTTTAAGAAGGCGTTAGGAATAGCGCTGGCCATGGAAAGCGCTGCTAGAGATTCACAAGAAATACAAGGGGCGCAAAATGGCGCCGTCCTCCAAATCGGGCGGGAACAATCAGCCGAAAGTGGCGCGAAAGAGCGAGATTCTGCCACGAGGCAGGGAACAGCCCCCACTAACTGAAAAATAAGAAGAAATAATTTAGCGACTACATAGAACAACTTTAATCAATGTGGAAACAATCAGTCTTTTAGCGATTACAAGTTTGAAAAAGTAGAATGTTACTTTGTCACAGAAGTGGAGATATAATGAGACAGTGCAAAGAGAGATTTAAACAGGTTTGTAAGCAACAGAAGAAGCCCAATGAAATCCACCGTGTAGAAGAGCCTGAAACAACAAATCCTGACATTTATTCCTTGTTTAACATGAAAGTTGGGATCACAGAGCGGCCAGTAGGCTATATATCCAGGACACTTACCACAGCTGAAAAAGGATATTCTCAGGTTGAAAAGGAAGGTCTATCGATCATTTTTGGTGTAAAACATTTTTACCATTACGTGCATGACCGGCATTTCGCGATGGTATCAGACCACAAACCACTATTGGGATTGTTTAGTGAGGAAAAGGCTATACCACCCATAGCCTCAGCAAGAATACAACCATGGGCCCTAATTTTTGTGGCTTATGAATACACATTTGTGCACAGCCCTGGCATTCACATCGCAAATGCCGATGCCCTGAGTCATCTGCCCTTACAAGAGAATGACGAACATGTCCCAGTTCCACAGGAACTCGTTTTATCGTTAAATTTTCTAGGTTCCTCGCCGGTATGTGCCTGACAAATCACAGACTGGACGAATTGGGACCAAGTCCTATCTCAAGTGCGAGACAAAGTGTTACATGGTTGGTCCCAGGACCCAGTCTCCGATGAAATGAAACCGTTCTTCAACCAAAGACAAGAAATGAGCAGTAAAGATGCCATCTGTTGCAGGGTGCATGGGTCATAGATCCTCTAAAGGGAAGAGAGTCACTTTTAGACTAACTACACTGTGCCCATCCAGGGATCTCCCAAATGAAGACCATAGCGCGCAGCCACCTATGGTGGCCGGGGATTGATGGCAATATTGAAAATATGGTAAAACACTGTGTGCAATGTCAGCAGCTGCAAAAGTTGCCAGTGGCAGCTCCATTGCACCCATGGGAGTGGCCTGGTGGACCCTGGGTGCGGTTACACATTGACTACATTGGACCCTTCCTTGGAACCACGTTTCTTCTAATTATAGATGCCCATTCCAAGTGGTTAGATGTTTATGAGGTGAAGTCACCAACGTCGGGCGCTACAATAGAGAAACTATGCCAGAGCTTTGCCATCCATGGACTACCAGAAGTAGTCGTATCCGATAATGGCACTGCATTCACAAGTGCTGAGTTCCAGTGATTTATTAGCCTCAGCAGTATCACCCATATGAAGACTGCACCGTACCATCCATCAGCAAATCGACTGGTGGAAAGGGCAGTTCAAATTTTTAAGACAAATATGAAGAAGTTAACAGGTGATTCGTTGGAGACCAAGTTTGCACGCTTTCTTTTTCCCTACAGAATGACCCCCGACACCACGCCAGGAGTAACATCTGCAGAATTGTTGATGAGGTGCCATCTCAGGACAAGACTGAGCGTAATATTTCCAAATTTGGAGAGGGAGGTGGTGAAGAGTCAAGGAAACAAAATAGTTGAGCATGACTTGCACAGTCATGAGAGACGATTTACTGTTGGAGAAGCAGTATTTGTGAAGAATTTCGGTGGAGGACCAAAGTGGTTACCGGGTAAAGTAAGTTCAGTGACTGGACCATTATCATACCACGTGGAAGTGGAAGGCCGGATCAACCGTAAGCATTTGGACCATTTAAGAGAAAGACAGATACCATAACAAGATATGGTTCCACCTGTAACCATTACTGAACCAGTGTTTCCTGTTGAAGATGCTCAACCAAGGATTGACATGTCTGGTGTCTCTGCCAGAGTGGAGGACACTGAACTGCAAGTGCCCACCGAGGTACCTGATGTTCGTACAGTTCCAGAGAATGTGGTTCCTGAAAAAGAATCTGAAGCCGTGGAGCTGCGACGTTCCATATGGATCAGGAAACCACCTGAAAGACTGAACTTGTAAATTTCATGACCTGTGTAAATATTGTAATGTCATGAGATAAATATACTTGTAAATACAATATGTACAGCAAAGTTAAAAGGGGAGGAATGCAGTAATTATGGTTTTGTTAAATGTTGGACTGTACCTTTAAGAATAGTCCTGTGATGTAAGATCACATGATCTGTGTAAACCAATGTGTTAACAGCGCAGGCTACCTCCACAGGCAGTGTAGAGATAGAGATGGAGTTGAAAGCACACGTGTAGTTGCTGCTGCCTGTATTGTAAATAAACCTAATGATTCCATTTCGAAAGTTGTCTGCAGATCAACTCTATTACAAATAGGTGACACAGCCACACTACAACACACACAGAGAGAAAACCTTACCTCACAATGTTACTGCCAAAATCAGATTTTGATATGTGAGTTTATTTTGCAGTTTTTCTGGCTTGATGTTGTCCTTTTATGCATAAAGTAATCATTTTCAGAAAGTCCTGGCGGTGCTTGGGAAGCCGAGAGGCATTATCCAGAACTATCTCTCTCTTACCTCCCACCTCAGTAACAGGAATATTCTCAGGGAGCAGAAAACAAACCAAACATTAATCATTAACGTGATGAGCTTGGAATTCCACCCAAACATGTGCAATTCAGTGTGGGTGGCTGGAGAAGATTGATTGAGCTTCCTTTTGGCTAGTTTTATCTCTTCCTTCCTGCAGCTTATAAGTTACTACTGATGTCATGTGTGTGTGTTTGTGTGTGTATGTGTCTGTGCATGCGTGGCGGAGAGAGAGAGGGAAGTGGAAGACCAGCTATGTTTAATTCTTTAATATGTTAGGTTTTGGACTCTGCTCATTCTCTCACGTCTATAGGGATTCCTGTGGCTTCTGAGTCAGGAGATAACAGAGACTGGGGGAAATGTATCATCAGTAAAGTTTGCTCCAGTTGTCCTTTATCTGACTTGTTTCTTTTCTAGAATCCAGGAAAGTGCCATGAGGTACATGCTTCAGTGTCACACATTGATTATGTTTTTGCAATACACTGAAAGACTGTGATTCTTTCCTATTTACAAAAGATGCCAATAATTTTAAGGCCCTCGGCGCGATTGGATATTCAAGTCTGCGCTATTGTGTAATCCACCATTTGACTAAGTCATCAATCTGCTTAAAATTAACAGGTCTTAGAATCAGAGAATCATAGAAAGTTTACGGCACAGAAGGAGACCATTTGGCCCATCATGCCTATGCCAGCCAAAGAAACTAGCCACCCAGCCTAATCCCACTTTCCAGCAATAGGTCTGGAGGTTACGGCACTTCAAGTGTATATCCAGACACCTTTAAAATGAGTTGAGGGTTTGTGCCTTTACTACTCTTTGAGGGAATGAGTTCCAAACCCCCACGACCCTCTGGGTGAAAGCATTTTTCCTCATCTCCCCTCTAATCGCTCTACCAATCACTTTAATCTATGACCCTTGACCTCTCTACTAAAGTAAATAGGCCCTTCCCATCCACTCTATCCAGGCCCCTCACAATTTTGTACATCTCAATCAAATCTCCCCTCAGCCTCCTCTGTTCCAAGGAGAACAACCCCAGCCTATCCAATCTTTCCTCATAGCTGTATTGATAGAGTGGATACAGAGAATGTTTCCTCTTGTGGGAACAGCTTAACTAGAGGCCATCACTATAAGATAGTCACCAAGGAATCCAATAGGGGATTCAGAAGAAACTTCTTTACCCAAAGAGCGACGAGAGTGTGGAACTCGTTACCACAGGGAGTGCTTGAAATGAATAGTTTAGATGAACTTACGAGGAAGTATTTGATGGAGGAGAGTGGGAATGGGGCAGAGAATTAAAATGCCAGGCGATCAGAGTCACACTTGAGGACTGAATGGAATTGTTCCACAAAATGGGCCAACCAAACTGCGTTTGGTATCCCCAGTGTAGAGGAGGCCACAACATGAGCAGGGGATACAGTATAATAAATTGAAAGTGCTGTCTTACTTGGAAGGAATGTTTGGAGCCACAGACGATGATGAGGCAAGAGGGAAAAGGAAGGATGTTGTATTTCCTGCACTTGCGTGGAAAGATGCTGTGGGAAGTGGTCAGGGTGTTGGGGGTGATTGAGGAGTGGACCAGGGAGGGTATCGCAGAGGGAATGGTGTCTTCGGAATGCTGAAAGGGGATGGTAGGGATAGATGTGTTTGTTGGCGGGAGGATATACTTGCATTGGGCGCAGTACAATGAAGGTTCACGAGGTTGGTCCCTGGGATGGGAGGGTTGTCCTATGACTGAAGGCTGAGTAAATTGGGTTTATATTCTCTGACGTTTAGAAGAATGAGAGCTGATCTCATTGAAACATATAAGATCCTGAAGGGGCTTGACAGGGTAGGCAATGGGAGGTTGTTTGCCCTGGGCTGGAGAATATAGAACATGGAGCGGGGGGGGGGCATTGTCTCAGGATAAGGGGTCGATCATTTACGGCTGAGACAAGGAGAAATTTCTTCACTCGAAGGCTTGTGAATCTTTAGAGTTCCCCTACCTCAGAGGGTAACGGACGCTCTATCGTTGAAAATGTTTAAGGCTGAAATAGATTTTTGGTCTCCCAGAGAATCGAGGGAAATGAGGAGCAGGCAGGGAAGTGGAGTTGAAGCCCAAGGTCCACCATGATGGTACCGAAAGGCAGAGCAGACTCTGCCGCTGCTCCTATCTCTTGTGTCCTTTGTGTTCTTGTGGTGTCATGCTGGAGGTGGCAGAGTCTGGTTCCCGCCAGCCCACCACACCTCCACTCCCTTTCCCTGTCTCTCTTCATGCTTAAATCCTGCTTCATCTCCACTTTTCCCAGTTCTCTTGTGAAGGTCATCGACACAAACATTTGTTTCTAACTCCACACATGCTGCCTAACCTGCTGAGTATTTCCAGCATCTCGTTTTAAATTTCCAACACGTTTCAGTTATTTGCTTTTGCTCTTTTGATATATTAACTACGTATATATATAATATATACAATATATATGTGTGTGTACATATATAGCATAATTTCAAAGTTTACACATGGCATGACATTCAGAAATCTAGTAAAGAATGAGGAAGATAGTAACAGACTTCAGGAGGACGTAGACAGACTAGTGAAAGGGGCAGGTGGATAGCAGGTCATAGAGTCATAGAGGTCTACAGCACAGAAAAAGGCCCTTCAGCCCATCGAGTCTGCGCCAGCCAAGCAAGTACCTAACTATTCTAATCCCATTTTCCAGCGCTAGGCCCCTAGCCTTGTATACCATGGGATTGCAAATGCACATCGATATACTTCTTAAATGTTATGAGGGCTCGAAACGTTAACTCTGTTTATCTCTCCACAGATGCTGTTGGACCTGCTGAGTTTTGCCAGCATTTTCTGTTTTATGTTTCAGATTTCCAGCATCCGCAGTATTTTGCCTTTATGCATCCATACAGCGCCTTTAACAGAGTAAAGTGTCCTAAGCACCTTAGAGCAGCAGTTTTCAAACAAAATTTGGCACTAAGCCACATAAGGGGATATTAGGGCAGAAAGAGGCAGGTTTTAAGGAGCATCTTAAAGGAGGGTGCGGAGGGGTTTTGTGAAGGAATTCCAGAACTTAGGGCCCATGAATGCCAATGGTGGAGCGATTAAAACTGGGGATGCTCGTGAGGCCAGGATCAGGGTAACACAGGTATCTCAGAGGGTTCTGGGGATGGAGGAGATTACAGAGATGGGCAAGGGTGAGGGATTTGAAAACAAGGTTGAAAATTTTAAAATCAAGGCATTGTTTAACCAGGAGCCAACGTTGGTTAGCAAGGACAGGGGTAATAGATAAATGGGACTTGGTGTGAGTTAGGTTATGGACAGTGGAGCTTTGGGTGTCAGCTGGGAAACCAGTAAAACTTGGAAATGACCAGTATTGGTCCGAACTGATCTTGTATACCTCGAAATAGACCTCCAGTTCAGACCAGTACCAGCCATTCCCAAGTTGGACTGGGTTTTTCCTTCTGGGTTGTAAGTTTAAAGCATGAAAATTCTCTGTTTTCCACAGTTTTGTTTTCAATACAATGCCTCAATTGGTAACTATGATTCTGTGCGCTTTCATTCCCAAACTCCTACTTCTTCTCAGTGTTCCCCTTCCGGTGCTGGAACCATGCGCGGTGTTTATACAGGGGCCTGCACCTGCCATTTGTGCGGCAGAAGGGTGGCAGTCGTCGACGTCTCTCGTAATGTGTCCTACATCCAAGGGCCTTGAACTGATTCATATGCAGATCCCATTCCAAATGCTATGGCTTTGCTGCCATCTGGTGGCCATCTCAGGTATCTGCAACCCATCATCAAATTGCAGACGTTAATATTTCATTCCATCTGCTTTCCATTTGAGCAGCTTACAGTTAAGCTGTCTTCCTTGTGTATATCAGGCAGATAATTGGGAACAGCCGAGGGGAGTCAAAACCCCTCCTGAAATTGTTCATGTGCAAGCCTACATAGTGAGTGTTAATTAGATTTATTAGAATGCTGGCCCTCGCACACTAACCCATTTTGTTCTCCCCTGATGCCCACATGCGCACATTTTACCTCAGGGGCAAAAGACAGCAATTAGAAGTGTAAATCTTGGCTGATTTTTCACTTCCCTGAGCCAGAGGTGTTGAGGAACATCATAGTATAGTCTCCACCTCATTGTTGGTGGGGGGGGGGGGGGGGGCGGGTGGGAGGGGCGCGTGAACATAATTTGCCTGCTGTAAGTGTTGAAGGTAAATATGAAGCATTAGCCTCAGATACCGTCCTAGAGGATTCAGAGAGCAAACTATTAGCTGAGTTTTATACACCGAGGAGATTTTTAAATGATTAAACTCCTAAAACACCACAGGAGCGCCCGCTGTCAGATCACGAATACTGCTATCGATGGTGCAGACAGTGATTTTATATCTGCTGTGGGCAAAAACTGGTCTACCCGTGATATAATGAGAAGCTCAGGGTTAATATAATTGAAGTAAAGTTAAAACATGGCAGGGCAGCTCGGTCGCGTGTCCTGTAGTATGTGGGAAGTCGTGGACGCTACCGGTGACCTGGACAACCAGATATGCCGGAAGTGTCACCAGCTGAAAGCTACATCGATAGCATGTTCAGAGAGGTGGTCGGGCCATAGGCTAGGAGCCGGGACGCAAAAAGGGTAGAACCAGGCAGGCAGTGCAGGAGTCCCCTGGGGTCCCACTCACTAATCGATCTCCTGATTTGGATAACAATGGGGTTGTTGGTTCCTCAGAGGAATGCAGTCAGTGCCAAGTGCAGGGCACCATGTCCAGTTCAGCTGTACAGGAGGGGAGGAAGAAGAGGGAAAGAGCAGTGGTGATAGAGGATTCGTTAGTTAGAGGAACAGACAGGCATTCTATGGCCGTAGACATGACTCCAGGATGGTATGTTGCCTCGCTGGTGCGAGGGCAAAGATGTCATGGAGCAGCTGCATCTTCTGAGGGAGGATGAACAGCCAGAGGTCATGGTCCACGTCAGTACCGATGACTTAATTAGGAAAGGGGATGAGGTCCTGAAAGCAAATTTCAGGGAGCTTGGAAGGAGATTGAAAAGCAGGACCTCTAAAGCAGCAATCTCAGGATTACTCCCAGTCTCACGTGCTAATGAGCATAGAAATAGGAGAATTGAGTGATTGAACATGTGGCTCGAGAATTGGTGTAGGAAGGAGGGCATCAGATTTCTGAGGCTTTGGGACCGGTTCTGGGGCAGGTGGGACCTGGTACAAGATGGAGGGGTTGCAACCTAGCAGGACCAAGACTAACATCCTCACAGGGAGATTCGGTGGTGCTGTTGGGGAGGGTTTAAATTAGATTGGCAGGGGGATGGGAACCTGAGAGGGAGCTCAGATTCGAAGGAAGCAAAACTGGTAAAAGGAAGTAGAAAAGTAGAAATCAAAAACAGGAGACAGATGAAGAATAAGCAAGTATCAGATAGGATCAGAATAGAGAATAATGTTAAAAAGTAGAATTAAAGGCTCTCTATCTGAATGCACATAGCATTCGCAAAAAGGTTGATGATTTAAATGCACAATTGAGGTAAATGGGTATGATTTAATTGCCATTACAGAGCCGTGGCTACAGGGTGACCAAGACTGGTACCGAATATCCAAAAATATTCAGCATTTAGTAGGGATAAGGAATAAAGGAGAAGGAGGTGGAGTAGGAGAAGATCAGTCCATTAGTAAGAGACGAACTTAGATCAAAGGATCAAGATGTCGAATCAGTTTGGGTGGAGAAACAGCAAGGGGCAGCAAACTTTGGTGGGAATTGTTTATAAGCCACCAAACTGTAGTGCTAATGTTGGGCATAATATAAATCAGAAAATTAGATTCATGTAACACAGTTAATACAGTAATAACGGGCGACTTCAATTTACACATAGACTGAGTTTAACCAAATCAGCACTTAGGCTCTGGAAGAGGATTCCTGGAATGTGTACAAGATGGGTTTCTGGAGCAGTATGTTGAGGATCAGGCTATTTTCAATTTAGTGTTGTGTAATGAGAAAGGACAAATGAACAACCTTGCTGTAAAGGAACTTTTGGGAAATAGTGACCATAATATGCTACAATTTTGCATTAAGTTTGAATGCGATATAGTTCATTCTGAAACTAGGGTGTCAAATCTGAAGAAAGGAAATTATGAAGGCAAGTTGGCTATGGTGGATTGGAAAGATACACAAAAAGATTTGACAGTAGACAGGCAATGGCTACTATTTAAAGAAACACTACACTTTCTACAACAGATATACATTCCTCTAAGGCACAAAGAGAAAGGTAAATCAATTGTGGTTAACAAAAGAAGTTAAAGATTGCATTAGATCAAATGAAGTGGCTAATAAGGATGACAGGTAAGCCTGAGGATTGGGAGCAATTTAGAACCCAGCAGAGGAGGACCAAGAAATTGATTAAGAAAGGGAAAAGCGAATATGCATGCAAACTAATGAAGAACATAAAGGCTTCTTTAGGTATGTGAAAAGGAAAAGATTAGCAAGGCCAAATGTGGGCCCATTACAGGTGGGAACAGGAGAATTTAAGGTGGAAAACAGGGAAATGGTGGAGAAGCTAAACAGTTACTTTGTGATAAAAGCAAAATACTGCGGATGCTGGAAATCTAGAACAAAAACAAAAATACCTGGAAAAACTCAGCAGGTCTGACAGCGTCTGCGGAGATGCTGTTGACGTTTCGAGTCCGTATGATCCTTCATCAGAACTAAGACATATAGAAATGAGATGAAATATAAGCTGGTTGAGGGGGGTGAGACAGGTAGAGCTGGATGGAGAGCCAGTGATAGGTGGAGGCCAAGAAGAGACTGCCAAAGATGTCATAGACAAAAGGACAAAGGGGTGTTGATGGTGGTGATATTATCTAAAGGATGAGCTAATGGGGACATTAAGGGAAGCAATCTAGTGGCAGATGGCCCTAGTGCGGGTGGGATGGGGGGAAGGGATCAAAATGGGCTAAAAGGTGGAGATGAAACAATAGATCTAAATAAATTTAAAAATAGGAGGGAAAAGAAAAAAATATAGTTGTAAAAAAATTATAGATTATTGGAAAAAGGGGGATCGGAAAGGGGGTGGGGATGGAGGAGAGAGTTCATGATCTGAAATTGTTGAACTCAATATTAAGTCCGGAAGGCTGTAAAGTGCCTAGTCGGAAGATGAGGTGCTGTTCCTCCAGTTTGCGTTGAGCTTCACTGGAACATTGCAGCAGGCCAAGGACGGACATGTGGGCATGAGAGCAGGGTGATGTGTTGAAATGGCAAGTGACAGGGAGGTCTGGGTGATGCTTGCAGACAGACCGAAGGTGTTCTGCAAAGCGGTCACCCAGTCTGCGTTTGGTCTCTCCAATGTAGAGGAAACCGCATTGGGAGCAGCAAATGCAGTGAACTAAATTGAGGGAAGTGCAAGTGAAACGCTGCTTCACTTGAAAGGAGTGTTTGGGCCCTTGGACGGTGAGGAGAGGGGAAGTAAAGGGGCAGGTGCTGCACCTTCTGCGGTTGCATGGGAAAGTGATGTGGGAGGGGGTTGAGGTGTAGGGGGTGATGGAGGAGTGGACCAGGGTGTCCCGGAGGGAACGATCCCTACAGAATGCTGCCAGGGTGGGTGAAGGGAAGATGTGCTTGGTAGTGGCATCATGCTGGAGTTGGCGGAAATGGCGGAGGATGATCCTTTGAATGCGGAGGCTGGTGGGATGATAAGTGAGGACAAGGGGGACCCTATCATGGTTCTGGGAGGGAGAGGAAGGTGTGAGGGCGGATGCGCGGGAGATGGGCCGGACACGGTTGAAGGACCTGTCAACCACCATGGGGGGAAAACCTCGGTTAAGGAAGAAGGAAGACATGTCAGAGGAACTGTTTTGGAAAGTGGCATCATCAGAACAGATGCGATGGAGGCGAAGGAACTGAGAGAATGGGATGGAGTCCTTACAGGAAGCGGGGTGTGAGGAGCTGTAGTCGAGGTACCTGTGGGAGTCGGTGGGCTTGTAATGAATATTGGTGGACAGTCTAGCACCAGAAATTGAGACTGAGAGGTCAAGGAAGGGAAGGGAAGTGTCAGAGATGGATCACATGAAAATGATGGAGGGGTGGAAGTTGGAAGCAAAATTAATAAATTTTTCCAGATCCAGACGAGAGCATGAAGCAGCACCGAAGCAATCATCGATGTACCTGAGAAAGAGTTGTGGGAGGGGGCCGAAGTAGGACTGGAACAAGGAATGTTCCACATACCCCATAAAGAGACAGGCAAAGCTGGGGCCCATGCGGGTACCCATAGCCACACCTTTTATTTGGAGGAAGTGAGACGAGTTAAAGGAGAAATTGTTCAGTGTGAGAACAAGTTCAGCCAGACGGAGGAGAGTAGTGGTGGATGGGGATTGTTCGGGCCTCTGTTCGAGGAAGAAACTGAGAGCCCTCAGACCATCCCGGTGGAGGATGGAGTTGTAGAGGGATTGGACGTCCATGGTGAAGAGGAGGCGGTTGGGGCCAGGGAACTGGAAATTGTTGATATGATATAGGGCGTGAGAGGAATCACGGATGTAGGAGGTTACTTTGTGTCTGTCTTCACAGAAGAAGATATGGAAAATCTCCCAGGAATACTAGGCAACAAAGGGACTTGTGAAAGTGAAGGAGCTAAAAGAAATTAGTATGAGTAAAGAGGTAGTACTTGTAAAGTTAAAATCAAAATACCACGGATGCTGGAAATCTGAAATAAAAACATAAAATGCTAGAAAAATTCATCAGGACCGGCAGTGTCTGTGGAAAGTGAAAAACTGAGTTGATGTTTCAAGTCCGTATGACTCTTCTTCAGAGCTAAAGAGAAGTAGAAATGTGATGGATTTTATACTGTTTAAGACGGGGTGGTCAGGGAAAGGTGGGGGCTGAGGAGAAATTGACAAAGATGGATCCAGGAGAAAGGGAGTGTTAATGGTAGTGTTAAAGACTAAAGGTGCTGAGAGTGGCATAAAGGTGAGATGGCAGAATGTGTTTTTAGCACAACAAGTATCAGCGTCTGTGAAAGCACAACATAGAAACAAGTGACAGATGGATATATATATAATATATATATATACATATATACGGATTAAAAAAGGGGGTCAAAAAAGACGGAGAGAGTTCATGATCTGAAGTTCTTGAAATCAATGTTAAGTCCGGAAGGCTGTAAAGTGCCTAGTCGGAAGATGAGGTGCTGTTCCTCCAGTTTGATTTGCAGCAGGCCAAGGACAGACATGTGGGCATGAGAGCAGGGTGGAGTGTTGAAATGGCAAGAGATAGGAAGGTCTGGGTCATGCTTGCGGACTGACTGAAGCGCAAAGCGGTCACCCAGTCTGTGTTTGGTCTCTCCACTGCAGAGGAGACTACATTGGGAGCAGTGAATACAGTAGACCAAATTGAAGGTGGTGCAATTGAAGCACTGCTTGACCTAAAAGGAGTGTTTGGGGCCTTGGACGGTGAGGAGGGAGGAGGTAAATGGGCAGGTATTGCACCTTGTGCGATTGCATGGGAAGGAGCTGTGGGAAGGGGATGAGGTATTGGGGGTGATGAAGGAGCAGACCAGGGTGTCCTGGAGGGAACAGTCCCTACAGAATATTGACAAGGGGGTGAGGGGAAGATGTGTCTGGTGGTGGCATCAGGCTGGAGTTGGGGGAAATGGCGGAGGATGATTCTTTGAATGCGGAGGCTGGATTGAAGGTTGATAAACCCCCTAGACCAGATAAGCTTCATCCCAGAGTGTTGAAATAGGTGGCTAGAGATATAATAGATGCATTGGTGGTTGTCTTTCAAAATTCTATAGATCCTGGAAAGGTTCCTGTGAACTGGAAAGTAGCAAATGTAATCAGATTATTTAAGAGAGGAGGAAGAGGGAGAATGGAGAAGTACAGACCTGTTAGTTTGATGTCAATATAAGAAATATGTTAGATTCTACTATAAAGGATGTGATAACTGGACAGAGTCAACATGGCTTTATGACAAGGAAATCTTGTTTGACAAACCTGTTGGGTTTTTTTTAATGCGGCTATTATTTGTAGCATAGAGAAAGGAGAACTAGTGGATGTGGTGTATTTGGATTTTCAAAAGCCTTTGATAAGGTCCGACACTGGAGGTTAGTAAATAAAACTAGAGCTCATGGGATTGGGGGTAATATACTAGTATGGATTGAGAATTGGTTAACAGACAGAAAGCAGAGAGTAGGAATAAGTGGATCATTCTCGTGATGTCAGGCTGTTACCAATGCGGTATCGCAAGGATCAGTGCTAGGTCCACAGCTGTTTACAAGCTGTATAAATGATTTGGGCGTGGGGACCAATTGTAATATCTCCAAATTTGCTGATGACACCAAACTGGATGGGAAGGTAAGTTGTGAGGAGGATGCAATGAGGCTTCAAGAGGACTTGGACAGGCCAAGTGAATGGGTTAGAACACAGCAGATGGAATATAACGTGAATAAGTGTGAAGTTATATGCTTTGGTAGAATAAACAGAAAGGCAGGGTATTACTTAAATGGTGAGAGTTTGGGAAGTGCAGGTGTCCAAAGGGACCTGGGTGTCCTTGTTCATGAGTAACTAAAGTTAGCATGCAGGTGCAGCATGCAATTAGGAAGGCAAATGTATGTTGGCCTTCATCGCAAGGGGAATTGAGCACAGGAGTAAAGATGTCTTGCTGCAGTTGTATGGAGCCCTGGTGAGACTGCACCTGGAGTATTGTGTACAGTTTTGGTCCCCTTACCTAAGGAAGGATAAACTTGCCATAGAAGGAGTGCAACGGAGGTTCACAGATTGATTCCTGGGATGGCGGGATTGTTGTGTGAGGAGAGATTGAGGAGACTGGGTCTGTATTCCCTAGAGTTTCGAAGAAGGATCATTGAAACTTACAAAATTCCTACAGGGTGTGACAGGGTGGGAGTAGATGACAGGTGAGTCTAAATCAGGGGACATAATTTCAGGATAAGGGCAGACCATTTAAGACTGAGATGAGGAGGAATTTCTTCACTGAGAGGATGGTGAATCTTTGGAATTCTCTACCATAGAGGGCTGTGGAGGTTCAATCATTGCGCATGTTCAAAACAGAAATTGATAGATTTCTGGAGAATAATTGCATCAAAGGATATGGAGATAGTATGGGTAAGCAGTGTTGAGGTAGATGATCAACCATGATCAAACTAAATGGCGGAGCAGGCTCGATGGGCTGAATGGCCTAATCCTGTTCCTATGTTGCTATGTTCCTATGCCTGTCCTGGTGGGGGACTGTGGTGGTGACACACTGGACACTGGGTTACTGGGCAGTGGCAGCAATGGGGAGGGCCCTCTTGCTCTGTCCCAACCTTTTGCACTGGGCATTTTGGCCATGAGTTTGGAACTTTTTCTGGGCAACCCAGTGCCTGGGGTGGAGTGGGGCCCCGAGCTGCTACTGCCGCCCTCTGGCGGAGTGTTCCCAGAACACCCCAGAGAGGATCCCTCTGTGGCTGATCCTGGGGTTGGGATTGGGACAGGGATAGAGTCTGCTGGTAACTCTGAGCCATCTGCCACACTCAATGTGGTGGGGGGAATCGGTCTCGCACAGCGACTGCCCGGAGGATGATGGTGGCTTGGTGGAAGGCACTGGCGACGAGTTGGTGTCCATCGCCAGCGAAACAGTGCATGCCCTTGTGCCCCCCATTGAGTCCCCCCTCATCCCCCCAAGGGGAGCTCCAGGAATTCCTTGCTGGTAACCTAGATCACCGTGATCGAGTCCAGCTGGCCCTCAGCCTGTCGGAGCTGGTAATGCTCATCTGGTCAGTCCGCTCAGCCCTAAACACCTGGATGGGAGCAGGAGCATGAACCGGAATGAGCAGCACTGGCTCAAGTCGTTCCTTCCTGGACTCCTGAGGGAGTGGAGTGTTAAATATCCCTCTCCTCCCTCTGCACATTAGGCTGCATATCCTTGACATGAAGATAACTGCAGCCATCCTCAACATTAACAGCAAGAGAGAAGCACAGCGTCAGTTTCAGAGTTTCTCAATCCTTATTGATGGGCAGCATGTGCTGTGCTTCCTGTAGGAAACCCACACCGATCCGAGAGTCAAAGCTATGTGGCTGCTGGAGTGGCTTGGAGGGGTCTACATGAGTCACCTGGCCTTGAATTCTGGTGGGGCGGCTATCTTGTTGGCCCCACATTTCCACATTTTCAGCCAGAGATCTTGGGGGTCAAGGTGCCTGTGACAGGCTGTTTGTTCCATCTCAGCGCTGGGGGGGACGTGACACTTCATTTTGCGAATGCGTATGCTCCCTGGGCTAGGCAGCAGCAAATACACTTCTTCGATGGAAGTCTCCACTCATCTCAGCCCCACTGACGAAGGCAAATGCGTTTTCCTCGGTCAGGGTGGGAGGTCGGTGGGGGGGAATCTCAACTGCACCCGGGGTGAGGGACTGGGTCAGTGCCCCGCATCACTCAGCATCGGTGGGGCAATTGAGGGACCTGATCAGGTCCTTTGACTTGGTGGATGTCTGGCGGAACCTCCATCCCGAATCCAATGTCTTTTCTTTAGTGAGGCCTGGAGTCGGAGTGTCCAGAATCGACCGCCTTTACATTTCTAAGGTGTTTGTGTCCTGTGTTCCAGTGGCTTCTGTGCAGCAGGTGCTGTGCTCAGACCAGCAGGTGCTGTGCTCAGAGAGGGTATGCACCGTCTCACTGGTGATGGACTCCAACTCGTCCCCAGTGCCCTCCACCAAGCCACTGAAGAGGGTATTCTCTCCCATCCAGCAACTACCACATAGGCCAATTGAAGAAGAGAAACTACAATCCCCGACCACATAGCGACCTTTACCGGTTTTATTCAAGCATATGCAAGGGAGCCGCAATCATTCCTAAGAAGGAAGACCGAGCAGCTCCCTGATTGATTACATTTCATTACTTTATGTACTCTTTCTTATCACAATACATTTGAGTACATTTGAATATATCCAATCGGTAACCTACACACAGGTACCATGTTAAAACTATCCTATTGAGTACATAAACATGTGATTTTGCTAACCAATTATTCTAAAGGGTGTATACATAATTATGTTATCCAATCAAAATTAAAATATGTATGCAAGACCTTGGTTCTCACAACTCGAGTCTGCTGTTGTTTCATCAAAGACCCCTCTGTCCATTGTATGTTTTCCCATATCTGAGCTAAACCATCTGCCCTGTCCCTATCTGAGAGAGGAGTATACCTAAACTCACTTTCTGTTATATTTTATCTCCAGTCCAGCTCTCAAGGCTTCACCGCATCGTTGCACCACTTGAATGGCTCTGCCTGTGGCTGGACATTAGCTCATCTCTTGAAACTGTATAAATCACACAAACTCAAAGCCCCTTTGTGTGCAATATACATCTGCTTACCCTCAGCTGTCAATAGGTTTAACATCCATGGCTGCTTGGAGATTTGAAGTGCTCTTCAGTAAATTCTTACAGTGTTCTCATTTAACAATTTTAATTTTCCCCTAACACCACCATCGTCCTCCGGACAGTTGCCTTGTGAGTCCGATTCCCCCCACCGTGTACCGGCACTTTAACAGCCTGCTGCTGGAGGGCGAGCGGTTCCTGGACTAGTTCCTTCATTTCTGGGCCGGCTGGAGAAGGAAGTGGGGAGGCTTCCCCTCCTTGAGGCTATGGTGGGACGCGGGCAAGGCTCAGGTTTGCATCTTCTGTCAAGAGTACACGAAGGGGCCGACAAGGATGTGGAAGTCCAGGGGTTGAGAGGTTGGAGCAGGAGGTACTCGACCTGGAGTCCAGTCTCGGTCAGGTCCAGGACACGGTCCTGAGGAAGGTGTATGAAGAGAAGGGCGCGCTGAGGGACCTGCAACTCATCGGGTCCTGAGGCACGTTCGTGAGGTCACAGATCCGGTTCCTTCAGGACCTGGACCGCAGCTCCTCTTTCTTCTACCTGCTGGAAAATAGGCAAGGTTTCCGTACGCAGCTCCTTACGCTGCTGGCTGGAACTGGAGGGAGTAAGAGCTCAGACAAGAGTCTACTATTCTGCTCTGTTCTCACTGGATCATCCAGCGAGGATGCTGGCAGGGATTTGTGGGAGGACCTGCCACTGGTCAGCCCGGAGGGAGCTGAGAAGCTCGACACTCCTCGCACCTTGGCAGAGCTGACTGGACAGTCTCTCGAGGGGCAAGTCCCTGGGACTGGATGAGCTGACCGTGGAGTTCTTCAGGGCGTTCTGGGATGTCCTGGGGAATGACTACACCTGGGGTCCTGGGGGGAAAGTGTAGTGACTGGGGACATGCCCCTTCCGAGGTGCAGAGCCGCAATTACCCTGCTGCTCAAGAGAGGGGATCACCACTTCCTTAAAAACTGGTTATAAAATCTTTGCCAGGGTGATGTCTTCTCACCCTCTGCACCATGCTGAACCACATGATCCACCCTGACCAGTCCTACATGGTTCCAGGCTGCACCATTTATGATAACATCCACCTGATCTGGGACCTGATCCGCCACTCCCAGAGAGCTGGTCTGTCTGGCGCCTTCTGCTGCCTTGATCAGGAGAAGACATTTGATAGGGTGGATCACAAATATTTATTCGGGACTCTGGGAGCATTCTGGTTCTGGACGCATTTTGTTTTCCTGGATCCAACTTCTGTACACTGCCGCTGAGTGTCTAATTAAGGTTAACGGGTCTCAGATGCTGCTCCTTCTCTTTGGGAGAGGAGTGCATTAGGGCTGCCTCGTGTCCGGCCAGTCATATTCAATTTGCGTGGAGCTTTCCCTGCACCCCATGCAGAAGAGGTTGTTGGGATTGGCAATGCATGGGCAGAGCATGAGGGTCATCCTCTCAGCTTACGATGATGATGTCCTCCTCATGCTCACAGACCCAGCTGGCCTGTAACGGATGCGTGAGTTGCAGAAAGTCTGCTCCAAGGAGTCCTCCGCCCGGATCAACTGGGGAAAATGTTCCGGGCTCCTGGTTGGTCAGCGGCTGATGGACTCCCTGCTGGAGAAGCTTGGGAGTACCACCCATCTTCTCAACTGGAGGTCTATCTCTGCCCTGCTGAGTGATCCTGGTAAGAGTTGGAGGGGCTGGACAGGACTGCTCCGAGTGCTGTCCTACAGGGGTTGAGCATTGGTCATAAACCAGCTGATCGCCACAATGCTGTGGTACCGGGTGGTCACCTTGACCCCTACCCCAGAGTTTGTCACAAAAGTCCAGAAGATGCTCATCGACACCTTCTGGGACAAAAGGCTGCACTGGGTCGCTGCTGAGGTTCTGAGTCTCCCACCTAGGGAGGGCGGTCAGGTGCTGTTGTGCCTTCACACCCAGGTGGTGACCTTCCACCTTCAGACCCTGCAACAATACCTTCATGTTGAGCTCCCTCCTAGATGGTGTGCCCTAGCAACACATTTCTTCCGCCAGATGCATGGCCTGAATTATGCGGTGCAGCTCCTGTTTGTTGACCTGAGGGGTCTTTGTGGCTCCTTGCAGGCGTTGCCAGTCTTTTGCCAGGGCCTGATCAAAGTCTGGAGCATGGTCGCCTCGCGCCAGAGCTCTTCCCCAGCCAGGAGTAGTGGCTGCCATTAGGGAGCCGCTGCTCGGGAATCCACACCGCGGCTGACATGATGTCTGGCAGCTGGTGGAGGAGACGTCTCTGGCTGCTGGGGTGGCCAGAGTAGAGGACATGTTGGGTGGTGGAGAAGTGGGCTGGGTGGCACCATTCGAATTGGCAGGTTGTGGGTTGGTGGATCTCCAGCTTGCGGACAATGCCTTCCAAAACCTGGAACCTGCTGTGCTCGGCTCCGACACCACACCTGGGCCAGGATTTTACGTGTTAGTTTACGTGTTAGTTTACGTGTTAGTGCGGCCGACCTGGGAGAATGTTAAAACACGCACATGCGCAATATTATGGTCGGCAGGCACATGCGGGAGTTGGCAGCATGCCTGGCGACAACTAATCAGCCACTTAAGGCAATTAAAAGGGCTATTGACTGGAATCTTACGTTGCCCATCCAATTTTTCAGTTGGCAACACAGGCAGTTGGTCATCCCATTTTTTTTATTTTTCTTATCTGAAGGCAGGAGCATTGGCTGTGTGAACTGTTAGGAGTTCAGGTGAGAGTTTGCTGTTACTTCATCATTGGGATTTCAGGCCTTCTCCACTGGTTTCTTCTGAAGTATTTGCTTCGTTAACCTTGTCCTGAGGACACTCTCGTTTTGTCCACTCAGTTGGAGCATTTCTGCCCATTGCAGCCTTCAGTGCACGGGGCAGTGCCACCATCATCTCAGCAGATAGGGATTGTGTACTCCGCTGGGGGCACCTCCTCTGAGGAGGAAGAGAGGGGCAGAAGGGAGAGGAGGCCAGGTGTCCGCAGGCAGCATCACAGAGAGACCTGCGGGAGGAGAGGCACAGACACAGTTGGTGCAGGGCCAGCAAGAGCAGTAAGGCGGACAGGACAGCAGAAGACGTCACTATCCAGCTGCCGGAGTGTACAGGCAGCGATCCAGCTACCTCAATATGTCTGAGGTCCAATGTTGCAAGAAGCTCCGCCTCTCTAGGGACACCATGACATCATTATGCCAGACAATTGGGCTGGAAATCGCCTCCAACTCTGTGGGCGTGCACTCAATGCCAGTGGCTCTGAAGGTCAGAGTCACCCTCAATTTTTCTGCATCTGGATCTTCCCAGGGGTCAGTGGGGGATCTGTGTGGTGTGTCCCAACCAGCTGTCCATAGCTGCTTCAAGCTCAGACAAATCCTCAATTTCATTCATTACCGGATGGACCAAGCCAGTCAGGCTAAGCGAGCCTGAGGCTTTGCAGCTATTGCTGGGTTCCCCCACATCACAGAATCACAGAATCACACAGTACAGAAGAGGCCCTTCGGCCCATCGAGTCTGCACCGACATGTGAAAGATACCTGACCTACCTACCTAATCCCATTTACCAGCACCTGGCCCATAGCCTTGAATGTTATGACGTGCCAAGTGCTCATCCAGATACTTTTTAAAGGATGTGAGGCAACCCGCCTCCACCACCTTCCCAGGCAGCGCATTCCAGACCATCACCACCCTCTGGGTAAAAATGTTTTTTCTCACATTCCCCCTAACTCTCCTGCCCCTCACCTTGAACTTGTGTTCCTTTCCTATCTCTTCTGAACACCCTGTACCCAGGAATATTTAAGATCCAACAGCACCTATGGAGAGAAAGTCAGAGTTAACGTTTCGAGTCCGTATGACTCTTCTTCAGAACTAAAGAGAAGTAAAAATGTGGTGAAATATATACTGTTCAAGGGGAGTGGGACAGGTGAAGCTGGACAGAGGGCCAGTGATAGGTGGAGGCAAAGGAGAGATTGCAAAAGATGTCATAAACACCGAGGTTTCCCATCCATGGTGGTTGACAGGGCCCTCAACCGTGTCCGACTCATCTACTGCACCTCCGCCCTCATACCTTCCCCTCCCTCCCAGAACAATGATAGGGTCCCCCTTGTCCTCACTTTCCACCCAACCAGCCTCTGCATTCAAAGGATCATCCTCCGCCATTTCTGCCAACTCCAGCATGATGCCACCACCAAACACATCTTCCCTGCACACCCCCCCACCCCCACCCCACCCCCATCAGCATTCCATCAGGATCGCTCCCTCCAGGACACCCTGATCCACTCCTCCATCAACCCCAACACCTCAACCCCCTCCCTCGGCACCTTCCCATGCAGCCGCAGAAGGTGCAACACCTGCCCCTTTACTTCCCCCCTCCTTACCGTTCAAGGGCCCAAACACTCCTTTCAAGTGAAGCAGCATTTCACTTGCACTTCCCTCAATTTAGTCTACCGCATTCGCTGCTCCCAATGCGGTCTCCTCTACATTGGAGAGACCAAACGCAGACTGGGTGACTGCTTTGCGGAACACCTTCAGTCTGCCCACAAGCATGACCCAGACCTTCCTGTCGCTTGCCATTTCAACAAACCACCCTGCTCTCATGCCCACATGTCCGTCCTTGGCCTGCTGCAATGTTCCAGTGAAGCTCAACGCAAACTGGAGGAACAGAACCTCACCTTCCGATTAAGCACTTTACAGCCTTCCGGACTTAACATTGAGTTCAACAACTTCAGATCATGAACTCTCTCCTCCATCCTCATCCCTTTTTGATTCCCTTTTTTTCAAATATTTATTTTTAGATGTTTATATATATACATTTTTTCCCACCTATTTCTATTATTTTTAAAAGAAATTATTTCCATTCATTGTTTTATCCCCATCTTTTAGCCTCTTTCGATCTTTTCTCCCACATTGTCCCCTTCACCCGCCCCACCTCTAGCAGGACCATCTGTCACTTGTTCATTCTGTTTTCTACTCTTAATGTCACCATTAGCACCTCCTTTCGCCAATGTCGCCACCATCAACACCCCTTCGACCTTTTGTTTATGACATCTTTTGCAATCTCTCCTTTCTCCCTCACCCTGACTTCATCTATTAACTTACTATTCTCTATACATTGTTACCTGCCCCTCCCAGTATTTTGTGCTCCCTGGTATTCCTCTCTAATATTTTCTCTAGGTTCCCATACCCCTCCAAGTTAGTTTAAAGCCCTCCCAACAGCATTAGCAAAACGCCCCGCAAGGAACTCAGTCCCAGCTCTGTTCGGGTGCAACCCATCCAGTTTGTACAGGTGCCATCTCCCCCACAGCCTGTCCCAGTGCCTCAGGAATCTAAAGCCCTCCCTCCTGCACCATCTTTCCAGCCATGCATTCATCTGCCTTATCCTCCTATTTCTGTACTCACTGGCGCGTGGCACTGGGAGCAATCCGGAGATTACTACATTAGAGGTCCTGCTTGCTAATTTTTTTCCCAGCTCCCTGAATTCTGATTGCAGGACCGCATCCCCCTTCCTACCTATGTCATTGGTACCCCTGTGGACCACGACTGCTGGCTGATCAACCCCCCCAGGAAAATGTCCTGTAGCCGCTCTGTGACAGCCTTGACCCTGGCACCAGAGAGGCAACATACCATCCTGCAGTCACGTCTATGGCCATAGAAATGCCTGTCTGTTCCCCTAACCAATGAATCCCCTATCACCAAAGCTCTTCCGTTCCTCTTTCTCCCCTCCTGTACAGTCAAGCCGCTCATGGTGCCACAAACTTGGCTTTGACTGCGCTCCTCTGAGGAACCAGCAACCTCACCACCTTCCAAAATGGGAAACCAATTTGTGAGCGGGATCCTTGGCGACTCCTGCACTACCTGCCTACTTCTCTTGGACTGCCTGGTGGTCACCCATTCCCTCTCTGTTTCCAGACCCTTAAGCTGCGGTGTGACCACCTCTCTGAATGTGCTATCCATGTAGCTCTCAGCCTCGCGGATGTGCCAAAGTGACTCCAGCCATCGCTTGAGCTCTGAAACCCGGAGCTTAAGTTTCTGCAGCTGACAGCAGTTCCTGCACATGTGGTCCTCTAAGACACCAGTAGTGTCCATGCCTTCACACATATCACAGGACACACATTCCACTTGACTGAGCTGCCCTGCCATGCCTTAACTCTCCTACGTTAACTTTATTCTACTTTGGATTATTTATATTACTTTATTATATTGGCTCTTAAATTCCCCTTATTCCTGGTTAAATCCAAGTATAGGAACTTTTAAAAAAAATACACTTTTCTAATTTACTCACCGGTTCCTACTTACCAAGCTCTTTTTTCTGAGCAAGGATAGACCTTCTCACTGAACTCCCTCAATCACCAAGCTCCAACTGAAGCTCTCTACTGCAGCCAAACACAGCACTCTTGGGACTTCTCTGCAAGATGTACTGACCAGTAACCATGCTTGACATCAAGATTTGAGAAGAATTTTGCACCTGCCAACCTCAGATTTAATGCTTCTATTTTGTAAGGACAATGTTTCAAAGTGACATTTAAACTTCATGGATTGAGGCATACTCACAATAACCTGTCCTTCTTTATGACTGATATGATTGAGCTGCACCAATCTGGGTGCTCATGTACTCTTTTAATGACTCTGTCTTTCTCTATTTTGTCTCGTTAGACTTTCAATTTGTCTTATATGTGGATGCTGCACTTATATGGTGGATCAATTGATGGACTTGCATTCTCCTGCAAGTGTAATGTTGCAGCACCCCTGAAACTGCCAATTTTGTTGAAACATTCTGGATATTTCAATGTTAGGTCATAAACTGAGATGATAGGAGTATTTTCTGAAATTGATCTGCCTTGTGAAGTGTGACTGAGTCCATGAGTCGATACTAGTGTGAGGTCCTGACATGTTGGTAGACCAGCAATCACTGAGCCTTTAGTTTCCGCGATGCAGAACATCTGTGGCACCCAGGAGGAGTGACTGTACTTGCACTCCAGGACTATTGACCCTGCACGTGGAATTAGTGAACTGTTGTACGCCAGAAGTTTCTCAGCAATAGGTTTCATAATGGCCTTCCACATCTGTGGACCCATGTCTTTTAGAATTCACAGAGTTAGTATGTTGATGCTTTCCCCTGTGTCAATCTTGGTCAACAATGAATTACCACCAACTTTCTTAGGGCAGATAATTCAAATCTTGGCAAACACTTTGGATGGTTTGATGGCATCTATGCTTTCCACGCGATTGACAGTGTGAAACATGTGTTAACCCCTCTTTGCCTTGTCATGCACACCATTATCATTCTCTGGTTTGTCAGTCACCTCATGGATATGTTTCTGACGGGATACTAGATGGTCAATCTTATTGCTTTTGGGTACCTGTTGTGTATGGTCTATTGGGTCAGTGCATGGCTCTTTGTAGCTGCATCAGCCTTTGCTCTAGTGCGTTGCCACTGTCAATGGCCCTTTCTGCCACATGCCTTGCAGAATTGATGAAAAGCTGAGCATTTCCTTGGTGCATGTAGAAGTCCACACCTTCCACAGGTCTTGCTGGATTTGGGTGTCCCAGTGAATGTACTAACAATTGGGGTTGTGCTTAGAACCAGTAAGCTTCATCAACCTGCGAGGATCGCTTCGTACTTATGTCCATACTTGATCAGCTCTGTGATGCTATACGTTTGGGATTATCTGGCAGGTCTTTCTGGAACATTTCCATGGGAGTGGATGTGATCACCAGCTCAAAAATTCTGTCTACTAGCTCTGCATTTGAAAAATCACAGTATGTACCCTTTTCTCGGTATCTACTGACAAAGTGGCCCATGGATTCTGTGGGCTGTTGTCGAAATGACATGAACTCTAATCGATAAATATCGAAGTTTAACCTGATTCTGAGCCAGTATTCCCATATATTTTGAGGATCCTTTAGCTCTTCTTCTGTTAATCCTGACATGTTCAGCCTGCCTAGACCTTCATTCCCAATTATTAGGTGAATTTTTGTGACTTGCTTATCGGTTTCAGACATACCTGAATTATTTTACACATTTTGAATTTGGATAGTAGGGCAGCTGCATTCCAATTCAAACTGGGGAATTTTGAGGACATTCTGACAAAACCCCTTTGACCTTCCTTCCTTCTGTAGTACCTGGGATGAGTGTTGCTGCTTTCTGAAGCTCCGCCTGTGAAGACAAGTTGTGCCAGGAACACGCCAGGGAGTAACGGCATCTTTGTTTTTTACTCAATTTACTGTTCAGCAGCTCCTGAAGCCACCTGTTACAATCGCAACCTTCTCTGGCTCGATTTTTATGACGTTTTTTTTTTTGTTCGACTCTCCCTTGCTTACTATCGATCCGGCCCACACCCTGGTCACTCACCTTTCCCGACTGAGCTAGCCTGGTGCTAGTCCTCTCGATGCGCTGTCCCACTCACAGCACTAACAGACTATGTGTTGCAATCTCTCCACGAGGGATCTGTCTGCTTACCAGCTCTTGAGCACTAGCTTGGCTCTGTGTCTCCAAAGCTATTCTTTGCAGTCACCAGGCTACATTTTGAACACTCTCTGATGCTGCAACTTTGTTGCAGTCTGACCAAAATGTCGAGGGTCTTCTCACACCATGTAGCACGATCTAAGGCTGTTCACCATGTCGTACCTGTACTTAACCTTGCTGTCGCCTGTGTTACCACTGCTGATCACCATGTCGTGTCCATATAATGACATAATATCTTATTTACTGAACAAGACACAAGGCCCCAATCGCTCATAAGGGATTTGCTCATTTATTAACACAAAGCACATGAGAACAGTTATACATGGTTATAAAGCTTGAAGATATCAGGGCTGTGTGCCTGTGCTCTGCTCAAAGCAAAAGCGAAACTAAGGCTGGATCACAAGACACATTTCCCTTTTAGTGATGTCATGCTGATATCCCTTAAAGGCATATTACAACAGAGGGGCCTGGACAGAGTAGACAGGGAGAAACTGTACTCACTTGTGAAAGGACCAAGAACGAGAAGGCACAGACTTAGAGTAATTAGTAAAAGAAGCAAAACTGATATGAGGAGAAACTTTTTTAAGCAGCAAGTGGCTAGGGTCTGGAACGCACTGCCAGGCAGTGTGGTGGAGGCAGGTTCAATTGAAGCATTATCTGAAAAGGAAGAATGTGCAGGGTTATGGGGAGAAAAAGGGGGAATAGCACTCGGTGCTAATTATTTAAATGACATAACAGAGGGTTGGAGGAGTCAGCAAGAGAAGAACAAATATAAAAAGCAGAATTCTTAAGCTGTATTATTGGAGGAGGTTCTCAGTGGAGGTCTTATTTATTCTTGGGATGTGCGCATCACTGTCAAGGTCAGTGTTTGTTGCCCTTGAGAAGTGGTAGTGAGCCATCCCTTTTGAACCGCTACAGTCCGTGTGATGTCAGTATACCCACAGTGCTTTTTTCTGCAGTGGCTAGCTAGGCCATTTCAGAGGGCAGTTAAGAGTCAGCTGTGGGTCTAGAGTAATGTGTAGGCCAGACTGAGTGAGAATGGCAGCTTTCCTTCCCTAAAGGATGTTTGTGAATCTGATGGGCATCTGTTAATATTATGATTATTAATTAGGTGAACATTGTATTCCAGATTTATTAATTGAATTTAAAATCCCCAAGCTGCCATGGTGGGATTTGAACTCACGGACTGAATTTAATGTTCCCTTGCCATTAGGCCCGAAGGCGGGGGAGCAGGCTAAATCTAGCCAGTGGCCTGCCCGCTGCCCCCTGCCCTCTGCAACTTTGCCAGCAGCTGCGGTAGTGTCGGACAGCCTGCCTGCCAGTGGGCCGGTTGAGGCTTTTTAGTGGCCAATTAATGCCCACTTAAGGCCCTCAAATTGCGACCGCTGGGATTTAATGAGCACTGGGAGAGGCCCATGCCAGATGACCAGCCTGACGGGTTTCTCTGCATGGGTGGTAGGTACACAGGTGTCCTTCCTTAATGGGCCCTCTGGATCCAAAAGCAAAATACTGCGAATGCTGGATATCTGAAATATAAACAGAAAATGCTGGAAATACTCAGCAAGGCTGACAGCATCTGGGGTCGATGATCTTTCATAAGAACTGGGAAAAGTGAGAAAGATAATAGGTTTTGAGATATTGAAGCAGTTCATGTCCAAATACAGCAAGACCTAGACAATATCCAGGCTTGGGCTGGCAAGTGGCGAGTAACATTCACGCCACACAAGTGCCCGGCAGTGACCATCTCCGACGAGAGAGAATCTAACCACCTCCCCTTGTCATTCAATGGCATTACCATCACTGAATCCCCCACTATCAGCAGCCTGGGGGGCTTACCATTGACCAGAAACTGAACTGGGCTAGCCATATAAATACCGTGGCTACAAGAGTAGGTCAGAGGCTTGGAATCCTGCGGTGTGTAACTCACCTCCTGACTCCCCAAAGCCTGTCCACCATCTACAAGGCATAAGTCAGGAGTGTGATGGAATACCCTCCACTTGCCTGGATGAGTGCAGCTCCAACAACACTCAAGAAGCTTGACACCATCCAGCACAAAGCAGCCCACCTGATTAGCACACAATTCACCAGCTTAAACTTTAATTCCCTCCAGCACCAATGCACTGTGGCAGGGGTATTACATGGATAGACTGGGGAAGCTGGGACTATTCTCCTTGGCGAAGAGAAGGTTGAGAGGAGATTTGAAAAATGTGTTCAAAATCTTGAGGGGTCTGGACAAAGTAGATAGAGGGAAACTGTTCTCTTGAAATAATTGTCCAGTTCTCTTTTGAAGGCCTCTATTAAATCTGCCATCTATTGATGGAAGGTTTGAGAACGAGAGGTGGCAGATTTAAAGTGGATGGCAAAAGAACGAATGGCGACATGAGGAGAAACTTTTTAACCCAGTGAGTAGTGATGATCTTAAATGCACTGCCTGAGTGTATGGTGGAGGCAGATTCAACAGAGGCCTTCAAAAGAGAACTGGATAATTATTTCAAGGGAAAAAAATTGCAGGGCCATGGGGAAAAGGTTTTTTTAATTCATTCATGGGATGTGGGCTTCGCTGGTTGGGCCAGCATTTATTGCCCATCCCTAGCTGCCCTCGAGGAGATGGTGGTGAGCTGCCTCCTTGAATCGCTGCAGTCCTTGTGGTATAGGAAAATACACAGTGCTGTTAGGGAGGGAGTTCCAGGATAGTGAAGGAACTGCGATGTATTTCCAAGTCAGGATGGTGAGTGACTTGGAGGGGAACTTCCAGGTGGCGGTGTTCCCATCTATCTGCTGCCCTTGTCCTTCTAGATGGTAGTGGTCGTGGGTTTGGAAGGTGCTCGCTAAGGACCCTTGGTGAATTCCTGCAGTGCATCTTGTAGTTGGTACGCACTGCTGCTACTGTGCATCGGTGGTGGAGGGAGTGACTGTTTGTGGATGTGGTGCCAATCAAGCGGGCTGCTTTGTCCTGGATGGTGTCAAGCTTCTTGAGTGTTGTGGGAGCTGCACTCATCCAGGCAAGTGGGGAGTATTCCATCACACTCCTGACTTGTGCCTTGCAGATGGTGGACAGATTTTGGTGAGTCAGGAGGTAAGTTACCGGTTGCATGATTCCTAGTCTCTGACCTGCTCTTGCAGCTACAGTATTTATATGGCTCGTCCAGTTCAGTTTCTGGTCAATGGTAACCCCCCAGGATGTTGATAGTGGGGGATTCAGTGATGGTAATGCCATTGAACATCAAGGGGCGATGGTTGGATTCTCGCTTGTTGGAGATGGTCATTGCCTGACACTTGTGTGGCGCAAATGTTATTTGCCACTTGTCAGCCCAAGCCTGGATATTGTCCAGGTCTTGCTGCATTTGGACATGGACTGCTTCAGTATCTGAGGAGTTGCGAATGGTGCTGAACATTGTGCAACCATCAACAAACATTCCCACTTCTGACCTTATGATGGAAGGAAGGTCATTGATGAAGCAGCTGAAGATGGTTGGGCCAAGTACACTACCCTGAGGAAATCCTGTGGTGATCTCCTGGGGCTGAGATGACTGATTTGCAACAACCACAACTACCTTCCTTTGTGCTACGTCTGACTCCAACAAGCAGAGAGTTTGCCCCCATTGACTCCAGTTTTGCTAGGTCTCCTTTATGCCACACTTTGTCAAATGTAGCCATGATGTCAAGGGCAGTAACTCTCACTTCACCTTGGAGGTTCAGCTCTTTTGTCCATGTTCGAACCAAGCCTGTAATGAGGTCAGGAGCTAAGTAGCCCTGGCAGAACCCAAACTGGGCATCAGTGAGTGAGTTATTGCTAAGGAAGTGTCACTTGATAGCACTGTTGATGACCCCTTCCATTACTTTACTGATGATCGGGAGTAGACTGATGGGGCAGCAATTTGCCCGGTTGGATTTGTCCTGTTTTTTGTGTACAGGACATACCTGGGCAATTTTCCACATAGCTGGATAGATGCCAATGTTGTACCTGTACTGGAACAGCTTGGCTCGGGGCATGGCAAGTTCTGGAGCACAAGTCTTCAGTACTATTGCTGCAATATTGTCAGGGCCCATAGCCTTTGCAGTATCCAGTGCCTTCAGCCGTTTCTTGATATCATGTGGAGTGAATTGAATTGGCTGAAGACTGACATCTGTGAAGCTGGGGCCCTCTAGAGGTGGCCAAGATGGATCATACAATCGCCACTACTGGCTGAAGATTGTAGCAAGTGCTTCAGACTTTTCTTTTGCTCTAATGTGCTGGGCTCCTCCATCATTGAGGATGGGAATGTTTGTGTAGCCTCCTCCTCCTCCAGTGAATTGTTTAATTGTTGACTGGATGTGGCAAGACTGCAGAGCTTAGATCTGATCCATTGGATGTGGGATCACTTAGCTCTGTCTATCAGTTGCTGCTTATGCTGTTTGGCATGCATGTAGTCCTGTATTATAGCTTCACCAGGTTGACACCTCATTTTTAGGTAGGCCTGGTGCTGCTCCTGGCATGCCCTCCTGCACTCTTCATTGAACCAGGGTTGATCCCCTGGCTTGATGGTAAGGGTAGAGTGAGGGATATGCCGGGCCATGTAGTTACAGAATGCTTTTGAGTACAATTCTGCTGCTGCTGATGGCCCACAGCGCCTCATGGATGCCCAGCCTTGAGTTGCTAGATCTGTTTGAAGTCTATCAAATTTAGCACGGTGGTAGTGCCACACAACACGATGGAGAGTATCCTTAATGTTAAGGTAGGATTTTGTCTCCACAACGACTGTGCAGTGGTCACTCCTACTGATACTGTCATGGACAGATGAATCTGCGGCAGGCAGGTTGGTGAGGATGAGGTCAAGTATGTTTTTCCCTCTTGTTGGTTCTTCACCACCTGCTGCAGACCCAGTCTAGCAGTTATGTCTTTTAAGACTCAGCCAGCTCAGACAGTAGTGGTGCTACTGACCCACTCTTGGTGATGGACATTGAAGTCCCTCACCCAGAGTGCTTCCCTCAGTGCTTCCCTCAAATGGTGTTCAACATGGAGTAGCACTGATTCATCAGCTGAGGGAGGGTGGTACGTGGTAATTAGAAGGAGGTTTCCTTGCCCATGTTTGACCTGATGCCATGAGACTTCATGGGGTCCGGAGTTGATGTTGAGGACTCCCAGGGCAACTCCCTCCCAACTGTATACGACTGTGGTGCCACCTCTGCTGGGTCTGTCCTGTTGGTAGGTCAGGACATACCCAGGGATGGTGATGGTGGTGTCTAACATTATATGACTATGTCAGGCTGTTGCTTGATTAGTCTGTGAGACAGCTCTCCCAACTTTGGCACTAGCCCCTAGATATTAGTAAGGAGGACTTTGCAGGGTTGACAGGGCTGAGATTGCCGTTGTCGTTTCTGGTGCCTAAAATAAAAATAGGGCATATTATGAGCAGGGATTCTCTTCTGAGGTTACAGGAAGCTGTGTCACCCATCTGTGCTAAAGCTCACCTGTGCCTGAGATCTCTATTTTGATCATATATTAAAATTCACTCTCATTGCTATTTGTAAAGACCAAATAATTACAGGGTTGGTGCAACTAACATTTTGTCCAGCAATTTCTCCTAGAAAGAAATACTGCTACATTTTAGGATTTAAAGCAAGTCGAGACAGTTAAAAGTGTCTCAAATTTTGGAACTGATATGTTTATTATGAAGAATGAAATTTCCATCAAAGTCAGAGAGAAAATTCGAGTGAATCCTATTTTTAGAAATAAAATTTTTAAAAATCATCAGGATTGACTAACAAATGGAGCCGAGTTTTACATCTTGACAGGGAACAGGTCGAGAGGGTAAAATGCCCTCAGAGGCAGTACTGCTTTCGCATAAGCGGTGAAAAGCTGCCTTAGTGTAAGACTGAATCCAAGGTAACGGGCTCCTAGGCGGAGTTAGAAAAGTTTAACTGGTGCAGACCGAAGGTCCTGATTGGTGCCGATCAAAAGAAAACGCCAGCTTCAATCTCTCGGTCTCTACCTCCTGCAAAGAGAGCCAGAGGGTGAGATGAACCATCGATCAGAGTGAAACCCATTCACAGCCACAACCTGCCACCGTACAAAGCGGAACAGAGCCAGCCTGGGAGGGAGGGAGAGAGGGGAGAGGGAGAGGGTGGGGGGGGGTTGGGGGTAGGGGGAAGGCGATTCCAACAGGGTTGGAAGGAGCGGAGCAGATGTTGGGAAGATGTCGGAGACGAGTTCCATCAGCTCTGGATCGACAGTGGGTTCAGGCAGCCGGCTGCTCCAGCTGGCCAGCAGAGGAGAGTGGGGTGTCCTGGAACAGGCTCTGAAAAGCATGGACAAGGGAGACCGGGACATCACTCTCACCGACGAAGTGTGTAACTTTTTTTTTTCTCTCTTCTTGCTACAGTACTTGTCATTCATTCTATTTATTACTGCGGGCTGACCCGCTGCAGGGCCACCGAGACTCTCCCTCTCCCTCTCTGCGCTAACAGGACCAACATTCCCTCAGTTAAAGCGCGGGGGACTCTCCCGGGCACAGCAACTGGTATAGTTACTGGTTCCAGTTGGAAGGTGTGTGTGTGTCCCCCCCCCCTCCCCAAGAACCTCTGACTGGCAAATAAGATAAAGGTCACACAGTGAGTTCACCAGAAGAACAGTCACTCTATCAAAGAAAAATAAACTGTTCTTAACGCAAGACTGCAATCACCAAGCCAACATTTTATTCAGGGCTTGGCGCTATCTGAAGGTAGCTTGACATTTTTTTTTCTCGCCCCTCCCCTCCTCTCCTCTCCTCAGCTGTTTAAAATGAACGAAGTCCCCCTTCAGAGGGTTGTGGGTTCATGTCCCACTCCCGGAAACCAAGGACTGTGATTGTACTCGAAAGAGTTGCAATCTGTGACTGTTGATAACTCGAAAGAGTTTCAGTCACAGTGATCACTCGGGTGTTTTCTGTTGGCTTACCATCGATTTTCCACTGAGGGGCTTGCCGCTTTCCACCGAGGGGAGGACATTCGGCCCATCGCACCCCGGAAGGCTCTTTGAAAGCCCCCCACATCCCCCCCCGCCCCCCGGACCTCTGCAAATCACTCCCTTTCAAGCTCTTCTGAAGCTCACCGTCGAATCTGCTTCCACCACCCTTTCAGGCAGCACATCCCAGATCATAAGTTACTGCGTGAAATAATTTTCTCCCCCACCTCCCCCCCATCAAGTAGAAAAACAGTCCATTCCAAATCTTACATTTGCACCTGCTCCCTGACCATTTATTCAAATAGAAATTTCTATGTTCTCATTTATAATGGGAAACTATGAGCTGGATTCTACAACCTCCCATCCCACCAGTAGGTTGGTAGCTGGGGGTTGGGGGGGTGGTGGTTGTGGGGCGGCAGCATAAAATTAGATGCCGTGCCATGGGCAGTTTTCCCAGTGCCTACCCATCCACCCCGACCGTAACTTTGCCAGTGATGGAAGAGACGTGAAGAGGCCCAAACACCCATGGGTCAATTGAGGCGCTTAAGCAGCCAATTAATGGCCTCTTAAGGACCTCCTCTAACCGCTGCTGAGATAAGGAGGTAGAGGCCCACTTCAATTGTGCAGCCTGGCAGCTTTCATTGCCATTATATGGCTTGGCATGGGGGTAGGGGGGGTGTGAAACCTGTTTTGCGGGCGCTCCATGTACCTCCAAGGTATTTCCAAGGTACCCAAGATTCACCTTCCTCTTCCCACCCCTGCTCTGTCCACCTGACCTCCCACCCCTCACATCTACCTTGCTGGGGCCTGCCAGTCTGGCCTTGCCCCCCTCCCCCATTTAATTTTGTATCTAGCTCTATCGACAATCACCATTGGGGACAGCCTGCAGTCCCAGCAGTGGCCACCGCTCCCAGTGACACTGCTGGGACCAAGGAGCTGCCAGCCATTTGATTGGCAGCAGCTCTCTGAGGCGGGACTTATTACTCAAACAGGAGTGGAGGCCCACATGAAGCCAAATAATGGACCAATGGCTATTAATTCACTGTGGTGTGATGTAATAAAGTAGGGGCGAATTCACCCCTGACTTTTATGCTGACCCGCACCCCATAAATTCCAACCCTATGTATGTAAGCTTGTCACATTGTTACATCCTCCTGCCTGTAGAGATGTTGAGGAGTCACTACTGGAGGGAAAATTTAAATACAACGTGAAAAATTAACATAGACAATCTCCATTAAAATTTGGGCATAGGAATTGACAATGGAGATTTAAGAATAAAAGCAGAACATACCACTATAAAATGGGGACTGAATTACATATGTGCTACCCGGTTTAATTATTGCCTGTTCTAAAATCTTGTTTGCTTGGTTTTGATTCCCCATGTGCAATGCACAAGAAATCAGCTAGCAAATAATGATTACAATTTAATGACAGATGAAAGGATTAAAAAAACATTGTTGTTAAATCATGTTTGCTATATCAAAGTAAACCGGGTTAAATATTTGCCAAGGGAAACACATTAATTCCATCGAGTGTTTGCAAGGAGTTATTTTTATTAAAAGTTGTGGGAAGTTATTAAATGATTTACTATGCCCACTGTACTTCAGCAATGCATAAACTGCTGTGTCTGTTTATTGTGATCTTTATGTCGAAATAGACAAATAATAAATTTAGTTTAAGAGGAAGGGGACTCAGATATACAACTCTTTAACAGATTAAACCATTTGAGTCAATGCTCAAATGTGGAGGAGCATTTGCTTCATTTTTCAAGCAATCGACTTGGCTTTTTGAGGGATAGCTGCATAAAATGAATGAACAGGACATAAGTGGAAAGCCGTACAGACGGGTGTCTGAAATGAGGAAGCTTCATTCATTCGCATTGAAAAACCGAGGATTGCAGTGAATTAAGGTCTTCACAATTACAAAGGGGACAGATAAAGTCAATCCAATCAAAATTCTCACATGGATACAGGGTTCAAAACTAAAGACCTAGTTTAAAAATGAAGCAATTAGGATTACAATTTTTTTTTGATGAAATGAACTTTTTTTTGCACCTGAATGGGATTCTTTGGGGAACTTCCTTCACTTGCTGAAAAATAATAGAAATCAGGTGCACATAATAGAATGTATAGGCAGAGATGGTGCCTCTCCCAGCTAATAGCCTGTCTCCTGATGGCCAGGAAGTCCCAAGCTGATTTTTGTTGTCAAGCCGTTAATTGTCTCAGGGCAAGACATCTGTCCGTACCAGGGAGCCTCCGAGAGCTGCCAGCCAATCAGAGGGCCGGCCAGGAGTGTTGGCCACTGCTGAGACTACCAGTCCCCAATGAAGAGCATCACTGGAGTCAGATAATAAGATGACTCACGGGGAGGGGGAGGGGGTAGGTTTTCGCCAGACCCAGTCTGGCAGGCCCCAGTGATGGTGTGAGGGGTCACCATCGGGAGGGTGGGGTTGGACAAACAGGGGCGGGAAGTATCATGTGGGGAGCCTCCATTGGGCACAGGGTGCTTGAATAGGAGGGACTAGCCCCCCACCTCCCCAGCCCACAGCAAGGCACTCCCCACCACTGGTAAGTAAAACACCTATGGCAGTGGGAGGAAGCCCTTAAGTGACCCCTTAAGGATCTCAATTGGCCAAAGGGTGAGTGGGTGGGCCATCTGACACTTTCCTCGCCAATGGTAAAATATTAACGCAGAAAAACAGAATTAACATTTCAAGTCCGTATGACCCTTCTTCAGAGCTATTTCTCTCTCCACAGATGCTGCTAGACCTGCTGAGTTTTTTCAGCATTTTCTGTTTTTGTCACAGAGATTATCTGGATTGTTATCACATTGCTGTTTGTGGGAGCTTGCTGTGTACAAATTGGCTTCTGCATTTCCTAAATTTCAAAAATACTTTATTGGTTGCACAGCGCTTTGGGACATCCTGCGATCATGAAAGGGGCTATGTAAATGCAAGTCTCTTTCTTTCAAAGTCCCTTTGTACATTTGAAATTTGTCAATTTTTGTCCAATCTAGATAATTTACTGCCCCAGTTAGTCTAGTCAGAAGATTTGAATTTATGGCACTCTAGTAATTCATCGAAGTTCCCTTTATTTATTTTAAATTTTCATCATATCTGAGGTACTTTAACCTTTTCTGCTACTCTTCAAAAAGGGTGAAAGGTTAAGCCCAGCAACTACAGGCCAGCCAGTTTAAACTCAGTAGCCGGAATGCTTTTAGAAATGATAATCCAAAACAAAAATAATATTCACTTGGACAAATGTGGATTAACTAAATAAAGCCAGTGTGGATTTGCTAAAGGCAAATCATGTTTAACTAATTTGATTGAGTTTTTTTGTTGAGGTAATGGAGGGAGTTGATGAGGGTAATGCAGTTGGAGTGATGTACATGGACTTCCAAAAGATGTTCAGTAAAGTGCCACAAAACAGGCTTGTCAGCAAAGTTAAAGCCCATGGAATAAAATAGAAAGTGGTAGCATGGATACGCATTGGCTGAGAAAGTTAACGAGAGAGAGTTAGTGGTGAAATGGGTGTTTTTTGGACTGGAGAAAGGTATATTGTGAGGTTCCACAGGGGCAGTATTAGGACCACTGCTTTTCTGCATATATATTAATTACTTAAATTGGGTGTCCAGGGCACAATTTCAAAACTGCAGATGACACAAAACTTGGAAAAATTGTGAACTGTGAAAAGGATAGCGATATTCTTCAAGAGGACACAGAGAGACTGATGGAATGGGTAACCACATGGCAGCTGAAATTTAATGCAGAGTAGTGTGTAATAATCCATTTTGGGAGGAAGAAAGAGGAGAGACAATATAAAATAAAGGGTACAATTCAACAGGGGTGTAAGATGGAAAGACAGTGGCAGAGTGGTAGTTAGTCTCATTGGACTAGTAATCCAGAGGAAAAACAGAATTACCTGGAAAAACTCAGCAGGTCTGGCAGCATCGGCGGAGAAGAATAAAGTTGACGTTTCGAGTCCTCATGACCCTTCAACAGAACTGTAATCCAGAGGCCTAGGCTAATGCTCTGGGGGACATAGGTTCAAATCCCACCATGACAGGTGGTGGAATTTAAATTCAATTAATAAATCTGGAATATAAAGCTAGTCTCAGTGATGGTGACCATGACAAAAACCCATTTGGTTCATTAATGTCCTTACCCGGTCTGGCCTATATGTGACTCTAGACTCACAGCACTGTGGTTGGTCCTTAACTGCCCTCTGAAATGGCCTTGCAAGCCACTCAGTTCAAGGGCAATTAGGGATGGACAACAAATGCTGCCCTTGCCAGTGATGCCCACATCCCGTGAAAGAATAATGAAAAAAAAGGGCAGAGGGACCTGGGGGAATATGTGCACAAACCATTGAAAGTGGCAGGGCAGACTGAGAAAGAGATTGATAAGGGATCCTGGGCTTTAGAAATAGAGGCATAAAAAACAAAAGTGAGGAAATTATGGTGAACCTTTATAAAAGACTACTTCTGTCTCAATTGGAGTATTGTGTCCAATTCTGGGATCCACACTTTAGAAAGGATGTGAAGACATTGGAGAGGATACAGAAAAGGTTGATGAAAATGGTTCCAGGGATGAAGGGCTTCAGTTAGGTGGATGGTTTGGAGAAGCTGGGGCTGTTCTTAGAGAAGAAAATGTTCATGATTCAAATGTTCAAATTCATGAGGGGTCTGGACAGGGTAGCTAGGGAGATACTGTTCCCATTGGCGGATGGGTCAAGAATCAGAGGACACAGATTTAAGGTGACTGTTAAGAGAACCAAAGGCAAGATGAGGAAAGCATTTTTTAGGCAGAGTGGTTAGGATCTGGAACGCACTGCTTGAGACCCTGGTGATTCAATCGACGCTTTCAAAAAGGAATTGGATAATTACCTGAATAGAAATGAATTGCAGGGCTACATGGAAAAGGCAGGCGAGTGGAACTAGTTGAGTTGCCCTTGCAGGGAGCCGGCATGGACACAACGGGATAATGGCTTCCTTTAGTGCTGTAACCATTCTATTATTGTGTGATTGTATGTTAAGATCGATACAAAGTAATTATTTGGCAGGTCTGCCGTTTCTTGAATGTTGCTGAAGCTACAATCAGATATGCAATGGGGGAGCATTCCGCCACTGTCTTGATTTGTGCCTTGTAGATGGTGGCTGGGCTGTGAGTTACTCACCATCAAATTCTCAGCATCTGACCTGCTCTTGGAGCCACATATGTATGTATATAAGGCTGGTTCAGTTAGCTCCTGGTCAATGGTGAGCATCCAGGATGTTGATAATGGGTGACTCAATGATGATAATGCCTTTGAATGCCAATACATGGTGGTTAGGCATTTTGTTGATGGAAACAGTCACTCTGTGGTGTGAATATTATCTGACATTTATTAGCCCAAGCCTGAATGTTGTCCAGGCCTTTCTGCCTGCGGGCAAAAGGACTGTGCAATGGTCTCTCCTACTAACATTGTCGTGGACAGATGCATCTGCAACAAGTAGATTGGTGAGGATGAGGTCAGGTAGGTTTTTTCTTCATATTGGTTCTGTCCACCTTGCAGGCCTAGTCTGGCAGCTATGTCCATCAGGACTCCACCGCCTCTGTCAGTATGGTGTTACTGAGCCACCTTTGGTTATGGACATTGAAGTCCCTCACCCAGAGTATATCCTGTGCCTTTACTTCTTCCAAATAGTGTTCAATGTGGAAAAGTACTTATTCATCAGCTGAGGAAAAGTGGTAGATGGTTATCAACAGGAGGTTTCATTGCCCATTTTTTACCTAATGTCAAAAGACTTCATGAGGGCTAAAGTCAATGTTGAGGACCCCACCATCTCCCCACCCTCCCTCCCAACCCCACCACCTCCCTCCTAACCCCACCACCTCCCTCCTGACTGTACATCACTGTGGGATAGGACATACCCAAGGATGGTGATAGAAGAATCTGAGACAAAAACAGAAAATGCTGGAAATACTCAGCGGCTTAGACTGCATCTGAGGAGAGAGAGAAACAGAGTTAACGTTTCAGGTTAATGATTTTTCATCAGAGCTTCAATGAAAGGTCATCAACCTAAACATTAACTCTTTTTCTCTCTCCACAGCTGCTGCCTGACCTGCTGAGCTTTTCCAGCACTTTCTGGATTGTATTTCAGATTTCCAGTATTCACAGTATTCTGCTTTTGTGTTGAGCAGTCTGGGGAGCTGGCTGAAAGCTATAATTTTGTGAGTATGACTATGTCAGGCTGTAGCTTGTTCTTCCAATTTTGGCAATAGCAGCCAGAATGTTACTGAGGAAGGCTTTTTAAGGTTGACTGAACTGGTTGTACCTTTGTTGTGTCTAAATCCAGTTCCTAGGTCAATGCCGGATTGTCAACCTGGTTTTATTATCTTTGGTGGATGAAAGACTTCATTCATTTGGCTTAATTTAAGTGCAATCTCATATTTGTACATGGTTTTGCCACAAGGTTGATTTCTACATGATGTTATTTATTAAACTGGAAAATATATTCATTTCTTCCATGATTCTAATGTGAATAAGCTAAACTGGATTTTTCATGGATCTCAATTTCACAGGAAAGGCTCTTAGTTATGTCATAACCTTGACTGGAGTTTTCTTTGAGCATGGAAAGAGTTTTTAACCTTGATCTATTGGCAAAGGAACCATTGTTCTTCATTACTGGCTTTTGTTTTGCTTTTCTGTTCTAACCAACCGAGTAACTTCAATCATAGTCTAGTGTGAAAGACTAGAGACCATTAATTTCAGAGAGCTTTTACAACTGGATGGTGAAGTTATTGGTTAAAATGACTGTGTGTCTCTAATTTCCAGGGATAGTCTCCAGATAAGGTATTCTGTTCCTAGGCAAAAAATGGTCCCTAGAAGACATCCTTTATCACCTAACTTTCTAAGTATAAGTGTTGAATTATTTCTGTTGCATATCTGAGGTACAGCACAGACTATGTAATGTAAGTCACCTTGGATAAATCCCTCTGCTAAATGGCCCATTTATAATAAATGTGTTCAGGATCAATATGCAGAACATTTCTGTTATTGTTATTGTCACCATTAGCTATAACATAGATGATACTGCCCTATTGGCAGTTGCCATGGCTACGATGCTGGCTGAATGGCACCTGATGAAAAATGCATGCAGGATTCGTAATTCAATATAGAGTTAAAATGGCATTGTTGAGAAAAGTGTAATTTCTGCTTTAACAGCCAACTCCAGAAGACTTTTTCATATGTAACTGGAATTGAAACATCTGTGTTATGTTCAATATGCCAGTCAGTATTTTTGATTTTGGGTGGTGCTCTCACCATAGTGCTAGCTAATGCTGCCTAATTCAGCATGGATCAGTGATTGAATGTGGCACTTTTGTTTGATGATTCTATGTTTTCACTTAAGCATGCTTTTAAAGATATTTATTTAATTTGCAGGAATCTGGTCTGACACCACTTTTGATTGCTGTTCGAGAAAACAAGTTGACGATTGTGGAAAGGCTGTTTGAGTTAGGAGCCAATCAGAATGATAGGTCAAAGGTCAGTTCCAGGTCATTTGTATAAACAAAACTATTATGCTCAATGTGTGTGCATTTATGAAGAGGGGAAAATAAAAGATAATCCCCCTATAATATTTGCTTCTTGTTTATATCAACAAGTATGTGGTGTGTTTATGATCCACCTCTCATTGTGCATGATACTGCGGGGGAGACAGTGGCATAGTGATAATGTCACTGGACTAGTAACCGATAATGTCAGGCTAATGCCCTGGAGATATGGGTAAATCCCGCCACTACGGCTAGTGAAATTGAAATTGAAAGCTAGTTTCAGTAATAGTGACTATGACAGCTATTATTGATCTGGTTCACTAATGCCCTTTAGGGAAGGAAATCTGCTATGCTTATCTGGCCTGGTCTACATGTGACTCCAGACCCCACAGCAATACGGCTGACTCTTAACTGCCTTCTAAATAGGGCTGCCTTCCCTCCTGGAATGGCTGGGAGTCTAGCAAAATTGGCATCCATCTCCTGGTGGCCAAAGAAAGTATTCTGGGGAATTGGAATTCTCCTGCTCCTATGTTTGCCGGTATCCAGCATGCACACGTGTGCGAAAATGTCATCATGCACTGTGGGGGGCGAAGGGGGCAGGAAGAAGCTCTTTTCTGTGTTTGTTTGGCCTGCGCCATCTTGAGTGTAGGTAGCTGACACTGCATATGTGCATGTGCAGGACCTGCATGCGCTTTGTTTGGTGCTGGAAGGAAAAAGCTTCCAACTTGGAAGGAATGTCCCTCCAGACTCATTCATTGAGGCAATGCCGGGGGGGAAGGGGGAATGGGGAGGGGAGGGGATGGGAGGGGGGGTGCTTTGCAAGTAAAGTCACAATGAACAAGCTTATTCCCTGTTTTCCTGAATAGGATAAGAGTTTTGCACAACATTTCCAAGATGATGCATTGTGCTTTGAATGGCAGTAACTTTCCCCCGCGAAATGGAATGTTGCCCAGGCCCCGAGTTGTGCTGGAACACTTCATCCCTGGGCTCGCGTTCCAGGGAGGTTCTGATGTCGGCGCTGTCAGGAGCGCTGTGCGGCTGCGCGTCTCGTGCCACTCCTCTATGAGTGACAGATCCCAGAAGATGAGTGGCACAAGAGAGGGAGCCGGGTTAGCTAGCAGTCACTTGGCTTAAACTAATCCTACTGCCCTTTACAGCATGGAGTTTGTGTTCCATCTTATGAGGAAGTGACTCATTCCGGGAAGATGCCGCTGGTTTGAAAGATTGTGGCAATGCTCCACTCTCGGAAGTCGAGAGGAATTCACGGGCTTGAGAGGAGTATATTCCCCTTAATATGGAGCCAGGGTGACCAACCGTCCCTTATTTTATGGGATTGTCCCAGATTTGAGGCCACTGTCCCATATCCTGGGCTGGATGCTGTTTTTCCTGAAATTTGGTCCTTTAAATCTCACATGTACGCAGTATCTGCCCTCCTTCTGTTCGCAAGCTCTAACAGCTCTGGCAGCCCCACAAGCACCCCCTCCGCCAGCCTCCACTTTCACAGTGCTGGCAGCACCCCCTACCCCCCACTCTAATGGCCCCCCCATGCCAGAATATCCCTTAATGTGCTCTGCAAGAGTTGGTAACCCAATATAAAGCATATTGATTTAATTGCACCTGTCCTTATGTGACTTCTTGGACACTTTTACACTCTACAAGGTTGAAGCTTCACAACCATTTCTTGCATTGAAACATCGGAAAGATTCCAAGGAAACGCTATAGCAACCATGCCACACTGCCGGCTTCCCGTGACCTCACTTCCAGGAGATCTCTGCGACTTCACTTTCGAGAGCGTTCCATGATGTCGCTTCTGCCAATGACTCCTGGAATGTGTCCAGCCAGAGTTGGCAACCACACCTCTGAAAAGGCCTAGCAAGCCACTCAGTTCAAGGGCAATTAGGGATGGGAACAAAATCTGGCCTTGTCAATGACGCCCACATTCCATGAAAGAATGTATAACAAAAAATCTGGAAGACCGATTGGAAGTGGTACTCTTGCCTCTCACAGCAGTGAGATAACTTCCTAAAATGATTGGTGACAACACATGGGGCTGAATTTTTCTGTTGGTGAGCAGGGGGCGGGGCCCGCTCGCCGACGGCAAAATTATGTGGGATGATGTCGGGGGTCATCCCGCCCCATTTAAATTTTCAGGAAGACGGGGGCACAGCGAGATCAGCTGTCCGCCTGCTGACCTGTCAATGGCCAATTGAGGCCATTGATAGGATAATTAAAACAATTAAAGGACCTGCACGTCCAGTCTTAAGGTTGGTGGGCAGGCCAGGAGCCCCGGCGGGCTTCTGAAAAAACATGAAGCCACCGACGGGATGAGGTTTCATGTAGGGTTTAAAAAGGTTTATTAAAGTTTCAGTGAAATTTATGAACATGTCCCACCTTGTGTGACATTGTCGCATGAGGGGGACATGTTAAGGATTTTATTATTTTTCTATTTTTAAAGTTTATACAGCTGTCAGTGATCTCCCTGAGGCAGCACTTAGCCTCAGGGAAATGTGCGCTCTTTCATGCACATGCACGAAAGAGCGCACTCTCGCATTTGGGGAATCGCCCCCCCACCACCCACACAGGAAGTGCATAGCACTTCCTGACGGACGTCACGTTAAGGCCCGCCCACTTAAAATGGCGGCGGGGCCCGCTTCTCCGGCGGGGATCAGCTCCCCGCCCGCCAGAGATTGGATCGGGCCTGCCCTCCCGACAGGCAGAAAATTCTGCCCATGGTTTTTGTAGAAACATTTGATGAGTCCTGTTCATTAAATGACATTTCACATTTTTCTTGGCATTTTCTAGCATCTTTAGTCAGGTAAAAGAAATGTTGTACCTATTTTACAAGAGTACGTCTGCAGGTACTGGCTCCCAGGGTCATGTGACCAAGTTAAATAAAGACTAAGGAAATTTGACTTGTACCCAAAGTGGACGGAGCAGCCGCAGAGTGGGACTGAATCATGCAGATACCCTACTGGGGGTTCTTAAGACCAGCGGAAGGAGTGGAATTAGCCTACTCTTAGCCTGAGTGGACTAGCAGGCTAACTCTGGAAGGGGAAAGGTGAACTGGATAGAGTCTTGAAGGGGACAGTAACAGGCCAGGGTTTTCTTATGTGCTCTCGGTAGAAGCCCTGCTGCCTTTCCTGGCCTGATAAACATGAAAATAAAACCTTTCTGGATTTCTTCTTTGAATGGATCTCTGCAGTCCCTTTGGGGTTGACAGGCTAAGTCAGCCAACGGCTGGTACAAATAGGCAGAGTATGCACAGTACCCTCTCAAAGCATTTGTACTCGAATTTTGCACTTGTTTTCCTACCATTAGCATAAGAACCTAATTTGCACATTTCCGGAGCCTAATGTCTTTCCAGGTGGGTATCCCATATGACTAAAAATCGTCAAAGCTAAAATGGTGTCTGGTGCGCTTTTAATGACATGAATTTTAGCCGTCTAATACCGATCATACACTGGATAAATGGGCAACTGTGAGTTGCATTTCTCCTACAAAAACCTTACCTAGATCAAGCGCTCAAACAGTTACCTGATTTTCTTTAAGAATCTCTGCATCATGTTTCTTCAGTATTGCTATTATTTTCCATAGGTTTCTAATTTCCAGGAGGCAATGCATAGAAATAAATGGCTTTTCAAAATTTTGAAAGATTATTTTAACGACTGCTTAAAGGTCAGACTGTTGCCCATCCATTGGCTCCATCTCTTTGTCACATTACTACTGATGATATTGAAATGCTACATCTTCAGATGAGTTCCATAAAGTGGAATAATAAGTGGAATGCATTGCAATAATTTCAATGGAAAGCAACTAACTGGGGTTGGGCAGTTGAGGTGAATGTGTCTATATGTGCGTGGATGGATATTGTTGAGTTTGCTGGCACGGAGCAATTTCAAGAAATTATTTGGCTGCTGTAGAGTTTATCTATGAGGAGGTCTTGTGAAACAGTGGATAGCATCCCTATCTCTGGGCCTAGAAGCTCGGGGTTCAAGTCCCACTTGAGGACTTGATGGTCATGGAAAGTGAGTTTGTAACATGGCCAAACAGACTGTAACTTCTTCCAATACATCCAATGGCAGTAGCGGTAAGCATGGGAGAGTTTCCTAGCAGAAGGCAACAGCAAACCATGATTGTTTTGTGTTCATTGAGCTGCTTCTTGTTGTATTTTTCTGTTTGTTGCATTACCTGCGAAAGTAGATTGTGTGCACTCCACCTACTTGAGGCCCGCTCCAATATCATTAAAGGATAGGTGCAAAGCAGAATCATTGTACCATATTTTTTACGTTAAGCCCTGCTCTGCTACAGGAAGCACAGTTGAGTTATTGCACTGTTTTACCCAGTGGGTGGTTAGAATCTGCAACTTGCCATCAAAAGGAGCAACTGAGGTGAATCGCATAGATGCATTTACAGGGAAGCTAGATAAGTACATGGGAGAGAAAGGAATGGGTGGATACGCTGATAGGCTGGGATGAAGTAGGCGGGAAGAGACTCATGTGAAGCACAAACACCAGTATAAACCAGTTTGGCTGAATGGCCTGTTTTGCCCTGTAAATTCAATGCAATTTTACTTAATGTAATACCTGTTCCTTTGCTATAATAAATTCCTTTTGTCTTCCTTGGTCTATTCTCTTTGCCATTAGTAAAAAATATTACTAGTAGCACTCTCTTAATTTTCTTGATGGTATCTCTTGTTTTAGTCATTAACCTAATTAATGATACAAAAAATATTGTATGACCCCTTTGCTAGTATTCCCAATATGTCATTAGATTTTCCTTATCTTGAGCACAGTAAGATTGTGAGTCATCTGTTGGCTCATTTCTGAGGCAGTTAAAGAGCATAGGGTACAGCTACAAGTGAAATAGTGCCAACATTTAGGAAGCAGATAGAACCTGGTCCAACTCTGCATTACCACGTTGAGTAACGGTCTTACAATTAGTCCCTGGAATTGTCCAGGCAATGGTCCATTTACATGGGAGTGGCTGGGCAGGCTGACTGGAGGCCAGGCCACAGCTTTGGGGAGAGAGGTAACAGAAAATTAAATAAAACAGATGTAAATTACCCGTGTTTCTAACCTCAGTTCAGGGAGCTCTGGCAGACAGTGCAGGAGCGTGGCCTTCATTTACAGGTAAGATCAGGTTCAGCTGCCTCCTAATCCATGGTAGAACCAGCCAGGGCACCCTGTCAGGTCTGCTGAACCAATGACTATTTGAATGAGGTACTATAGAGCTACTGGGGCTTATAGAACTGAAGACCAACTCACATCACCACCTTCCGAAACCAAAAGAAATTTGAGTAGGAAGCAAAGAATAGAAGGCACAAAACTATGACATCAGTACACTGAAGGCATGCATCTTTGGGTGCATAGTCAGTGATTTGATAAAAATATCTCATTTGTGTGTCTTCTAATTTGTTCTTAAATTTAGCTAAAATTCCTCAGAACCAGCAAAACGAGCAGGTTGAAACAGGAGCAAGAGCCAGCAGCAGAAAGCAGGCAGTTTTGAAAGCATGGGTGGCTATTTTCCTTTTATGTCCGGGTCCTAGTCAATCCCTGGAGGGGTCCCTTAATATAAATTGAACAGTTCCATGGGTGGAATCTTGTTGCGGCATCGAGGGTCCTGCCTGCTGACTGGAGGGCTGGCAAGAGACCCGAAATGCCTCTTTTTGGGAAGGCCTGCTAAACCAATAACTACTCAGGCAGTGGCAGTCGAGGCCACTGGTGGGCCTTCCTCTGGAATCAAGACCCCGTGGGTGGAAATCCCGCCTAGAGAGATTGGCTGCTGGCTCTTGCGCTCAGCAGTGCCATTAAGGAGGCTGTGGCAGCTGCTGGAAGAACATTCCCCCCCCCCCACCGCCCCCCCCACCACCACCGCTGGAGTCCCAGGATCGTGGAGGACTCAGCTACAGGTAAGTAATGTGGGGAGGGGAGATGGTATTTGCAGGGTGGGGTCACGGGGAGGGGAGACAGGTGGGTCTGAAGAAAGGGCAGGGGGTTGGCTCTCAATGGTTTCCCCCCCCCACTTCCTGATATCCAGTCCCTCGAACAGGTACTGAGTGACTTTGATCGAGGGACTGCACCTCCCCCCACCCCCCAAGGTGACAAGCAGCCACACAAGCTCACCTCCCGTGCATGGAACATGATGACAGGCCTGCTTGCAGCTGGGCTAACATAAATGGTGGTGGGGCGAGGCCCTTAAGTGGTCATTAATTGACAAATGAAAGGCCTCAACTTGCCCTGGGGCGGGAAGATTGGCCATGGGTTTAATTCTGGTGGAGGTGGAAAGGCGGCAGGGTTCAGGTACGCCACCACCCAGTCTAGTTACATGACCTTCCCGCCTCCAAGGTCACCACCAGCGAGAGCGAAGGATTCCATCTCACAAAGCAACCAACTGCAAATTATGAATACTCAGCAGGAACAGAGAATTAAGACCTAGTTGGCTTTGTCTTCAGTGGAGTCAATGTTTGAAGCCATTAAGCACCTCAACAAACTTTATCCATGGAGGGGAAATCCCATGGTTTTAATCACTGTCAATTATTGGACCCCCCGTTTGAACCTGAAAATGAAGACATTTAAGTCATGATACAGTCTGTAGTCTGACTATCAGAACTAATGGTAAATTAGTCAAAAAGTCTGCCAATACTGAGACCTCTGCATGCAGATATGAATGTGAAAAGGGAAGTTGCTCACAGGAAATCTCGGAGGGATGTTTGTATTTATTTATTTTATCTCCTCCCATGTTCTTTCCTCCTTCCCTGATGGCACTGACTCTTGGTGAGCTATGGTTCCACATATTCTGGCTATGTTATCATTGTGGCCATTTTTCAATTGGTCTCAACAGTGACTGCTAGCAGTCTATTCAGCCTGGGAGGCTAATCTCCATCTTTTGCTCTGGGTGACTGAGGAAGGAACAGCCAGTGGAGGGACTGAAATCCAGGATGTGAGGCTTACCATTGCTGCATTTTGATGTATTCTCCACCCCTATTTGGTCCAATTTTGGGGGCAAAATCACAGAGCAGAACAGAGCCCACAGATAGATAAAACGTGGGAGCCAGAGAAAGAGAGCAGATGGCATACAGAAAAATGCAATGCTGTTGGGTGTGTATGATTACTGTTTTAATAAATCATTCACTAGCTTGCTGAATGCCTTAGGTTCTTGACCCACAAAGAAAGAATTCTAATTAAGAATGAAATACAGAATACAGTGTGCCCATAATTCCTGGTGCTTGTGCCTGTGGGTAAAGGACAATTAATCCTGTTTTTTTCCACCAAATTTCTGCTACAGACAGGGTCTTAGTCACCAACACAAACATCAAAAGTTGTGAGCATGGTACCCTCTGTATTTTTTTAATTAATATTAAGATACGCCTGTCAGATATCAAACACAATTTTCTGACCTGAGTGATCGTAAATAACTCCTATTGGCCAAAAGAAGGAGTACCTTAAAGTTTCTGATCTTTTTCAGTCCTGTTTTCAAACAAAAAATCAAAAAGCTCTAAAAGTGCTTCTGAGTATTTCCAGCATTTTGTTTCTATTTCAGATTTCCAGCATCGGCAAGATTTTGATTTGTATCCAATTAGCCCCCACCCCCCAGTCACCTCCTATATCCCATAGCCATTATTTCCTTTGAAGTATATCCAACGCCCTTTCGATAGTTACCATTCAACTTGCTTCCACCTCTCTTTCAGGCAACGCTGTGTGTGTAAAATTCTTACTCAATTCTCTGGTGAACTATTATGGAAGTTGAAGGGACTGGCTGACACATTGCAGAAAATCTATTTGTCAGATGTTAGCAGAGTTAAATTTGGGAATTCCACCCTAATTAGGGAGAAATAGTTTATCCACGAGCTCATTTACTGTTTAGCTTTTCAATCCACTACTGGCCACCCAGAGAAAATCAGCACCCTTGAGGGAAGAACCATTTTCCACAGGTAGTTCCTTACAAGATGTTCAAACAAAACCACCCCCCCCCACCCCCCCCATCCCTGAGAAAACAATCGCAGATTCTCTCCATGGCATTTCTTTTGGTTTATTGTTTATTGTAATTGAGTTTTTTTCATCATAAATCTGTCCCTTTGTGCATATTCTCAGTCAGTGTAACCTCCACACATCAAACCCTACTAGTGCCTGTGGATATGTCTGCAATTGCTTGGTATATAATTTATGAAATACACAGATTTCAGCTGAAGCCTCCGGTTTACTGAATCTGAACTTAAGTGTCCATTAAGGTGAGGGATGGCAATGCTGGGGAAATTGCCAATTTCCTCATTCACTGTCAACACTGGAAACCCTTTCAGGTAAAGTTGAAGAGGTTAAATGCAGGATCTTCTTCTGCTATGCCCCAATGGTATTTTTTCATCCCAACCTTAGAACAACAGCCATTAATATGTCAGTGGGACATTTACATTTCCCACGCTTTCTATCTTCCTCTCGGTTACTGCAAGGCAGACCTTGCTGGGCATAAACTGCCTAAGTCACAATCAATGACAAGAGGTCAAAAGCAATTTATTGGAAGTGTGTTGAGATTGTTAGGATGTCATGCAGGTGTAAGCTGTTTTTGCTGTCTCATATTATGCTTATTTGCATCAGAAAATAGCTAAATCTTAGATCATCAGTCACTTCAGAGTGTCATCATTTCAAAGTCGTTAAATGGTCCCATCCAGTTATAACTCATAATGGCAGCAATATGTGAGGCGTTGGTCATTGTTCTTTACAAACAGCGTTTCATGTACCTCCCACATTCCAAGTATATATCATTTCCATGATCCATTGGTGTACTGAAATGTGTCTGTGTGCCACAAGGTGCCACATCAAAGGTTATTGCGGAAAATAAAAGCTCATAGTGTAAGGGGCAACGTATTAGCATGGATAGAAGATTGGCTGGCTGGCTGGCAGAAAGCAGAGAGTTTGCATAAATGGATCTATTTCTGATTGGCAGGATATAATGGGTGGAGTTCCGGAAGGATCTGTGCTGGGACCTCAACTTGTTTTACAATTTATTTCGATGACCTAGATGAGGGGAGTGAAGGAATGATAGCTAAATTTGCAGACAACACAAAGATAGGTAGGAAAGTGTATTGTGAAGAAGACATAAGGAGGCTGCAGACGGATATAAATAGATTGAGTGAGTGGGCAAAAATATGGCAGATGGAGTATAATGTGGAAAAATGTGAAGTTGTTCACTTTGGCAGGAAGAATAAAAAAGCAGAGTGTGTAACCTAAACGGAGAACAGCTGCAGAATTCCGAGCTGCAGAGGGATTGAGGTGTTCCAGTGCATGTATCACAAAAATTTCGTATGCAGGTACAGCAAGTAATTAAGAGGGCTAAGGGAATGCTATCCTTTATTACGAGAGGAAAAGTAAGGATGTTATGCTTCAGTTATACGGGGCATTGGTGAGAGTACATGTCGAATATTGTGTGCAGTTTTGGTTTCCTTATTTAAGGAAGGGTGTAAATGCATTGGAGGCGGTTCAGAGGAAGTTTACTAGATTAATACAGCGGGTGGTCTTATGAAGATAGGTTAGACAGACTGGGTCTGTTTCCACTGAAGTTAAGAAGAGTGAGGGTTGACTTGATTAAGTATATAAGATCCTGAACGGTATTGACAAGGTGGACGTGGAAAGGATGTTTCCCCTTGTGGATGAGTCCAGATCTAGGGGGCACTGTTTTAAAATTAGTGGTTGCCCTTTTAGGGCAGAGATGAGGAGAATTTTCTTCTCTCAGAGGGTTGTGCGACTTTGGAACTCTCTGCCTCAGAAGGCAGTGGAGGCGGGGGGTCACTGAATATTTTTAAACTGGAGGTAGATAGGTTCTTGTTAGGCACACGGAGTCAAAGATTATCGGGGATATGTGTGAACATGGAATTCGAAACACAAACAGGTCAGCCGTGATCTTATTGAATGGCGGAGCAGGCTCGAGGGGCCGAATGGCCTACTTCTCCTATTTCGTATGTTCGTATGTGTCAAAGATGAAAATCAGTCATAATGAGTAGTTCAGTTGAATACGCTGTTGACCTTTGGCTGCAAAGCTGACTCTGAATCTGAGTGATTAAATGAAAGCCGTTTATGTCTGTTAGCAGCGAGGCTCTTTTATAGAACAAATTTGAAATATCTCAGTCCAGTTCCTAATGGGGACTGGCCAAAAGCACAAAGATCAGTAATTCACTCAGACTTGAGAGAGAAATGGAAATAAAATGATTTTGTCAGAGAGAATGGGCTTGCACAGTTGAGGTTAATGTAGCTTATTAGAACAGGTCTGGCTGAATCAGGATTCAATTTTCCACTTGTTTAGCTACAAACACGAATATTAAAAGTATATATAATATTTACAAAGGCATCATTTTTGGAATTCAAATGAGGATAATAGATTAAAAATACAAATAATAACAACAACTTGTAGTTATATAGTGCCTAGAATAAAGTGAGGACCACAAATCTTATTATCTTTAGATGCTGCTTTTCTTGTAATTATGGTGTATAATGGATTTATATTCCTGTAGGGCATGTTCATGTATATTCAGGGATAAACTGTTACTCCAAAATGAATTGTTCTTCACTTTTCCTTTCCTTAACGTGATGTGCATGGAAATAAGGCTTTCGGCAGCAAGAAGAGTCTCACCGTGAAAGGTCAATGGGATGGCAGAGTATTGCCAATAAAACAGCTTGGATTTTGAGCTGACCTTTAAATAAATGCACTTGCGCTGTATATTCTGGTTGGAGTTGGTTCCCCACTGCTAACACTGCCACACAATGAAGATCAGACGGGGAGAGAGGAAGAGCCATCGAAGTCATTGAGTGGGATGAACACTTTGAAAAAGCTTCTTTTTAACCCCATTTTAGTGCAGAGGAATATTTCCGTCTGAAAAGTTGGCTGTTTTACATTTCTTTTCTGAAAACATGTGGAGGGAAAGATTTTGCAGAAACAGTGAAAGCATCAAAAAGGAAGAATTTAACTGACTACAGGAACATAATGCCGGACAGATTAATCTGTTCAGGTCCCGCTGAGAGCAATATGGTTCAGAAAATGGAAGAACAAAGCTATTTTTGATACAGTAATTTGATTGATTTTGAATACTAAAGAAAGTTGTACTTAGTACAGGATTAAAAAGAATGTACACTCTTATCAATGGAATTAACCAGAGAGGCCTAAATTTTCTAAAAATGACACTTTGGCCTGGAGATTGGTTCACGCCAGCCTGTTGACACAAACTGGGCACAGGGATTGACCCCTCATGCGCCTCTTAAACCCACAAGGAAAGTCAACTCAGCTTGAGACTTGTTTCCAATTCTGGGCCCCACACTTTAGAAAATATGTGAAGGCTTTAGAGAGGTGAGGAAAAGATTCACAAGAACAGTTCCAGGGATGATGGACTTCATGACATGGATAGATTGGAGAAACTGGGACTGTTCTCCTTAGAGAAGAGAAGGTTGGGAGGAGATTCAAAATCTTGAGGGTCCAGACAAAGTAGAGAGAAAATGTTCTCATTGGTGGAAGGTTTGAAAACCAAAGTACACAGATTTAAAGTCCTTGGCAAAAGAAGGCAACATGAGGAAAAGCTATTTTACACAGCAAATATACAATCTGGTATAGACTACCTGACCTGAGAATGTAGATTCGGTTGTGGCTTTCAAAAGGAAAATGGATATAAGGACCTGAAGGGGAAAAAAATAGTGCAGCTACAATGAAAGGGTGGGGAGGTGGGACTAAGTAAATTGCTCTTGCAAAGAGCTGGTACAGAAATGATGGGCTGAATGCTTCCATCTCTGCTGTGACCATTCTGTCATTCTGATTCTAAAAGAAGTTTTAAGAACTTGGTTCTTCTGGCCTCTATCCTCTTCCCACTTGGTTGGTTGACTGGAAACCTGTTACTAATCTTTCCTTTTATCTTCATTCATGGGATGTGGGCATCACTGGCTAGGCCAACATTTATTGCCCTTAAGAACTGAGTGGCTTGCTAGGCCATTTCAGAGGGCATTTAAGAGTCAACCACATTATTGTGGGTCTGGAGTCACATATAGGCCAAACCAATGTCAAGAGACTATCATATTTTTCCTAATATTATTGTGGGATATTTTAAAACAGGCTTGTGTGCATGTGGTTCTGTGTGTGTGGCTGATTTAATTGGCCTGGAGATGGGTAGGTTGCAAGGTTTAAATTCTCAAATAAGTGAGGTGTAAAACAGGTATTTAAAAAGATGAGTAGAGCTAGGGTGAGGTCAATAGATACATTGTGAATGGAATTTGCATTTTTAGATACGTGGAGAAGTGTTTGATTTTCAAAGGAACAGGGAAGATTTTTGTGACTTACAGGATAAACAACACAAGGTTATTATGCTGATTTTTCACAAAAGTGCTGGCCATAATGATAACATGAAAGATGTTTATATTCTGGGAAAAGTAGCTTCTAAAGACAAGTGGAAACAATGGGATTTACAGATCAAAAAGGGAGAAATATATTAAAAGAAGGATGGAAGGCTTTGTGAGGTGTGGCCATGTGAGATCTTGAAAGGCGGCTGTGTGAAACAGACTTGGAGAAAAAGCCTCTAGCTACCCTGCAGAAGTTTGCTATTCTGTAACCAAAATTGTGTTAAAAGCCTTTGGAAGTCCATTTACCACAAGTGCCCACTGGTCAACTTGCTGGATGACTTTATGCATTTGGAATATATTTGGACTGTTGCCTTAAATGGGATGTGTAGTTGGGAGTTTAGTTAAGTAGAAATTTTGGGAACTGTTATAATTGTGTAACTGTAATCTTGTGTGTGTTTAAGTTTCTTCTTTTATTAATAAATGTTTTAATTTAATCTTTAAAATCTCTAAAGGTGGTAGTGGACAAACCTTTAAAATCGTTGTGATAGGATGGTCAAGTTTCCCTTGTGGATTTGCTCAGCTGTATCATAATGCCAGATTTCCTTCCCTAAAGGGACATTTGTAAACCAGATGAGTTTTTATGACAATCGACAATGGTTTCACGGCCATCATTAGACTTTTAATTCCAGATTTTCTTTCATTGAATTCAAATGTCACCATCTGCCATGGTGGGGTTTGAACCCAGGTCCCTAGAGCATTACCCTGGGTATCTGGAGTACTAGTCCAGTGACAATACAGTTTACAACACCACAGCTTCCACCGCCCCTAATCTTGAGTTATTTACTGCTTCCTAGGCTGGTAAGTTAATGTTTCAGTTGTGTTATGACATCTTCCGGATGTGGCATGCAGATGAAAAGAGGGACCCTTGTAGGAATTGGCCTCATCATCTCACTTCTATCCATTTATGCTCAACTCTTTTGTGCCCTTGTCCCCAAAGTACAACCAGCCTGATCCACGTGTTGCGTAATATCTCTAAATCAGTTACAATTGTAGGACATCATACAATCAATATTAATCTAGTATATTGACCAGATGGGTATAAAGGTTTAGAAAAAAGGACTCCAAAAGCAGAAGAGGAAGGAATTATAAAGCATTCCATTTCTTTTCCTTACCTATATATAATGTTTGGTTGGTTACGAACTTGGGCATGTTTATTTCACAAGTTATTAAGCAGAGGACCTCACGGTGGCTGGTTTAATGGAAAAAGAAGACTTTCTTCGCCCTTTTTTGCTGTTCAGTGGGACTCAGCTCAATACATTCACTAGCGCCCTGTCCCCTTTTGTCTGTCTTACTCAAGGTTCCTTTAATTCAGAGTGGTCCAATACATCAGCCACTAGCCACATGTGACAAAATGGGAATCCCGATGGAGCGAATTGCATTTTGGGTTGGCAAATAAAAATGAGTAATAGACACCATTGTTGGGCATGTGATCTCAATCCTCATACTCACACAGTATGTACGTGTGTACTTTAGACTTGTACATTTGTTGGTGAAATGAAATACAGATTCTGAAAATTTTTTTTATTGGTGTACTTCCAGAGTGCTGTTAGGGAGTGAGTTTCTGCATTTTGACCCAGCGATGATGAAGGAACAGCAATAAGTTTCAATGCCAGGATGGTTTCTGGTGTATACATCCTAATTAGTTTATATACTTAGTGAACTTTAGTTGTTATGTTTTAAATAAGGTTCTGCTGGTCGAAATAATTACTTAGTCATGCGATTGGGCTACAGAAGTGGGCTCACACATTCTTTCTTGTTTAATTCTGTAACTGAACTATTGTTAAGTGATAAATGGTCACAGTTCATATGCAATAGGTCTCATGAAGTCCTCGGCGGAGACAGTTAAACTCTAATATGGTCAGCGGAATCTATTTGTTTAGCCTCCCAGGAAGAATGCCTCAGTCTGAGGGAGGTGCTGGGATAATTAACCACAGCTCTCATCAGTGACCCAAATGAAATTGTTGGTCAACCAATTAATAGTTGCTGACTTGTGCAGCAGGCCAGTGAGAGTCGGCAGACTCATGCAAATCAGGCACTGGCTGTTATTTGAGATTTCAAATGCTGATGGCATTGTGTTGCCTTATTTTCCACAGACTGAATCAGTCTGTGCTAACCCTGTGCTTCGTGTGTAGACGTGATGTTGGAGTAATTCCAAATTGAGCTCTAACTCAAGATTAGTTAATGTTGCTGACAGATTTACTGGTTAAAATTTTAATCAATACATGTAAAGAAACTCAACAGGCGCAAATTCCACTTTTGTTCACTGGACCACTCCAGTCGACATCTTTAACACCTTCATTGATCTACGTTGACCTACATAATCACTTGTAAATGTTGTAAATTCTAGCCATCCATGACACAGGACAGCCCATCAATTACCGTGTTAAGAGTTAATGGGAGCTCAGTTGAAATTCCAGTTGCTCTGCTGTATGTAACTGGGCTCCCGCTCTCAGGGGAGCAGTTTATAGGAGACTTGCTTGTATACTGGGGGTTGGAAGGGAAAATACAAGTCAAGGAGCAGATTCAGAGCATCATGAAGTGACTTTCAAAATTATGAGGGAACCAGATGGGATAGAGCGAGAGAAACTGTTCCTATTGGTGGAAAGGTCAGGAGCAAGAGGATGCAGAGATAATGTGATTGGCAAAATACTTCCAAACCCACAACCTCTACTATCTAGAATGGTAACACCGTTGTCTGCAACTAACCCTCCAAGCCACACACCATCTTGCCTTGGAACTATGAAATTGTTCCTTCACTGCCGCTAGGTCAAAAACCTGCAACTCCCTGACAACACTCTGGGCCTACTTGCATCACATGAACTGCAGCGGTTCAAGGACAGTTAGGGATGGGCAATAAATGCTGGCCTTGCCAGCAATGCCCACATCCCACAAAAGAAAAATGAAGAACCAAAGATGACATGAGGAAAAACATTTTTATGCAGCGACTGGTTAGGATCTGGAATACACTACCTGAGAATATGGTGGAGATTCACTCGTCACTTTCAAAAGGGAATTGGTTAAGTGCCTGAAGGGAAGAAACATTGCAGGGCTAGGGAAACAGCAGGAGAGTGGAACTAGCTAAATTGCTCTTGCAGAGAGCTGGCATGGGGAGGAGAGGCTGAGTGGCCTCCTTCTGCGCTGGAACCATTCTGTGATTTGCTAATTCTATGAATGGAAGAGCTATGTGTGGATAGAAATCTTCCACTCTCCTGCCAAAGAAAGATACCAGTTAAAATTGAGGAAGAACAGCTGGAAGTTAAAATGAATGCAGGCAAGGTATTCCTTTTCAAATTCTAGTTCATTTTTCCCATTGGGCATGGTCAGAATTTGATAGATTTTGGAAAGTAGATGGTCATTTCATCAAAGAATATGCCATGAACTTCAACAGATTATATAAAAGATTGATGAAATTCAATTTGGGGAGCCCTGGATCAATACCAGCTTTTAAATTACTGTATTGTGCTGTGATGTCTCAGGGAACTGGTCCTAAATGGTGTTCTGTTCTCAGAGAGAGCTCTGTTGGATCAGATGTCTGCTGTCTTTTGAAAAATAAAATTCCTGGGGAAACAATCATTTCCTTCAGCCTCCATGGAACAGATGGGGAATTCCCTGATGGCACAAAGAATAGAAGATTCAATGATTGTCAGATCTCAAAATAATTCAGATACCAGACGCAGGTGACAATACAACAGAAAGATTAATATCCCAGGCAGAATGAGATGAAAACGCCTTTAGACTATTTGGCTACTGCAGCGGAAGACAATATTTGAATAATAATGGGTGAATGACTACCAGAAATGCCAAGGGAATAGTGAATAGATGCTTTAGGTATGACTTGAAGTATCATTATGCAGTGAACTGCCCAATGTGGAGAGACAGAAACCTCAAAATGACACAATGAAGAGAATCCTGAGGAAGAGGATGAGGGTTATGATGAATCAAAAAAAAAATTAAACAGATTAGAGAGGAAGACGGTGGAATAGTGGTAATGTCTCTAGACTAGTAATCCAGAGGCCCAGACTAATACTTTCAGGACATTACTTCAAATCCCACCATGGCAGCTGGTGGAATTTAAATTCAATTAATAAAGACCTGGAATATAAAGCTACTCAGCAGTAGTGACCATGAAACTATCATTGATTGTTATAGAAACCCATCTAATTCACTAATGTCCTTTAGGGAAGGAAATCTGCCATCTCTACTTGGTCTAGTGTTCATTTGACTCCAGACACATAGCAATGTGCCCTCTGAAATGGCCATGCAGTTTAAGGGCAATTAGGGTTGGGTAACAAATGCTGGCCTTGCCAGTGATGCCCACATCCCATAAAAGAATAAGTTGAAATATAAGTAAGGAGTTTTAGCCCTGTTATGAATGTGTTAGTCATTGACTCCTTAAAATGTGCATTACTAGATAGTGCTTTTACTTCAACAGAATGTGGAACAGATCGGTTGAAATATTGTATTGATTAAGTAGTGAGGCTAGATGCAAGGTTAAGGAATATAAAAGTACTACTTGTTTTACGTTTGGTAATGGCAACACATTGAGTTCACTAAAGGGAATTGTAATTCCATGTAAAATAGCTGGAATAAGACATTTTATATAAACTGATGTAGTCTCAGGTGAGATACATATGTTGTTGAGTAAACATTCTATGAAAAAGGCACAAATGAAACTTGACACGGAGCATGATAAGACAATTATTTTTGGAAAGTTAGCTAATCTGAAGTTTACCCCAGTCAGGACATTGTTGTATTTCTTAACTAAAGCTGATGTTTCCTGCATGGCATCAAATGATAAAGATCAGAGCAAAAATAGGAAGTTGTCTTAAAGTTAATAGTTAATTTGCTCGCCCCATTTGTCAAAGATTAAAAATCCTGGTAAAAGATGCAGATGTGGTTAATGAAGAAGAGATCAGTGAGAAATGTGAAATCTTAAAAGGTATCAGAGGAATTCTCCAGGCCCTAGTGTAAGTCTCACATTGACACGTGATTTAACAAGCCATAGATCTAAATGAATAGGACAAAGAAAAGAAATATTTTCAACCTATATTTTATAGATGTGGCAATCAGATTTAGTCTTTCTATGACACTTAGTAAGGACAAAAGAGTTTTGCTGAAAAGATGTTGCTGAAGCTTTTCATCTTGTACTCATCAGGACAAAAGCAAAAGCGCCAAAATTCAAACGATCACAACAATTTATACTATAGGAGAAAAGGATGCTGACTGGTTGGCAAGTTGACTCTGGTTGGTTGACTCATTGCCATGGAGAAATAGGCTCCCTAAGGTCCGAGGTAATTCAAAAAAGGTGCAAGGCTTGATCACATTCCTTTTGTTTGCAGAGAATGGGCCCCTGCATATATGTTGCTGCTAGCGAGCGTAAGTGACCTATGTTATGAGTTCAACTGATTAACTTCAATTGGTTGTTTATGTAGCTGCTAGTGCACTCAGGATTGTTCAGTAAGTGCTGCAAAATTTTGGAATCACATCCAATAGTGCATGTTTTGTTTTGGGTTTTTTAAGTGTGCACTGGTTGAGCATGATCTGTACTTTGTTCTGAAAAGGAACGTGCTGTTTGATTCAATCAGCTAATCGTTGGGATGTACGCTCTATGTACCTGGCATCACCCTGGCACTGACTGCTGCTGTCAGTCCAGAAAAATGTTCTGCCTACTACACAATTGAGCAACGTCGTGTATGAATTTCAGTGCTGATGCCATGGGCATTTTCCAATGAAGAGTTCAGAGATATCTGTGAAAATATGAACATCATGCTCAAGAATACCACAGCAGAAAGTCCTTTCAGCAATGTACTTTGTGAAAGGAATCATATGTTTATCGATCAATTGCTGCATAAAATTTTAACTGATTAACTAGACTGCAAGTTGACAACTAACCTGGCATGGGAGGTTCAGGCAAAGAATTCACTTCAGGTGGTTGGAGGATCTAGCCACTATCAATTAGTCTATGGGCGAGATTCCAAATTGCTTTCTGTGCTGTGTGATAGTCCTCCTACTCTAGAAAGTACTACAGTTATTTCCTTCTTTTTCTGTGTATTTGAATGCTTCACACGCAGAGGGTCGAGCTTTCACCAGGGCTGAGGTCTTGGATAAAATTTAGAGAGCACTAAAGCATCATTGTGAAGGAATGCAGCTATGAATACAGAGCTATAAGAGAATCCTGCTATAAATATGGAGTTATAAGATTAAAGAGAGCGATTCTCCTATGAAGTAGGAATTAAAAATTAAAAGCAGAGTTCATCTGATGGACAAAGGTTCAAAGGTTTATAAATATGCCTGGGCACTCAAAGACACCAACATCCTGTGACATTGGATATGATATATTCTGTAATATAAGGCAGTCCCTGAAAAAACAGGAATTGGCCTCTACATCACCTCATCAAGGAATTGATAAATTGTAAGATACCACAATCTAACAATGGATAACCTTAAGGATGCCCCTAAATCACTTGTCAACTGAATCCTGGAAACTGAGCGTAGCAAGAAAGTGACCACCATCTCCACCTCTCAGTATTCTGTTTGCTTGAAGGATGTTGACTGAAATGAAGGATGTTGACTAAAACAAAGGGTATTGTCCAGCACATGTGCTCAATATGCTTCCTGCTGGTTCAGCTCTTTTGTGGCATAAACATTGGAACCACACAATAGGATTTTTAGATCTGTTGGATTCACTCCAGCATCTCTCAAGGTAAAGACATAGCTACAGTAGAGTAGTGATGATAATTCTCCCCTTAATTGGGATAGAGGTATCTCACTAGACTCTGTAGCTTTCTACTTGGGGATTTAAGGTACATACTACTTTAAGTGTTGATGGATGTCTTAAATATCTTTCCATAATATATTTTAGACTTAAGACTTAAGTGGAAAGGTATAATATTGAGAAGAGATGCCTCGACCCTTATGATATCTGGGTTGTTGTCATCTGGTTAAAACTTGTTAAAAAGGCTATCTGGAGGACAGTAATGTTCTCTGGTGGTTCCTTTCCTTCCGGAAGAGTTGGATCAGTTCTTCAGATCTATTTAAGTGCCTGTGAGGTCTGTCTTTCTCAACCTTAAGTGAGAATAATCATCCAAGAAGTATGCTTGATTTGAAATAGTCCCAAAACAGAGCTAAGATTATAATCCACTTCTTCATATTAGACCATGAGATCAATCCAGGAGATTTTGCATAGCAGAAAAGAGTCATAGGGAACGGAAACACCATGGTAAGGTAATAAGTCGTGATGGTAAGACAGTTCTTATCTAACATGGCCATGAAGCTGATAGGGTGCACTCTTCATGATTAGTTGGAACTAAGAATGAAATCTCAGACTCCGAGCAACTGATAGAAGTAAACAAGCACCTCAAATGCTCGTGTGTTTTGAGGTAAAGGCCTTGAGGAACAGGATGTGGTAGATCAAGGACTGGAGAGTGGCAGTATGAATGATCATGACACACAGGATCGATATATCACATCACATTGGGTTATCAGGTGCCATTTATTCTGGAGCAGTCTGGTGAACGGAGGGATGTGGCAATTTTGGGCTATGCAGGAAGAGCTACTGGAAAGCTTAAATATTGTTTGAATGTTCAGACTGTTGGTCAAAAATTGAGGTCCATGGACTGTCAATATGGGGTGAAAGAGTAGAGAGTAAGAAGGCACAGTGTAAATACCAATATTGAATCCCAAAGTGACAGTTGCATCAGAAAACAATCAGGTACCGGAGAAAGTAACTCCGACAATGCAAAAGGGCAGTCTCATATTCGTTGTCCTGACAGACATAGGCCTAAATTTTGCAACTCGTCAGGCGCGTGTGATCGGCGTGCCCAGGAGGTAACGGGAAATGGTCCCCCAACCGCGATCAGCCCCTGACCGCGATTTCACGCTGCTGACCAATTAATGGCCAGCCAGCGTGAAGTGCACCCTGAGAAAGGCTCAGCACTGCTGGTGGGGTCGGGAAGAAGGTGGGCGCTGACGTCACCGTGGGTGCTGGTGAGCGCTTCCAATGAGCTCCCTGAAGGCAGACAGCTGCCCCAGGGAGCTGCAGACCTCCAAACAATAAAAGAAAGCCCAAAAATGCTGCCAAAAATGTCCATGCAGTACAATCAAGCACCTGAAAGCATTCCTCATTAAAAAAAGTCCCCAGATATTTCTTTTTATTTTATATTCTAACGGGGATTTAATCCTTGGATGAGGTTTCATCAAAAAAAAAGGCCGCCTGGCCGATTGACCCGTCCACCAATCGTAAGGTTGGACGGGCCACGATAAACCTCTTACAATTTTCGGCAGTTGTTCTTCTGACTGCTGTGCATGCTTGCCGAGCAAAATATCGCACGAGTGCACAATGACGTTGAGACTCTCGTCCAACGTTATCTCGCGCGATTCTATAGCCGTTTGGGTCGGGCACACCCGACATAAAATTGGAAGTCGAGGCAGAAGCTTGAATAGATTAGGCCATGAAGTAAAGACCACAGAACAGTCTCAAAGAACGATGCGGAAGTCTTCATGATTGTGAAGTTTTACTGGCTGCAAATTAACGTGAGGAGAAAGGAGTATGAGAGACAAAACAGAGGCAAAGAGATAGTTGAAGAGTTTGGAGTTTCTTCTGAGGTACCAGAGGAGGAGCAAGCAGCATTGTAACGTAGGTGGATTTATATGGAAAATGCGTGGGGGAGACAGTGGCATAGTGGTCACGTCACTGGACAAGTAGTCTACAGGCTCAGGCTAATGTTCTGGGGGGCATGGGTTTGAATCCCACCATGGCAGCTGGTAGAATTTAAATTTAATTAATAAATCTAGAATCAAAGTTTGGTAATGGTGACCATGATGCGGTCATTGATTGTTGTAAAAAAGACCCATCTGGTTCACTAATACCCTTTAGGGAAGAAAACCTGCTGTCCTTACCTAGCCTGACCTGCATGTGACTCCAGACCCACAGTAATGTGGTTGACCCTTGTCTGCCCTCTGAAATTGCCCAGCAAGCCGCTTAGTTCAAGGACAAATAGGGATGGGCAATAAATGCTGGCCTCACCAGTGATGCCTGCATCCCATGAAAGAATAAAGAAAAAAAAACACCCACATGGAAAGCTCTATACATCCCTGGAGTAGAGAATTCCAAAGATTCACAATCCTCTATTCTGAGACTGTGACCCTGTGATCTAGATTCCCCTGCTAGGGCAAATGTTTTTCCAGCATCTACCCTGCCAAGCCCTTTAAGAATGTTATATGTTTCAATTAGATCACATTTGATTCTTCAAAACTCCAGAGAATATAAACCTTGTCTACTCAATCTCTCTTCATAGGAAAATCCCTTCATCTCAGAAACCAGCCTAGGTGTTGCACTCCGTCTTGGGCAAGTATGTCCTTCCTTAGGTAAGGACACCAAAACTGCACATACTGCTCCATGTGTGGCCTCACAAACGCCCTGTAAAATTGTACACTTCTTTGTATACTCTAATTCTTTTGTAATAACAGCAATATACCATTTCCTTTCCTAATTGTTGTACCTGAATGTTAACTTTCTATGATTCATGTACAAGGACACCCAGGTCCCTCTCAACGCAAACAGCTTCCACTTTCTCACCATTCAAAAAATATTTTTTATTATTCCTACAAAGTGAATAACTTCATGCTTCACCACATTGTATTCTATCTGCCATGTTTTTGCCCACTCACCCAATCTGTCTATATCCCTATGCAACCTCTTTACATCTTCCTCATTGCTTACTTTCCCACCCAAAATGTGTAAAAAGGGCGGTATCCTTAAAAACATATGCAACATAGGCTGATATCCAATATAATATGTATAATATTGGTTGGTATCCATTGTAACATGTATGGCATAGACTGGTATCTATCATAGCAAGAACAACCTAGGCTAATATCCATTCCATGTTTAACATAGGCTGATATCCATTCCAACATGTATAAGATAATTTGGTATTCATCATAACGTAACTGGAATTATTTTGACATGTACAACTAACATTTTGGTACTTTTGGCCATATGCCTGGTACTCAAAGGATATAAATCTTGCAATGTTCCCCATGCCAGAAAGTTGTGGATGCTCTGTCATTGAGTAAATTCAGGGTAGAGATTGGTAGCTTTTTGGGTACTAAGGGAATTAAGGGATATGAGGATAGAGAGTAAAGTTGGGGCTTCTGACAGATGATCAACCATGATCTTATTGAATGGCAGAGCAGGCTCAAATGGCCAAATACCCTAAAGCTGTTCCTATTTCTTATGTTCTTATGATATTGTTCTATTGCTGAAAAAAAGAGACATGCTGTCAAAGCTTTTCATCTTGCACTCATCAGGACAGATTCACAAGAATACCAATTGTAAAAGGAACAACAATTTATATTGCATGAGAAGAGTGTGCTGATTGGTTGGCAAGTGGACTCTGGGGAATGAACCAGGGGAACGGTTGTTCTCCAAGCTTTTGTTTAGTTGAAAAAAGCACGATGAGTGGACATTCTCCTGCTGTCTGCAAAGGACAGGGCCCTGTGTGTGAGTATATGTAGCTTTAAACAAGTGTAAGTGAGCCACACTGTGAGCCCGACTGATAATCTTAAATTGGTTGTCAGTGTAATACTTAGCACAATCAGGGTTGTAAGTGCTGTCCAGTTGCGGAATTACATCTAATGTTGGATGCTATATTTTGAGTTTTGCAAATGGGGCCTGCTTGGTCTGTACTTTGACTGTTGCAAACAGCTGAAAGGATATGTTGTTTAATACGATTATTTAAAACGATCTGCCAGTCATTGGGATATACTTCCTACATACCTAACATCGCACTGGTATTGAAATTCATAACAGATCACTCATTTGTGTGATAGGCAAAACATCTTATTGGCTTGACGTCAACATCCTGTTAGTGAAGAATACCATTTGTGTTGCTACTGCATAGTAGCAGCATGAAACAGCTAGCTTCATCTGTTACTCAAATTTTTGAGGTGCCTTACCCTTCCGGGTAATATGGGGTAGACTGGATGCTTTTCAAGACCGAATGTGGCAGCCTTAGGCCCATTCATGAGTTTGCGTGATATAGAGTGAGCAATGATCTGATCAGGGTAGCCATTATCCTGCAGGATGGCTTTTGATGCCCCTATTTCAGCATCAAGCTTGCACCGTGAGCAAATGGCGTGGGCCCTATTTACGAGGTTGTCGATAAGGCAAATCTTACAGCGTGTGGAACTGCAGGAATCCCAATGCATATATTGACCAGTGAAGGCAGGCTTGCAGTAGATGATCAATCAACCAGCACTCTCTTCTCATGCAGTATAAATTGTTGTTCCCTTTATTTGCGAATTCTTGTGAATCTGTCCTGATGAGTGCAAGATGAAAAGCATCGATAGCATGTCTCTTTTTTCAGCAATACCCAAGTTCTGTACGACCAAATGAATGTTGTCATCCATGAATTCAAATCCTACTCCAGAGGCCTGAGCATAAAATCTAGGCTGACACTCCAGTGTGATGTTGACGAAGTGCTACATTGTCAGAGATGCCTAACTTTGAATGAAATGCCTTGTAAAAGATCCCGTGACACACTTCGAATAAGAGCAGGAAAGTTGACCCCAATGTCCAGGCCAACATTTATATAAACATTTATGAACATTTATTGAACCTTGGTGAGGCCACAGCTGGAGTACTGTGTGCAGTTCTGGTCGCCACATTATAGGAAGGATGTGATTGCACTGGAGGGGGTGCAGAGGAGATTCACCAGGATGTTGCCTGGGATGAAACATTTAAGTTATGAAGAGAGGCTGGATAGACTTGGGTTGTTTTCGTTGGAGCAGAGAAGACTGAGGGGCGACCTGATCGTGATGTACAAGATTATGAGGGGCATGGACAGGGTGGATAGGGAACAGCTGTTCCCCTTAGTTGAAGGGTCAGTCTCGAGGGGACATAAGTTCAAGGTGAGGGGCAGGAGGTTTAGGGGGGATGTGAGGAAAAGCTTTTTTACCCAGAGGGTGGTGACGGTCTGGAATGCGCTGCCTGGGAGGGTGGTGGAGGAGGATTGCCTCACATCCTTTAAAAAGTACCTGGATGGGCACTTGGCAAGTCATAACATTCAAGGCTATGGGCCAAGTGCTGGTAAATGGGATTAAGTAGGTAGGTCAGGTGTTTCTCACATGTCGGTGCAGGCTTGATGGGCCGAAGGGTCTCTTCTGCACTTTGTGATTCTGTGATTCTGTGATTTATCCCTCAACGAGCATCACTAAAACAGAACACTGTTTTTTTCAGGCATCGACGGCTGGGTAAGCATTTATTGCCCATCCCTTGTTGCCCTTGAGAAGGTGGTGGTGAGCTGCCTTTCTAAACTGCTACAGTCCATGTGCTACAGCCCACAGTGCTGTTAGGAAGAGAGTTCCAGGATTTTGATCTAGCAGCAGTGATGGAATGGCGATATATTTCCAAGTCAGGATGGTGCTTGGAGGGGAGCTTCCAATTGGTGGTATTCCCATGTGTCTGCTGCTCTTGTCCTTCAGGATGGTAGTGGTCATGGGTTTGGAAGATGCTGTCTAAGGAGCCTTGGAGAATTCCTGCAGTGCATCTTGTAGATGGTACACACTGCTGGTACTGTGCTTTGGTGGCGGAGGGAGTGAATGTTTGTGGATGTGGTGCCAATCAAGCAGGCTGCTTTGTCCTGCACAGCGTCAAGCTTGTTGAGTGTTGTGGGAGCTGCACTCATCCAGGCAAGTGGGAATTATTCCATCACACTCCTGACTGGTGCTCATAGAAACATGGAAAAATAGGAGCAGGAGTAGGCCATTCGGCCATTCTAGCCTGCTCCGCCATTCATTATGATCATGGCTGATCATCCAACTGAATAGCCTGCTCCCGCTTTCTCCCCATATCCTTTGATCCCTTTTGCCCCAAGAGCTATATCTAACTCCTTCTTGAAAACATACAATATTTTGGCCTCAACCACTTTCTGTGGTAGCGAATTCCATAAGGCTCACCACTCTCTCGGTGAAGAAATTTTTCCTCATCTCAGTCCTAAATGGTTTACCCCGTATCCTCAGACTGTGACCCCTGGTTCTCGACTCCCCCACCATCAGGAACATCCTTCCTGCATCTACCCTGTCTAGTCCTGTTAGAATTTTATAGGTTTCTATGAGATCCCCCCTCATTCTTCTGAACTCCAGCGAATATAATCCTAACCGACTCAATCTCTCCTCATATGTCAGTCCCACCATCCCAGGAATCAGTCTGGTAAACCTTCGCTGCACTCCCTCTATAGCAAGGACATCCTTCCTCAGATAAGGAGACCAAAACTGCACACAATATTCCAGGTGTGGTCTCACCAAGGCCCTGTATAATTGCAGCAAGGCATCCCTGCTCCTGTACTTGAATCCTCTCGCTATGAAGGCCAACATATCATTTGCCTTCTTTACCACCTGCTGCACCTGCATCCTTACCTTCAGCGACTGGTGTACGAGGACACCCAGGTCTCGTTGTACATTCCCCTCTCTCAATTTATAACCATTCAGATAATAATCTGCCTTCCTGTTTTTGCTACCAAAGTGGATAACCTCACATTTATCCACATTATACTGCATCTGCCATGCATTTGCCCACTCACTCAGCTTGTCCAAATCACACTGAAGCATCTCTGCATCCTCCTCACAGCTCACCCTCCCACCCAGCTTTGTGTCATCTGCAAATTTGGAGATATTACATTTAGTTCCCTCATCTAAATCATTAATGTATATTGTGAATAGCGGGGGTCCCAGCACCGATCCCTGCAGTACCCCACTAGTCACTGCCTGCCATTCAGAAAAAGACCTATTTATTCCTACTCTTTGGTTCCTGTCTGCCAACCAGTTTTCTATCCACCTCAATACACTACCCCCAATCCAATGCGCTTTAGTTTTACACGCTAATCTCTTACGTGGGACTTTGTCGAAATCCTTCTGAAAGTTCAAATAAACCACATCCACTGGCTCCCCCTCATCAACTCTACTAGTTACATCCTCGAAAAATTCCAGTAGATTTGTCAAGCATAATTTCCCTTTTGTAAATCCATGCTGACTCTGTCTGATTCTGCCACTGTTTTCCAAGTGCTCAGCTATTAAATCTTTTATAATGGACTCTAGAATTTTCCCCACTACCGACGTCAGGCTGACTGGTCTATAATTCCCTGTTTTCTCTCTAACTCCCTTTTTAAATAGTGGGGTTACATTAGCTACCCTCCAATCTGTAGGAACGTTCCAGAGCCTATAGAATCTCGGAAGATGACCACCAATGCATCCATTATTTCTAGGGCCACTTCCTTAAGTACCCTGGGATGTTAATTAACAGGCCCTGGGGATTTATCGGCCTTCAATCCCATCAATTTCTCTAATGCCATTTCCCTACTAACACTGATTTCTTTCAGTTCCTCCCTCTCACTAAACCCTGTGTCCCCCGACATTTCTAGTATGTTATTTGTGTCCTCCTTTGTGAAGACAGAACCAAAGTATGTATTTAGTTGGTCAGCCATTTCTTTGTTCCCCATTATAAATTCCCCTGTTTCAGACTGTAAGGGACCTACATTTGTCTTCACCACTCTTTTTCTCTTCACATACCTATAGAAACTTTTACAGTCAGTTTTATTGTTCCCTGCAAACTTACCCTCATACTCTATTTCCCCCTTCTCAATCAATCCCTTGGTCCTCCTTTGCTGAATTCTAAACTGCTCCCAATCCTCAGGTCTGTTGCTTTTTCTGGACAATTTGTATGCCTCTTCCTTGGATCTAATACTATTTCTAATTTCCCTGGTTAGCCACGGTTTGGCCTCCTTTCCTATTTTACTTTTGCGCCAGACAGAAATAAATAATTGTTGCAGTTTATCCATGCGCTCTTTGAACGTTTGCCTATTCACCGTCATCCCTTTAAGTAACGTTCCCCAATCCATCATAGCCAACTCGCGCCTCATACCATCGTAGGTTCCTTTATTAAGATTCAGGAGCCTAGTCTCTGAATCAACTATGTCACTCTCCATCTTGATGAAGAATTCTATCATATTATGGTCGCTTATCCCCAATGGGCCTCGCACAACTATATTGCCAATTATTCCTTTCTCCTTACACAATACCCAGTCTAGGATGACCTGTTCTCTAATTGGTTCCTCAATGCATTGGTCCAGAAAACGGTATACACTCCAGGAATTCCTCCTCTATGGCATTGTAACTAATTTGATTTGCCCAATCTATGTGCAGATTAAAGTCACCCATAATTACAGATGTTCCTTTATTGCATGTGTCTCTAATTGCCTGTTTAATGCCATTCCCAACATCACCACTACAGTTTGGGGGTCTATATACAACCCCCACTAATGTTTTTGCCCCTTAATGTTTCTCAGCTCTACCCATACAGATTCCACACCTTTGGAGCTAATATCTTTCCTCACTATTGTGTTAATTTCCTCTTTAACCAACAATGTAACTCCACCGCCTTTTCCTATTTGCCTGTCCTTCCTAAATACTGAATACGCCTGGATGTTCAGTTCCTATCCCTGGTCACCCTGCAGCCATGTCTCCATAATCCCGACTGTATCATACCTGTTTACATCTATTTGAGAATGCTCCAGGGAGGCAACATACCATTCTGGAGTCTTGTTTGCGGCCACAGAAATGCCTATCTATTCCCCTTACAATTGAATCCCCTATAACTATTGCATTCCCACACTTTTTACTTCTCCCCTGTGCAGCAGAGCCAACCGTGGTGCAACAAATTTGGCTGTTGTTGCTTTCCCCTGAGTGGCCATTTCCCCTAACAGTAACCAAAGCGGTATATTTGTTTTGCAGGGGAATAGCCACAGGAGATTCCTGCATTGTCTGCCTAGTCCTCTTGCTTTGCCTGGTGGTCACCCATTCCCTTCCTGCGTGTGGACTCTTAGCCTGCAGTGTGGCCATCTCTCTAGACATGCTATCCACGATACTCTCTGCCTCGCGGACGCTCCACAGTGTCCCCAGTCGCCGCTCCAGCTCTGAAACCCGGACTTCCAGGAGCTGCAGCTGGAGACACTTCCCACACACATGCTGGGCCCAGGCATTGGAAATGTTCCCGGCTTCCCACATAGAGCAGGAGGAGCACACCATGGCTTTGAGCTCTCCTGCCATGACCCCCTTTAAATTAAATTAAACCTTTTAAAGATACTTAATATCAAATAATATCAATCACTCTAGGGCCCTTCTTCCCTGCTCCTTGTTGTTACAGAATTTAGCCCTTACAAATGATGAACCACAAAATAAGACCTTAAAAACTATAAGTGATAAAAGTAGTAAATACTTACCCGACCGTACTCATGGTACTCAAAGGATCACCTCGTCCCCGCCTCACCGAACTCCCTCAGTCACCAAACTCCAACTTAAGCACTCTACTGCAGCCCAAAGCAGCACTCCAGTGCATAGATGATGGACAGGCTTTGGAGAGTCAGGAGGTGAGTTACTTGTCACAGGATTCCTAACCCCTGACCTGCTCTTTTAGCCACAGTATTTATATGGCCAGTCCAGTTCAGTTTCTGGTCAATGGTAACCCCCAGGATGTTGATAGTGGGTGATTCAGTGATGGTAATTCTTTTGAATGTCAAGGAGCGATGGTTAGAGTCTCTCTTGTTGGAGATGGTCATTGCCTGGCACTTGTGTGGCGCAAAGGTTACTTGCCACTTGTCAGCCCAAGCCTGGATATTGTCCAGGTCTTGCTGCATTTGGACATGGACTGCTTCAATAACTAAGCAGTCACGAATGGTGCTGAACATTGTGCAATCATCAGCGAACTGACCTTAAGATGGAAGGAAGGTCATTGATGAAGCAGCTGAAGATGGTTAGGCCGAGGACACTACCCTGAGGAACTCCTGCAGTGATGTCATGGAGCTGAGATGACTGACCTCCAACAACCACAACCATCTTCCTTTGTGCTAAGCATGACTCCAACCAGTGAAGAGGTTTCACCCCTGATTCTCATTGACTCCAGTTTTGATGGTGTTCCTTTATGCCACACTTGGTCAAATGCGGCCTTGATGTCAAGGGCAGTCACTCTCATCTCACCTCGGGAGTTCAGCTGTTTTGTCCATGTTTGAACAAAGGCTGTAACGGGATCAGGAGCTGAGTGGCCCTGGCGGAACTCATCATCTCATTACAGGTTCTGGGAGCTTGCTGTGCACAAATTAGCTCCTGTGTTTCCTACATTACAATAGCTGACAAAACTTCAAACAAGTATTTCAAAAGCAAAAAAAACTGCATATGCTGAAAACCTGAAATTAAGAACAAAAAGTGCCGGAATTCCTCAACAGGTCAGGCAACATTTCTGGAGAGAGGAACAGAGTTAACGTTTCAAGTTTGTGACCTTTCATCAAAAAGTACTTCCTTTTGAATAAAGAATTTTGGAATGTCCAAAGAAAGTGAAAAATGCTCTACAAATGCAAGTCTTTCTTTCTTCTTTTTGTTAGGTGTATCAAGAATTAACTCTGGAAGGTGCAATGTTATCTTCCCTTAACATGTAATGTCATTTAGGTTGTTGAACTTGATGACTTCAAGGTTTCAATTACCTCAGGCAGTTGTGCACGTTAGGGTTAGCTTAGAAATAATGTATTTTGTTGGATTTTGGGATAATTTCCAGTTGAGGTGCCCAGCCAGAGACTTAGTTGAATGAACATGTATGTGCCATGAGCTCCAATACTGAGAGTGGCATCTAATTCAACATGGCAACTTTGATTAGCAGCTTAGTGACATAACCTCAGCGCGTTGTGTTGAGACAGGACAAGTCAGAGACTGGTTTATCTCTGGTTTATTTGTTGCCACGTGGGCGTCAAGGCAAGTTAAAATATTGCTTCGCAAAGGGCTTGGCCCACATCCATCATATTGTAATAAAAACAGGCCAGACCGCATCTGATGAAAGACCATCAACCTGGAACATTAACAAAAGCAGAAATTGCTGGAAAAACTCAGCAGGTCTAGCACCATCAGTGGAGAGAGAAACAGAGTTAACGTTTCGAGTTCTTCAGAGCTCTTCAGAGAAGGGTCATATGGACTCGAAACGTTAACTCCATTCCTCTCTCCTCAGATGCTGCTAGACCTGCTGAGCTTTTCCAGCATTTTCTGTTTTTGTTTCAGATTTCCAGCATCCACAGTATTTTGCTTTGACCTGGAATTTTAGTTGTTTTTCTCTCTCCGCAGCTGCTGCCTGATCTGCTGAATATATCCAGCGTTTTCTGTTTACGTTTTAGGTTTCCAGCATCCGAGGTATTTTGCCTTTGTTTCCATCATGTGTCAGCTGCTAATTATTTACTGTTTCTGGCAACTGGCTTCACAAGTAAAATAATTAGTCCCTGGTCTCCTCTTCAGGCTGGTTTCCAAGGCAACCTCAGGAACTGATCCAGTATTGTGATCGGTAAAATTCTTAATTTATTTTTCACACTGATTTTATCAGAGAATTAGCCTGATGGCGATAGATAAAAAATACTTCACATGCTTGAAATTACTCCTCATGCTTTGAAGTTACGTTGTGTGAATATTTGCATATGAATTGCTGATGTTTTCATAAGCATTGTCTTTCCCCGCTATTTTAATGAAGGCATTAGCTGGTTTAAGTAAACAGTTAATAAGTGAACAAAGCACGAAGCATGTCGCACAACAGAGTTTCAAGAGCTCAGTCTTCCTGTTGTCAACAGTCCTGAGGTTTTGGAAAGCCAAACTTGGCATCATCCAATCATTACTTTGGAATATGTCTTCTCCATTTTTTACTCTGGCTGTTTCCCTGTACTGTGAACCATGGCTTCTACCCTCGGTTTCTCCATTTCAATATATTCCTGGAAAGCACACAGGGCCTCTCCCCAGAAGTAATGGCTAGGAATTTCCTGGAAGCTGCTCCACCAGCTGAACTTTACTGGAAACGAGGAGAAAATGGCGCAATCTGGATTTCTGCCAAATCTATGGTTATAGGATGGGAGCAGCTCAAAGGAAATTGGCAGCCAATAATTTACATATTCACACAGTGCTGGTGGTCAGACAGGCAAATGCTGATGAAAATAACGTTTATGGAGTGCTAAGGCACACAGTGAATCTCTCCCCGGTGCCTTTACTAACACTAGTTCACTGGTAGGCTATGGTTTAGGTGCTTTTGCTTGACTGTATTCTAAAAGAACTCAATCCAAAGTGGGGTTATTAACTTGATCTGTATGTTCTGTACAATGTAAAATGGTCACCAAAGTGTTTCATGCAAAGTCACAGCAGTTTTCTGCTTGACAGTCTATTAAAGTATTTCAGGTGGAACAAGGAGTGCAGTTTCAACTGCGGCAAGGCAAACACGACACCAGTGCTTTCACTCTGGAATGCAGTGCAGGTGGCTGCTTTATTTGCAAACAATTTCTTTTACACTTAAATCATCCGGTTCCATGAACATCTTGCCCACCACAAGCTCATTTCGTATGTTGGAACATATGAACGTGACAGACGTGAAGAACAAATGCCTCACTCTGTGGCATTTGGGCAGAAATCGTCATCAGCACTCTTTCAGTGATGTAAGATGATGGATATGCAGCGATATGAAATCCATTGGGGATGGGGTAGCTTCATGTGGCGCGCTCCTGCTGATGGCTGAAGAAACCGACCCAGGAGGGGCAGCTGCTGCCATAAGTACCCCGTATGAAGTGGCTATCAGGCACTTCTGGGGTAAGGTAGCACAGTGGTAATGTTTCTGGATGAGTAATCCTAGAGGCCTAGACTAGTGTTCTGGAGATGCAAGTTCCAATCCCACCATGGCAGCTGGGGGAATTTAAATTCAATTAATGAACATGTCTGGACTTAAAGCTGGTCTCTGTAACAATGCTCATGAAACTAATGGATCTGGTTCACAATGTCCTTTAGTGAAGGAAATCTGCCACCCTTACCCAGTCTGGAATTAAAGCTTGTCTCAGTAATGGTGCCGTGAAACTATCATCAATTGTTATAAAAGCCCATCTGGTTCACTAATGTCCTATCGGGATGGAAATCTGCTGTCCTTACCCAATCTGGCCTGGATGTGACTCCAGAACCACAGCAATGTGGTTGATTCTTAACTACCCTCTGAAATAGCCTAGGAAACCATTCAGTAAGGGCAATTGTGGATGGGCAATAAATGCTGGCCTTACCAGCAACACTTCACTTTCCAAGGATGATTTTTTTTTAAATTGTGTTGTCAGCAAACGTTACTATAGAGAATCCCCCTCTCTAGTAGATTAACGGAGGTGTTAACTCAAACAGGTTGGTGCCTCTGTTAAGATAGCGAAGGAAGGATTATTCCCATTCAATGTCAGCATGTTGAACATGTTCTGACACAGAAAAATTCAGTCTACTGTTCCCCCACATAGCATAACCCTAGAAGAGCAGGCCTGACTGCATTTGTGTAATGTTTTCTATTTGCAACACCAGTTAACCTTGTGGCCTATTGCAGTGAGAGATTTACAGTTTAGTTTAATGGATTTGGCAGTTTTATGTTGGTGGCCAACTCAGAGCTGAAACCATCCAGACACATTTCACAAATGACCCTTACAGTCAGTGGGATTGGGGTCAATTAGCTCAGTTGGCTAAGAGTGTGGCGCAGGATAACAGCAACAGCATGGGTTCAATCCCAGTACCAGCTGAAGAAGTTCTTGGGGCCTACTTCCTTGCCTTGCCCCATAGTCATATCATGGCATAAGCCATGATTAGAAACCCTCAGTGAACTGCCACAAAGGGAGAAAGCAGAGAAACACCCTGTAACACTTATCCATTGCAGCTGCCAAGCTACTGTGACATCTTGGATCCTCCTTGCCTCAGGGATTATGGGAAAACAGCAGAGAGAGTGGGGGCAGCAGCACTCACCCTTTCTCCACTGTAATCAAATCTCTTAGCGTAAGTTTAGCTGTAAAAAGTGTGACCTTTGAAAACACTTACACCTTGGACATACTCAACCAAAGCGGTGTCTGCCACTGCTACCGAAAGTCAGTAGGTGGAAGAGATTTTTATCCCATCTGGCCAACTTAGATGCAAACATCGGTCTCGCAGGTGGGGAAAAAAAAGAAAGATTTGCATTTATAAAGTGGTTCTCATGACCGCTGGATGTCTCAAAACGCTTTATAATCAATGAAGTAAAGTGTAATCATTGTTGTCATGCAGCTGCCAGTATTGTGCACAGCAAACTCCCACACACTGCAATGTGCTAATGACCAGGTAATCTGTTTTTATGAAGTAAATTAAGCAAGCTAGGGCACCAGGGACATCTCCCCTGCTCTTCTTTGAAATAGTGCCATGTGACATCCACCAGAGTTTACATCCACCAGACTAGACAGATGGGGGCCTCGGTTTAATGTCTCATCCGAAAGTTGGCATCTCTGAGAGTGCAGCACACCCTCGGTACCACATTGGAGTGTCAACTTTGTTTCTGGTGCTCAAACCTTGGAGTGGGGCCGGAAACTGAATTTTCTGCCTCAGAGGTGGGAGTGCTACCAACTGAGCCACAGCTGGTACTTGCAAAGTAATGGAAAGTGTCGTTGACAGTGCTATAAACTCACACTTATTCATCAATGGCCTACTCAACAATGCTCAGTCTGCTTTCTGCCAGGACCACTGAGGTCCAGAACTCATTCCAGCATTGGTTCAAACATGGGCAGAGGAGTTGAATTCCAGAGGTGAGATGACTGCCCTTGATCAAGGCAGCATTTGGCTGAGTGTGGCATCAAGGGGTCCTAGTAAAATTGAAATCAGTGAGAATTGGGGGGGGGAGGGGTAAGCTCTCCACTGGTTGGAGTCATATCTAGCACAAAGGAAAATGGAAATCACCTCAGCCCAAGGACATCACTGCAGGAGTTCCTCAGGGTAGTGTCCTAGGCCCAACCATCGTCAGCCGCTTCATCAGTGACCTTCCTTCCATCATAAGGTCAGAAATGGGGATGGTTGCTGATGATTGCTTGGTGTTCAGTAGCATTTGCAACTCCTCACATATTGAAGCAGCCTGTGTCAGCATGTAGCAAGACCTGGCCAACATTCAGACTTGGGCAGATGAGTGACAAGTAACATTTGCACCACACAAGTAGCATTTGCAATAAATAATATGGCTATGAAAGCAGGTCAGAGGCTGGGATTTCTGTGGTAAGCAACTTGCCTTCTGACTCCCCAAAGCCTGTCCCCATCTTCAAGACACAAGACAAGCGTGTGATGGAATACTCTCCCCTTGCCTGGATCAGTGCAGCTCCATCAACACTCAAGAAGCTCAACACCATCCAGAACAAAGCAGCCCACTTGACTGGCAACCCCAACCCCATCCACCACCTTAAATATTCACTCCTTGACCACCGACTCACTGTGGCAGCAGGGTGCACCATCCACAACATTAATGCAGCAACTCACAAAGGCTTCTGCGACAACACCTGCTAAACCCACAATCAACATCACCAAAAATAGATTATCTGGTTATTATCATATTGCTGTTTCTGGGAGTTTGCTGTGGACAAATTGGCTGGTACTATTCCTACATTTCAACAGTGACTACACTTCAAAATTGCTTCATTGGCTGTTAAGTACTTTTAAATCTCTGGTGGTTGTGAAATTCTCTGTATAAATGCAAGTCTTTCTTTTACTGATGATTGTGAATAGGTTGACGGGACGGTAATTGAATTGTCTTGCTTTTTGTGGACTGTAGATACTTGGGCAGGTTTCCACACTGTCAGTTAGATGCCAATGTTGTAGTTGAACTGGGACAGCTTGGCTAGAGGTGCAGCTGGTTCTGGAGCACAAGTCTTCAACAGTGCAGCTGGAATGTTGTTGCAGCCCATAGCCTTTGCTATATTTATTATTTTATGTGCCATTTGTTAAAAACGATTAAACTGTACCACCCTTTCACTTGATGCTGTTGCCTTCAGCTTTTGTAGCAGTTGTAGAGATGGAAAGCCAAGGTATCATATGAATGAATGATGGAGAGTCTTTTTTTGGAGGTTAAATAGGTTGGTGCTCTGGGCGGGAAGTGAGAAGTGTGGTGGAGTGAGGGGAAGAGATAATTCAAGAGAAGTGATAATCAATGAGTTATTAGTGTATAGCTCTGGCTACAGGCCCATGTTGCAGACCACTCGTTGTAGCTTCACCCTCTGGCTTATTGGCTTCCTCCTCTTCATGTACGAATGGTCCTCTTCAAATGTTGCCAAAAGTAGCTCTCCCTATTGCAGGAGGCAGCACGCCATCACTGTCCTCGACATGCTCCCCAGACCCACCCAGGTAGCAGAATCATTAGGCCTGATTTTAACTCTGGATGAGTGGTGGACTTTGGAATGAGTTCACATCTTGCTGCCCGTTTCAGCATGCCTAGGGACTGCACTAGCTGAGTCATGATAACTCTTGTGTCAGCTCTCCACAGTTGGTTTCAAAGCTTATTTTGGAGTCATCAGCGAAATCTGGAGAGAATATCCTTTATCTCCTAGCAGCTTGCCTGGGAGATGGCGCTACTCATCAATGAGAGGGGAGGAGGATGCTGGATTACTACCCAAGATATATATCGTTGGAGCTGTTTGCAAGAATGGTTGCCAATGGTCACAGACCAGTTGGTATCAAGCTCTCTGCGGTTCAGAAAGCACCGGGATCATTGGCGAGAGGGCTGATGGTCAAGTGTGCACATTAGTGGCACGCTACATTTGTGGGAATCCTGCAATGGCTGCAACCCCACAGTCCTTTCCTGCCAGCTTCTAAAGTCTATGGTGAAAAAACACCATTAATGCTAATAAAAAAGTGTGTCAGTGATCTGTTTCATGGAAGAGTGTGTCACAGCTTGACAGATATTACAATATGCCTGCATCTGCAGCTTGAAATGACACTGATGCACCTAAATTTAGGTCTGGTATTGGCTGTAGCTCCTACTGTAGCTCTGCAATGCGCCTGTCACGGACACCATGTACAACGCCCTGATACATCTTCACCTGCTGCTGCTCCTGCCTCCCAGTGTTGAGTTGTCAACTCTGATTGGACATATACCTGGAGGTGTTGTCACATGATATCCTGCTATTGGTTGACTGACATTCTCACAGAGCTTTGAATAAACTTTTCATTCCCCAATTGGATTATTCCTAACTAACTAATGTTTTTATAAAGAGTAAACAGAAGTGTTTAAAGGGTTGCTTGCAGTGGTGTCCAGGAGATTAATCGTTAATCCTGGAGACTCCAGAGCAGTCCTGGATGCTTTAGCAATTTCTCAGCCAGTGGTGAATGGCTGAAATGGCACAATTTATGAAAGAACATACTCACAGTAAACCTTCTACAACTCTCAAGATGAATGTACAACGATGTATTTCCAATACAATAAGTCCTCACTTAAAGTTGTATTTGCATTCCTGAGAAGTGAGACTTTAAGTGAAACAACTTTTAATGAATCACATTTTTCCATTGGACCAATGTAAAAGCTGTAGCTAGGTTCTGTAGGATCATTCTCATCAGGAAAAAGAACATTTAAACATTACACCCTGTAAGTTAAAATACTTTACATTTCTAAATTCCCATTTGGGTAAATGATATAAGTAAGAAATAGAGTATGGTAACTTTCTACTTGCCTTCCAGTCGCTGTCGCTCTTGCTCATCACCAATCCTGCTTCCCGAACCTCCTGCTCACCATACATCCCTGTCTCTGACCCACCTGGTCACTGTGGACCCTTCCTCTCACTGACCCTCCAGTTCATGGCCTCGCCCGCTCCCTAACCCACCCTCTTGCTGCCGTCCCTCTGACTTGTGGCCTCCCCCGCTCCCTTGCTCAACCTCTTGCTGATCCTTCCTCTCGCCGAATCTCCTGCTCCCCGATTTTCCTACTCACCGCTTCCATCTTCTGAACATTCATAGGGAGCGGAGCAGGCAGCAAATAGATTGAAGGTAAACTCATTGGTTTCACATGCCATTGTGGTGCATTTAAAAAAAACTGCTTATGACAACTCTAGTTCGGTCCCTCCGCACTTTCAGAACTTTGGAGCTCCGGCTTTGAATCAAATCTGGATCTGGACCTAGAACCTTCCTTGAACGGGAATGCAGGTTCAGAAGAGGGAAGCAGCAAGCAGGAGAGTCAGGTTGTGGGAAGTTCGGCGAGAGGGTGGGCCAGGGAGCAGCAATAGCCATGAGTCCAGAGGGTCATGACACTGATCAAGTCATGTGGCCGTACATCAGACCAGCTCAAAATGACTTTAAAATGAAACTCGCAACACTAAATGAGAACACAACCCCCCCTCCCCCCCACAATTAACTGACCAATGTTAAAGCAAAATGACATAAAATGGGGCAATGTTAAATGGAGCTTACTGTATGTTCTACACCCTCTAACTACAACCAGGATTCCCTGTCCAGTCATGTTAGTTGGATCCACTAAAGAGCCTTCAACACAGTAAAAGAGAATTGCAATCCTGCTGACATCACTGGAAGCTGATTCGCTCTTGTCTGTTTCAGGCAGCCTGCTGGCCACCGATGCCTAGGCCCCAAAGTATTGCCAGCTGTCAGGCTGGCAGTAGAAATAGGAAGATCAATGCTGCAATTCCAATTCTTGCAGTGTTTTGCCTACCGAGAAACAGGACCAAGAGTTGTCGCCATTATTTTTTTGTTTTATTAGTGCAATGGAATTCACATTCTAACATTCTAATAAGAAAGCAACTTCCTGCCCTCTGTATCCTTATTGTTTCAGATTTACTGTCTGAGCTGAATGTGCCTTTGCCCAGCTTCACATTTTCAACCTCCTTCAGTTGTATTTCAACCCATATCCATCAGTCCTTTCATGATCCGTTACCTATTTCTCTCTCCAACCCCTCTTATGATCTTCCCCACAAGGCCTCCGATCACAGCCCCCACCCTCCCCGGAGGTCTCCAATTCCATGCTCCCAGGTTTCTAAACTGCCCCACACATCCTGGCACCAGCTTCCCTGCGCAGCCTACTACCCCACTCTCCAGAGGCCTCCAACCCCCACCGATGGTGCCTCCAATCTCTTCCCCAGCCTATGATACCACCAGGCCTCTAATTCAACTCCCCTCACCTCCTGAGGCCTCCTATTCCCTTCCCCCCCACCTCCCACCCCCAGAACCTCACCATGCTGAGCCCTCTGGCATCCTTCACCTGCTGAAATTCCCCTGATTGATCCCTCTCCCCACCAACCCCCCCTCAATCGCTCCCCTCTTCTCTTCAAGCTCTTCCACCTCAGTTGACCCTTGGGATCGAATCATTCCCCACTCCACCTGTGGTCAACTCCCAGGGTCAACACTATCCCCACCAATCAACCCCAGTCTGACTGCGTTCCCCTACCGGTGAGATAACCTCCTCCCCCTACTCACCTTCATTATCTCCACAACCTCAGGCACAAACCCCACCATATTCTGCAGTCTTCACCGACCAGCTCCTGTCCAACTGGGACCAATGGGTGTCAATCCCACTTCTTCCAGGCAGGGAACTGATCAGTGATGTCATATGCACATTGTGGAGATAAAATGTGGGGAATCCTGACTTCTGGATTCCCCATACCTTACTGATCCAATGCTCTTGGCAGGTCAGATAAGTTAAAATCCAGGCCAAGCATCAGAATTTCATCAGAATTTTTATCCCTGTGTTAAAAATCCCCAACAAAACATTTCCATCCATGCTTTTAGTTACCTCTCCATTACTTCTTGTTATCCATTTTTCATTATGAAGCATTTTCTATGTTAAAGATGGGGAATAATTGAAAGTTACTATTTAAATAAACAGCTGTGCTAAAGAGATTGAATTTACATTATTCACAGAGGCATTACAAAAGCAGAAGTTAATAATAATCTGTTAACAATTCTTTCAGCGGGTGTAGGCAAACAGAGCAAGGTCTGAATTGCACGTCTCGTGTGCATACTAAGTTGGAGGGCCCGGAAGCAGACGTGAAATATACTCCCGCCCGCGATCAGCCCTTGAATGGAATTTCACGCTGGCTGCCCAATCAATGGATGGGCACTTATTATTATTATATATTATTTTTTATTATATTTCACTCCAGACATTTTATCCCGCCCTTGGATGAGGTACCGTTAAAAACGGGCTGCCCGTCTGCAGGTTTTGCCCACGCAACGAGCGCAAAATCGCACGGGCAACGTAAAATTGTGGACAACAGGGTGTTTAATGGCATTAATTGGCCCTTTAATTGTTGGCAGGCGTGGCTCCGACTCCCACGCGCGCCCGCCAACCTCAATATTGCTCGCGTGCGCGATGACATCGGGATGCACGCCTTACGTTATTTTGCACAATTTCACATGCATTCGGGTTGGGTGCCGCTCGTCCAATCAGAGTAAAATTCTGACCCGAGTGCCCTTCCGTGTAACAGCATTGACGATGTAACATAGGCCTAGATTTTGCTGTTGAAATGATGGGCCAGAATTTTTCCCTCGTCAGGCGGGCTCGGCGGGATGGGGGCCGGGGCGGTTGGGAAGCCAGCCGCTGCCCGCGATTGGCTCTGCACTGCAATTTCACATGGGCGGCTCAATTAAGGCCTGCCCTGCGTGGATCACGAGCAGCAGCGCTGAGCGCTACCTGTGCAGGTGGGGGGAACAGGGAGAGCCAGGCCTCGCGCGAAAGAGCGCTTCAGTCTCTCTGAGGCATGGAGCTGCCTCAGGGAGATTGAAGCGCTTTTCAAAGAAACTAATAAAGGCAATAAAAATTTAATGAAACATGTCCCCTCATGTGACTGTGGCACATGAGATGGGACATGTTTTTAATGTCAAAAGAAAGTTTTTATTTAATTTGCGTTAGTGTTAAGAAACCTCATCCCGCTTGTGGATGAGGTTTCCTAAAAAATGTAAAGGCCGCTTGGCCTTTTCGCCTGCCCGCTGACCGTTCAGTTGGACAGGCAACGTAAATTTGAAGTTAATTAGCTCATTAATGGTCTTAATAGGCCTTTCAATTATCGGCGGCCACACAGCCGGCTCCGGCGTGCGCCTGCCGAATGAAATATCGCGCGAGTGTGCGATTGTCCCAACGTCATCACGCGTGATATTACGTTTGTGCGTGTCGGGTGCACACCCACATGCCGAAGGTAAAATTCTGGCCATGGTGAAGCAAAGGGTATTTGTTATTTAAGGGTATTCGTTATTTAAGGGTAAATATTACAGCGGCTATGGGGCGAGGAGCAGATGTTAAATGCCAATATCTAAAATTTGTTGCCACTTGCTCGGTGGAAGCAGCATCTCAGGGGGAGGCAGTGGTGTAGTGCAGACACTAGACAAATAATCCAGAGGCCCAGGCTAATGCTTCGGAGACATGGGTTCAAATCCCACCATGGCAGCTGGTGGAATTTAAATTCAATTAATAAATCTGGAATTAAAAGCCAGTCTCAGTTCTAGTGACCATGAAACAGTTGTCGATTGTCATAAAAACCCATCTGGTTCACTAATGTCCTTTAGGGAAGGAAATCTGCTGTCCTTAGCTGGTCTGGCCTACATGTGACTCCAGGCCCACAGCAATGTGGCTGAAATGGCCTAACAAGCCATTCAGTTGTATCAAACCACTATGGAGTCAAAAAAGGAATCTTACTGGCTCACAATTGGAATGTGTTGAATGTGTGAAGCCGGTGTATTTGCACAGTAGATATAAACTAATCTCACCCCGTGAAGTCTTGTCATTTTACATTCCCTTTAACGATGTGGTAATTGTTAATTACTGCCAATCATTACTAGTGAGGAATCTCACTCCTTCATTAATTGTTAGATATTTTAAAAATGTTAAAATTTAAATTTAAATTCTGCTTTTACTTTTCTCTCTCTTTTCTCACCCTGACAATCCAATCTTTGTTTCCCCTAGCTCTCCTAGGGGGGATTTGATGGGGCCTGCAAGAATGGGAAACGTGGTGGATGGGATGACTTCTCCTTTCATTCTTTCATGGGATGTGGCTAGGCCAGCATTTATTTCCCAAATCTAATTGCCCTTGAAAAGGTTGTGAACCACTGCAGTCCGTGTGGTGTAGGTACATCCATAGTGCTGTTAGGAAGGTAGTTCCAGGATTTTGACCCAGCTACAGTGAAGGAACAGCGACATATTTCCAAGTCAGGATAGTGAGTGGCTTGGAGGAGGACTTCCAGGTGGTGGTGTTCCCACCTATCTGCTGCCCTTATCCTACTAGGAGGTAGTGGTTGTGAGTTTGGAAGGTGTTGTCTAAGGAGCTTCCGTGAGCTGCTGCAGTGCATCTTGTAGATGGTACACACTGCTACCACTGTGCATTGGTAGTGGAGGGAGTAAATGTTGAAGGTGGTGGATGGGGTGCCAATCAATGGGCTGCTTTGTTCTGGTTGGTGTCAAGCTTCTTGAGTGTTGTTGGAGCTGTACTCATCCAAGCAAGTGAGGGTATTCCATCACACTCCTGACTTGTGCCTTGTAGATGGTGGACAAGCTTTGGGGAGTCAGCAGGTGAGTTACTCACCGCAGGATTCCCAGCCTCTGACTTGCTCTTGTAGCCACATTATTTATGTGGCTAGTCCAGTTCAGTTTCTGGTCAATGGTTAACCCCAGGATGTTGATAGTGGGGGATTCAGTGATGGTAATGCCATTGAATGTGAAGGGGTGATGGTCAGATTCTCCCTTGTTGGAGATGGTCATTGCCTGGCACTTGTGTGGCGCAGATGTTACTTAATTAGGCAGGAGTTGAAAATTTGCTTTCTCGAGAGTGGGTTCAAATTTGGAGATTAACTCAGTGACACGTTTGTGTCAGTTTCCTACTGATAATGCATTTGCATCCCATGAATACTCATTATATTAAAACTTCTTAAACATTTTGTCCTACCTTCACGATAAAAGTCAGCAGCACATGAGAATCTCAGGGCACCTGGTTCATGTTTGTTTAAAGGTGGTATGCAACATTTGGCTTTGTGCAGTTGTGTCTGAGGTCAGCGGTTTTCCTCGTTGAACTCTGTGGCTAAAGAGAGGGGAGCAGGGGGAGAATGCCAGCTTGCAAGGAGGCTTGGGAAAGGGTGAGTCAGCGGTGGGAGTCGGTTGATGTGGAGTGGGGTCGGGGGCTTGAAGGAGTGGAAGAGGGATCCAAGGCATGACAGAGGGTGGGGTCGGGAATTGGAGGAGTGAAATGAGAAGAGCCTGGCATCCTGTGTGTGGTGGAGGGTGGTGGGAACAGTCAGTCATGGTAAGAAAATGAGGGGCCTAAAGGTGGTGTCAGTACTTTCCGCATGTGGGTCCCTCTCAGGGTGTTAGCTGGCAGAGTCCTTATAGTCCTTTGAGTTTATCTACAACATTTTAATTATCACCACTGAGAGTGACCTCAGACAATGTCCTTTTCAATGAAGAGTGGACGTGTAAACACAACATTGCCTCATCCATAATAAAGAAAGGTCCCTAAACTCTGTCAGTGCCTCCCAGCCATGAGGCATGCCAACACATTTAGCTCTCAGACTAAGCTGGGCTGAACAAATAACGATGATGCACACATGAATATTGTGAAACCGAAGTGATGTGAAATATGTATAAGTGAAATTTAAATTTTAAAAAATACCCATGCCATCTTTGTGCTCTCAGTAAGCCTTATGTCAAGGGCAATGGAGTTGGGCAGGAAAGTTTTGACCGTGATGCAGAGCCCCCACTGTTTGACCAGGAGGCTCTTTTATATCCTGCCTGTAGCTGTTGCATTGTCAGCTGACGGTGGGTTTCACCACTGAGAAGCTTCCCCTGCTGCGTGATCACATGTGCCTCCCATGCACGCCGCTGGAACTTTAAATGTTGACAGTAATCACATGGGACATGGCAAAAAGCGAGGGGAAGTGACGCCCACTTCCTGTTCCGCCATCAGCAGCCAAATTCCGCCCCTTATTTTTCTTTTGGTACCTGACTTGACATTGAGTTCATGCACTCCTATTAGACAATTCCTTCTCAGTCTCAGGTTGGTTCATTTCTTAATTCTTCAATTGGACTGGTTGAGGGGATTCCCCCATTAGTTGCCCCTTTTCACTCAGCATCTGCTGCTACGTTGTCAGCTCGAAAATCGAGCAGCAGGTGTCCTAGCAGAAGAGATTCTGGCCTGGTTTTCACAACCCTGATTGTAACGTGCTTTTCATTCCCATGTTTCAGGATGGAAGGACTGCCCTGCACATTGCTGCAGCACATTCGAAGGATGAAATTGTTCGACTGCTGTTGGCTAAGAGGTTGGACCCTAATCTGACGGGAGGGGTATGGATACAGTTATTTTACAGACAGTGTGCAATGCTTATTTGCCTAAGATTACTTAACAACACTTAGGAAAAAGATTAAAGTGTACACGGTGTACCAATGTGGCATTTATTAGGTGCCAGTGAAGCAAATCAAAGTGTCATCTGGTAAGAGTGCACTGAATGAAAATCAAATGATAAGTCCTGTTGATCGAATGTGCTGACTCATTCCGCTCCTGGCGGTTGTCTTTGTGGGAAGCTGAAAGTTGAAACAATAGCAAAAGGGCAGAAGATTCATTGTGATTACGACAGGGATCCTTCACCTTTTCTTAACTACAAAGTAAATACCAATTCAGTCCAAGCTGACGATGGTGGTAATTCCTACACTTTGTAAAATCTTTATGCAGAGGTGCCCAAAGAATAAAAAGGAGTTTCAGAAACCGACAGAATCACGTAGGAACATAGGAGCAAGAGTAGGCCTTCGGGCCTGCTCCGCCATTCAATAAGATTATGGCTGACCTGGTTGTGGTCTCAGCTCCATATTCCTGTTTGCCTCCCATAACCCTTGATTCCCTTGCCTAACAAAAATCTGTCTAACTCTGTCTTCACTACTTTCTGGAGAAGAGAATCCCACACACCAATGACCCTTTGGGTGAAAATGTTTCTCCTCATGTCTGCCTTAAAAGAAACACATCTTATTTTTAACTATGTCCCCTCAATTTAGTCACCCGCACAAGAGGAGCAAACTACAATAACACAGAAGAAGATCTAATTAGCTTACTTGTAAGATCGTTATTTTAACCTGGTTGACTTAAGATTTATCTCCGATAATAACATTTTTATATTTTGAAACAAAAAGATCCAAAAATGGATTGGCATGTAAATGAAGTGACCAGAATAACTACTTTGCCAAACCCCAGAATAGTTGCAGCACAGAAAGAGGCCATTGGACCTGTCGTGTCTGTTCTGACCCTCTGACGAGTTCCACTCCCCCACCTTCTCCTCGTAGGCTTGCACGATCTTCCTTTTCAGATAATAATTCAAATACGTTTCGAATGCCTCAATTGAACCTGCCTCCACCACACTTTAAGGCAGTGCATTCTTGCTGCATGAAAACATTTTTCCTCATGTCAGCATTGCTTCTTTTGCCAGTTATCTTAAATCGTGTCCTCTTGCTCTTGATTCTTCCACAAAAGGGAACAGGTTCTCCTATTTACTCTGTCCAGACCCCTTCTGATTTTGAATGACACTATCAAATTAACCTCCCCTTCTCCAAGGAGAATAGTCCCAACTTCTCCAATCTATCTACGTAACCAAAGTTCCTCATCCGTGCAGTTCCCTGAGAGAGGCGGCAGACCTGCGATCAAAGAAGCAACCTGGAGCAGAAGAGTATAAATCGGGACTGGGGTTTGAGGCCTACACCACTTACCTAGGAGTCAGAGAGGCAGCGGACCTGCAAGGAAGTAACCCAGAGTGAGAGTATAAATCGGGACTGAGGCTTGAGGCCTACACCACTTACCTGAGAGTCAGAGAGGCGGTGGGACTTCGAGGAAGCAACCCAGAGCGGGAGAGTATAAACCGGGACCGAGACTTGAGGCCTACACTACTTACCTGGGAATCAGAGAGGTGGCGGGACCAGTCAGCTGCTTGGAACTGGCCCACGCTGAATTCAAAAGGAGAGTGAGAGAAAACTAATAGTGCCATCACAGGAAAACTGAAGTTTATTGGTTGTTAGGGGCTGTCTTTAAATTGTTATAAAAAGAAGCACATTATTCTTTTAGAAAGTAGCTATACTTGGATTTAAGTGCAAAACACCAGGAATAAGGGAAAGTCAGGGCCAGTATAATAAAGTAGTATAAATAACCAAAGTAAAATAAAGTTAAGACATGGCAGGGCAGTTTGGTCGAGTGGAATGTGTGTCCTGTAATATGTGGGAAGTCATGGACGCTACCAGTGTCCTAGATGACCACATATGCAGGAAGTGCATATGCTGACAGCTGCAGAACCTTGAGCTCCGGGTTCAGAGCTCGAGTGGTGGCTGGAGTCACTGTGGCACGTCCGCAAGGCTGACAGCTATGTTGATAGCACGTTCAGAGGGGTGGTCACACCGCAGCTTAGGAACCTGGAGGCAGAAAGGGAATGGGTGACCGCCAGGCAGTCCAAGAGAATCAGGCAGGGAATGCTGGACATACAAACATATGTATGAACATACGAATTAGGAGCAGGAGTAGGTCACTCGGCCCCTCGAGCCTGCTCTGCCGTTCAAAAAGATCATGGCTGATCTGAATGTAACCTCACCCCCACATTACTGCCTTTTACCCCCAATCCTTTAATCAAGAATCTATCTAGCGCTGCCTTAAAAAATTCAAAGACTCTGCTTCCACTGTCTTTTGAGGAAGAGAGTTCCAAAGACTCAAAACCCTTTGAGAGAAACAAATTCTCCTCATCTCTGCCTGAAATCCCCTGCAGTCCTGCTCAAAAATCTATTTTCCATTTTGGAAGCTGGTGAGGACGCTGGTTCCCATGAGGAGTGCAGTCAGAGCCAAGTTTGTGGCACCACGAGTGGTTCGGCTGTACATGAGGGGAGGAAGAAGAAAGGAAGAGTAATAGTGATAGGGGATTCATTAGTTAGGGGAACAGACAAGTGTTTCTGCGGCCGTAGACGTGACTCCAGGATAGTATGTTGCCTTTCTGGTGCCAGGGTCAAGGATGTCATCAAGCAGCTGCAGGTCATTCTTCTGGGGGAGGGTGATCAGCCAGAGGTCGTGGTCCACATTGGTACCAATGACTTAGGTAGGAAGGGGAATATGGTCCTGCGATCAGAATTTAGGGAGCGAGGTAGAAAATTAGCAAGCAGGACCTCTAATGTAGTAATCTCCAGATTACTCCCAGTGTCATGTGCAAGTAAGTACAGGAATAGGAGGATAAAGCAGATGAATGCATGGCTGGAAAGATGGTGCGGAGGGAGGGCTTCAGATTCCTAGGACACTGGGACTGGCTCTGGGGAAGATGGCAGCTGTACAAGCCAGACGGGTTGCACCTGAACAGAACTGGGACTGAGTTCCTTGCGGGTCGTTTTGCCAGTGCTTTTGGTGGGTGTTGGAGGGCTTTAAACTAACTCGGCTGGGGTGAGGGAACCAGGAGAGAATATCTGAGAGCGATACCAAGGTGCACAATATACTGGGAGAGACAGATGGCACAAGTATAGAGAATAGTAAGTTCATAGGTGCAGTCAGAGTAAGGGAGAATGTCATGAAGTCTAAATCAGGGTTACTGTGCATGTATGTGAATGTACGGAGTATCGTAAATAAGATTGGGGAGTTACAAGGGCAGATTGCAATATGAGAATGTGATGTTGTGGCTATAACAGAGACCTGGCTTAAGGAAGGGCAGACTGGGTGTTAAACATTCCTGGTTCAGGAAGTGTTCAGAAAAACTAGGGCAGGAGGAAAAGGTGGCTGTATTGTGTTTTTTTCATTCATGGGATGTGGGCATTGCTGTCTAGGCCAGCATTTATTACCCACCCCAAATTGCCATTGCTGTGGGTCTGGAATCACATGTAGGCCAGCAGATTTTCTGCGCCTCATAAAGGACACTAGTGAACCAGATGGGTTTTACAACAATGGTTCTATGATGATCATCATCATCAGTCTTTTAATTCCATATTTTTATTGAATTTAAGTTCCACTATCTACCATAGTGGGATTTGAATCCAGGTCCCCATAGCAATACCTTGGGTCTCTGGATTACTAGTCAGTGACAATACCACTATTTCACCACCTCCCTTTAAGAGATGGTTGCAATATTGGAGAAAGAGGATGTCCCAGAGGGATCAAAGACAGAATCAATTTGGCTAGAGCTAAGGAACAAAAAGGATGCAATTACATTGCTTGGTGTAGCCTATAGACCACCAATTAGTGGGAAGGATGTAGAGGATCAAATCTGCAGGGAAATTACAGAGAGATGCAGACATTATAGAGTAGTTATAATGGGTGACTTTAATTACCCGAATGTAGACTGGACAGAGAGGGGCAAGAATTCCTAGATTAGAGTTCAGGAGAATTTTCGACAGCAGTATGCGTCCAGTCCAACAATAAAGGATGCACTGTTGGACCTGGTTCTTGGAAATGAGGTGGGCCAAGTAGATCAAGGCCAGAATTTTACATGCTGCGGGCGGGCAGGCGTGAGCAGCACTCTGAAGAGCGCCCACCGACAATTAAGCTCATTAACGGCCCAATTGTGAGCGATTTTCGTGGCCCGTCCAACCTTACGGTTGGTGGATGGGCCAAATGGACAGGTGGCCTTTACACTTTTGATGAAACCTCTTCCAAAGGCGGGATGAAATCTCTGTTAGGATATAAAATAAAAAGAAATATCTGGGGATAGTTTTTTTGATGAGGTGTTTTCAGATACTTGATTGTGCTGCATGGACATTTTTTGTAGCATTTTTGTGCTTTCTTTTACTATTTGGAGATCTGCAGATCCCTGAGGCATCTGTCTGCCTTCAGGCAGCTCAGTGGAAGCGCTTATCAGCACTTGCGGTGGTGCCTGCCCTCTTCCCGCCCCCAGCTAGCGTCAAATTGTGGTCAGGGGTCGATCACCGTTGGGGGATCATTTCCCCTCCACTCCCGGGCCTGCCGACTGCGCACGCCCAACGAGCACAAAATTCAGGCCCAAGTGTCAGTGGGAGTACATTTAGGAGACAATGATCATTGTATCGTAAGGTTTAGGATGACATTAGAAAAGGACAATGTGCAATCCAGACTAAGAATAATTAACTGGGGGAGAGTCGACTTCAATGGAGCAAGAACGGAGCTGGGTCAGTTAGACTGGAACCAAAGGTTGGCTTGAAAAACTGTATCTGAACAATGGGCTACCTTCACAGAAGAAATGGTTCGGGCACAGTCAAGGTATATTCCCTCAAAAGGGAAAGGTAGGGCAAACAAATCCAGAGGTCGCTGGGTGAAAAAGGAGATAGAAGTTAAGGTAAAGAAGAAAAAGTGCACTTTTGACAGATGTCAGGTAGAAAATACAGTTGAGAACCAAGCAGGATACAGAAGGTTCAGAGGGGAGGTGAAAAGGCAAATAAGAGAAACAAAGAGGAGTTATGAGAGAAGACTGGTAGCCGATATAAAGGGGAATGCCAATGTCTTCTGTCAGCACACAAATAGTAAGAGGGTGATAAAAGGAGGAATAGGGCTGATTAGGGACCAAAAAGGGGATTTACACATGGAGGCAGGGGGCATGGCTGAGATATTAAATGAATACTTTGCACCTGTCTTTACCAAGGATGCAGATGCTACCAAGGCCACGGTAACAGAGGAGGAAACTGTCACTAGAAGGGCTCAAAATTGAAAAGGAGGAAGTGTTGGATAAACTGTTGGTACTTAAAGTTGACAAGGGACCAGGACCAGATGAGATGCATCCAAGGATATTGAAGGAAGTAAGAGTGGAAATTGCAGGGGCACTGACCTTAATCCTTCCGTCTTCCCTAGACTCAGGGGAGGTGGCAGAGGACTGGAGAATTGCAAACATTGTTCAAAAACGGTTGTAAGGATAAACCCAACAATTACAGACCAGTCAGTTTAACTTCAAGTGGTAAGGAAGCTTCTAGAAACAATTATTCGGGATAGAAGTAATAGTCACATGGAAAAACGTGGATTGATTAGGAAGAGCCAGCATGGATTTCTAATGGGAAAATTGTGTTTAAGTAACTTGCTGGAGTTTTTTGAGGAGGTAACAAAGAGGGTTCTTGAGGGTAATGCTGTTGATGTGGTGTACATGGACTTTCAAAAGGCGTTTTGTTTGTGCGTGTAAAATAAACTACCCCGCTTATTTTACCTTATCTTGAGCTTTCTGTGGGGATATTAATAGAGGATTGAATAGCTCCAAAATGGAAGTGTTGGGGAAAATTCGCCACCACTTATAAAGGGGGAAATCAAAAATCAAAAAGCACCTTTCTGCTTACAGACGGATAGTGAGTGGAGAAATCAGCGCTGTTTAAGTTAACTCCCCTCCTGTCCGTAACAACACCAAGGTCTAGGTCATGAAGGAGACAGGAAAATTTATAACAGGGATTAAGGAAATGGCAGAGAAACTAAACAAATACTTTGGGCTGAATAATATGCTCCAAAAATGGGAGTGTTCCGTACACACGCCAACATTTTATCGGGCGGGTTGCATTCCCAACGTCATCACGCCAGGTCCAGATAATATGGCTGGTGGGTGTGGCCAAAAATGGGGAGCCTGTCTGCGTTATTCAAATTTAATTAAAGTGGATATTTAAGCTCGTTAATGAGGCATTGACCTGAATATTACATAGGCCGGGATTTTCCGGCCCCAACACCAGCGGGCATTGTCACGGACGCCTGCAACAATGCCCACTGGTGTTCAGGGCCTGAAGATCCCGCCCATTGTGTTATCAATAAAACGCCTGCGGTGTCAGTTTCACGCCAGGCAGGGTTCCTGTTTTTTTTATGAGCAGGTTTGTCAGGACGGGTTTAAAGGCTTCAGCTGGGCCCTGAGTTTCAGCTTAGCAGTTCAGAGTGCTGTTACTGCTGGAAGTGCTTCATGCAAGAAGCAGAGTTTGCATTTAAAACTTATCATAATTAGAGGCCTTATTCCTCCTGCTGAGAGATCCATTTAGACCTTGTCCATCATGCTAGGCTTTGAACTAGCCAAAAAAATGAGGATTGTGGTCTCTGTGGGAGACACAGCCTCCAGTAAAGAGGAGAGGAGGAGGAGAGTGAGAGCAAGGAGTCCAGATCGGGAGGTTTAAGATGCACTGGTGGTGCGTGAGGTGCCAGAGTTGCACTAGATCCAGAGTATGATAAAGTCGTTATACATCCTCAGTGGAGGTGTGGAAGGACTTATGCAGCTCCTCAAGTATGCAGAGACTGAGCGATCTACAGATGCCTGAAACACAATGCAAGAGGAGGCTCAGGCTCTCAAGAGCCACAGTCACATCATCCTGTGACATGCTGGCAGGGGACATATCCTCCAACTGCGTTTGGGGTTACCCGATGTCTGCAGATCTGAAGGTCACTGTCGCGCCAATTTCTTCATGACAGGATCCTTTCAGGTAGCATGTGGAGACCTCAGTGGCATAATGCAGCCTGGTGCACACCTCAGCATGATTGCTGTGCCATTGCCTGTATGCACATCACCATAAAGCCTCCTGCTGGACAGCCCTGCCCCTTTATTATCAGGAAGGGCTTCCACTCATTGTACATCCAGCTGGCCTGTGATCATCATCGACGGATCATGCAGGAATGCACCAGGTACCTGGGCAGCAGCCACGATTCCTTCATTTTGCAAAACTCACAGGCGCCAGGCTTATACAGTGGTCCTGATGCCCTGGATGAATGGCTTCTAGGTGACAAGGGTTATCCATTGAAGAGATGGCTCATGGCGCAAGTGAGGGGCCCCAGAACAGAAGCAGTGATGAGATACAATGACAGCCACAGGGAAGCACCAGGACCATTGTCGAGCAGACCATCGGCTTATTGAAAATGCAGTTCATGTGCCTTGACAGATCAGGAAGGGCAGTGCAGTACGCCGCATCATGTGTGTCCTTCATGGTCGTGGTGTGCTGCACCCTCCATAACCCTCACTATCGAAAGAAGGAATGCCCTTGAAGACATGCCAGATAGGGGCAATTCATCTGAGGATGGGCGCAAGGATGAGGTGAGAGAACATGCGATGCTCAGGTGGAAGCCCCTGGCCATAAGCGCATGGATGGCCGTGATGTCAGGGGTCCTTTGGTAAGGCAGAGGTTTCAATTGTTTCAAAAGTCCTGGCCTCAGGGATGAGTGGGCACTATGTGTCCAAACCTTTTTCCATGTACTAAGTGAAACTCATGTCACCGTCCTGTCAACACACTTACCCTGGCCAAATATTGACACTCAGAAGCACCCTGCCTTGCATCAAACTATTAAAGCTATTGTCTATTCCCTGCAAGCAGTTCCACAGCCACAACATACTATAAAAAACACCTGCGTGTGGGACAATGAGGCCAGGGTTTATTTACAGATTAATTATAGCACTTAACGTTCACAGCCACAAGGAACGTACCCATGTGACCCACGTGGTGGCTACTTTGGAGTATTTTTGATGCGTTTACGAGTGCTCTGAGGCAGTGCTCCTCCCACCTTGCAGCTTCACTGGAGAGAGGTTGCCGATCTGCTACCGACCTCCCTTGCCCTGGATGACTTTGGCGGGTGTCCTCAGTGCAGCCTTGAGTGGCCTGCCATGTTAGGAGACTCCTGCTGAGAGGCAGGAGGATCTCCTGTCACCGGGGCACTGCACGAGGACTGTGTCAATGGTGGACAGACCATAAGTACATAAGACCATAAGACATAGGAGCAGAAATTAGGCCATTCTGCCCATCAAGCCTGCTCCACCATTCAATCATGGCTGATAGGTTTCTCAACCCCATTCTCCCACCTTCTCCCCGTAGCCTTTGATCCCCTTACCAATTAAGAACCTATCTATCTCGGTCTTAAATACACTCAATGACCTGGCCTCCACAGCCTTCTGTGGCAATGAATTCCATAGATTCACCACTCTCTGGCTAAAGAAGTTTCTCCTCATCTCTGTTCTAAAAGGTCTTCCTTCTGAGGCTGTGCCCTCGGGTCCTAGTCTCCCCTACTAATGGAAACATCTTCCCACGTCCACTCTATCCAGGCCTTTCAGTATTCTGTAAGTTTCAATCAGATCCCCCCTCATCCTTCTAAACTCCATCGATTATAGACCCAGAGTCCTCAAACGTTCCTCATATGTTCAGCCTTTCATTCCTGGGATCGTTCTCGTGAACCTCCTCTGGACCCTCTCCAGGGCCAGAACATCCTTCCTGAGATACGGGGCCCAAAATTGCTCACAATATTCTAAATGTGGTCTGACCAGAGCCTTATAAAGCCTCAGTTAAATCACTGCCCTATGATACTCTTAATGTTTTAATGGTGATCTGCTCTGTCCCAGTCAATTGGATTGAAAAAAATCATAAATCGGTATTATGCCAGTTTATAGTTAGGAGATGGAGTCCAGGAACAGGAAATGGCTGTTAAATCCATTAAGCCTTTTGGTCTTGACAGGCCAAATACTCCAATCATTCTTTCATCATATCCTTTCCTCTCACAGAACACACCCTGTTGACTCTTGACCTGATTCAAACTGTTTGCTTCAATGAGCAAGAAAATTTCCACTATACTTTGATCTTCCTATTTTTAACTTCCTTTGAAGGATGAAAACAATTTGGGTATGATGCTAGAGGGGTAAGAAGTTAATTAGTTATTTGTCGCTGAGTACCAAGTCTCTGTATTGCTCTTGTGGCCATTGTGTCAATATGGCTGGTCCACTTAAGCCAGGATGGTGGTGCCACTGAGGGGTGGGGTAGGGGGTGGAGATGATTGGAGATGGTTGTTATCTGACACTTCTGTGGCACAAATGTTAGCAGGCTGTTTATCAGTGTCGAAGTTGTTCGGGTCTTGCTGTAGACTGGCGTAGGCTCCTTCATTGCTGGGGGAGTTGTGAATGGAGCAACCGTAAGAGCATCACTGCATGGCCCCACTCCTCACAGAATAAGAGAGGGAAGGTCATTGATGAAGCTACTGAAAATGGTTAGGCCAAGCATGACAGCCGTAAGAATTCCAACAGTGATATCCTGGGATAAAAGCTGGAAACGCTGACAACACTCAGCAGGTCTGGCAGCATTGCTCGAGAGAGAAACAGAGCTAACGTTTTGAGTCCGTAAGACTTTTCTTCAGACTCTTTAGTGATATCCTGGGATTGCAACCATTAACTTCTAAGCACCACATTCAATTTTCTATGTGTTTAAATTTATCTGCATTGTACCTCACTTGTCCAGATACTGGTAACTGGCCCAGTTACCTGAAAATTCTAAATGCTTCTGAATCTGGTTGGATTGGTGCTCATTATTTGTTCTCCCTCCCTTTTGTTCTGTTAATGTCTGCTGACTAAGAGATTTCATTCACTGTGTTTTAATTCAAATTGCATCATCACATTAGTTGCAACTGATAGCTAAGTTACAAATCCCTAGGACAGCACTAGGCTGGATTTCATGCAGCCTGTCACAGCAGGAACCATAGAGGCTGGGCCTAGTTAATTGTAAGGGAGACCCTGCATCAGATTCCTGGGGCTGGGAAAACGTCCCACGATTAAGTCGGAAGGCAGAGGGGCTGACACGGGATCCCTGGCCGGAGGCGGCGACATGTCAATTAGGCTCATTAATGAGCCAGTTGACACCCATTATCCCTGAGGCTACCGCAATTTAGTGGTAGCTCAGGGGTTAAATGGAGACTGCACAGGATCTCCTATGCCCTTGGGCTAAGACTGCTTGACAAAATCTGAGTGGGGGGGGGGGGGGGGGGACCTAGCATCAGGCAGGCGTGGGGGGGGGTCGGCCGCTGGCAGCTACCGCTCCTGCCCCCGTCTCCCACCAACACCTCCACCACCACCCCCCCCACACCCTCTCTCCCCATGGCCTCATTCCCCACATTCCCCACTCTGCCTTCACTCATTTGTGGCCTGTGATCCCTCCACGATCCTGGGCCTCAGCTGGGTCCAGTGCCTCCAGCAGCCACCACTCCTGCTGGTGCTGATGGCAACGACGAGCCTCTGATTGGCCAGCAGCTCTCGGTGGGCAGGACCTTTGCCGCCGGCGGGGCCTCAGTCGCGGGGAAGGCCTGACTGCAATCAATTAAATGCCTGAAGGGGTCGCCCATTTAAGACAGAGATGAGGAGAAATTTTTTCTCCCAGAGGGTCATGAGTCTTTGAAACTCTCTTCCTCGAAAGGCGGTGGAAGCAGAGTCTTTGAATATTTTTAAGACAGAGCTAGATAGATTCTTGAGAAGCGAAGTGGGGGTGTGGATGCAAGGTTATTTGGGTAGGCGGGAATGTGGAGCTGAGGTGACAATCAGATCAGCCATGATCTTACTGAATGGCGGAAAAGGCTCAAGGGGCCAAGTGGCTTACTCCTGCTCCTAGTTCATAGTCCGTATGAAGGGCACTTGATTCCATTGGTCCACCCCACAGAACTGACAGGGGTTCTTCCCAGTCCTCTGACCAGTGGGTGAGACCTCATCAGCCCAACAAAATCACGGCAATTCATGGGCCTTTAGAAGTGCATTGGAGCAGTTGCTATGAATGCGGGTGAAATGTCTGAAATAGCTCATGAAAATTATAGTGCAGCCTTTTGGGAGTTAACTTTATTGGCATCAAGAAAGCTAAATTTTTTTTAAAATCCTGGAGTTTAGTAATTTTATTTTTTACTGTACAAAATGAGGAATGTACACAATGTTTATATATAACTGTTGTAGTATAGTATTCTGTGACCTTGTAAACGAAGCAGAACTTTGATAGTTTTTAATTCTCTTAACTATGCTTGCAAGGAAGGAACTATTCTTGCCTGCTGCAGTTCCATTGCATTCTAATTCAGTCTTTTCCTCATTAACTTGTGGTAAAATGCCACACATTGCAATCGCTGGCCTACAAAAATGTCTGTAAATCTTGTGCAACCAGTAAATGCTAAAGGTTTGCTTTCTGATTTACGATGTTTTGCTGCAGATTAGCATTGAATGTGTCTGCGTGTTACAAGAGATGCCCAGTTCCAATGAGATGACCATTATTTATCTGCCCAGTGCTGCTGTACAATTGGATCAGCACAGCGAGCACTGAGCTACTTCAAAATACAGGCATCTGTTTCTTCAACATTGAGGGTGTTTTTCCTATTGTTCATTTAGCAGCTGGCCTCCTTTGCTTTTCAGATCTGCAGGCTGTCTTTTCCTTCTAATTTTGTCCCCCTTCTTCATGCGCAGTACAATTCTGTGGATTTTGGCCCATTTCCAACTCCCCGTCCAAAGTGACCATTTGTCATTGCCAAGCCTTGACCATGATTTCTCAGCAGGTTATTCAGCCATATACATGTCACGGGAACATTAAATCTAGCTTGGGTACACTGAGCAGGCTGTCAATTCAACTGCGAACACCTCACTCATTAGCTGAGTGAGCTAGAGTGGAAGAGGGTGTATCGAGCCTTTATCACAATTCACCCAGTAAGCAGGGTGCAAGAGGGGAAAGAGAAAAGTTCATAGTATGATTAAAATGGAAAGGCTGTAATGAAGAGAGAGAAAGATTGAAGGCTAGGGGTGAAAGAATGACCTCACTTTGCACATGAGAAATGCATTCTTGTGTCCTGTGGGAGTGTGAGAGGAGTGCTGGAAGAGCCTCTCAAGCATGGATTCAAATGAACAACATGGAATTTGGGAGAGTTAAAAACCGGTAAAGGTAGTTAAGGTGCTGTATGATGTCATAAACAAACCAAAGTTGAATTCAAGCTGTTACTGTTACATCATAAGCTCCATTTTAACTGTGAATGTCCAGTTGGTATTTCACTTGTGGTGTACAATACAAGATCCATGTATATGTAGACCGAAGGCTTGCAGTTTTATGTACTAAAGCTCCAAGTTATCTTTTATTCTGACAGTTGAGCAGAGATAAACTCAGCTCACCATATCTATATGTGGACTCTTAGCAACAATAAAGAGTGAGGAACCTTAACTCCAGTAAAAGATAATCAACTGTGTGTTCATTCCATCGCATGAAAATAGAGTGCTGCATGAAATACCTCAGAGCCTGACATTCAAGAACAGTGTGAAGCTGATTTGTTGAGGGATAAAAAAATGAACACAAGTTCACAAATGGTTTTCCTTTCCTTTCTGCTCGCCGGCAGCAGCTCTCAACCCTGCTTGGCGTGTAACTGTAGAGTTAAGAGATCAGAACTGGGGCCTACACAGGATCTGACTCTGAGCTGCAGGACATTTAAGCAACATTGGCACGAGGGGTTGCCTAAATGTTCTCTGAATTTAGCCCTTTGATCATTCACTGGAGCTTTGAGTCTCATGACTTCTCCGATAGATGGAATTTGGTAACTGGATGGAATCAAATTGATTCAGTTGGTTGACCAGCAAGCCAATGGATTTCTGATTAAGTTGCTGCAAAAACCTCCATTAACAACAAAATCTGCTCAAGGCCTGTTAATTTAATGATGGGAGGCGGTTGTAAGTGCATCTCTTTATAAGCGGTCCCATAATATTTTATTTTGGAAGTTATTTTTGGAAAGACGTCCTGTGATCGAGGAGTTGTTCCCATTTTATTAAAGATGTTTTCAGCCTTAGAATCCAATGCTGAATGTTTCCTAGTGACAGTTACCATGGAAATGGAACGCCCTGTGGGTGACAGCAAACAATCCAGGCATCTGTCTGCTTGTTGAGCATGTATTCCGACTTAAGAAGATAGCACTACTGATTAGTCAAGAGTGACACGATGATTTGCAGCGGGTAAATAACAGAGTGGAATTAAACCAGTGACGACTATATATTTTTGTCAAGAGGAAAATGCAACAATCATGGAAATATGTGCTGAATGCAGGGGACATTAGTGCTGCTTTGCATTTTCCAGCTGTTCGCAAAATTCCTGTTTTAATGGGAATAACATTTTGTGGACATGCTTCTTAAGTTCTTAGTAATGAGCTTCAAGGAAAGATACAGCAGTTTCCCACTGAGAGAATTGAAAACAACCTAGACTTGCATATGCTCATCAGCAGAGCAGGAGTTAGTTAGACAAAGGGGCCACTAATATGTCAAAGGAGCGTTGCAGCATTGGCAAAATGAATAATCAGGCATTCAGGAGATTTTCAAGGACCCGGCCCTCCTATTTGTTACAGAGACATACAAAATACAACACAGAAAGGTATGAGCTGAGACCTGCACTTTCTAGTTTCTCCGAGGAAGGCAGTACAAACAATTTGACTCCACTTCAATCTGCATCTGCCCCTGGAATGAACTATCCCTCTTTTCAAAATCCAAACTAGTCTAGTCTTTGTCCCTCCATTTGGTGCAATATGTATGCAGCCATTGATTGGTTCAGCCATTCCCTATCCTAAATGCCATTATCCCTAGTAAAAGTTTTACTCTTTCCCTCTCTGATGATTTCACTTGGTATGACCCCTGCCCTCCACTGCCTCAATTTCGAGGGCTACCGACTAGAGAGCATCTGTTGCACAATTAATTTAGCCATTCATCGCCAAATCTGTCTGGACCACATTGTGCACTCTCAGTCCTGGGTCTCCTCTGCTCACCACTCCATTGTCATCCGGAAAGCCAAGATAAGCCCTAGCATATTTTCATCATACAACCCACCTCCGTAAAGTTCTTTCCTCAACTTCACCTCCAACAAGCCACAGTCATTTACAGCGCAGAAATAGACCTGGTTCTCACTTGAAGAATTCGCCTGACATACATCATACACCCTTTTTGTGGTTTCATCATTTTCTCTATCTCCCTCATCATCCAAGAAACCCTATTTTTGATTTCCCTCTCTTTCAACTTTATTGTAATGTACTTAGCTTATACCTGAAACATCTCTCCCTTAAAGTACATTCATTGTTTCATTAAGTACCAGCAGGTTATTTATTTCTTTGCATTTTCGAAGATTTTGAGCATTTTCTTATTCATGGGATGTGTGCTTCACTGGCTGGGCCAGCATTTATTGCCCATCCCTTGTCGCCCTTGAGAAGGTAGTGGTGAGTTGCCTTCTTGAACCGCTGTAGTCCATGTGGCGTAGGTATACCACAGTGCTGTTAGGAAGGAAGTTCCAGGATTTTGACCCTGTGACAGTGAAGGAACAGCAATATAATTCCGAGTTAGGATGGTGAGTGACTTGGAGGGGAACTTCCAGGTGGTGGTGTTCCCATCTATCTGCTGCCCTTGTCCTTCTAGATGGTAGTGGTCATGGGTTTGCAAGGTGTTGTCTAAGGAGCCTTGGTGAATTCCTGCAGTGCATCTTGTAGATGGTGCACACTGCTGCTACCGTGCGTCGGTGGTGGAGGGAGTGAATGTTTGTGGTGCCAATCAAGCAGGCTGCTTTGTCCTGGATGGTGTCAAGCTTCTTGTGGGAGCTGGACTCATCCAGGCAACTAGAGAATATTACATCACACTCCTGACTTATGCCTTGTAGATGGCGGACAGGCTTTGGGCTGTCAGGAGGTGAGTTATTCACCGCAGGATTCCTAACCTATGACCTGCTCTTGTAGCCACAGTATTTATATGGCTAGTCCAGTTCGGTTTCTGGTCAATGGTAACCCCCAGGATGTTGATAGTGGGAGATTCAGTGATGGTAATGCCATTGAATGTCATGGGCCGATAGTTAGATTTTCTCTTGCTGGAGATGGTCATTGGAGATGGACATTGCCTGGCACTTGTGTGGCGCGAATGTTACTTGCCACTTGTCAACCAAAGACTGGATATTGTCCAGGGCTTGCTGCATTGGACTGCTTCAGTGTCTGAGGAGTTGCATATGGTGCTGAACATTGTGCAATCGTCAGTGAACATCCCCATTTCTGACCTTATGATGGAAGGAAGGTCATTGGTGAAGCAGCTGAAGATGGTTGGGCCGAGGACACTACCCTGAGGAACCCCTGCAGTGATGCCCTGGAGATGACTGACCTCCAACAACCACAACCATCTTCCTTTGTGCTAGGTATGACTCCAACCAGCCGAGAGTTTTCCCCCTGATTCCCATTGACTCCAATTTTGCTAGGGCTCCTCGATGCCACACTCTGTCAAATGCTGCCTTGATGCCAAGGGCAGTCACTCTCACCTCACCTCGGGAGCTCATCTCTTTTGTCCATGTTTGAACCAAGGCTGTAATGAGGTCAGGAGCTGAGTGGCCCTGGCGGAACCCAAACTGGGCGTCAGTGAGCAGGTTATTGCTAAGCAAGTGCCGCTGGATAGCACTGTTGACGATCCCTTCCATTACTTTTCTGATGATCAAGAGTAGATGGGGTGGTAATTGGCCAGGTTTTGTCCTGCTTTTTGTGTACAGGACATACCTGGGCAGTTTTCTGCATAGCCGGGTAGATGCCAGTGTTGTAGCTGTACTGGAACAGCTTGGCTCGGGGTGCGGCAGGTTCTGGAGCAAAAGTCTTCAGTGCTATTGCCGGAATATTATCATGGCCCATAGCTTTTGCAGTATCCAGTGCCTTCAGCCATTTCTTGATATCACGTGGAGTGAAGACTGGCAGCTGTGATGCGAGGGATGTTGAGATGGACTCCACTCAGTGCTTCTGGTTGAAGATCGTAGTAAATGCTTCAGCCTTACCTTTTGCACTGATGTGCTGGGCTCCCGCATCATTGAGAATGGGGATATTTGTGGAGCCTCTCCTCCAGTGAGTTGTTTAATTGTCCACCACCATTCACGACTGGATGTGGCAGGACTGCAGAGCTTAGATCTGATCCGTTGGTTGTGGGATTGCTTAGCCTTGACTATCACTCGCTGCTTATGCTGTTTGGCACGCAAGTAGTCCTGTGCTGTAGCTTCACAACTCATTTTTAGGTATACCTGGTGTTGCTCCTGGCATGCTCCCTGATTGAACCAGGGTCAATCCCCTGGCTTGATAGTAATGGTAGGATTTGGGATATGCCAGGCCATGAGGTTACAGATTGTGTTCGAGTACAATTCTGCTGCTGCCCCACAGTGCCTCATGAATGCCTAGTGCTAGATCTGTTTGAAATCAATCCCATTTAAGCATGGTGGTAGTGCCACACAACACATTAGAGGTATCCTCAATGTAAAGGCAGGACTTTGTCTCCACAACGACTGAGCAGTGGTCACTCCTACCAATACTATCGTGGACAGGTGCATCTGCATCAGGCAGGTTGATGAGGATGAGGTCAAGTATGTTTTTCCCTCTTGTTGTCTCCCTCACCACCTGCCACAGATCCAGTCTAGCAGCAATGTTCTTTAGGACTTGGCCAGCAATGGTGCTACTGAGCCACTCTTGGTGATGGACATTGAAGTCCCCCACCCAAGTACATTCTGTGCCCTCGCCACTCTCAGTGCTTCCTCTAAGTGGTGTTCAACATAGAGGAGCACTGAAGCATCAGCTGAGTTGGGGCAGGGGGGTGGGGTAGTAGGAGGAGGAGGTATGTGGTAATGAGCAGGAGGTTTCCTTGCTCAAGTTTGACCTCATGTCATGAGACTTCATGGGGTCCAGAGTCAATGTTGAAGACCCCCAGGGCACCTCCCTCCTGACTGTCCTGCTCCCTCCTGACTGTCCTGCCATGGGATATTATCTGTCAGATACAATTCCATGAGGATGACTATGTCAGACTGTTGCTTGATTAGTCTGTGAGACAGCTCTCCCAATTTCAACACTCACCCCCAGACATTAGTGAGGAGGACTTTGCAGGGTTGTCAGGGCTTTGTTTTCTGTTGTCATTGCTGTGGTTTGCTAGGCCATTTCAGAGTCAACCACATTACTGGTAATTTCCTATTTTACAGCAATTGACAATGGTTTCATGGTCACCATTAGACTTTTAGTTCCAGATTTTTATTGAAGCTGCCATGGCAGGAATTGAACCCATATCCCCAGACCATTACCCTGGGTCTTTGGATTACTAGTCCAGCGACAATACCACTATGCCATCACCTCCCTACCGCCATCACTGCCCTCTGCTACATCCTCCCAACCCCACTATCCCTTTTTCTACCAGGCACCTTTCTCTAGCTTCTTTCATCTATTCTCACCCCTTCCAGACTCATCCAATTTAAGAGACTTATCTCCTGCTCTCTTGGCTCCAAACCCATTGAACCATTGGTCACCTTACTTCTCCTGTCCCTCCATGCTAGCTGACATTGATACAGTACTGAGGTACTGTCCTCTCTCTTTAAAAAACACTTTAATAACCTATCTCCTCAAAAGGCTCAACCTTAATGCCTCTTTCTTTTAAACTATTACCCCCCCCCCCCCCATCCCCAATGTTGTCTTGGGACTTGGAGGTTCATGCACATATATTGTTCAATTGTCATGAGCAGCACTGAAAGTAATCAAAATGGATAATGAAATGCTGGCCCTTATACTTAGGGCACTAGGATATAAGGGGGTAAAAGTCATGCTCCAACTATTTAAAGCCCTGCTTCGATCACAGCTGGAGTACTGTGGGCAGTGGGCAGCACACTTTTGGAAGCATATACTTTAGGAAGAATATATGGGCAGTGTAGATTTACCAGAATTATACCTGGACTCCAAGGGATAAGCTAGGAGGAGTTGTATTCCCTAACATTTAAAAAGTTAGGGGCTGATTTAATCAAAGTTTTCAGGATGTTAAGGAGAACAAGTAGGATAGTCAGAGAGGAACTATTTCTGATGTTTATGGAGTCTCGGACTAGGGGTCAATAGTCCACAAATTAGAGTCTGATCTTTCAGACGTGAAATTAGGAAACATTTGGACACACAAAAGTTGGTAGAAATTTAGAACACTCTTCTGCAAATGGCAACTGATGTTAGATCAATTGTTAATTTCAACATAGAGGAGGTTGCTAGATCTTTGTTAGCCAAAGGTATTAAGAATATGGGACAAAGGTGAGTATATGGAATTAGAACAAAGAACAACTATGGTTTCATTGAATGAGGGGACAAATGTGAGGGACCAAATGGCCTACTCCTGTTCCTATGTTCCTAGCCTCCTACAAGATACCTTGTTGAACACCTTCTGTAAATCTTAGACTCCACAACTCCTGTAATCCCCATATTTATGAAATCAACCATTTCTTCGAAGAAACTCTATTCAATTTGTCAAATGAGACTTATCTTTAAAAGTTCCACACTGCCTGCTCTTAACTCAATGCATATCTATATTCTCACTAATTATGACATAAGTGTTTTCCCACATTAGGCTTAACTTCTCTAGCACAGATACAGCAAACCTCTTCTGTAGGTTTAATAAGTATTATAAATGATAGTTTATTGTCACTGCCCTACCTAATGCACATACCAAGGAAGAGAAACACACAGTGAAAAAGCATTTTGTTCTCCAGTCTCCAGTATTAGTTGTTTTAATTCATAATAAATTAACAGTTGTATCCATAAGATAACAAACATAATCCCCATAGCATTCAGATAGATCTCTTCAATGGCAGTAAGATGTTAATTACGTAGATCATTAATTCTGTGATCCAGGTTCCACATAAAATTTTTCTTCTGGAGCCTAGTGATTGGCAACAGTCTATCTCCATCCTTTCTTCTTATGCTTTTTGTGAGGTTTCACCTTTGTTAGAGACCTACGTTGGACATTTTTCGGGGACGTGTGTCTGTTGGCTTTTCCTTTCTTGCCCCGTTTATTGTGCCACTGACGGCAGCTACTATAGGTTGTATATGTTTTTGACTTAGTCATGCCTCCGTTTGTGCTCAAGGCCCGCTTTAAAATGATGAGGATTCATTTCTATAAATATTTTGAGGTGTGTATTACATAGGAGGTGATGTGCACAGAAGTCATAATCATTTTGGGACATTTCTTGCCTTTTAAGGTACTGAAGTACATGTATATTATGATGTATTTCCTCTGGTATGAGATCACTGCTTTACAAAGCATTGTTCTATCACACACATTCCTTTTGTATTGTACATTATTGAGGGTATAGAAAACTGATTATAAAAAAAAATGTATTCTAATTCTTTATCACTTTATTAGATTTAAGAGATTTGCAGTGACAAATCTGTTTTAATTCAGGGGCTCACATTGTATTATCTCCCTAGCCCTGTTGAAGTGTGTTGACATTGATGCATCCAATTTTACTTCTTTGGTCTTTAACTGTGTTGACTTTAATCCATCTAATCATGCTCCTGTTACACTGTCTAACCTGATCTATCTAGTCTTACTTCCTTGCTTTCTCTAACCATGTTGAGTTTGATCCATCCAATCTTATTCCTAGGTCTTCTCTGAACCAATATCATTTCTAAAATAATAAATATCCTCTCCTCCTTCCCTCATATTTATGTTCATTAAGCCCTTGTTGGTAATAAACTCTGTCTTTATGTCACTGCATTGATGATACAAAAACCAAGGCTGACCTGACCTTGGTTTGAAATGCTGAATTCGTTGCAGCTCACAGAACAAAATATAAAATGATAAAATGACAAAAAGTTCCCCCCCTCCTCTACATGACAGTAAACATAGTTTTACTTGCTTTTCCTTGTGTCACTATCCACATCCACCTCCCATGCCCCAATCCCGCCTCCTTCTGTCTCTGCCCCTGGAAAAAGAATTGTCCCTCAATTCACTTCCAACTGCACTTTCAAAATCCCAACTCTCTAGCCTTTGGCTCTCCATTGGCCACAATGTTTCTGCAGCACCAGCACATCCTCACCTCTACCTTTGATGCCCCGATCTTCAATAAAACCATTTCCCTCTCTCTCTCACACCCTGGCCATTCTATTTGGTACATTCTCATCTCCATTCCCTTAAGTCTAAGGGACACAGAATTCAAAGGACATCCCGGACAACCGGTTTAGCCATCCAATGCCAGATCTGGCTGGACCACTTAAAACACCATCGGGCCCTGCTCTCTTCTGCTCACTATTCCAAGATCACACCCTGGTTTCTTTTCTCGACTGAAAAGAGTCTTCTCAAACCCCTTTCCCTTGTCTCCCCCAGCCTCACCTCCAAAAACAAGCACGAGGCGTTCATGGACTTCTTTGTCACCAAGATCAAGATCATCCAATCAGCTGCCTCTGCCATGTCCCTTTCTTCCAATAACCCACGGGTCCAATTCCTTTAACGATTCCCCATGTTCTGGCCCTGAGCTTCCATCTTCATGTAGTTTCTTTCCTATCTCTCCACATGTGCTCTCCGAGCTCATCTTTCCCATGAGACCTATCTCCTTTTCACTCGATTCTATTCTCACTAAACTGCTGATCACAGAACTTCCCTTCCTGGTCCCCATGTTAGCCAATATTGTAAATGGGTCTCTCACTTCAATGTGGTCCCTTTCTCCTTTAAATCTGCTGTCATCACGCACTCCTCAAAAAAACCAACACTTGACTCCACTGTCCTTGCAAACTACTGTCCCATCTCCAACCTCCCTTTACTCTCAAAATTCCTTGAACATGTTGTTGCCTCCAAAATCTATTCCCACTTTTCCCGGAACTCCATGTTTGAATCCCTCCAATCAGGTTCCCACCACTGACACAGTACTGAAACAGTTCTTATCAAAATGATAAATGACATCCTATATGTCTGGGACAAAGATGAACTTTCCCTTCTCCACCTGTCTGCAGCCTTTGACACAGTTGACCACACCATCCTTCTCCAACGCCTCTCTACCCTCGTCCAACTGGATGAGACTACCTCCACCTGGTTCCATTCTTATCTATCTAACTGTAGCTAGAGAATCACTTGCAATGGCTTCTCTTCCTGCTCCCGGACCTCTGGTTCTCCAAGGATCTGTCATTGGCCCCCTCCTATTTCTGATCTACATGCTGCCCCTCTGCAACACCATCAGAAGGCACAGTGTTAGCTTTCACATGTACACTGACAACACCCAGCTCTACCTCACCACCACCTCTCTCAACTCCATCACTGTTACTAAATTATCACACTGCTTGTCCAACATCGAGTACTGGATGAGCAGGATTTTCTCCTATTAAATATTGGGAGAATGAAGTCATTGCTTTTGGTCCCCATACCAGACTTTGTTCACTAGCTACTGACTCCATGAAAGCTCGTCTGTTCACAAGCTTGGTGTCACATTTGATTCTGAGATGAGATTCCGACCTCATATTCATGCCATCACTAACGCTGTCTATTTCCACCTCTGTAACAGCGCCCTGTCTTAGCTCATCTTTTGCTGAAACCCTCATTCATGCCTTTTTTACTGCTAGACTCAGCTATTCCAATATGCTCCTAGCTGGTCTTCCACATACCCTCTGTAAACTTGAGGCCATTCAAAACTCTGCTGCCTGTGTCTTAACACACAGCAGGTCCCATTCCTCTATCACCTCTGTGCTCATTGACCTATGCTGGCTCCCAGTCAAGCAACACCTTGGGTTTAAAATTCTCACCCTTATTTTCAGAACCCTTCATGGCCTCCTCCCTCCAAATCTCTGTAATCTCCTCCAGCCCCCACAACCCTCCAAGATATCTTTGCTCCTCTACTACTGCTGCATCTTGTGCATCCCCAATTTTAATTGCTCCACCATTGGCTGTGCCTTCAATCACCTAGGCCCCAAGCCTGGAATTCCCTTCTGACACCTCTCCACCTTTCTACCTCTCTATCCTCCTTGAAGAAGGTCCTTTAAAACCTACCTCTTTGACCAAGCTTTTGGTCATCTGACCTAATATCTCCTCTTGTGGCTCACTGTCATACAGTGTTTTATAACACTTCTGTGAAGTGCCTTGGAACATTTTATTGCTTTAAAGGCGCCATATAAATATAAGTTGTTGCTGCAATGGGCTCATGATCACATGCCTAATCTTATTTCAGCACGTATTATTCCTTTAAAGGCACTAGATTTTTGATACTTTTTGGAATTATTGCTTTGATCTAGTGTCCTTTGCAGATCCTCAAGCAATTCACTAGTGAATGACCATCCATTTCTGATAGAGGTGGGGCTTATTGTATGATAAACTAGCACAGAAGCATTATTTTACAGTGTTTCCAAAAACATTGGACTAGTATTCCAGAGACCCAGGGTAAAGCTCTGGGGACCCGAGTTCAAATCCCGCCCCAGCAGATGGTGGAATTTGAATTCAATGAAAATCTAGAATTAAAAGTCTAATGCTGACCATGAGACCGTTGTCGATTGTTGCAAAAACCCATCTGGTTCACTAATGTCCTTTAGGGAAGGAAATCTGCCATCCTTACTTGGTCTATCCTACATGTGACTCCAGACCTACAGCAATGTGGTTGACTCTTAAATGCCCTCTGAAATAGCCTAGCAAGCCACTCAGTTGTATCAAACCACTAAAAAGTCACAAAAAAGGAATGAAACCAGATGAATCTGGCATCGACTTAGGCACCGGAAACAACAATGGCAATTTCAACCCTGTCGACCTTGCAAAGTCCTCCTTACTAACATTTTGGGGGCTAGTGCCAAAATTGGGAGAGCTGTCTCATAGACTAGTCAAGCAACAGCCTGACATAGTCATCCTCATGGAATCATATCTTACAGATAATGTCCCAGACACCACTATCGCCATCCCTGGGTACGTCCTGTCCCACCGGCAGGGCAGACCCAGCAGAGGGGGCATACAGTCGGGAGGGAGTTGCGCTAGGAGTCCTCAACATCGACTCCTTTACCATGTTGGCCAGCGTAATCCACCTACAACAACCAAGAAGGCCTGGATTCAAATTGCAGCTGCAGGGAGCACAGCAGGAGACCATCAGCGCTCATGGATTCAGTGGCGGAAAAGGTTTAAAGACCTGCTGCATTCCGGCAAGATGAGTAACTTGGCACATCCACGACGAGGTTCAAGGCAAGGATCACATCTGCATGCTGCAGCTAAAGTGCGAGACATGGCACATACCTCTGCTTCAGCATTGAGGCTTGGATGTGTAAGCTGCTCATGTAGGTGCACACAGAACACACGTGAATGAGCACCGTGCACAGACACAGAGAAGAACAATTTCCTTCCAAGCACTATATGTCAGGCTAACATAAATTCATGCTGTCATTGCAGACTAAAAGGCCCATCCCGGACTGGGATGGGTCACCTTTTCTGAATCGCATCTGCCCCGTGGACTGCTGGCCATGGAGTTTGGCAGGGTGCTGGAGCAGCTGTCTATTAGTGATGCTGAATCACCAGTAGCGTGTGGTAAAGGCGGTGTTGGAATCAACTTGGCACATGGTGGTAATGGACATCCTGTCAGTTCACTGGAACACTAGGGGATGTTGACATGAGAGGGAGTGCAAGAATGGGGTTGCATATTAAGGGCACTGCGATAGTGGTTAAACAGTGGTGTGCATCAGAGGGTGATTTCATTATGAGAAGGGCTACACCTAAATAACTCCTTTTGTGTCTCACGCAGGTCCCAGGCTGCTCCCTCACGCCTACCCCGCATCCCCTCCCCCAAGCCAGATCATCCCTCGAGTATCAAGAGAAGGGAAGATGTCAGAGGAGCCAGTGTCACATGTGACTTGGCCACACTCCGCCAGCTCAGATGCCAGCACATCAGAGGGATGTATCACACGTGTGTAGTGCGGTGAAAGTCACCACACCAGCACAGGGGGGGAGGTGTCAGAGTCAGAGACATCAGTGCACAGTCCCCCTCGGGGGAGGGAAGAAAGTCACGATGATGCTCCAGTGGGCAGGAACTTGGAGCCTCAGGAGTCTCCTTTTGGGGAACATTATTTAGCAGCAGATGTGTGGACTTCTGGCAGAGTTCCCTGAGGCAGTGGGAGCTCCTGGACTGCGAATGGAGGAGTCCACCACTGTCATGAGCTCCACAATGTCCTGGGGGCTCAACTGCATGAACCATGAGAGATTGGTCAGCCTCATGGAGAAACATGTAGCAGCATTCGGAGTGGATGCAAGAGCAGCGTCTCAGACAGAAAAGGGTGCAAGCCTGCCTCAGTAGGAATACATGAGGAGCTGCGTACCCTTAACAGGATGGGCGCACTGTTGGCACACTGGTTGATGGAATAGATAACTGCTGTAAACCAGCAACCAGCCCTATCAACCTCACCTGAAGGCCAACCCAGGGATGTGCAGGTCATTGTGGAGGATGAAGGTACCAAAATCTCCTCAGCACCCTCATCATTCGCCACTTCCCCAACCCTACACCAGAGCCCTTGTCTGCTCCATAGGCACCAATGATCATGACTGTCCATGCAGAGATGCAGAGGCTGTAGCCTGGAGCAGGCCCCCAGCGGATGCCTGTATGGTGAGGAAGGCCACCATGCTCCTCATTGCTGTTTAGACGGAGAAGTCAGCAGCCTCCCTCCACCTCCTCCGAGGCAACACTTAGGGGACAATTTGTAGGACTGTGCACTAACGTGGGGGCTCTCTTGCCCAGCGAACTCTATTGGGTTTACTGTGGTTACACTTTTCACATTGTATATAGCACATCTGAGCATTTTTTGGATATATTTACTTACACTTGAACATGACTCGGTGTGTGTTTATACACTAGAGAGCTCAGAAAGAATGATAACATTATGAAGGTGGTTCTTAGCAGTAATAGTGAGAGCAGCATGCTGAGGCCCATCTTGACGTGTCATTAAAGGAGCAAGGTTGTCGTCTAATGTGTGATGCTTTGCTGGGCTTCTTCCTTCTCTGCTGTGTCACATAAGATTCCAAAAGTCAAAAGCTCAAACACTGAGATGCTCCTTGCATCTTTCATTGTCCATCTAATTTTGACCTTAAGGGAGGCTCAATGATCAGACTCCATGAACAAATGCTGGGCAGCAGGTGCATCTTAAGCACCGCAGTGCTATACATTGGCTCAGGTGTAGGCATCGCAGCTTGAGAGGCCATGTATCATGCAGGTAGTATTGGTCCTCCGCTGTGCCCACTGCTTTGGCTGTATTTGCATTCCAGATGTCACAGGATGTGCTTTGTGGGTTAAGCAGAGGTATATGCAAGCCAGGTGTCACAATGATGTGACCTGTGCATGGACAATATCAATCTGTAATTTCACTGGCTGACCAAACATATGCTGAACTGCTGAGAAAGGGCTTTTTAAAGACAAGAAAAGACACTGACTAAATTTGGCTGCCACAAGTCACCTGATGTCTGGTATTGCCAGTGACCAGTTTCTGGAAAGTTCCAATGTAGAATACGATTCAGACATGCCATGATATCCTTATCTGGAATTTCACACGCAAAGATGTCAAGAACCACTTCAAAGGGATCTGCTGAAATGTACTGGGCATGAAAAATCTGCTGTATCCAAGGACTCATAAACAGTGAACTCTCCATTTCTTTACCTTTCATCATCAAACTTTAAGTTGGCTAAGAAAGTAACTACTAGCAGTATAATTTGTTAATTCTGCATGCTTGTGTGTGTGAACGTGGATCACCATAATGGAAACACAGGTTTACCCTTTTAAATATTTTGCTATCTTTACCTAGGTGGGTTACTAACACAATAAAAATTAACCCTTTTTTAAAATTTAAACCTCAAGAAAGCGTGTCAGCCTTGTTTCTTTGCAAGCAGTGCATAAGTGGTTAAACACAGACATCCTTCAAAATTTACAACAAACCCCAGGTCAGATTTGAAGTGGGAGGACAAGGGAGTCAGTTTTTGCCCCTCTTCAAATTGCTGTAACTCAGGAATGTCGCATGTGGCACCCACATCAGAAACAGGACCAGAGGCTGGAATGGATGGTGTACAAACTCTTTCAAAGAGTTGTTGTTGGACAGTTACGGGCTCATCATGCACAAGATGCCTTATGTGTATGTATGCTATAATATGTAATCCTACAACATGTATGCTTCAACATACAATCCTATCAGCACGTATAGGCTTTTAAGCCTTATGTCGTGTCACTCTCAGCATTGTGGGAATGGCTTGAATAAGGACAAGTTGGCAGCATGAGCCCCATATTTACACTCACCAGCATTCATGTGAGGGGACCAGGTTGTGAATGACTTGCCATGCGTGTTTGCAATATGATGAGCCCCGTAGTTATAATGGTGAGGGTTTCAGCCACATGAATGAGATTGAGTGCAGTAGTGCGGCAGTGGGGGAGGTGGGGAGTGGGGGGGGTGGGGTGGGGGTGGTAAGACAACTTTTTACCCACTGGCTGCGATGGCGGGTTTTCACGCTGTATCATCCCCAATCCGCGTTACTTGTGTGTTCCCAGGAAACACACCGTTTCCATAGCGGATGGGCTCTCATTCGCCTGCCACGCCACCACCTTGCTGCTTCATCACGCCTGGCGCCATATTTAAAGTCCAGTCGCGTGCACACATCTCAGTGTTTCCAGCCCACGACTATGCAGGGAAGATGTCCATGATAGGCAAAAAGACGGCAGCCCCCAGGTTTAATGACACATCACTAGAATGCCATTTGGATGTCGTGGAGGCCCACTGTGATGTCCTGCACCCCTGCTCTGGCCGCAGGATGGACAGCGGCATCACCAATCTAGCATGGCAGGTGGTAGCGGACAGTGCCACACAGAAGGTTGGCTATCCAATGCAGATGGAAAATGAACGATCTCATCTATGCAGCCAGGGTATGGCAAGCATCTCATCACTCTAATCTCACACACTAAAATCACACATTCATTGGCATCTCACTCACTGCCAGCTCAAGGGACATCACTACCCATTCTCACACACAAAGCCTCACATCTCCATCTGGGCTCATCTCTGGAGACTGCCTCCTCAGCCCTCACCATCTTGAAGCCACTTGCGCAGATCAACATGTGCTCCCACACGCACCCTGGGAACCTCCCTTCCCCAGTACAGCCCATGTCCTGCAGCCTCTTCCCTTGCATGAGGCCACTTCTCCCCCTTCCCCAAGCAAGACCTTGCTCTGCAGCCATTGAAAAGCCACCCACGTATGGCTGATATGGTAGGTAGAGACCTACCCGTGAGCCCCTAGAAGTGATGTGGTGCTGTCTGTGAAGCCTGGTGCTGAAGACTGTGAGTGCTGACCGAAGCAAGGTAGGCAAACAAACCTCGAAGTCCAGAGTGAAGTGCAACCTACCAGGTGCACGTCACTTGTGTGCTGTTGTGAAACATGTCAGCGTGTTTTCCTGCCGACGTGGGTGCACGATCCAGCTGGGGGGATGGGAGCGTGGGGATGAGTCCGGCAGGCTGGCCTTATAGTGATATGCTGATGTGTTACAATGAGGTTCCCGCCCTCCATGGCAGGGGACGTGGCCCGCCATCGGCAGGCTGAGCAGACGATTGCAAACTGGCCGATCATGCCATATTGCCCGCTCACACCACCGAACATGCCCGATGCCAGCGGGCACGGAAATCCCGTCTATTGTTTATTCTCTCCCTTGTGGTGGATGGGCAGCTCCTTGAGTAAATGTGGAGTCAATGTACAAGGTTCTTTAGGTGGAAGTATGTCACCAGGGACTGACTGATGGCAGTTGTGATGTAGGAGGATCTTATGAGAATCTATTTTGCACATCTGGCGATGATCCCCTCCTGCGCAGAGTCAGTCCTGGCTACATGGCCAAGCCTCCCAGCTGCTCTTCCATTGGCAGCCTCCTCATCCTCATCCATTTCAGAATCATCAGAATGGACATGAGCTTCCTCCTCCTCCTCATTTTCCTCATCCTCCACCTCCTCAGAGGTTGGAGCTCTGCCCATGGCATCATTATCATCAATTTGTATGCCCCTCTGCTGCGACACATCACTCCTGATACCCTTGCTGGAGACATTGCAGAGCTCCACCTGAGTGATCGAGGCACCTGAAGCACATCTTTAAATTGACAACTGCCTCCTCGATGGTGCTCCTGGTGATGATATAGATACTGTTGTAGTTATGCTCTGCCTCCCTTTGTGGACTCCTAAAGTTGATCATTAGCCAAGCTTTTAAGGGGTAGTCCTTGTCCCCTAGAAGATAATTGTGGGTCTGCATTGCTGGCCAAAATAACTGAGCAAGTTGGAAACTCCTTTGTATGACTAAGTTGCAGCAGCTGCCAGGGAACCTTGCACACACGTGAAAACCACCTGGCCATTGAATGAGTGGAAGGACTTGCTGCTAACAAACATGTCTGCATGTTGAGTTTTTTAAATTGGTTCATGAGATGTGGGTGTTGCTGGCTAGGCCAACATTTATTGCCCTTGTTCAGAGGGCATTTAAGAGTCAACCACATTACTGTGGGTCTGGAGTCACATGTAGGCCAGACCAGGTAAAGACAGCAGATTTCCTTCCTTGAAGGATATTAGTGAACCAGATGGGTTTTTACAACAATCAGCAATGTTTTCATGCTCATCATTAGACTTTTAATTCCAGATTTTTACTGAATTCAGATCCCACTATCTGCCATGGCAGGATTTGAACCCAGGTTCCCCAGAGCATTACCCTGAGTCTCTGGATTACTAGTCCAGCAACAATACCACTACACCAACTCCTCTCCCCTAAATTGGACCCTTTATGGCAACGTGGGTGCAATCAATAACACCCTGCACCTGAGGTAAGCCTGCTAACCGGGAAAAAACCATGGCTCTCTGTGTCTGAGACGCCAAATCTACAGGGAAATTAATGTGATCCCCTCATGAGAAAATAGGGCATCAGCTATTGCCTTAATGCAGCTGTGTGTTGCTGGCTGGGATATTCCAGATAGGCCTCCTGATGATCCCTGAAAAGATCCTGAGGCATAGGAGTTGAGAGCAACAGTTACCTTTACTGCCACTGGCAAGGCATAGGGGTAGATGGAATGTGGCTCAATTTGTTGCTGGTCCATGTGACCTATGTCTGTCACCACCTCAGGGCTTAGCCTCAGTCACCTTCCACACTGGTTCTCCGTCATATTGAGGTATGATGTCCTATGTCTGTACACCCTCCAGAGTAATACCCGGTTGTCCTACTTCTCCTCCTCCTCTTTGGTTTGTGTGCAGCCCCCTTATCTGACCTTCTGCTCTCCCTCTGGCCCCTGGCTGCTCACAGTGACTGCCTTCTATGGCCTCTATAAGCGAAGGCAGCAAGCCCATCTCCTACCTTCCTTCGCATGGAGCTCTATACACTCTTCACCAGCACAAGGTCCTTCCTGGCAGCTGGGTGCATGAATCAGTAGGGACAGAAAAAATTACCATGGGAGACCAGCAGCCCCACCCTCCTCCTCCCTTAGGTTAAGAAAAGACAGTTCGAATTTGTTTCGTGTCACTTCTGGGGCAGTGAATAAAAGTTTAAAGCATCTTCAACATGGATACCTTACCTCTCCAAAGGGGTACCCTGGCTATCCAAACACATGTACCAAGTTCAGATCCTAATCTGCACACTTCAGGTTCCACACTCTGAGGCTACCAAAATCCGATGAGCAGATGCAACTGATGATTTAAATGACCAGCTGCCTCTGTAAAACGTGCATGCATGAAATGTGCCCTGCCCCCATTCCCAAGCTCATGAAAATGGCAAGTGCCCTGTTCAGGGGTGGGATCTATGATTTTCAGGAGGTTCTCTGTCATGGCAAAAACCGAGCCTTATTCTCCCATTCCCATTCTTCCCAATGCGCATATCCATCCCTTGTGCAGTTCTGTGTCCCTAGGAAATCTTCAAGCTTATAGCTGGCCACAAACCCTTGGTTCCAGTCCTGTTTGTTTTCACCTGCCTTCTGCCACTCCTGGTGGCCATTCACTTACTGTTTTCACTGAGAAACTGGAAATTTGTTTTTAAACAGTCTCTTTAAGTTGTGTTGTATGCAATTCAATATAAGTCAAGGGCAAATGAACAAGGGAGAGTGAGGGAAAGTAGGCATAGGTGGACAAGGGAGTGTAGTAGTCAGAATGATCATTTTCAGCTCACCCTGGGCCTTAGCAAACAAATGATATCAGCTTCATGATTCTGCCAGTTCTCCTGCATCAATAGGCAATTATAACACCACAGGTAGAATCATAAGGGATAAGTTTAAGAAATTCATATGCTACTCTGTTGTCATTAATGCCATTATTTCAAATGGATTAAGATATTGTCCATAATTATTTGGGGCAAGGATTTTTTTTAGATAATTGCTACAACATGTAGATCAATGTCCCAAGATACTATGCAGCACTATAATCAGACAAAACTTAACAGTGAGACAACAGAGGATATTAGGAGGGGTAACTAATAAAGTGGTCAACTAAATGGGTTTTAAGGAGGGTGTTGTCGCGGAAAACGGAGTGAACACTCAGACCCAGGAGGTTTGTCTTGGAAGTTTTTATTGAATCATGATATCATGGAGAGCCCAGCAGCATACAACGGAGCTAGCCGGCACTCTGAGGAAGCATCAGAGTACACACATATTTATACATATCAAAGAGCTTGAAGGTGATAAGACTGTCTAACCTTCAATAATTAATTACATTGAGAATCATTGTCTTTGGCATGTAACACACAATTAGTCTATTCCAATTTATGACTATACAGGATATTGGGGGAAGCCCATCTAGTAATAAAAAGTGAGACAGAGAATAGATAACCATGCTTGACCTTATCTTTAGTGCTAGGGGGTGTACACTCTAGAGAACAGATGACCATTGCTTGATCCTGTCTCTTTGTGTTGGGGGCAGACATCCTAGCCTTGTCTCAAGGATTCTAGGAAGCTTGTTTATGATACTCCTTTTCTCCTTTCCTGCTCAATTAGCTGGCAGCTGCAGGTGTACCTGCTAGAAGAAAAGAGGGAACTGTGCTGTAGTATTCCACTACGATTTTAACTGTTTAACCCTTAGTTGTCCTGTAGATGTATTTTATTCTTCCACAATGCCTCCTTGTTAATCTTTCAGATTAATACCAATGAGGAATAGTATTTTCATCATCATAAGGGGGCTCATAACCATAAGGAAAAGGCCGATCCCTGGCAGGGTAAACTTTTTCTCCCCACCAGTGGGTTTCGCTGGGGCCAGTACGTATCAATTGAGGGACAACTGGAGCTCCTCCTAATCCAGTAGAGACACTGTTAATAACCTGGGAACAGCAAATCCGCAAAGCAATACATGCACAACACCCTATAACACATGCTACGACCAACCCAATTAAAACGTATAGCAACGAACTTCCCCAACCGGAGAACCAACCTAGTATTACAGACCACCAAGAATCTTTTTTATAAAAATTACTCAAACTTTCCGTTTCAATACATAATACAAGTTGGATCACTTGGTAACAGCTGTTATATTGTTGCCGGACAATGTCTTTTACAACGAGTGGTGTGGACCCAGTCTTCCTTCCCTTTAACCTTCAGGGCCGTTCGAGTTGTTAGCAGCACAAGGTAAGGTCCTTTCCACCCTCTCATGCAATTCAGCTGCTGTTTTGCATAGAGGAAAATGAGTACAAATCCAACATTTAGTCCGATTAACTTGCGAGGCTACGGCCTGCATTCGTTGAACCGCAGAATTGGTATTCCATGCCCCCGCAAGGACCACGCAGGACAGGATCCAAATCAGAGTCAGCATTCTGACGGCTCAGTTAAAGTTCTTGCACAAGCACTTCCGTCCAAGGTCAGCGTCCACTTGACGTGTGATGCGTGGATCCACAAGGGCGTCCTTCAACCTTCACGGCCGTATGGGTGGTGGACTTGGAAAGGCCTTTTCCTTCGAGGTTCCAAACAGTTCTTTCTCCCGAAGGTCTTTACTAGGACTAGGTCCCCGGGCTGGTATTGATGACAATCTTCAATGGTGGGCTTTTTCTGAGCTTCTACTACCTGTATATGCAAGCTCTTGAGAGAATTAGTGAGCGCTATACAGTATGTAATCATTCCCTCATCCATAGCGTGGATGTCCATTTCCCTAGCAGACAAGGGTGGGGTCACTGGGAGGCGCATAGGACATCCCATTACAACTTCATAAGGAGAGAGAGAGGTGGTACAGTTAGGATGAGAGCGCATAGTCATGAGTACCAAGGGTAGAGCTTCAGGCCATTTCAAACCGGTTTCTTCACATAATTTAGCTAGTTTGTTTTTCAGAATACCATTTTGTCTTTCCACCGCCCCAGTGGACTGGGAGTGGTATGGGCAGGAAAGGTGATGGTTGCATTGTAAGGCCTTCAACAGTTCCTTTATCACTTTAGCAGTAAAATGAACAACAATTTTACAACAACAACAGCATCATTTCGTCAGGTGGGATACACCTCCATCCATCGCGAGAACAAACATACTTGAACTAAAACATAATTATATTCCATACATTTAGGCATTTGTATAAAGTCCATTTGTAGGTGTACAAATGGGCCCCATGGCTGGGGTCCCGTACCAGCAGTCACTGTGGGCGTCTTGCCTGGGTTATGTCATCGACATAGGTATGACAGGTATTACTAATACAATGCCTATTAGCATATTACTATTCACTATACATTCAACATTCATTCTACATACACGTGTTAAACCTCTGAGCTGGCAACCGGTCAAGTCATGATTCTTGTGTCGTGAGAGATTCAATAGATGCTCATTAGTTACCCATAAAGGGACTACCCCTTCTTTAGTCTGTCTTAAATTTTCTCGGGCTTGTTCCAGTGCCCAAGATCCATAGGTGTTGCAAACATCATTTCTGCTCGCTTCGTCTGAAATATTTTTCCTTATTTCAATTAATTTATTGATAGTCCCCGCATGACTTTCGAGCACGGTAGCCAGACTTTGGATTAACCAATGATGTCCCTATATTGAATATCATAGTGGCATCATTTATCAGGCTGCGCTTAACGCGGTTCCCTCCCAAGCCTGATCGCATCTCACCACTGAACTGAACTGCTTCAGTCATCAATTGGTGCGTTAGAGCCATATAGAGTGCTTGGATATGGGTTGAGCACCATTGGGGCAGGACGACACCGGATACATTCAAGACTACGGGTACCAGCCCATGGTGTACATTATCATACAAAACTTCTGATTAACCAGTACCAAACCATTTGTCGGTCCTGGATGCATAGTCGGACAAGATGGGTCAGTCGGTGTGGTTTGAGGGGCTTCAATTATCTCTACTCAGACTGTGAAAGTAGAGGTGGGAGGTAGCTGGGTAGTGGCGGACCTCCCATGCTCGATCTGAAGCAAACCCTTACTACAATTTGAAAGCACTTGTTCTTCTACTGTTACATTTATCATTCCCCGTTGCGTGTCGCATTCGGCACTGTCCATGCTGTACCAAAGTTCCTCCTGCGGTGCGGGATGAGCAGTGATGATCCCCGACCTTGTTGCTAGTACTGATAGGCCCACGACCAGGATCGTAGATCTGTGGAGACATTAACATCGGTTCCCGTTCTCTGGGTTACCGCTTGGTCAATTGTCATGTATCTTTAACTGTGTGTAATGCCTCCATTTACTTCCCGTTCTCATATCTACGAGTGCACATGTATCACCTGTCATAATTACCTGGTATGGTCCATTGTTGCTCTTTGGATTTGCCTGTTTCCATATCCTTAATCATCTGTCAGTCTCTAACTTCCTCTCTCAACTCATGTAATCACCTACTTAATTCCCTTTCATTGTCCTGTATTTTTCCTTTCTGTGGCCCTACACCTCCTACTATCATACCTTCAGGTAATTGCATGGCCCTTACCTGTTATCATTTCAAATGGGGTGAACCTGTCGGTCCTGCTTGGGGTAGCCCACGTGCATTAGAATATTGGGCTGTTCCCTGTCTCTTGATTGATTTTTTTTTTTAAAAGTTCAGTTCATCCTTTCCACCATCCCTGGACTCTGGGGGTGGTAAGGAATATGGAATTTCTGTTTAATCTCCATAAGATTACACACTTCTTTAATGTCTCTCCCTGTGAAATGAGTTCCCTGATCTGAATCCATTTGGGTAAACTCCTTCCAGTTTACTCTTTCCTGCTGCTGTCTCATGTCAGGCCTCAATTCCTTAAACAACTCAACAATGCACCTTCTTATCCTATCTTTCAATGGCTCAGTATTTTCACTTCCAGTGATGGTTCTCTCTGGGAACCGCTTAACTCTGCCTGTCATCAAGGTGTTAATCCTGTGGTTTTACTTTTTGTAGCTTGCAGGCACATTAATATAGTCAGTATAAGTTTTCTTTCCTGACCATGATCATCCTAAGGTTCTCTGGAGTTCAGTTTCTCTATTGTCTTGATTGTTTAAAATGTTTCCTTACTCTTTAGGCCATATTAACTATTCCATTTCAACAGGGATCTCTGTCTCTAGATCTTTGCTTATCTCCCCCTGTGCGTTTCCAATGCCTCAGTTGATGGCCAGATTATCAAATTCATTTCCCTTAAAACAGTTTGTACATTATGTCCTCTTTCCCTGACTCATTCTCCTACTTGCCTCATACCATATTACACTTGCAACAGCTACCATCTTATCTTGTTCAGGTTGTCTGGAGAGACTTTACAATCCAATAAAGTATTCTCATTACAGTTTTAAAACAGAAATCAGGTATTGACATGTTTTGCTTCCTTTTCTTCTTCTCAAAGATTTTATTGTCTTAAAAGTAACCCAATAAATTGTGTCTGACCCTTTTCTTTTAGAATTATCCCAGATTCATTAACTCGGCCAAAAATTGGATTTCTGCCAAACTTTGCCAAGGTCTTGAGCTTAGCTTCATATTTTGGGAACAGACTTATAAACACAAAAGCTTGCAGCATTTGAATTAGTGCCAATTGTTTTCAGGCCTTTTAAAATGAAAATTCCCTTTTGAGAACTTTATCAAGAACCAAACCTCAAATTTTTAAACTTTGTAAGAACTGTAATTTACACTATCAAAATTAAAACAACCTCTTTTTCATGTGTAATGATTTGTATCGAAGTTATAATTTAAGTATGTTTATCGACACATTCTTTATCTTAGATAGCATCCTAGTGATTCAAAAGTAACCTGTTAAATTACACCACTTTACATCTCAAGATTGTCCCAAATTCAAATTCCAGTGCTTTTGGAAAGCAGATTTCCTTTCATATTTAATTCATCTCTTTCATAAGAAACCCCTTTTTATCCATTGGAACTATCTAGACCTTGTGTTTATGTCTTTTGGTTTTCCTAGAATCCTTCTGAATTTCAAGTAATTTCTTTTTCTCAGAATTTTAGAATACGAACTCGTATGTATTAATCCCAATCAGCTTGGAAGCTGATGATGAGGGTTATTCCCTACTAGTCTGCAAGGGGGTGGTACAAGGGTTGGTTCATCTCAAGGATGAGATAAAGGCAAGCCCTGTTTTATCTTTACACTCCCTTCAAATTACAATTTTTGCCAGAAATCTCAACTCAAACCTTATACTCAAGACTTTGGAATATTTGAATAAACTTTTCCTTTAATCTAATATGGGGCTTTCGACTCTAACGTGCTCAACTACACACACAAAAAACAATCCAGGGAAGAAAACACATTAAAGCTCACATACAAATGCTTCATTGCACACAAACACATAGATAAAGGTATGTATCGATACTCCTATAATATTGAACTTAACTCTAAACGAATCTTCGAGTAGCAGTGGGGGGAATAAAGGGATCTTGAAGGCTCCACCTATAGGGACCTTCAAACTGATGAAAGCTCACATTTTCTCTGCTGCTGCTTGCAAATTGCTCATTAACGCCCTAGGGGTACCCTTTCTCTCTCTCTCTCTCTCTTCAGCACAAACAGCTCTTGTGACTTAGATCAATTCATTCTTTTTTTTTAAGTTACAGAAAATTCAGTAGTGGACTATCTACCTCTCTTAAAACATATTATAAGTGCTCAAATCTGTCCCGATTAAAAGTTCCAGCTGGTGGGAAGCTCTCTCCTTTACTTTGAGTCCATTTAACCCAATCAGAAACATATTGGACAATTTCAGGACCGTAATGGACATACATATAAGCATTTGGGGTTCCCTTCAAAGGGGGAACCTGGGGTTTCTTTGATGTCATATTTCCCGTTTTACTTAATAATATACACAAAAGAAAACACAGAAATTACTTACTTTTCACCTCCATGGGAATCGAACCTCAGGGTATACTACTACTACTTTTTTACCTCCATCCATTTTTCATTCCGTTTTCTTGCCCATCTTCAAAGTTCCTGATTTAAGCTCCGGTTTTGCCGGTTTCGGTTTGTTCTTAGTACTTTGCAAAGCGGGGGGAGTGGCAGAGCCCGTTCTGCTGTTGCGACCTCCCATTTTTCTGAAAAGAAAACACAATTAACAGCGTGGCGCGTTTCCTACCCTATGCGCTCACCGGTGTTTAAGAGTTCCTTAACAAGTCCTCCGATTCTTTGGGTCACTTAAGTCTCTTTGGTCGGTAGCTACCCTTTTACTGGCAGTCCCCCTTTCAGCTGGGATGCTAATTCACTGCAATCCCCCTCTCAGCGAGGATGCAGTTCGTACTCTTCCTAACTTAGGAGAGTTATTCCTCTCTTTCTCCGCGAGGGTTCTTTTTTAGAGATCCGACGGCCCAGGATTTCAATCACCTCTCCAACTTAAGAGGCTGCTGGACTTCAGTCGGATCCCATCCTCGTCGTCAATTTGTCGCGGAAAACGGAGTGAACACTCAGACCCAGGAGGTTTGTCTTGGAAGTCTTTATTGAATCATGATATCATGGAGAGCCCAGCAGCATACAACAGAGCTAGCCGGCACTCTGAGGAAGCATCAGAGTACACACATATTTATACATATCAAAGAGCTTGAAGGTGATAAGACTGTCTAACCTTCAATAATTAATTACATTGAGAATCATTGTCTTTGGCATGCAACACACAATTAGTCTATTCTAATTTATGACTATACAGGATATTGGGGGAAGCCCATCTAGTAATAAAAAGTGAGAAAAGAATAGATAACCATGCTTGACCTTATCTTTAGTGCTAGCGGGTGTACACTCCAGAGAACAGATGACCATTGCTTGATCCTGTCTCTTTGTGTTGGGGGCAGACATCCCAGCCTTGTCTCAAGGATTCTAGGAAGCTTGTTTATGATACTCCTTTTCTCCTTTCCTGCTCAATTAGCTGGCAGCTGCAGGTGTACCTGCTAGAAGAAAAGAGGGAACTGTGCTGTAGTATTCCACTACGATTTTAACTGTTTAACCCTTAGTTGTCCTGTAGATGTATTTTATTCTTCCACAGGTGTTTAAGAAAGAGGGGATGGAGAGTCAGTGAGGTTCAGTGAGGGAATTCCAGAGCCTAGCTACCTCTATACAGATAAAGGCAATGCTGTCACTGTTGGATGGAAGAGAGGGAAGAATGCACAAAGCCAGAGTTGGAGGAATGCAGAGTTTTTGAAGTAGGGATGGGCCTTGAGGTCAGTGGTAGCATCAGTGTTTCTGATTTGGATAGTTATGTGTTCAGGCCCACTCCAGTCAATCCCCCTAACAGCAACTGGAGTTCCGGTCCCTGATTGCTCCCATATATAAAAACAAAAAACTACTGCGGATGCTGGAAATCCAAAACAAAAACAGAATTACCTGGAAAAACTCAGCAGGTCTGGCAGCATCGGCGGAGAAGAAAAGAGTTGACGTTTCGAGTCCTCCCATTGATTGCTCCCAGTTGTGTTAGCACCTGATGGAGAATCTGATGGAACTCACTCCCTAACAGCACTGTGGCTGTACATACACCACTGCGATACAGCAGTTCAAGAAGGCAGCTCGCCACCACCTTCTCAAGGGCAATTAGGGATGGGCAATAAATGCTGGCCTAGCCAGCGACACCCACACCCCATGAACGAATATTAAAAGAAAATCATTGCCCTGTTGAGCAGGAGGTCAAAGCCCTGGCCTCTGAATACTGTGCTGGAGAATGTTGTAGAGATAGGGAGAGATAAGACCTTAAAGGGATTTAAACCTGAGGATGACTTAAAGGGATTTAAACCTGAGGACGAGAGTTTTAAATTTGAAGTGTTAGGAGACCGGGAGTAAACATAGGTCAGCAAGAGTGATGGGTGAATGTGATTTAATGCTGCGTAGGATACTGGCAACAAGTTTTGGATGAGCTGAAGTTTATGGAAAGTAGCAGATGGGAGGTCACAATGATAGCATTGAACATAAAAACAAAAAACTACTGCGGATGCTGGAAATCCAAAACAAAAACAGAATTACCTGGAAAACCTCAGCAGGTCTGGCAGCATCGGTGGAGAAGAAAAGAGTTGACGTTTCGAGTCCTCCTGCTGAAGGGTCATGAGGACTCGAAACGTCAACTCTTTTCTTCTCCACCGATGCTGCCAGACCTACTGAGGTTTTCCAGGTAATTCTGTTTTTGTTTTGTGATAGCATTGAACATGTGAGTCTGGAGATGACAAAGATATGGCTGAGGGTTTCATCAGCAAATACAAAAGGCAGCAGCGGAAGTGGGTGTTAAAGGCACAAAGGCACAAGTTGCTGTTAATCTAGGCTAGTATAAAGCTATTGTTCAGTTATCAAAGCAAACCCACTGGGAAAAAATGTCAGCAATGAACAAACCATCAACCTAGCCAGTTTTTTACAGGTGGTGTGTTCTGATATTGTTTTGATAAGAGTATGTAAATAGTGAGTGTGCATTCACTGCAGGAAGTGATGCCATACAGCATATGGCACAGCAATGAGTTATGTTGATTCCCTATAAGATGTTCATGTAGCGTTCTCCTGTAACTTATATATGGTATTGTGAGCCTTCAATAAAAAAAAACCCACAGTATTTGCCATTCATCAGCATGTGATTGGTAAGTCAGTGTAAAGAACCCAGTAACACAACAGTAGGGCAACATCTCAGCCACCTGACTCTGCTGTCATCCTGCAAGTCTTATGAGCAGGACCTTTTATTGGGACTGACACCCTTGATAATGGCTTTGACTTTTTACAGCAGCCGGCACATGAGAAAAAATTCAGATGTTAACTAAATGTAGCATAAATTTTGAAGGTAGATGGAGAGTAGAGATTTAGGGTAGGCATTTTAAAGGGTAGAACTGAGCTGAAGGATGAGTGGTGAATGAGGGTGGGACAGGTAGGAAAGGTGCATTTTGGAGAGGATTATATGGTTGGGGGTTTATTGCAGATTTAGGGAGAGTAATGCCATAAAGGGACAACAATTTAGCCTTCATTATTGTACCTATAGGTATAGGGACTGAAAATTAGGTTCCTTTAAATAGCTAAACTGATGACAATATTTAAAACAATCAACGAAGGACTATTCCCTTATATGGTCATGTTGGTTTTCTGGATAATTATTTTTTAATTTTTGCAATTAGTGCATATACACAACAGACAGTAAAATGACTTCATCCTTCTGACACAAGAAACCTGGGTCAGAGTGGCAGGACATGAGTGACATACCATGTCTATGGTAGCTACATATATAACTAAACTATTTTCAGGGAACAAAAACGATAAATACACAATGGAATTAGATAGGCAAGTACTTGTTTTATTTTATTCGTATTCAATTGATAATCTCTTTTGACGCAAGTTGCCAATCACACATGTTTCCTCAAGGATAGTCGGTTCTTCAACGTTTCATTAAGACTCTTGTTTTTTGCTTTTAAAGTATTATCCACTTCATTCTCTAACTTCAGCTTCATAATCTTTGGCTGTCTTTTGCTCGGGGCATACCGAAGTCTGCTTGGCGGTCTGGGTCTTTTTGGCTTTGTCGTTCGCCTTGCTTTGGCGTACCGTTTGCGGGCACGATACTGCCTCTGACAGTATCTTGATTTAACCATGGTTTTCCTTTTCACCTCTGCTTTATCAACAGATTACTTTCTACTGAATGGTTGTCAATCTGTCACTTATATAGCTTACAATGTGTTGTGACACAATGTAACTTGAAGTTTGTTTTGTGACAATTACCTTTTAAGGTACTGATGTCTTGCGTGATAAATCCTGGGGCGTTATGTCCTTATAAGGTATTGTTGGGTATAGTTTATAACCCTACTTGGTCTCATTAGTTTACAGAAGGGACCCTTGAGGTGAACTGTCCTTCCAGCTCTGTTCCTTAGTTGTTTGGATTTCAGAGATTTTGCCCATTTTGATTATCATTTCATGGTGGACTTTCTAGCAATGATATTAGATGGTCAATGGAATGGTATAAATTACAAATATTATTTAAAATTTTCTTAATACTTTGCAAAGATTCATCTTACTGAGGTTTACATTATTTTATTGGCTAAAATAACTTCCCTGTCCATGAGAAAAGATTATCAGAAGAGGTTTGAAATCCTTTCGGATGTATTATTTTAATACTAACATAGAATCATGAAGCGTAGAATGTTTGCAGCACAGGAGATCATTCGATCCTTTTGTGTGCCAGCTCTCTGCTAGAGCAACTCAGCTAGTCCCACTTCTCCGCCCTTTCCTCGGAGCCCTGCGGATTTTTTTCCTCTTCAGATATTTATCCAATGCCCTTTTGAAAGCCATGATTGAATCTTCCTCCATGATAGTCTCAGGCATTGCATTCCAGATCCTAACCGCACACTATACATAAGTTTTTCCTTATGTCATCTTTGGTTTGTTCTTTTGTCATTTACCTTAAATCGGTGGACTCTGGTTCTCTCTATCTACTTTGTCCAGGCCTCCCCATGATTTTGAAATGAATTAACAAATCCCTTCTCTTCTCTTAGGAGAGCAGCCCCGGCTTTGCTAATCCCTCCACGTAACTGAAGTCCCTCATCCCTGGAACCATTTTCATAAATCTTTCCTGCACCCTCTCTAATGCCTTCACATCCTTTGTAAAGTGCGGTGACCAGAAATGGGCAATGAAGCCGAACCAGTGTTTTATAAATGTTCAACTCATTACTTTTGTACAATATGTCTCTATAAAGCCCAGGATCCCATATGCCTTGCTTTCTCAACCTGCCCTGCAAGCTTCAATAATTCATGCACATATATCCTGCCCAGATCCCTCTGCTCCTGAATTTTTAGAATTGATTCCTTTATTTTATATTGCTTCTACTCATTCTTCCTGCCAAAATGTATCATTTCACACTTCAATAATTAATACATTAACTATTTTGTGGGTTCAGTATAATATAAAACTTGACTTCCAGATTTCAAGAGAACTGGATGGCATCCAACTTGATCTCAAAACAAATAATTCACAAACGATTGATGTCTGTCAGAATATCAACATTGAAAAACATAAGCCTTATATATACTCAATACAGGTATATACATGCAATTATTAAGTAATATTTATTGACAACATATTACCTGTCACTCCTTTACACTAATAGGATAACCTTACTTTATATATAGTAATCAAAGTGTGCTCAGCATGGCCTCATTACAATTAACACCCTCTTTCGCCAGAAGGACAAATACAAAACCACACGGAGACATCCTGGATCAAAGCATTGGCACCTCCTGGATTATGCCTCGATTGTTCAAGTCATAGATCTAAGTGATGTCTGTATCATTCGGTCCATGTGAGGACTGATGCCTGCTGCACAGATCATAGACTTGTCCTGTTGATGATGAACATCCACCAGCACCAAGACATCGCAAGACCAAAAATCCAAGAAGAAGATCAATGTTGCAGCCCTAAAGCAACCTGACCAAAGAGAGGTATTCCAAGTACAGCTCATAACCAATCTGAAACACCTCCACATGTCCAACTCAATTCCAGAACAGTGGGATCAAATAAGGTTAGCTGTACTAAACACCAGGGCCGGGTCATTGGTTTCGAGCATTGTTGTCACCAGGGCTGGTTCGATGAAAATGATGCAGAAATATGTGACCACCTGGGACAAAAATGAGCACCCTTCATTGCCTGGCAGAACGACCTGAGATTGCAAGCCAAGAAGGCAGCATTCCAACAGCTCAAGGCTGATTCCCAAAGACAAATATGGAAGATAACAGACATGTGGTGGGAAGAGAAAGTCCAGGAGGTCCAACAATAGACTGACCATCATGACATACAAAGATATTTTGCAACAATCAGGGCCATTTATAGACCAAGATCAAATGGACAAAATCCCCTTCACCCAATGGGATGATCTCTCTCTTCTTAAGGATGATGATGTCATCCGCCATCGGTGGGAAGAACATTTTCAACAACTCAACTGTGAATCCACAATGACGGCTGATACCCTCCAGGCTATACCCCAGTACCCTGTGGAAGAATCTACAGGTGAACCACTATGGATGGGAGAGCTGCAATCGAACAGATGAAAAATAACAAAACTTGTAGTCCCAATGGTATCCCAGTTGAGGTCTTCAAAGCTGGTGGGCTTTTGTTCATATCAAGACTCTCTGCAATCATTCTACTGATTTGGGAGCAAAAAGAGCACCCTTCCCCCCACCCCCGACTTTAGGGTTGCAATAATTGTAACTATCTTCAAGAAGGGAGATTAATCATGCTAAGGAAGCTATCGAGGTATTTCCCTCTTGTACATAGCAGGAAACTCCTGATATGTATTCTCCTGAATCACCTACTTCCTGTGGCTGAGAATATCCACTCAGAGACACAGTGTGGCTTTAGACCTTCCAGAGGAACCTCTGGCCTGGTCTTTGTTGCCAGACAAATCCAAGAAAAATTTCAAGAACAAAACCAGGAACTCGTCATTGCACTCATCGACCTGACCAAAGCATTTGACTCGGTGAATCATGAGGCTCTATGGATTGTGATCCAAAGATTTGGATGTCCAGGAAACTTCATCACACTTCATCACTCTTGCAAACTGCTTCATGATGATATGACTGCAGCTGTTTTGAGTGGGAGATCTGAAACAGTCGCCTTCAAAATCCGGACTGGGGTCAGGCAAGGCAGTGTGATAACCCCCATACTATTTACAATCTACCTGATAGCAGCTATTCACCTCATCAAAGATCAACTGCCCTCTGGTGTCAGTATTAAATACTGCCCAGATGGAAAACTTTTTAACGTCAGTCGCCTTTGTGTCAAAACTAAACTTAACACCATAGACATATATGGTCTACAGTTTGCAGTTGACTGCAGTGCCATTGTCCACTCTGCACTAAATTTGCAATCCACTCTCAATCTCTTCAATTCTACATTCAAGAAACTCGGCCTGTCCTTGAATGTTGCCAAAACCAAACTAATAAATCAACTCACACCTGGTCAGCCAAATATTCCACCTCCCATATTTGCTGAAAGAGAGACTCTGGAATATGTTGAGCACTTCCCATTCCTTGGCAGCCTTCGCTTTCAAAAGGCCACCATAGACAAAGAGACCCAACACTGGATCAGCTGCTCCAGCTCAGCCTTTTCCAAACTACAGCAGTGAGTGTTTGACAACAAAAAGCTCCAAAGGTCTTAGTGTACAGGACAGCTATCGTCACCACACTCCTGTACTACAGTGAGATCCGGACTGTGTATCAACGACCTATAAAAGTGCTAGGGAAATTTCATCAACAATTCCTTTACTGCACCCTCCAGGTTGAATGGGAGGTCCATCAAACAAACATTAGTGTCCTTCTTGAAGCCAGCTGCACAAGCATTCAGACAAAACTCCTGCAAAATCAACTTTGATGGACTGGACACTGTGTCCGAATGGCCGAAAAGTATCTGCCCCACCAGGTCCTGTTTTCTCAACTATCAAATGTCCAACATTTCAGGGGACAACAAAGGAAATGCTTCAAAGACTTTCTGAAGCTCTCCTTGAAGTGCGGCAGCATTGACATTAATGATTGGGAGGAGCTTGCTACCAATCGTTCAGAATGGCCACAGCCTGTTCATCGAGCTGCACCATGCTTTGAGTCACGACGTCTTAATGATGAGGCAGAGCAGAGGCAAACAAGGAAAGGAAAGGAAGAAAATCCTGCACTTTGAATCCCACTATCTCATGGGCTGTCCTGCCCCATGTGCACAAGGATCTGTGGGTTGAGAATTGGAATGTTCTGTCACATGAAGACCCATGGCAGAAACTTGCAACCCTGAGCAGACGTCATCCTCAAATTGAGGGACAGCCGATGATATTAATCAGGCTGGTGGCCCGATAATCTTGTTTTAGGCTGTTATAATGAGGAAAAGGCTTAAAGCACAAGAGCATAACTTGTGATTTGAACACTTGCTTTGCTTGACCTAGATCTAACCAACACTCCTAACCCGGAACTCCAACAAACGCACTTCCAACCACAAACATTCGCAGCTAAAGCCAGCCGGGTTCAAGTGGCTTAGCTAAATGAACACAATGGGACAGAAATTCACCTAAAAAGCTACATGGGATTAAAGAAGGATAGAGTAGATCATAGAGGAGGTGGGGTTGCTATTTTTCTCAAATAATAAAGGTCTAATTATTCAATTGAAATGCTGAAGACACACTGGGCTGTCCCTAAACAAACCTAACAAGGGTGCCTGTTTTAGAGAGGTTTAGCTAATAAAATTTAAACATTAAAAAAAAAGACTTAGGAAAATTGAGAAATTGAATCATGTTATTTCCTCTATCGACCAGTCCACGTCCTGCAGTTCCCATCGATCGCAGAATATCTCAAGTGGACCGGTGGACATGGTGTGCTCCTTCACTAAGGCCACCTAGGCATGGACAAAGCCACAGAAGAGAAGCAAGCAGCCAGAGCCCTCCCCACCCCACCTTGTGTCATGTCCAGTTGTGGATGGCCATCTTCTAAGGAGAGTTCCTGGGTTTTGTTGGAGAGGGGTGAATCTAAGATGAATCATGGGCAGGGTGTGTAGTGAACAAACCCATTCCAAATTTAAGTAGGAAAGAAAATGGTGAGTAACAGAGGAGTTCTCAAGTGGCAGTGAGCAGAATGGTGACTCAGAAGCCTGGTGATGATTTCCCTGACAGCAGATCCCTGCAAATGGTAATGAATTATTTTAGACCTGCCCGCCCTGCAAGAATGGGGACGGTCGGGTAGTTAAAATCACTGCACAATAATTACTGCTCTGTTCCCTCCAGCTGGCAATTTTTAGTCAGTTCGGCACCCACCAGAGGCAGGCAGTGACTTCATGAACATCTACAAATGGAGGCCGTGAAAACACGTAAGGTCCGCCCAGCACCCAGCCAACCACTAAAATCTATTGGGATGAGTCTCTTATTGTTTAAAGGGGTCATCACCTTCAGGTAATTGGATCAGGCAATCTGAGTGCTATTTGGGTTGGCAAGAGAGTTTCCAGCTTTTAGATTGCTTCTCTCTCCCGCATTTTTCCTTAATTAAACCTCGACCTGCTTACCGTGGGTGCCATCATCACCAGGCTATTTGGATGGAAGTTGCTGGTCAAAGGCCCTACAAGTAGCACACAGGATGCATTGGTCAAGTCACTTTATTCAAACTATTGGAAGAGCAATACCTCGTGAAACTTTGGTTCTCCAGGGGACTTTTGCAGACCTCTGCTGTGCCGGGAGACCATGCTTTCCTAGTGGTAGTGTGGTCAGCACAGCCTTTAACTTCTTTACAACTGGCTCTTTCCAGCCTGTTACAGGGGCGATGAACCACAAACATTGAGTAAATCACTGGGGCTAGTACAACACCTTCCCCGACAACATCACCAGGAGAGAGCTTGGGATTTACTGTAGTGGATACCTTCCCGCACATCCAGAACATCATTGACTGCACACATGTTACCATGAAGGCACCACAAACCAGCATGTGTGAGTAGGAAGGGCCACCACTCTAATCTCGGAAAGATACTCAGGCAGCTCTCACAGTTATCTTGTGCGATGCTCAATTATCCCCCAACCCATAAAACTCAACCCTTTCACCAGTGTGACAGGATAGCTGCTGGACACTCCCTACACACATAGGTTATGATGCTCACTCCACAAACCCACCACTCTTGAGCAACACAGGTATAAACAAATCCATTGGGATGATTCGAGGGGTGGGGGTGATGGTGTAGACTGTGGTGTACTGGTAATGTCTCTGGACTAATAATCTAAAGGCCGGGCTAGTGGTCTAGGGACATGTGTTCAAATTCCACAATGGCAGCTGGTGGAATTTAAATTCAATTAATAAATCTGCAGTTGAAAGCTTGTCTAAGTACCAGTGACCATGAAACTATCATCGATTGTTGTAAAAACCCTTTTGGTTCACTAATGTCCTTTAGGGAAGGAAATCTGCCATCCTTACCTGGTCTGTGACTTCGGACCCACATCAATGTGGTTGACTCTTAACTGTCCTCTGAAATGGCCTATCAAGCCACTCAGTTCAAGGGCAATTAGGGATGGGCAACAAATGCCGGCCTTGCTGGTGACACCCACATGCCATGAAAGAATAAAAAAAAACTATAGGCCTTCTGCACAGAGGTTCAGGTGATTGGACAGGACTGGGGGCTCCCTACAATGTGTGTCACAAAGTGTCTCCCTCATCATAGTGGTGTTGCTGCATGCTGCATAACCTCGTCATACAAGGAGGCCTGCATTTTGAGGAGGTAAAGTAACAACGCTCATCTTACAAGGAAAACTAGGATGAATGTGAAGAATACGCTTCAGCAAGGAATGAGTTAATTGCTCAGCGATTCTGGTGACCTCTCCACTCCTCTGCCATTAAAGGGCCTCTCCCTCCCTGGGCCTAGGCCTATAGTACCACTTCCTCAAGACCAACTTCTGCATGCTGGTAGTAACTAAGGTCGAAAAAATGAGATTCTGCTGGGGTCCCAAGCACTGCCTTTCCACTGATAGTTGCTTGCGGAGGCTGGGGTCACTGGTGACCTGGCAGTGGCAGTGGGAGGGAAATCCCTATCAGGAAATGGGGCCTGCCTAAAGTCACTGCCCAAATAGGCAGACATTCTCTTCCACAATTCACTCTGGTTTTGAATGGGATTGCGGTTGACAAATACCCTCAGGGTGTCATCACAATTCTTGGAAGCTTTCCTAGGTATGCAGCTGAAACCCTTCTCCCAGTTTCCAATCGATGGAATTACACTGAAATGAAAGCCAGGAATAATTAGGCACAGCAAACATCCTTCTCAGGGTATGGGCAAGACTGACAATTATTACCCATCCCTAGGAGAAGGTGGTGACACAACCGAGTGACTGACTAGGCCGTTGAAGAGTGCGCTTAAGAAGCTACTATGTTGTTTTGGGGCTGGAGCCTCATATATCCCAGATGAAATCAGACCAGACAGGGATAACAGGCTTCCTTCCATGAAGGCTGTTAGTGACCCAAGCTTCACGGTCACTTTTTACTGATACCATCTTTTTATTTTTGAATTTCTTAAACTGAATTCAGATTCTCAAACTGCCTTGATGGAGAATTGAATTCACATTCCCTGGATTAGTCATCTTGTAGCATAACCACAACACGATCATATTCTGTGATTAGACCAGAATTGTAGGGAGGAGGTTGCGGTGGAATTGCGCATGAATTTGATAAACCCGTAAAAGGGCATGGGGATCGGGATGCTGGATTAACCCATGCCCATAGCTTCTAAATCAGTCAGCATGGCAACTTCATGCTTCCTGCTAATTAACATGATTGCAGTTTGTAGGCAGTGCTACTGCACTGTTGAGTAGGTGCACGCATTGGCAGGAGGGCCAAAAATCATGAGAGGCTAGCACCAATTAAAGCTAACATGCACTGCTTAAAGCCAGCTGCACCTCTTAAAAAGGAGGTGCGTTGTAGCTGGACCAAGTGCTGGAACTTATTCTGGCATGTTAGACAATGTAGGTGGCACAAGATGGGAAGGCCGGAGCTCCAAGATGTTCTGGTGCTGCACTGGAAGCCTTGGTCGAGGCAGAGAGATGTGTTCTGTGAACAGAAAGACAGAAGGCCCTCCATACTTCCACAGAATGAAAGTGTCATGACAGCTGGCAGGATGCCAGGCATTAACTTGCAAGATTTTCTGCGTATGCTCACACACCAGCTGGATATTAAGGGAGTAACATTTCATTCAGTTGTCCTACATCTCAAGAGTTGACATACAGCACCTGCAAAATGACATGCATGTTAATGGCATCTTGCACCGTTGGGGGAGGCCTAATATTCTCACAAAACCACGCGCTCTCCGACTAAGGAAAAATCAAACGTGGTTAGCTCCCTTGAGTGAGCCTCAGTGATCTCACTTACCTAGCAGTGAACAGCAAATGTGAGATGTTGCAACTGTCTCCAGTTCTAGACTGGGAGAGGGCAAGGCCCTGCAATCCTCATGGGCACATTCACCTTCGGCGCCACTGGCTAAGTGGTCTTCCTTCCTGCTCTGAGTTTGCAGTTCTGGCTGAACCAGGTCCATAGTTCAGTGAGGATGTACTTAGTGAAACAAAAGTGTCTCATGTACTGCTCCATATGGGAGGTTCAGGTCATTGAACGGCCCTCCAGCTGTGAGCGCTTCTCCACCTCCTCCATCTCCTATCAATTTGTCCTGTTCATTCCCATATTTATCTTCCCAAAGGGAATGGCCACCGCTACATCCAGGTCTGAGGCAACTAACTGATTGTGCAGAAGCCTTGAGGTTAGGATTATGTCCTCCAGCACCTGCCGGCCACAACTGTAGACCAGGGCAACTTAAACTCTAGAGAGCACTAAATACACTTGTGCAATTGTAACAACAGCCAGGAGAAATCATAGAATGGTTACAGCAAAGGAGACCATTCAGCAATTGGCCTGAAATAGTGCTAGTTGGTGGGGGAGGGGTCCTCCCTGTTTCTGAATTTTTCTTTGTGTATTCATTCATGGGATGTGGGCATCAATCACTAGGCCAGCATTTTTTACCTAATTGCCCTTATTGCTGCAGGTCTGGAATCACATGTAGACCAGGTAAGGATGGCAGATTTCCTAATCTAAAGGACATTAGTAAACCAGATAGGTTCTTAATACAATCGGCAATGTTTTTGTGGTTGTCATCAGACTTTTAATTCCAGATTTTTATTGTATTCAAATTGCACTATCTGCCGTGGTGGGATTTGAACCCAGGTCCCCCAGACCCTGTGTCTCTGGATTGCTAGCCCAGTGACAATACCACTGTGCCACCACCTCCTCAATATGGTGCCCACTGTTACTGCACTAGAGGTGTGCATATGCGGCCCGATTGTTATTTTGGATCTCGAAGGATGATCCTAGCGCTAAATAAAACTAATGCTACAGATCCAAATATTCTGATTGACCTTTGTTGAGAAAACTTATTTGCATGAATCACTCTGTAAGCTTGAAGAGTTTCACTGCAGAGATGCAAGTCTAAATTGCATAGACAAGGGGGATGGTGTAATGGGAGGATTCAGTGGCTAATGTTAGACACTGATGTTCATGTAGGGAGCCTTTTAAAAGGCTACATTAGTGTCATTGACTACCTGGCCTTTAGGGAAGTCTGAAAATGCTTAGGTTACTCCATAAATTCCAGGGGAATTTGATTGGGTAGTTTGTTTCAACAATACATGGGGGCATCCTCTTTTAGGCAGCTTTGCACAACAGGCTCAATGGTAAAGCTAGCATCAGCAGTTGCCCCAGAAAGGTCCTGGGACAAACAAATTTAAGGTAAATGTCTTTCTGAAGTAGCTCATACGACAATCAGCCTGCTTGTCTGGGGAATCATAGACCGGGAATTTTCTAGCCCCTTGGAGTCAGATTTGGAGGCAAATGGGCCTGGAAAGTTTTGAAAAAATGTGTCAGGCCAGCTCTCCAATGTATTTCTGCAGCCATGCACTTTTGCCAGGGGCAGACTAGCCCTAACCTGCTCAATAGTGGTGGGAAGCTAATTATAGCACTTTAGGAGGCAAATAACTATTTTCACAGAGAAATGAGAATTTTTCAATGGGATGTATGGGCTCCCTGCTGTAGCCACATGCCAGTAAGTGAAAGGGACTCCATTTCAGATAAGGATATTCAAGGGATGCCAGCAGAAAATGGCATGGTTGCTGTCCTCCCATCTCAGTTCCGAAGAAGTCATATTGAACTCGAAACGTTGATTGTTTCTCTCTCCAGATGCTGCCGGACCTGCTGAGTTTTTCCAGCACTTTCTGGTTTTAATCCCATCTCATAGCCTTGCCATTGAGTGTGGAATTTGTGGAGATAGATGACTCTGATCCTGATGTCTCCAGTGATACTGATGGTTGCCTTCGGTGCTTCTCTGCTGTTCTTGCTGCTTGGCAGTGTTGTCAGTGCTCACATAGTAAGAGGCTGCCAGCCTCACTTGCATTGGGCTGCATTGTCCTGAGCTCCTGCCCGCAGAACCCACCCACCTTCCCTAATTGGATGGCAAATGCGGAGGCTGGCTGTTAATTGTCCGCATCCTGTAAAATTTGTCTGGCAGGCGGCAAAGAGCATCGACATGGACCTGAAAATGGTTCCGGCATCGAGCTTCTGACACCAGTGGAAAGATTCAGCCCATATAATCAACACATGGACTGCAGTGGTTCAAGAAGGCAGCTTATCAACGCCTTCAAGGGCAATTAGGAATAGGCAATAAATGGAAAATTGAAGTGAAATCCTCCCCCCACATTGTTTTTCTGATTAGATTTAAAGACAGCAATATACAGCAAGGCATTATTATGAAACAGCTTTTGTAAAGAGGGATGTAATATGTGAAGGCAAAGTTAGAGCCCAAGGTTACCCATGACCAATTCTAATATGATGTGATGGAGGTACAAATAAGAAGCGTTAGTGAGGTTTTGTGAACTACCAACTGGTTACTATTGAGAAAAATGCAAGGTGAACACAGTAATATTGTTTTCCAAGTCTCAAGTACTTGTTTTTTATTCAATATCAAGTGATACTCTTTTCTTAAGTAGCAACATGGCATTCAGACAGGCACCCTCATGGGCAATCTATGCTGCTTAAGCGATTCATTAAGACGTCTGTTGTTCTTTACTTTCAAATTATCAATTTCATCTCGTGGTCTACTGCGGCGTTTTAGATGCACAATCTTCCTTACTCTTCTCCTGTAAGTTGTATGGCGGGGTCTGCGACTAATCCGCTTTCCTCTTCTTCGACACCTTGTTTTACGCAGTCGCCTCCCATACCGTCTACGTGGACGACTGCGTCTGTTGCGATATCTTGACTTGGTCATGACTCTCTGTTTTGCAAACCGGCTTGTATTCTAGCTCACTGATTTGAGATTTTCAATTGAGTGTTTGCTCCCGTAGGCAGCTTTTAATACCTGTAACCGCGATTGTTGAATGACAGTACTGCGATGTAGGCTGTGCACGGCCATATTTGGTGCATATTATGACAGCACCTTATAAGGTAGTTTTACATAAAACCGATGCCCATCCCTGATCACATCACGTATATCAGTGAGCTCAATACCCATTGGATAATACTTGATGGTTTTGATTGTCTCGGTACCTCTTTCATACCATATATGGAAAAAGGCTGAGTAATAGTATTTCAAAGAAATTTACGTGGTCCCTATATTAGTCGCTGCCTGTGCTACACCATTTGCACATGCACACTGCCATCTAGACCTATCTCTAATGCTGCTGAGAAACGCCTCTTCATTAGAGCTGTCCTACACTGATAACTCTCCACTAGCATTATTCTGCCAGATACCACTGAAACTCCACCTCAGTACTACCCTACCCAAAAAGGCACTACTAACCTCCACGTTACATAAGCCTGCCTGGACAGGGAGTACTTGCTCACTAATCCACTGCAATCTTTCCCAGATAAAATCTGTGCAGACTCTATCTGTAGTAGAGTTACCTTCTCCAGATACACTAGAAACTTTAGCCAGACCACCAAATTCAAATCACTAAACAATTACCTGTTGCCCTCTGAAGAATACAGCCATAGTCCCCTGAGGCATTGTACGTAACACACATTTGAATTGTCCTCACTGATCTACATTAGGAAACATCACAATCTTCATTCCGTCTCCGGTTTCAAAGTTGGCTCATCCTTATGTGCCATCAAGATTTTCCCTTTCATCTTCATAATGTTGGTGCTCTTAAAAAAATTTCAGGGAACATTACAGGACTAGAAGTGTGGGGTGATGTGGAGGGAAAAAATAAAACCTATTTTTCTGATTAGATTGTAATGTTCAAATTTTAAGGCAACAAAATACAGCAAGGCATTTTTGTGAAACAGGTTTTGTAAAACAATAAAAGAGGGATGTAATATGTGAAGATACATTTTTCCATTGAGAACGGAGACAAAGTAAACCTACAGAGTCCAAGGTGACCCATAGCCTAGTGACACAGTAGAAAAACCATTTGAGCTTAAATGGAAAAAATCCAAAGTAGACAAGGCTGTCCACATCAGTATTGAGGTCAGGTACAGATACCAATTCTAACATGTGAGATATTAGAAAGGTATCTGAAAGATATGCCCTCCAAGTGCTTTTATTGGACCAATAACTTTTATTGTAGATGAAATTTGAATTCATATGTATTTACTAAGAGAATAAAGCCACAAGATTTCACAATTATAAATGAACAGAAGAATTTTTACTATACAAAAGTCGGCAAAGCAAACAGTCAACACTACCTTATACTGTAACATCCAGAATTAACATGGGGTGAACAAGAATTAACAGGCAAACTGTAGTTGAACACAACCACAAACTGCAAACCAAATAAGAGGTGCAACCAAGACAGGTCCCATGAATTTCTCAGCAACCCACCCAGACATCAGTGATCACTGTGAGTCACCAAAATCCTTTAAAACTGTCTTCTTCATGAGGGATTTTAGCTCCTCTCCTTCGAGGATTTAGCCTCTGTTTTCCCTTCAACAGCAGCTTCAACACAGCCTGGAAGCCCTCTTGCATCTTTTGCCTACAAGGAGTTGTCAGGCAATTGGACTTCAGCCCAAATTACTCCAATAACTGCTTAACTCCTAGCTGCTCAATCGATTTGCCTGAGACTGCATCCATCTGGGTTTGCAAGGCTGCACCCCAGCATGATTCCAACTCTCTAGCAGACAACTGCTGCTCAGAGGTATTTATTTTCTTCAACTGCCAGCTTCATGGAGCAGACAGCTTCACTTCAGCTTTGCTGAGCTAACAACCTTCCTTGGGCTTCTCTGAGCCATAACTCTTCAGCAGCAGGAAGATATCAACTGCTCCTGGGCTTCTCTGAGCCCCAGCGACACAGAGCTAGTGACCTTCTGCAGCCTCTTCAGCTCTGGAATAAAAACTGTTCACTTGGGCTCACTTCTCAAACCACCCAACCTGGTCATTCTTTCAGCGCCAAAACCCTGGTCCCAAAGCTGGGTTTTTTAAAAATGCTTTAAGCCATCTTTCATGCATTTGTGGCTTGCTCCAGAGCCTGGGCATGCTGGGATTTGTCGTCCTTGGCCTCTGCCCCAGCCATCCCCCAGTAGCGCATAGTAACCACTCCCCCCTGCAACTCAGAGCAGCAGGCAGCAGTGTCAGATTCCCTCACAGTAGTCACTCATAAATCTGAACAAGGAATTCAGGTGAAACCTCTTTACTCAGTGAGTGTTGACAATGTGGAACTGACTACCACAAACTGTGGTTGAGGCAAATAGTATGAACGCATTTAAGAGGCATCTAGAAAAGTACATGATGGTAAAAGGAATAAAAGGATACAGTGACGTTTTGAGATGAAGTATGATGGGAGGAAGCTCATGTAGAGCATCCTCTTCTTAGGCAGTCTCTGGGGATCAAGGATGATTTGACTCCACTACAGTTTAGTGCATTCTAAGATGACTAATGAGTCTAATTGTGCGATCCACAGATTCTACTACATGTGGGAGAAGCTGGTGTTTGAAGGATTGAGCAGATGAGTCAATTGGGGACACTGAATGCTTCTGCTGCCAGGATGTAGCCTCCGTGTGCTCCCGTTGAAGTCTTTTGTGGTGCTTTATGCCTTCCCAAATGTCCCTTCTCTATTTAGGTGGTTACAGGCCAGGGATTCACATGAATTGACAGGGATGCTGGATCTCTTCAGGGAAGCTTTGAAAGCTTCCCTAAACCATTTCCTCCATCCTCCAGGCTGTCTCTTGCCTTGTCATAGTTAGAAGTAGTGGAGTTGTTTCAGGAGCTTGGTGTCAGGCATGCAAACAATATGGCCCACCCAGTGAAGCAGGATTGGGAGAGGATGCTAACATTAAACCACCTATCCTGCCAGCAGATTTGAAGGATTTTGCAGAGACAACATTGATGGTATTTCACCAATGTCTTGAGGTGCCTGCTGTAGATTGTCCAAGCCTCCAAAGCGGAGATCACTGCTGTCTGGTAAACCATGATCTTAGTCCTGGTTTGAGGTCCTAGTCCTTGAATACTCTTTTCCTCAGTCAGCCGAAGGCTGGACTGGCTCATTGAAAGTGGGGGTGGATCTCATCAGAGATATGTAGAGTGAGGAGAGATTAAATACAGCCCGGACAGTGTGGCCTCCATCACTCACCTTCGGGAAGAGCAGTTGGAGAGGCGAAGCTGCGGGAGATACACAGAGCAAGGAGAGAATAAATACAGCCTGGGGAGCGTGGCCTCCATCATTCACCTTTGGGAAGAGCAATCGGAGAGGCAGACCTGTCAGCTGCTCAGAACCAGCCTGTGCTGAGTTCGAAAGGAGAGTGAAAAAAATAAATTGTGACTTCACAGGAAAGAAACAATTTGATTGGTTGGAGAAGAAGCTAGCTAGGAACTGTACTTTTGGTAAGGTTTATTAAGGAGGGCCAAGTAATATAAAGTAAACCAAAGTAAAATAAAGTAAACATAAAAGAAGTAAATTGAAGCCATGGTAGGACAGTTTGGTCATGTGGAATGCGTATCCTGTAATAGGTGAGAAGTTGTGGATGCTCCCGATGTCCTAGACAAAGGCATGTGCAGGAAGTGTCACCAGCTGCAGAACCCTGAGTTCCGGGTTTCAGAGCTCAAGCGGTGGTTGGAGTCACAGTGGCACATCCGCGAGGCTGAGAGCTACGTGGATAGCATATTCAGAGGGGTGATCACACCGCAGCTGAGGACCACCAGGCAGTTCGAGAGAACTAGGCAGTCAGTGCAGGAGTGCCCTGGGGTCCACTCAAAAATCAGTTTTCCGTTTTGAAAGCTGGTCAGGGTGCTGGTCCCTCAGAGGAGTGCAGTCAGAGCCAAGTTTGTGGCACTTCGAGCGGCTCAGCTGTACTGCAGGGGAGGAAGAAGAAAGGAAGAGCTATAGTGATAGGGGATTTGTTAGTTAGGGAAACAGACAGGTATTTCTGTTACCGTAGTGCCTCCCACCTGCCAGGGTCAAGGATGTCACGGAGCAGCGCAGGACATTCTTCTGGGAGAGGGTGATCAGCCAGAGGCCAGAGGTCATGGTCCATATTGATACCAATGACTTAGGTAGGAAAAGGGATGAGGTCCTGAAAGCAGATTTCAGGGAACTAGGAAGGAGATTGAAAAGCAGGACCTCTAAAGCAGTAATCTCAGGATTACTCCCAGTCTCACTTGCAAGTCTCAACAATAGGTATACCGTTTTGGATACTGTTGGTGGGGACGACCTACCAGGGACAAGTTGTAGTGGTCGCGTCTCTGGCACCGAGGCTGGACCCTCAGCTCAGAAAGGAGGGAGGGAAAAGAGGAGAGCAGTAGTGATAGGGGATTCGATAGTTAGGGGGACAGATAGGAGGTTCTGTGGGAGAGATCGAGAATCCCGGATGGTCTGTTGCCTCCCTGGTGCCAGGGTCCGCGATATCTCGGATCAAGTTCTCAGTATTCTCAGGAGGGAGGGTGAGCAGCCAGATGTCGTGATCCATGTGGATAGGAAGGAGGAGGAGGTCCTGCAAAGAGAGTTTAGGGAGTTAGGTGCTAAGTTGACCTGGGTTACGATCTCAGGAGTGCTACCCATGCCACGTGCTAGTGAGGCTAGAAATAGGAGGATAATGCAGCTAAATACGTGGCTAAGGAGATGGTGCAGGAGGGAGGGCTTCACGTTTCTTGACAATTGGGCTCTGTTCCAGGGAAGGTGGGACCTGTTCCGACGGGACGGTTTGCACCTGAACTGGAGGGGGACTAACATCCTTGCGGGTAGGTTTGCTAGTGCTGCTCCGGGGGGTTTAAACTAGATTTGCAGGGGGAGGGGAACCAGAGTGTTAGAGCAGATAGTGAGGTGAAGGAGGATAAAGGTCAAGCAAGGAATGCATTTATAGACAGAAATCAAGGGTCCGTACGTGATAGAAATGTTCTCAGGTGCATCTATTTCAATGCAAGGAGTATTGTCGGAAAGGCAGATGAGTTTAAGGCGTGGATTGGCACGTGGGATTACGACATTATTGCTATTAGTGAGACTTGGTTGCAGGAGGGGCAGGACTGGCAGCTCAATGTTCCGGGGTTCCGTTGTTTCAGACGTTATAGAGGGGGAGGAATGAAAGGAGGAGGAGTGGCATTACTAGTCAGGGAAAATATCACAGCTGTGCGTAGACAAGACAGCCCGGAGGGCTCGTCTACAGAGGCCATATGGGTGGAGCTGAGGAATGGGAAAGGTGTGACCACACTAATAGGGTTGTATTATAGACCACCCAATAGTCAGAGAGAATTGGAGGAGCAAATCTGTAGAGAGACCGATGTAAGAAACAGAAAGTTGTGATAGTAGGAGATTTTAACTTTCCACATATTGACTGGGACTCCCATACTGTAAAAGGGCTGGATAGCTTGGAGTTTGTCAAATGTGTTCAGGAAAGTTTTCTAAATCTATATATAGAGGTACCAACGAGAGAGGATGCAATACTTGATCTCCTATTAGGGAACCAGACAGGTCAGGTGACAGAAGTATGTGTAGGCGAACATTTTGGGTCCAGTGACCACAATGTCATTAGTTTTAAGCTAATTATGGATAAGGATAGGTCAGGTCCTCGAGTTGAGGTTCTAAATTGGAGAAAGGCCAATTTTGTGGAAATGAGAAAGGATCTAGGAAGAGTGGATTGGTATAAATTGTTTTCTGGCAAGGATGTGTTCAGTAAGTAGAAGGCATTCAAAGGCGAAATTTTGAGAGTGCAGAGTTTGCATGTTCCTGTCAGGATTAAAGGCAAAGTTAACAGGCATAGGGAACCTTGGTTTCCAAGGGATATTGGCGATCTGGTTAAGAAGAAGAGAGAGGTGTATAGCAGGTATAGGCAACAAGAAACAAATGAGGTACTTGCAGAGTATAGAAAATGTAAGAAAATACTAAAAAAGGAAATCAGGAAGGCAAAAAGAAGACATGAGGTTGCTTTGGCAGATAATGTGAAGGTAAACCCAAAGGGTTTCTACAAGTATATTAAGAGTAAAAGGATAGTAAGAGACACAACTGGTCCCCTTGAAGATCAGAGTGGTCGTCTATGTGTGGAGCCTCACGAGATGGGGGAGATCTTAAACAGTTTTTTTGCATCAGTATTTACTCAGGAAACTGGCATAGTGTATAAGGAAGGAAGGGAAACAAGCAGTAGTTTCATGGAACATATAGAGATTAAAGAGGAGAAGATGCTTGCTGCCTTACAGCGAAAATAGGTAGATAAATCCCCCGGGCCTGACATGATATTCCCTCGGACCTTGAGGGAGACTAGTGTAGAAATTGCAGGGGCCCTGGCAGAAATATTTAAAATGACCTTAGCCACGGGTGAGGTGCCGGAGGATTGGAGGCTAGCTCATGTTGTTCCGTTGTTTAAAAAAGGCTCCAAAAGTAAACCAGGTAATTACAGGCCAGTGAGCCTGACGTCAGTAATAGGTAAATTAATGGAAGGTGTTCTGAGAGATCGGATATATAATTATTTGGACAGCCAAGGGCTGATTAAGGATAGTCAGCATGGCTTTGTGCGTGGTAGGTCGTGTTTAACGAACCTTGTAGAGTTTTTCGAGGAGGTTACCAAGAAAGTAGATGAAGGAAAGGCTGTGGATGTTGTCTACATGGACTTTAGTAAGGCCTTTGACAAGGTCCCACATGGGAGGTTAGTTCAGAAGGTTCAGACACTTGGTATCCATGGAGAGGTTGTAAACTGGATTTGAAATTGGCTGTGTGGAAGAAGACAGAGAGTGGTAGTCGATGATTGCTTCTCAGACTGGAGGTCTGTGACTAGTGGTGTGCCTCAGGGATCTGTGCTGGGACAATTGTTGTTTGTTGTCTATATCAATGATTTGGATGATTATGTGGTGAATTGGATCAGCAAGTTTGCTGATGACACTAAGATTGGTGGCGTTGTGGACAGCGAGGAAGGCTTTCAAAGCTTGCAGAGAGATCTGGACCAACTGGAAAAAGGGGCCAGAAAATGACAGATGGAATTTAATGCGGAAAAGTGTGAGGTGTTACATTTTGGAAGGTCAAACCAAGGTAGGACATACACAGTAAATGGTAGGGCACTGAGGAGTGTGGAGGAACAAAGAGATCTGGGAGTTCAGGTACATAATTCCTTGAAAGTGGCGTCACAGGTAGACAGGGTTGTAAAGAAAGCTTTTGGCATACTGGCCTTCATAAATCAAAGTATTGAGTATAGGAGTTGGGATGTTTTGGTGAGGTTGTATAAGACATTGGTGAGGCCAACTTTGGAGTATTGTGTGCAGTGCTGGTCACCTAACTACAGGAAGGATATCAGTAAGATTGAAAGAGTGCAGAGAAGATTTACTAGGATGTTGCCGGGTCTTAAGGAGTTGAGTTACAGGGAAAGATTAAACAGATTAGGACTTTATTCCTTGGAGCGTAGAAGAATGAGGGGAGATATGATAGAAGTTTACAAAATTATGAGGAGTATAGACAGAGTAAATGCGAGTAGGCTCTTTCCATTTAGATTAGGAGAAATAAACACAAGAGGACATGGCTTTAGGGTGAAAGGGGAAAGGTTTAGGGGGAACATTAGGGGGAACTTCTTCACTCAGAGAGTGGTGAGAGTGTGGAACGAGCTGCCATCTGACGTGGTAAATGCGGGCTCACTCTTAAGTTTTAAGAATAAATTAGATAGATATATGGATGGGAGAGGTCTGGAGGGTTATGGACTAGGTGCAGGTCAATGGGACTAGCGGAATAATATTTTGGCACAGACTAGAAGGGCCGAATGGCCTGTTTTCTGTGCTGTAGTGTTCTATGGTTCTATGGTTCTAAGTGAGTATAGAAATAGGAGAATTGAGTGATTAAACCAGTGGCTGGAAAGCTGATATAGGAGGGAGGGCATCAGATTTCTGGGGTACTGGGACCAGCTCTGGGGAAGGTGGGACCTGTATAAACTGGATGGTCTACACCTGAACAGGACTGGGATGAATATCCTCACAGGGAGATTTGTTTGTGTTGTTGGGGGTGGGGGGGGGTGGTTAAACTAGATTTTCAGGGGGCTTTGAACCTGAGGGCCATGTCAGAGCAGGGAACGAAAGATAGAGAATTAGTGAGGGCCTCCAAAAGACAGAAGAAGCACAGGTTAAAAAGTGTACAGCATAGGGATTTGGTAATGTTAAAAGGTATATATGTAAATGCAAGGAGTATAGCAAATAAAGGCAATGAGCTGAGGGCACACAGACACATGGCAGCGTGATATCAATGCTATAATGGAAACTTGGCTTAAGGAAGGACAAAAATGGTAGCTCAACATCCCTGGATATAGAGTTTTCAGACAGGTTAGGGAGGGGGATAAAAAAAGATGGAGGTGTAGCATTATTGGTTAAAGTATCAATTACAGCTGTGAGGAGGGATGATATACTTAATGAGGCATCAAATGAGGCCATATGGGTCGAGCTCAGATATAAAAAAGTGGCAGCCACATTACTAGGAGTGTACTAAAGACCTCCAAATAGTGGAAGAGAGTTAGAAGTGCAAATACGTAGTCAGATTTCTGAGTGCAAAACAATAGGGCAGTAATTGTTGGGGACTTAACTATCCTAATATTAATTAGGATATGAACAGTGTGAAGGGCACAGCGGGCACAAAATTCTTGTACTGCATTCAAGAGAACTTTTTTAGCCAGCACATGACAAGCCCAACGAGAGTGCAATTTTAGATTTAGTGTTAGGAAATGAAGCTGGGAAAATGGATGAAGTAGCAATGGGGGACCATTTTGGAGATAGTGACCATAATACAGTTAGATTTAGCATCATTATGGAAAAGGACAAAGATAGAACGGGAGTGATAGTTCTAAATTTTGTGAGGATTGATGAGGGTAGTGCGGCGCATGTTGTCTACATTCATTTTAGTAAGGCATTTGACAAAGTCCCACATAGCAGACTGGTCAAAAAAATGAGGTCCCATGGAATACAGGGAAAGGTGGCAAGTTGGATCCAAAATTGGCTCAGCGACAGGAAACAAAGGACAATGGTCGGTGGATGTTTTTTGTGAATGGAGAACGGTTTCCAGTCCGTGTTCCATAGGGCTCAGTGTTGGGGCCTTTGTTGTTTGTTGTATATGTTAATGAGTTGGACATAAATGTGGGACGTATAATTGGGAAATTTGCAGATGACACAAAATTTCTAGTTGATAATGAAGAGGATAGCTGTTGTCTCCAGGATTATATCAATGGTTTAGTTGAGTGGGCAGAAAAATGGCAAATGAAATGACTTTGGGGAGGGCAGACAAAGCAAGGGAATACTCACTATATAGGATGATATTGAGAGGGACTGAGGAAGTGAGGAAGTCCATGTCCACAGGTCCCTGAAGGTGGCAGGACAGGTGGATAAGATGGTAAAGAAAGCATATGGAATTCTTTCCGTTATTGGACGAGGTATTGAATACAAAAGCAGGGATGTAATAATGAAACTGTATAAAACTCTGGTTAGGCCACAGCTGGAATTTTGTATACAGCTCTGGTCACCACATTACAGGAAGGACATAATTGCTCTGGGGAGAGTACAGAAAAGATTTACAAGAATGTTGCCACGGATTGAAAATTGCAGCTATGTGCAAATATTAGATAGGCTAGGGTTGTTTTCCTTAGAACAGAGGAGGCTGAGGGGTGACCAGATTGAGGTGTACAAAATTATGAGGGTCCTAGATAGGGTAGACAGGAAAGACTTGTTTTCTCTAGCTGAGTGGTGTCAGTTACCAGGGGGCATAGATTTAAGGTGATTGGTAGAAGGATTAGAGGGGACATGAGGAAAAACTTGTTCACCCAGAGGGTGGTGGGCATCTGGAATTCACTGCCTAAGTTGGTGGTTGAGGCTGAAACACTCAACTTATTTAAAAGGCACTTGGCTCTGCATCTGAAGTGCTGTAACCTGCAAGGCTACGGATCAGGTGCTGGAAAGTGGATTATAATGAGCGGCCAGTTTCTTTTTCATCTTTTTTTCTGGCCGGCACAGACATAATGGGCTGAATGGCCTCTTTCTGTGCCGTAACTGTTATATGGTTCCATGGTTCTATGGTCTACATTTTCCAAAGTGACAGCCTTTGGCCAATTTGCAAGTTTGCACGATGCACAGAGAGCAATGGTCTGATCAGGATACCCACTGTCCTGAAGCATAGCTTTGATGCATTCTATTTCTGCATCAAGATTGCAAAGTGAGAAAATGGTTAGGGCCCTACTTACAAAAGCTGGCACTTTCGGACCTGAAAAGTGCCCAGTCAACCTCAGGTTACTCGGAAAAGGCAAAATATCTCAAAAATTTGAACACCAGGTTAAACAAGCTGTTTCACATAGTATTTTCCACTAACAGGACGCTGCTGTCAGTCCAAAAAGACATTCTTCCTCCCACACAATTGAGTAACGTTGTGTATGAATTTCAGTGTCGGTGTGAAGTCAGGTATGAGAGCCGGACGTGCCACCGATTGGCTGATGGAATCAAACAGCTATTTCCATTATTTTTAAATGTATTTCCATCCATTGTTTTATCTCTACCTTTTAGCCTTTTTCGATTCCTTCACCCCACCCCACCCCCACTAGGGCTATCTGTACCTTGCTCGTCCTGCTTTCTACCCTTAATTAGCACATTCCTTTAGATAATATCACCACCTTCAACACCTCTTTGTCCTTTTCTCTGTGACATCTTTTAGTTATCTCCACCTATCACTGGCCCTCTATCCAGCTCTTCTTGTAACACCAACCCCTCCCCCCCCCCCCCCCCCCCCCCCCCCCCAAACCAGCTTATATTTCACCCCTTTTCTATTTTTCCTTAGTTCTGTTGAAGAGTCATGTGGACTTGAAACGTTAACTGTGCTCCTCTTCACAGATGCTGCCAGACCTGCTGAGTTTTTCAAGAAATTTTTGTTTTTGTTTAGCATATTCCTTCAGTTGTGCATAATAGGCAGAGTACAGACCATACGCAACCAGCCCACATTTGCAAAACCCCCAAAAAATCTACTGTTCGATGTGATTTGCAATTTTGCAGCACTTGCTGAACAATGCTGAGTGCACTAACAGTTACACAATTTAAAATAACCAGTCGAGCTCAAAATGTGGCTCATTTACACTCGTTGAAGTGACATACATATTGAACACATCTTGAAGGAAGCACTGAGGGTGAGGGTGGCAAGGGCGCAGCACGTGCTCTGGGTGGGGGACTTCAATATCCATCACCAAGAGTGGCTCGGTAGCACCACCACAGACCAAGCTGGCCGAGTCCTAAAGGACATAGCCGCGAAACTGGGTCTGTGGCAGGTGGTTAGGGAACCAACAAGAGGGAAGAACATACTTGACCTCATCCTCACCAGCATGCCTGCCGAAGACGCATCTGTCCATGACAGTATTGGTAGGAGTGACCACCACATAGTCCTTGTGGAGACGAAGTCCCGTCTTCACATTGAGGATACCCTCCATCATGTCTTGTGGCACTACCACTGTGCTAAATGGGATAGATTTCGAACAGATCCAGCAACTCAAAACTGGGCACCCATGAGGCACTGTGGGCCATCAGCAGCAGCAGAATTGTACTCAACCACAATCTGCAACCTCATGGTCCAGCAGATCCCCCACTCTACCATTACCATCAAACCAGGGGATCAAAAACAGGGGATCAACCCTGGCTCAATGAAGAGTGCAGGAGAGCATGCCAGGGGCAGCACCAGGCATACCTAAAAATGAGCTGTCAACCTGGTGAAGCTGCAACTCAGGACTACTTGCGTGCCAAACAGCATAAGCAGCAATAATAGACAGAGCTAAGCAATTCCACAACCAACGTATCAGATCTAAGCTTTGCAGTCCTGCCACATTCAGTTGTGAATGGTGGTGGATAATTAAACAACTCACTGGAGGAGGAGGCTCCACAAATATCCCCATTCTGAACAATGTAAGAGCGCAGCACATCAGTGCAAAAGATAGGGCTGAAGCTTTCGTAACAATCTTCAGCCAGCAGTGCCGAGTGGACGATCCATCTTGGCCTCCTCTGGAGGTCCCCAGCACCACCGATGCTAGTCTTCAGCCAATTCGATTCACTCCACGTGGTATCAAGAAATGGCTGAAGGCACTGTATACTGCAAAGGCTATGGGCCGTGACAATATTCTGACAACAGTACTGAAGATTTCTGTTCCAGAACTTGCTGCATCTCTACCAAGCTGTTCTGGTACAGCTAAAATACTGGCATTTACCTGGCAATGTGGAAAATTGCCCAGGTATGCGCTGTGCACAAAAAGGACAAATCCAAGCCGGAACATTACCGCCCCATGACTACTCTCAATCATCATAAAGTGATCGAAGGGATCATCAACAGCTATTAGCAGAACTTGCTTAGCAATAACTTGGGTTCTGCCAGGGTCACTCAGCTTCAGACCTCATTACGGCCTTGGTTCAAACATGGACAAAGGAGCTGAACTCCAGAAGTGAGATGAAAGTGACTGCCCTTGACATTAAGGCAGCATTTGGCATCAAGGAGCACTAGCAAAACTGGAGTCAGTGGGAATCAGTGGGAAAACTTTCCACTGGTTGGAGTCATACCAAGCACAAAGGAAGATGGTTATGGTTTTGGAGGTCAATCATCTCAGTTCCAGGACATCACCGCAGGAGTACCTCAGGGTAGTGTCCTCGGCCCAACCATCTTCAGCTGCTTCATCAATGACCTTCCTTCCATCATAAGGTCAGAAGTGGGGACATTCGCTGATAATTGCACAATGTTCAGAACCATTTGTGACTCCTCAGATACTGAAGCAGTCCATGTTCAAATGCAGCAAGACCTGGACAATATTAAGGCTTGGGCTGACAAGTGGCAAGTAACATTCACCCCACATAAATGCCAGGCAATGGCCACCTCCAACAAGAGAGAATCTAACCATCCCCCCTTGATGTTCAATGGCATTGCCATCATTGAATTCCCCACTATCAACATTTTGGGGGTTACCATTGACCAGCATCTGAACTGGACTAGCCATATAAATATTGTGGCTACAAGAGCAGGTCAGAGGCTAGGAATCCTGTGACGAGTAACTCACCTCCTGACTCCCCAATCTACAAGGCACAAGTCAGGAGTGTGATGGAATACTGTCTACTTGCCTGGATGAGTACAGTTCCAACAACACTCAAGAAACTTGACACCATCCAGGACAAAGCAGCCTGCTTGATTGGCACCTCATCCACAAACATTCACTCTCTCCATCACCGACGCACAGTAGCAGCAGTGTGTACCATCTACAAGATGCACTGCAGAAACTCACCAAGGCTCCTTAGACAGCACCTTCCAAACCCATGACTGCTACCATCTCGAAGGACAAGGGCAGCACATAGATAGGAAAACCACCACCTGGAAATTCCCCTCCAACCACCTACCATCCTGACTTGGAAATATATTGCCTTTCCTTCACTGTTGCAGGGTCAAAATCCTGGAACTCCCTCCCTAACAGTACTGTGGGTGTACCTACACCACACAGCGGTTCAAGAAGGTAGCTCACCACCACCTTTCCAAGGGCAATTACGGATCGGCAATAAATGCTGGCCCAGTCATCAAAGCCCACATCACGTAAATGAATTTAAAAAATACCATGCACACACGGGCAGCATGCATATAAATTTGAGTAGCTCTAGGCTTTGAGGCCTAGCCTCGACAGTACAGTCTTGTCATGGGCAGCAGCAGCCTATACTGGCTGGCAGACAGGGCCACAGCAAGGGTGGAGTGGAAGTGGTGAAAGGATGAACATTGTCATCTTGAGAGAGAGAGAGGACAGAAGGATTGCACTTTATGGAGCCACTTCCTCTTCTTCAGGGTCGCGCCTCAGAACTTGTAATAATTTTTTTGGATGACAGATTGCTGGACTTCATTGACACCCTGCAAGCTGCTTTGATCACTATTATCCAACGTCATGCTGGCAGCAGTTTGAGTTTGCATGATTTCAGTCTGAGTTTCCACTCCAGCACTCAGACTTCTGGTAGAAGCTGCTTGTGCTGCACTGGAAACTGAGACATTGAACATCATGGTTGGATCCACAAGTGTATTAATCATGTTGGTCACCACTTCCATGCCGGGCAATGATAGGCTTCGAGCTCTGTGCAATGCCGTTTGTCAAGTAGTTGCTGGACGCCCCCATGTTCCTTGACATTGATCGCAGGTTTTCTGGCAGGCCTGCCAATGCATCAAGCATTTCACTGCTGTTTTCTGAATGCTGCCCCATTGAAGTGCTCATCTGAGTCCTATGCAGCAGAACCTGTGTGCGATTTTGGCCTCTTGTGAGCTGCTACCTGCATTATTCTTGCCCTCTGAGGCCGCCCATGCCTGGTGTCTCACCACCTGCAGACCCTGAGCCTGTGCTACCCTCTAAGTTATACACCTTGTCAATGTGTGAGCTGGTGGACGTGAATGTGAAATCCAGTGATGGTGCTGTCCACTGTCTGCTCACTGTTTCTCCACCGCCTGCCTGCCCACTACTGTCCACTTCTTAGATGTCTAAAAGTAAAAAGGCATAAGGGTAAGGTTGTGGTACGGGGATGGGCGGGGGTAAATTAAGAAGTGCATGTTACACCATCGGCAACTTGTAACTCAGAAGGGGTGAGGCGGAGGTCAGATGTGAGAAGGAGTGTTTGATATAAGGGTAACACTATTGTCCATGGTTTCAGCCCTGTCACTGGCCACAGCCTCAGAAATGGGCATCCTGATAATGGCCAGCACTGTCTCCTCCATGGGATTATGATATTCAGGCGCACCTGATCCTCTCCATTTTGGTCCCACTGCCTCTGGTTGTGTGCCACTTTGTCCTGTGAGAGAGGGGAGTGTGTCAGTGAGTGTTGTGCAATCTGTTTGGAGGATCTGTCTGTCACGGTTGATTAGCTATAACATGAGAGATGTGGATGTGAAGGTGCAGGGCTGTGCGTGTGAGGGTGCAATGGAGCATATGAATATCAAGTTTGAGTTGTGATTGATGGACATTGTCGGAAGGTGAGTGTTGGGTGCTGAATGGAGTAGTTCTGAGGCTAGTGCAGTTGGTTGGATCTGGCATTCATTATCTTTGACCACTTGTGTGAGGTGATTGAACTGCTTTCAGCACTGTATCCAGGTCCTTGGAGTTTGACTTCTGGCATTGCCTCCAAGACTATCTGCTCGCACTGCCTTCTGAGTCTGTGTCTGAGGATACACAACATCTCTCCTCCTTTCCAAGGGCTCCAGGGCAGCGATCAAAAACTTTGGAGCCCACTGTCTCCCATTTTGTGTCATTCTTCAGGGTTGCACAGATCAGTGTCACTTTCTGAATTACTGCCAGCACCTGGGCCAGAATTTTAAGTCCGGGCTCCCCAGAGCATTACCCTGGGTCTCTGGATTATTTGGTCCAGCGACAATACCACTAAGCTATCTTCTCCCAGCCTGGATATTGTCCAGGTCTTGCTGCATTTGGACATGCACTGCATCAGTATCTGAAGAGTCGCAAATGGTGCTGAATATTGTGCAATCATCAGCGGACCTCCCCACTTCTGACCTTATGATGGAAGGAACGTCATTGCTGAAGCAGCTGAAGATGGTTAGGCCGAGGGCACTACCCTGAGGAACTCTTGCAGTGATGTCTTGGAGCTGAGATGACTGACCTCCAACAACCACAACCATCTTCCTTTGTGCTATATATGACTCCAACAAGTAGAGTTTTACCCCTGATTCCCATTAACTCCAGTTTTGCTCGGGCTTCTTGATGCCACACTCAGTCAAGTGTGGCCTGGATGTCAAGGGCAATCACTCTCATCTCACCTCTTGAGTTTAACTCTTTTGACTATGTTTGAATCAAGACTGTAATGAGGTCAGGAGCTGAGTGACCCTGGCGGAACCCAAACTGGCCATCAGTGAGCAGGTTATTGCTAAGCAAGTGCCGCTTGGTAGCACTGTTAATGACCCCTTCCATTACTTTACTGATGGTTGAGAGCGTATTGATGGGGCAGTAATTGGTTGGGTTGGATTTGTCCTGATTTTTGTGTGCAGGACATAGATTGGGTAGATGCCAGTGTTGTAGCTGTACTGGAACAGCTTGGCTAGGGACGTGTCAAGTTCTGGAGCACAAGTCTTCAGTTCTATTGCCAGAATATTGTCAGGGCCCACAGCCTTTGCACTATCCAGTGCCTTCAGCCATTTCTTGATATAACGTGGAGTGAATTGAATTGGCTGAAGACTGGCATCTGTGATGCTGGAGACCTCTGGTGGAGACCGAGATGAATCATCCACTTGGCACTTCTTGCTGAAGATTGTTGTGAATGCTTCAGCCTTATCTTTTGCACTGATTTGCTGGGCTCCCCCATCATTGAAGATGGGGATATTTGTGGACCCTCCTCCTTCAGCGAGTTGTTTAATTGTCCACCACCATTTACGACTGGATGTGGCAAAACTGCAGAGCTTAGATCTGATCCGTTGTTTGTGGGATCGCTTAGCTCTGTCTATCACTTGCTGCTTATGCTGTTTGGCACGCAAGTAGTCCTGTGTTATAGGTTCACCAGGTTGATAGCTCATTTTTAGGTATGCCTGGTGCTGCTCCTGGCATGCCCTCCTGCACTCCTCATTGAACCAGGGCTGATCCCAGGCTTGATAGTAATGGTAGAGTGGGAGATATGCCGGGGATGAGTTTATAGATTGTGTTTGAGTACAATTCTGCTGTTGCTCCTCAACGACTGTGGAGTGGTCACTCCTACCAATACTGTCATGGAGAGATGCTTCTGCAGCAGGCAGGCCAGTGAGGATGTGGTCAAGTATGTTTTTTCCTCTTGTTGGTTCCCTCACCACCTGCCGCAGCCCCAATCTAGCAGCTATGTCCTTCAGGACTCGGCCAGCTCGGTCAGTAGTGGTGCTACCGAGCCACTGTTGGTGATGGACATTGAAGTCTCCGACCCAGAGCACATTCTGCGCCCTTTCCACCCTCAGTGCTTCCTCCAAGCGGTGTTTAACATGGAGGAGCACAGATTCATCAGCTGAGTGGGGGAGGGGGGGAGGATATGTAGTAATCAGCAGGAGGTTTCCTTGCCCATGTTTGACCTGATGCCGTGAGACTTCATGGGGTCCGGAGTCGATGTTGAGGACTCCCAGGGCAACTTCCTCACAACAGTATGCCACTGTGCCAACACCTGGTCCTGCTGGTGGGACAGGACATACCCAAGGATGGTGATGGTGGTGTCTGGGACATTATCTGTAAGAAATGAATTCGTGAGGATGACTATGTCAGGCTGTTGCTCAACCAGTCTGTGAGACAGCTCTCCCAATTTTGGCACTAGCCCCCAGCTGTTAGTAGGTCTGTGCAGGGTTGACAGGGCAGGGCTGAGTTTGCTGTTGTTGTTTCCGGTGCCTAGGTCAATGCCGGGTGCTCTGTCTGGTTTCATTCCTTTTTTGTGACTTTGTAGCAGTTTGACACAACTGAGTGGCTTGCTAGGCCATTTCAGAGGGCGTTTAAGAGTCAACCACATTGCTGTGGGTCTGGAGTCACATGTAGCCCAGACCAGGTAAGGACGGCAGATTTCCTTCCCTAAAGGACATTAGTGAACCAGGTGGGTTTTTAACAACATTAGACTTCTAATTCCAGATTTTTATTGAATTCAAATTTTACAATCTGCTGTGGTGGGATTCAAATCCAGGTCCCCAGAGCATTAACCAGGCCTCTGGATTGCTCATGCTACAACAACACCACTGCGCCTCCCCCTCTACTTTGCAATTAATGAGCATGGGTTAATTGCTCATTGCAATCCCATGCACAGTTTCAGAGGCTATTGAAATTAACGCTATGTAACTTAAATATTTGATGACAACAGCTAAGAACGCTCTCACACACAAAAAAAAGTTTCATCTGATAAGCCCCTAGCCAAACTATTCCAGTCCAGCTACAACATTGGTATCTACCCGACAATGTGGAAAATTGCCCAGAATGTCCTGTCCACAAAAAACAGGACAAATCCAATCCAGTGAATTGCCACTCGATCATCAGCAAAGTGATGGAAGGTATCATCGACAGTGCTATCAAACAGCACTTACACAACAACAGCCTGCTCATTGATGCTCAGTTTGGGTTCCGCCAGGACAAAAGTGCTGAACTCGAGGTGAGGTTAGAGTGACTGCCCTTGACATCAATGCAGCATTTCATCGAGTGTGGCATCAAGGAGCCTGAGCAAAACTGAAGTCAATGGGCATCAGGGGGAAAACTCGCCTCTAGCTGGAGTCATACCAAGCAAAATGAAGATGATTGTGGTTGTTGGAGGTCAATTGTCTCAGTCCCAGGACATCACTGCAGGAGTTCCTCCAGATAGTGTCCCAGGCCCAACCATCTTCAGCTACTTCACCAATAACTTTCCCTCCATCATAAGCTCAGATGTGGGGATATTCACTGATGATTGCACAATCTTCAGCACCATTCGCGACTCCTCAGATACTGAAGCAGTCCATGTCCACAAGCAACAAGAGTTGGACGACATTCAGGCTTGGGCTGATAAGTGGCAAGTAATGCCTGTGCCACACAAGTGCGAGATAATGACCATCTCTAACAAGAGGGAGTCTAACCATTGCCTTTTGACATTCAATGGCATTATTGTCACTGAATACCCTACCATCAACATCCTGGGGATTAACCATTGACCAGAAAGTGGAACAGCCATATAGATACTATAAGCACAGGTCAGAAGCTGGAATTCCCACAGCGAGCAACTCACCTCCTGACTCCCCAAAGCATGTCCACCATCTACAAGGCACATACATAGAAACATAGAAAATAGGAGCAGGAGTAGGGCATTTGGCTCTTTGAGCCTGCTCCGCCATTCATTATGATCATGGCTGATCATCTCACTCAATAGCCTGCTCCCGCTTTCTTCCCACATCATTTGATCCCTTTCACCCCAAGAGCTATATCTAACTCCTTCTTGAAAACATACAATATTTTGGCCTCAACTACTTTCTGTGGTAGTGAATTCCACAGGCTTACCACTCTCTGGGTGAAGAAATTTCTCCTAATCTCAGTCCTAAATGGTCTACCTCAGACTGTGACCCCTGGTTCTGGACTCCCGCACCATCAGGAACATCCTTCCTGCATCAAGTCAGGAGCGTGATGGAATACTCTCCACTTGCCTGGATAAGTGCCGCTCCAACACTCAAGAAGCTCAACACCACCAGAACAAAGGAGCCCACATGATTGGCACCCCGTCCACCACCTTAAACATTCACTCCCTCCACCACTGCTGATGCACAGTGGCAATAATGTGTGCCATATGCAAGATGCCCTGCAGGAACTCACCAAGCCTCCTTCAACTGCACCTTCCAAACTCTCAACCTCTACCACCTAGAAGGACAAGCACAGCTGATGCTTGGAAACACCACGCCTTGTAAACCTCCCTCCAAGACACACACCATCCTGACCTGGTTCTATATCACCATTCTTTCACTGGGTCACAATCCTGGGGGACCTCCCTTCCTACCAGCACTGTGGGTGTACCTAGAACACATGGACTACAGCGATTCAAAAAGACAGCTCACCACCGCCTTCTCAAGGGCAGTTAGGGATAAGCAACAAATATTGGTGCGGCAGCTGGTTTCCAAGTGTCAGGAAGTCCACTCAGCATCGTCCTTGGAGGTGACACTATCTGTCTTCGCAATTTGGGCAATAACTAGCCATCATCAGGAGTGGTAGCCATGGAGGCACCCAGCAGATAAATCAACCTCCAAGAAGTGGCTGAAAGAGCAAAGCTGCAGCCCGGGGGCATATCCCCAGCCAAACTGCCAGCAAATAATTTTAAGCCCTGAAATGTGTCATAGCTGGGACTTCCCACTATGGAGCCTCCTCCAATCTATTTTAGGCCTCCTGTCACAGCGGTTGTGAAGGGGGTGGGGGTGGCAGGGGGGTGGGGTGGGGAGATGGCTGCAGCATCAGGAAACTCTCTTTGCTGTCTGGAAAATTGATGATGAGTGGCTCGTTACTATCCTTAAATGAATTCCTGCCACTGCTGGGGGAGGTTGTCCACAAGTCTACTAACCTGCCTCCTACAAAAAGCACCGTGAGACGGGAACATGTCGTGGAGCTGACCCAACGCACATCTTTCCAAACTTCCTCGCACCCCTGCCTTCAACATCAGCTCCTTGGCCAAGGGAAAATGCAACCCTAGCTTATTGTCTTTGAGTGTTGTGATTGGCCCATGAGAACAAGGTGACTAAAAATCTCATTTGTCATTGGTTCCTGATGCTTACATAAGAAAATGACATCTCAATGGCATAGTGACATCATAGAGCAACTACGGCTGACTTTTTTTTAAGTATCCCTTAATGAATGAAACACACAGTTACAGCACCGAAACAGGTCCTTCAACCCAACTTGTCCATGACAAGGTGTTTAAGCTTCACATGAGCCTCTTCCCACCCCCTCCATCTAACCCCTATCAACATATTCCTCCATTCCTTTCTCCCTCATGTTTGTCTAGCTTCTCCTTAGGGGCCTCTATGTCATTTGTCTCAACCGCTCCATGTGGTAGCCAATTCTAACCACTCTCTGGCTAAAGAGGTGCTTCATGAATTCACTGTCTCTCTTCCTTCAGGTACCATGCCCTAAGAGGGCATGGGCAACCACAGGCTTCCATTTTGATTTTTGTTGATCCATGATTATGCTTGGCAAGGTACTGCTGTGGTTTTCCCTTGCCTTCTACAGGATGGTTGACCAGGAGACTCTCCCATTCTTGCCACCCGCCATTGGAAAGACTTAAAGGTTGATAATCAACCTGTTTGGCCACGTTATGAATGTACCTTCCAATCAAGTCCTGGAGTGGGACTCAAACCCAGAGCTTCTGGCTCAGAGGCAGGGACACTACCCACTGCATCACAAGGCCCCCCTCCTGAATTCACAACAATCTAATACATTTTAAGAAAGACAATGGATTTAGAAATTAACTACTGAAGTGCTGCAAAGCTTGGAATGTTTCTGATTCAGGGAAGCATGTTTTTGTTTTTAAATACTTTAAACTAATATTTTCACCCATGTGAGTTTAATCTGAGATTGATGGGGTTATAAAAAATAATGAAGGGATATTGTACAGGCAGGTGAGCCATGTAATTGCATGTATTATATATAATATAATATATTCAACATCTACTATAAAAAGTACCCTCCTTATCTCTGAGCAATGCCATATAAGATCAAAGTGGAAATTATACAAGGATCCATAGTGAAGTAACATGTTCTTGTGATTTACTTTGTAAAATTTGGTACAGGGGCCACACAATTCATTCATGCCAAATACCTGCAATACCCATAGTGCCTGTTGGTGATACGGTGATGGATGATATTAATGTGAAAGGTGCGACTCTTCCCTGTCTCTCTCTTTCTCTCTCTCTTTCTAACACACACAACCATGATCTCTATCCACACCCATTTTTAATCCCTTTTTTCTATATTCATTTTTATTTCTATCCACTTATTTTTATTTTTATTCATTGTTTTATCCCTTTTTTTATCCCTTTTATCCTTTTTTCCACACCACCGCCCCCTCCCCCCACCCCACCCCTAAAAGGACCATCTGTTAGTCGGCCCATGTTGTTCTTTCGCAGAGTGCTTACCCTTGTTCTGCTATTATCACATTCTGCTTTCTTACCTTTATGCCACTATCAGCACCTTTTTTAGCCCTTACCACTACCATTAACACTTCCTATGTCCTTTTGTCCATGACATCTTTGTCAATCTCTCCTTTGTCTCCACCTATCACTGGCCTTCTATTCAGCTTCATCTGCTCCACCCCACTTAAACAGTATAAATTTCACCACATTCCCACTTCTCATTAGCTCTGAAGAAGGGTCATATGGACTCGAAACGTTAAGTCTGTTTCTATCTCCACAGATGCTGCTAGACCTGCTGAGTTTTTGCAGCATGTTCTGCTTTTGGTTTTGCTTCTGGTTATTTTACTATAGGATAAGGTAACTGCTTTGCATTCTGTATGAAATTTCAGCTTCCGATCACTAGGTGGCACATCAAAGCAAATTGTATTTATTCCCTCCGCATTCCTGTTGATTTTTGTTTTTGTGGAGGTGAAATATCCATTGTAATTTCATGATCATAAATGCTAAAATGTAAAGTAAATACAAAAACTTCTGGAAATAAATAAGTGGATGATTCTCAGGCTGTTCCTTGCCTAGTCTGTAGGACAGCTCTCCCAATTTTTGCATAAGTCTCCAGATGTTACTGAGGAGGACCTTGCAGTGTCAGTTGGCCAGGGTGTGCCTTTGTCATTTCCGATGCGTGGGTCGATATCAGGTGGTCCATCCACTTCAATTCTTATTTGACTTTTCTGTAGCGATTTGATACAGCTGAATGGCTTGCTATACAGTTAATGAACTACATTGCCGTGGGCCTGGAATCACATGCAGGGCAGACTGAATCAACTCCTGCTGTGACCAAGAGGTAAGTTTTACAATCAGCTCATTGCAAGTAAAATACAAAAAAATGATAGAACAAATTAGAATAATGTGCTGATTATCAGATTAAGGCATTTATCAGAGTTCAAAGTTTAAGTCATTAAAGCGTGTTCATTGTGGGGATGAGATATGGCGTTAAACTTTCATGAAATCTTGTTTTATACCTTAATTCAGTTCATTGTTTCGAGTTCCATAGCTGGCAGCCACCGTGAGATCTGTCTGTGGATAACCAGACATTCAGCGCAATCTTGTGTCTGTTGTCGAGTGACTCCAGACTGCAATTGTTTAAAAAATCTGAGTAACAATGGCAATCAGGGCCAACAATGGCTTTACATTGCTCCTTTGTCATTCCACTTGATCTATTGCAATACTGGGTGAATAAAAATGCTAAAACAGTTATGAGATCATCGCTTGGTATTTCAGCTTCTGTAGCTTGTACAGGTGACTTAGCTCACTTCATAGAACTGACGCGCACACCCCATTTTAGATCATAGCAGATATAAACCAGTGAAACAATAAGTAAATCAGCTGGGGTGACAAAGCATTTCAGCAATGTTCACACCCCAACCCTTCCCAACAATGTTCATCCTCCCCCTTCCCTCCTCAGACACTGCTCACCCCCTCCCACACCTCAGACAGTTCTCACCCCCTTCCCCTCGGACAGCGCTCAGCCCACTCCCGCACCCCCTGTTCCAACTTTTAATCTTCTGGAATTCCTGACTCCTGTCCAGCCGAAGTTGGAAGAGTCAGCATTGCCAGGGAAAGAGGTTGCGGATGGGGAGGCAGGAGAACATTTTCGGGAGTGAAGGAGAGGCAGGAGAAGAGGGGTGAGGGAGAGGGATGGACATTGTTGGGGATGAGGGGGGTGAACAGTGTCAGTGGGATGAGTTTCCCTCAGTCTCAGCGTGTTCAAAGAATTGCAAGGAACTTGATTTAGAAATGCCAGCCACGGGCTATTTAATTGTAGGTGCTGAAAATCACATTTTCTACCCTGAAACAGAGCTAGGAATAACACAATTAACATAAGCTTTGGGACATTTAAACTCTTGCTTACCAGAATATGGGGCAGCTTGGAAGGGCATGGCTTGGCCTCTTCCTGCACTGCGCCGAGGCCTGCCTGGCTTTCTACAACAACGGAGGTTTCAGGGAGCAGCCAGCATCGGAAGTCTGGCCTTCTGGCAGGTAAATGTGCATTTTTTTCTATTGGGCTGAAGATTTGGGCCCTTATTCCCAACCCTGAAGAGGGGGGTAGTGTGGGTCAGGGGGTAGAGTGCATAACTTGCTTTATTGAGGTTTGATTTCCCCTAAGTTCTTTCTGGATCTTCCATGGCTGAACCTGGGGGAGTCAAACCTCAAAGCAATTCATTTGGGATTAATTAACCCCCCCCCCAGCTGCTGTAAGTATTAGTCACCCCCCCACCCTAGAGACCTAGTGGCCAATTTGGCCAGCAGTTAAGTAGCCCCCAGCAGCGCCACACATTTCAGCAACTTAGCAACTATGGAAAAATTGAGTCACACACAACGTTTTAGTTCTTTCAAATCTCAAGTACTTGTAGGCGTTTATTCAATTTGAATCAGTGAAACACGGGTGTGAAGTAGCGAAGATGCATTCAAATAAAATTCCCTTCAAGTACAAGTCGGCCTTGCGCACATTTCCGTTAGCAATTGCTAGCTCAAAACATTGTATTTCTTTGGTCTATTGTAGCTTCTTAAGGAGTGCAACGTCTTGCAGCTCTTCTGCGGTGAACAAGATGAGCTCTGACAATAGTACTCGATTTTTGCTTGCATGCCCGCTTCTTCCGCTTGCTCGCATTCCTGCGCCTGCGCCTGCGCCTGCGCCCACACCTCTTCATGGTTCAGAGTTCAACCACTGGCTTTCATTAAATCGCCCAAATCTCCGGTTTTATAGTATTTTTAGCTGTGTGGCCTATTATGATGTCGTTGTGGTTTTACCGTTTTTCCACTGCCTGAACATGTCCATATTTGACTTTAAACATGAGGTGTTCATTGTTGGTTGTGTTGCAAAGCGAGTATCACTGCCTTATAAAGTATTGTTGTGTGAAGCTGTTGTGGTTTATTTTTCAGGCCATTATCCTCCAGGCATAGATAATGGGGTTAAAACTCACAAAAGCATGCTTACGCTTCCAGTATATATTTCCACCAATGGTTGGTTGAGTACAACCAAGTTTATGTGCCAGAGCCCCATATCTGGTTGGAGGTATTCCTTGATCACATGAGGTCTGATCATGTGATATCTGTAAATGTGCAGGAAGGCAACTGAGCATGTTCTCAGTTTGGTTAAAATTGTATTTGCCTTTATCATACCTGTATAGTGTACACCTCTGAAAGATTTCCTATCAAGACGGAGAACTCATGTTTCTCCAGCTTCTCCAGTCTTTCCTCAGAACTGAGAACTTTGAGCCTGGGTTTCAGCATTGTGGCTGTACCGTTTGAACAATGATTGAGTCGTGTTCCTCTCTGTATGTTCCAATGGCCAGATATAGTACAGACCACTGTACGGTTTGACTTTAAATTCTAGCCTACAGGTCTAGCTATGTAGTTCACCAATGTCAGCTTTATTATAAAAGCAAAAAACTGCGGATGCTGGAAATCCAAAACAAAAATAAAAATACCTGGAAAAACTCAGCAGGTCTGGCAGCACCTGCAGAGAGGAGCACAGTTAACATTTCGAGTCCGCATGAAGAGTCATGCAGACTCGAAATGTTAACTGTGTTCCTCTCCGCAGATGCTGTCAGACCTACTGAGTTTTTTCCAGGTATTTTTATTTTTGTTTATGTCAGCTTTATTGTTTGCTGCTCTGCAGAGTTGGAAAGCGTGAGGGCCAACTTCATCCTAAGCTATTTTTAATCAACTTACAGAGTACAATTCTTTGCTTCCTATTTGCTATTCTACCCAGTTCTATATTGACCCAGAAGTTACTTGAGTGGGGCATTTCAGTGTGTATCCTATTGGCTAGATTTCTTTCCTCATCCTGCAGCTCAAATAGAAGCAAGATTTGCATTTATATAGCACCTTTCACTACCTCAGTTACATTGTTGTAATGTAAGAATGCATCTTAAACAGCAACCAATTTAAGATTGTCAGTCGGGCTTGTAGTGTGGCACATTTGCATGTACTGCTACATATATATATATTAATACACAGGGCCCTGTTCTTTGCAGACAGAAGGAACATATACATACATTGCCCCTGACTCATTCAATGCTTGGCAGTTAACTGTCAGTCACCATCAGTCTTCATGGCAATGCCACTTGCTAACCAATCAGCACTCTCTTCACATATAGTATAAATTGTTGTTTTCCCCATATATTGGTATTGTTGGAAATGTCCTGATGAGTGCAAGAGTATCATGGATTAACCAAGGAAGTTAAGGGTAGTATCAAATAGAAAGGAAAAACATACAATGTGGCAAAGATTAGTGGTAAGCCAGGGGATTGGGAAAGTTACAATAACTATTACTAGAGAAAAAGTACTGGGGAAACAAATGGAGCTAAAAGTTGATAAGTCCTTTAGACCTGATAGATTGCAACCTAGGATATTAAAGGAAGCAGCTACAGAGATAGTGAATGCACTGATAGTAATCTTCCAAGAATCCTTAGATTCTGGAAAAGTCCCAGAGGATTGGAAAACTGCTAATGTAACACCCTTATTCAAAAAGGGAGGGAGACAAAAAACAGATAACTATAGGCCAGTTAGCTTAATATCCATCATTGGGAAAATGTTGGAGTCTATTATAAAGGATGTAATAGCAGAGCATTTAGAAATGCATATTATAATCCAGCAGAGTCAGCATGGCTTCATGAAGGGGAAATCATGCCTGACAAATTTATTAGAACGCTTTGAGGAGGTAACAAGTAGGATAGATAAAAAGGAACCAATAGGTGACAGAGAGTTGAGATAAGGAGGGCATTTTCAGGATGGCAGCCTGTAACTAATGGAGTACCACAGGGATCAGTGGTGGGGCTACAGTTATTTACAATATATATTAATGACTTGGATGAGGGAAGTGAATACTATCGCCAAGTTTGCGGATGACACAAAAAGAAGTGGGAAGGCAAGCTATTAGGATGACACAAAGAGTACAGAGGGATTATAGACAGGTTAAGTGAGTGGGCAAAAACTTGGTAGATGGAATATAATGTGGGAAAATGTGAGGTTATGCACTTTAGCAGCAAGAATAGAGGAGCTGAATATTATTTAAATGGAGAAAGACTGCAGAAAGCTGCAGCACAGAAGGTTTTGTGCGTTCTTCGTGCATGAATCACAAAAAGCTAGCATACAAGTTCAGCAGTTAGTGGGAAGGTAAATGGAATGGTGACCTTTATTTCAAAGGGAATGGAGTATAAAAATAGGGAAGTCTTGCTGGAACTATACAAGGCACTAGTTAGACCACACCTAGAATATTGTGAACAGTTTTGGTCCCCTTACCTAAGGAAAGATATACTGGCATTGGAGGCAGTCCAGAGAAGGTTCACTAGGTTGATCCCAGGTATGGAGGGATTTTCTTATGAGGAGAGGTTGAGTAGGTTGGGCCTGGACTCATTGGAGTTTAGAAGAATGAGAGGTGACCTTATTGAAACATATATGATTCTTAGGGAGCTTGACAGGGTAGATGCTGAGAGGTTGTTTCCCCTTGTGGGAGAGTTTAGGACCAGAGGGCATAATCTCAGAGTAAGGGGTCGCTCATTTAAGACAGAGATGAGGAGGAATTTCTTCTCTCAGAGGGTAGTGAACTTTACTGCAGAGGGCTGTAGAGGCTGGGTCATAAATATATTCAAGGATGAGATAGACAGATCTTTAATCAGTAAGGGAATCAAGGGTTATGGGGAAAAGGCAGGAAAGTGGAGTTGAGGATGATCAGATCAGCCATGATCTCATTGAATGGTGGAGCAGTCTCGATGGCCCAAATGGCCTACTTCTGCTCCTACATTTAATGGTCTTATGGCTCTTCTAACATCTACCTGAGAGGGTTGACAGGCCCTCAATTTAACATCCCATCTGACAATGAGCCACTCATATCCCAATGAACTGAGGTATCAGCCTATATTATTTTGCATTTGCTTCTAGCTCCGAGGCGAGGATGCTACCAACTGAGCCATGGCTGAAGTTACATATTTTTTTGGCTGGAATTGTGAGCTGTTAATGGAAAGGTGAAGGCATCCCTTGAGGAGGAGGGGTAGGATGTGAAGGAGTGTTGGGGCCAGGGTGCATGCAGCCACTCATCCAGCTGTCTGGGAAGTCTGTGATGGACTTATCCAGGCACAGTTCAGATGGGGTGCATGAAGCTTTACGGCAACAACAACCCATGGCCTCACATCCACTGGGCCAACACAAATTATTCTCACACTCAATAATCCCTTCATCTTATTCACATAATTTGCTTGTCTTCCATTCTGTTCCTACCATTCTCCTCTGGGCTAACATCCATTTGGAAGTTAGGAAGTAACAATGGAAATTACTGGAAAATAGAGAACTGAGATAAAGGTTATGATTTATTAACATTCTCTATACGTTGGTCATTAGAGCAGGAGGCAGCATGAGGGCTCTGGGATGGGGTGGGTGGGGGTGGCCAGGGCAAGGGATGAAAAGTGGGAGCACCTTGATCAAAGTCTTCACTTCCATGTGCTCTTTTCTCATCTTTCATCTCATGGTCCACTTGTACACCAAGAGCTTGGAGAGCACTTTGTTTTATTTAGTGAGGCACTGAACAGCCAAGGACATTTCTCCATCCTACCTAAACTGTCAGACTGAGTGTGAAGTCCATGTCGAAGGCCAGCATGTACTCATTTGCCTGCACATCTGTTTCTTCATGCAGGTGGCTCTTTTGTTGTTGGGTCATCTTGGAAGATGTTGGGTGTCTTACTCTTAGCAAGAGATCTGGCTGGAGGCAAAGATCCTTATTCAAAGTAACCTTTATTTACATACTCAACAAAGTACAGGATTACAAAGCACTAGGACAGAACCACTGCTCATCTCTCAGATTCTCCTCATTCTCTTCTCTGCGACATCAATTTTACTTAGCTCCTTACGCACATGCTCGGTAGCTATTATTAGAGTAATGTTAGAGTTAACTCTACACCTCCCCTAAGTCTTTATCTCTACATGCTATGTACAACTCCCTCCAAAGTCTCTGTTTTTACAGAGATAGTCTTTGTGAAGCAAAGCCACTTCCCAGACTAGTGGCAAGAGGCGTCTCCCATCCGACATGGATGACAAAGGCAGCAGCTCTTCGGATGAAGAAGTGCCAGGGCGGCACCGACAGAAGAGGCGGCAAAGCTCCAGGGCATTGGAGGACAAGACACCCGAGCTCCAGAACATTGGAGACAACAAGGAGACCAGCGCACCCCAACTTTGCCTGCAACCTGAGGAGGCCAGTGCACCACAGCCCCAGGAATCTGGGAGCAGTGAGGCAATCATCGCACCCCAGCTCCGGGAAGCCGGGAACAGCAACACCCCAGAGGGGGTGAGTTTTGGAGAAGCTTCTCCAGCAAAGGTCATCTCAAAACCCGCTCTCTACGCGAACCCCCAGATGCCACCTGAGCAGAACACTGCCAAGGAGAACTACCTCAGCTCATCCAAAGTGAAGCAATTTGAGCTCACTACGAGTATGAAGGAGCAGACTAAAGGTCTGGGACTCTCAGAGACAATGGGTTTGGTAGGAGAATAAATGCTTTAAAATGGGTTTAAAGATTGTATCCATAAATGTGCGTAGCATTAAATCTACTACGCGATGTGTTGCGACCTTGGACTACCTTGCCAAGGTCAAAGCTGACCTGTTGTTTCTGCAGGAGTGTGCGATACCGCACCTCAGCTCCTACAGGCAATGGTCACGATGGTGGTCCCATGGGCCATCGATCTGGTCGGGTGGAAACGACTCTCGTTCCTCCGGCCTGGGTATTCTGCTGCGGGGAGGCAACTTCACCGTCTCCGAGGTTAAGGAGGTGGTGGGCGGGCGCCTCCTCATAGCAGACGTAATGTACAAGAACGCTCCACTCCGGTTAATTAACGTGTATGGCCCGTCACAAGGGGCCGAGCGGCTGGAGGTTTTTCAGCAGCTCCCACTGCTGCTGGCGACCTCCAGGCCGGTCATTCTGGGCGGTGACTTCAACTGCATCATCGATGCGGCCGGACGATCCAGCAGGGCCGACAGCAGATTGGACGCTACGTCCAGATCCCTGATGGAAACAGTTAAGGATGCCAAGCTGCACGACGTCTTCAGCAACCCTGCAGATGGAGCGCAGCGTAGATACACCTCGTCGCGGCCAGACGGGTCCATTCGTTCCAGGATAGACTTCCTGTTTGTGTCCCGTGCATTCACAGTCAGACTCACTGACGTCAAGCCAGTGTTTTTCTCTGACCACTGCCTCCTACTGGCGGACTGCCACTTAGAGAAGGACCTGAGGGTGGGCAGGGGGGCATGGAAGCTAAATGTGCAACTGCTGACCCCAGAGAACATTGAGGAGCTCAAGAGGGATTACAAAGGTTGGAGAACCGTGAAACCCCTCTTTGAGTCCCTGACACACTGGTGGGAAGCGATCAAGGGAAACATCAAGGGGTTTTTCATCCTCAAAGGCACCCAGAAAGCTAGAAAGGAACAGAGGGAAATGTCTCGACTCCAGAAAAACATGCAGAATCTGCTCCAGCTGCAGTCGATGGGGGTCGATGTCAAGGAGGAACTCCAAGAGGTGAAGAGCCAGCAAGCCTTGCACTTTGCCTCGGAGGCCTCCAAGATCATCTTCCGTTCCAGAGTCCGCTCCCTGGAGCAGGATGAGACGTGCTCACGTTTCTTCTTCCAAAAGGTACACAGAGAGAGCTCTGTGATCAGCAGCCTGAAGGAAGAAGACGGCTCAGTAAAGTCATCGCAGTCCGACATTTTGAGGATCAGCAAATCCTTTTATGCCGGATTGTATGACGTGAAGCCCACGGACAGCACGGCCTCCCAGTCCTTCCTGTCCTCTATCACGGAGGTCTTAGACGACAGTACGCGGGAGAGCCTGGACAAACCGCTAACTCCTGATGAACTGACTAAGGCCCTTGAGTCCTTCGAGAAGAGTAAAACTCCCGGAAGCGACGGCTTGCCGGCGGAGTTGTATTCGGCTCTGTGGGACTTGATCGGCCCAGACCTGCTAGGAGTGTACGAGAGTATGCTCCTGGCCGGTAGTATGTCAGAATCCATGAGGAAAGGCATCATCACCCTCATCTACAAGCACAAGGGGGGAAGGGAGGAAATTAGAAATTGGCGACCCATTTCACTGTTGAATGTGGACTATAAGATTCTGTCCAAGGTCATCGCCAATCGGGTCAAATCCGCTCTGGAATTGGTGATTCACCCTGACCAGACCTGCACTGTGCCAGGCAGGAAGATCTCTGACAGCCTGGCGCTGCTCAGGGATACGATTGCCTATGTACAGGACAGGGGTGTGGATACCTGCCTCGTCAGCTTGGATCAGGAGAAGGCCTTTGACAGAATATCGCACACCTACATGGTGGATGTGTTCTCCAAAATGGGGTTTGGGGAGGGAATTCGAAATTGGATCCAATTGCTCTACACTAACATCAGTAGCGCAGTCTCAATCAATGGGTGGGAAACAGATAGCTTTCCGATTAAATCTGGAGTCAGGCAGGGCTGTCCTCTCTCGCCTGTTCTTTTCATGTGCTGCATAGAACCCTTTGCCGAGTCCATCAGGAAGGATCCGGGCATAAGAGGAGTGACGATCCCAGGCAGTGGAGGCACTCAGGTAAAAGCCTCCCTCTACATGGATGATGTCGCCGTCTTCTGCTCGGACCCGCTGCCGGTGCGCAGACTGATGCACATCTGCGACCAGTTCGAACTGGCCTCGGGAGCCAAGGTAAATCGTGGGAAGAGCAAGGCCATGTTCTTTGGGAACTGGGCTGACCGATCCTTTGTCCCCTTCACTGTCAGGGCTGATGGCCTGAAGGTGCTGGGGATATGGTTCGGAGGGACCAGGGCATGCGTTAGAAACTGGAAGGAGCGAGTGTCTATGATGAAAAGGAAACTGGGCATGTGGGAGCGACGCTCCCTCTCCATTGCGGGCAAGAACCTGGTCATCAGGTGTGAGGCACTCTCGCTGTTGCTGTACGTGGCGCAGGTCTGGCCCATTCCACACTCCTGCGTGGTGGCGATCACTCGAGCCATCTTCCGCTTTATCTGGAGGTCAAAAATGGATCGTGTCTGCAGGGACGTGATGTACAAGCCTCTAGATAAAGGGGGAAAAAACGTGCCCAACATCGCCCTCATACTGATGGCCACCTTTGTGTGTGGCTGCATCAAGCGGTGCGTAGACCCTCAGTACACAAACACCAAGTGTCACTATGTGCTGAGGTTCTACCTGTCCCCGGTGTTGCGAAGGATGGGTCTGGCCACGCTGCCGCGGAACGCTCCAAGTAGTTGGACCATGCCGTACCACCAGTCCCTCGTGGAAAAATTTATGCAGAAAAACACCTTTGACCACAAGTCCATCAGGCAGTGGTCAGCACGTAACGTCTTAGAGGCCCTGGGGGAAAAGGAGAGGGTGGATCCTGTGGGATGGTTCCCCGAGCAGACTGTCAAAGTCATTTGGCAGAATGCCTCATCGCCAGAACTTTCCAACAAGCACCAAGACGTGGCTTGGCTGGTGGTGAGAAAGGCCCTCCCCGTCAGATCCTTCCTACACGCCAGGAGTCTCACCCCCTCGGCATGTTGCCCTCGAGGTGGCTGTGGTGGGGAAGAGACCGTTGTTCACCTCCTTGTGGATTGTGCCTTTGCAAAGAAGGTCTGGAGAGAGATGCAGTGGTTGCTGTCGAGGTTCATCCCGAGCAGTTCTGTGACACAGGACTCTGTGCTCTACGGGCTGTTCCCAGGGACACACACCGAGACAAACATCAACTGCAGCTGGAGGATCATCAACTCGGTGAAAGACGCGCTTTGGTCTGCCCGAAACTTGTTGGTCTTCCAGCACAAAGAGTTGTCCCCGACCGAGTGTTGCGGACTGGCACAATCCAAAGTCCAGGACTACTTGCTGAGGGACGCACTAAAGCTTGGGGCAGCTGCCGCAAAGGAGCAATGGGGAAGGGTCGCTGTCTAAGACCTTTCTGCCACAGCGCACCGAGGGACTGGGAACTGTTTAAACCCCCTCGGGCTGTACAGCTCAAAATGAAAGGCTGTAAATGATTGTAATATTTTTTGTACTGATGCACCTGGTGATACATTTTGTAAAAGTTGAACCGGATTGTACCCTTGTAATGGTGTTTTTGAAATGGATTGGAATGTGATTGAAGATATTTTATGAATAAAGTATATTTTTGCAAAAAAAAAAGATAGTCTTTGTGGTGGTTTCACCAATCTCCCCGAATGTTTACAAAGTTCTTTTTGAGGTTGTTGAGGATCTATTTGTTCCAAACTCATTCTCTGATGACCGCCATTTCCTGTTTCCATCGTTACTGGTTCTGTAGTCGTCGTTTCCTCCTGAGAATTAGGTATGCCATCCGGCTAATGGTTTCTTGTTCATTGAAATCAAGGCATTCCTATTTCTTCAGATGATACCAGTGTCTGAACCAGATATGATCTTGATTGTCGCAACCTCTCCATTACGATACTTTCTGGCTGCTGGTCTGCTGTAACTTTTGCACTTCTATCCAGCGGGAATAATAATCCACAGCAATGAGAAATACTTTCCTTTTGAATTCAAATAGGTCCATACCATGGACGCAAAAGAGGATGGCAGAAGTGGTTCTTTCTGCTGCTGCCTGTGAATGGCACAGGTGATGCAGTTGAAGTCATGTCTTCAAGAGAGCGTGAGATACCTAGCCACCATACAGATTGTTGCGCCCTAACCCAATTCTTGGGCGATATTTAGTTCAACAATTTTAGATCATGAACTCTCTCCTCCATCCCCACCCCCTTTCCGATCCCCCTTTTTCCCAATAATTTATATAGATTTTTCATTTCCCACATATTTCCATTATTTTTAAATGTATTTCCATCCATTGTTTTATCTCATACCTTTTAGCCTATTTCGATTCCTTCCCCCCCACCCTACCCCCACTAGGGCTATCTGTGCCTTGCTCGACCTGCTTTCTATCCTTAATTAGCACATTCCTTAGATAATATCACCATCGTCAACACCTCTTTGTCTTTTTGTCTATGAGATCTTTTGGCAATCTCCACCTATCACTGGCCCTCTATCCAACTCTACTTGTCCCACCCTCCCTTAAACCAGCTTATATTTCACCTCTCTTCTATTTTTCCTTAGTTCTGTTGAAGAGTCATACGGACTCGAAACGTTAACTTTGTTCCTCTTCGCAGATGCTGTCAGACCTGCTGAGTTTTTCCAGGTATCTTTATTTTTGTTTTGGATTTCCAGCATCTGCAGTTTTTTGCTTTTATCTTGGGTTTTTCTATTCATTCAAGCTGGATGGCATACCCAATCCTCAGGAGGAAGCTACAACTACAGAACCAACAATGGTGGAAACAAGAAATGATGACCCTCAGAGAATGCGCTTGGAACAAATAGATCCTCAACAACCTCAAAAAGAACTCTGTAAACATTCTGGGAGATTGGTGAAACCACCACAAAGACTATCTCTGTCAAAACAGAGACTTTGTCGGGAGGTGTAGGAGGATTGTACATAGCATGTGAGCATCGCTGTCTTGGCAAGCATTTATTGCCCATCCTTAATTGCCCTTGAGAAGGTGGTGGTGAGCTGCCTTCTCGAACCACTGCAGTCCATGCGGTGTGGGTACCCACAGTGCTGTTAAGGAGGGAGTTCCAGGATTTTGACCCAGTGACAGTGAAGGAACAGCGATATATTTCCAAGCCAGGATGGTGAGTGGCTTGGAGGGGAACTTCCAAATGGTGGTGTTCCCATGTGTCTGCTGCCCTCTTTCTTCCAGACGGTAGTTGTCATGGGTTTGGAAGGTACTGTGTGAGGAGCCTTGGTGAGTTTCTGCAGTCATCTTGTAGGTGGCGCACATTGCTGCGTCAGTGTGTTGGTGATGGAGGGAGTCAATGTTTGTGGATTGGATGCCAATCAAGCAGGCTGCTTTGTCCTGGATAGTGTCAAGCTTCTTAAGTGTTGTGGGAGCTGCATTCACCCAGGCAAGTGGGAAGTATTCCATCACACTCCTGACTTGTTCCTTGTAGATGGTGGATAGGCTTTCGGAAGTTAGGAGTTGAGTTACTCACATAAGATAAAGGCATGCTCAAAACCTGAAACAAAAACAGAAAATTCTGGAAAAGAAGCTCTGAAGAAGAGTCATACAGACTCGAAACGTTAACTGTTTTTCTCCCCACAGATGCTGTTGGACCTGCTGAGTTTTTGCAGCATTTTCTGTTTTTGTTGAGTTACTCACCACAGGATTCCTAGCCTGCTCTTGTAGTCACAATATTTATATGGCTGGTTCAGTTCAGTTTTTGATCAATGGTAATCCCTAGGATGTTGATAGTGGGGGATTCAGCGATGGTAATGCCATTGAATGTCAAGGGGCGATTGTTAGATTCTCTCTTGATAGGGATGGTCATTGCCTGGCACTTGTGTGGCACAAATGTTACTTGCCACTTGTCAACCCAAGCCTGGCAAGTAATATTTGCGCCACTCAAGTGCCAGGCAATGACCATCTCCAACAGAAGATAATCTAAACATCGCCCCTTGACATTCAATGGCATTACCATCGCTGAATCCCACACTATCAACATCCTGGGGGTAATACCAATGTGTCTCTGGTGAATCTTCTGGAGGACCTCCAGGCAGAGAGCTTGTGGGCCCACCAACTGCTCATCATAGACCCAGATCTTTGATGATGCTGATGTGGCAATGTTGTTCAAAGTACTGCCTCAGGATGGGGTTACTGGGAACATACTCTGGCCATCCATCAAGGCAGTATGTGCGAATCTGTACACATAACGTAGCTTGTATTTGAGCCTCCTGAAATTCTTGCAGAGCTGTTGCTGGCAGATCTTGAATTGTTAAGGTCATGAAGGCCTCAACAAAATTTTTATCTTTTTGTTCTGTGTAGTTGTTGGATATCCGTGATCGAGTGTAAGCAATAGTTTGGTACCTTCCCTGTGCATACTCTACAATAGTAAATTCGTTGTCTTGTTCTTGGTTGTTGACTTCTTCAACTTCAAGGATTAGGTTTGAACCTATACAGGCTTTCCTGTTTAACAAGGAGTATTCCTGGTTCTGAATGTCGTACAGTGTCTCAGAGACTTTTCTGTCTTTGTACCTTAATGTTGCATCAAGTTGAAGTTTAATTTGTAGCTTGCTTCCTCCTGGGCCTTGAAGATTGATTGATGAAGGTAGTAGAGTATCCTTTTTGCAGCCACTTAACTCCATCAGACAGAACTGAGACTCCAGCTTCTGTATCCAGTTTAAATTCTGTATGATGTCCATTGACTTCAGTGTTAGAGCTGCAGTATTGGCTTTTGTGCTCTTTGATTTCACAAAGAAAAGCGATTCTCTCGCTGCCCGGTTCCTGTACTTCTTGTAGAGAGCTTTCTTTAAAAGATTTTTCTTTTTGCAGGCTTTTTTGAATTATGTACTGTTTCAAAATGACTGACTTTGCCACATCCATGACATTCTGTGTTCAGGCGGGGCATTTTTCACGCCTGTGGACCTTCTTCCTGCCACAGTGGGGACATTGTGAAATGGTTGTTGGTGGTCTCTCAGCAGGCCTCCCTGGTTGCTGCCATGATGCGCTTTCAGTTTTTCACCCAATAAACCGAGCTTCAAATGGCTTTTCCCACAGGATGTATCACTCACCCTTTACAAACACTCAATTTAGCTTTCACACTTCAGCCTGCCTAGCCAGTTGTACTACTTTGCTCTCCTCTAGAATGTACAAAGTCTGACAGGGTTTCTTCCAAAACACTGACAACCATTCTGTCTCTTATTAAATCATCTTTGAATATTCTGTACTCACAATTGCCAGACAAATGACAGAGTCATTTATAAATGAATCAGTTCCTTCACCTGGTCTTTGATTTTGACAGCTGAATTTCGCCACTCGATGATGATGTTTCGGAGAAGACTAGAATACAAGTCAAAGGTTCCGATAATATCCTCGATGGAGGCTGTTTCCTCATTCACTTGCTGCCTTGCCAGTATGTCATCTGCGATGTTACCGACAGCGTATAACAAGGTACTAATCTGGTCCTTGTTAGTCTTACTTGTGAGACCCGAAGCATTTTGATAACAAGCAAATGTTTTCTCCAGTTTTGCCTTTGCTGTGCCTCTCTGGTGCCCTTTATGTTCTGGAACAATTCTGGGAGAGGTAGGGTATAATTCAATGCTCACCCTGGGTCGAGGTTCCCATCCTGATTTCTGGGTTAGTTGCTGGGCTGTCCTCGTGGTTTCCCTCTCTGGTCTGACTACCGTGGTGAGCCTTGAAGTCTGTCACCTGCTGCTCTCTGCTGCTGCTGGGCTTCTCCTCAGGCTGTTTCCTGCCGTTTTGCACTACTTTTCTGCGGGTCTGGCCACTGCTGCCATCATCTGTTGTTGGGTTGTCTTGGAAGTTGTGGAGTGTCTTACTCTTAGCAAGAGATCCGGCTGGGGGCAAAGATCCTTTTTCAACGTAATCCTTATTTACATACTCAACTATGTACAGGAGTACAAAGCACTAGGACAGAATCACTACTCATCTCTCAGATTCTCCTCATTCCCTTCTGTGTGACATCATTATTACATAGCTCCTTACGCACACGCTCAGTAGCTATTGTTAGAGTAGTGTTACTCTACAGTGGCCAACCTCTCCATAGAGGTGGGCATCTTCACACTCTTGGTGGAGAGGGACTCATCTAATCTCTCTCCAACTGAGTCAGAGCCTCTGGAAACACTGACTGAACCTCAACATTGTCTGCTGTTGCTCCAGTATAGGCGTTTTGGTTGCTGAGACCCCTGAGGCTCAGCATCTACATCCAGCTGAGCAGATCTTAGAGCATCTCTGCCTTGCGACAGGGACTCTCCACTGCTGTCCCTGTCTCAGGAGCTGCTCCTGCTCACTTGTTTGTGTAGTGCACCATGTGACAATGTAGCTACCTGCCTTGGAATCCCCACTGGGGCGTGTGTGTGTCTCTGAGCTGGTGAAAGGTGTGCGTGAGTCACATGATGGCGCTTTCGGAGTCCTACTCTGTGGATTCCTCAGCCTCCACCTGCACAGCTCCTGTATTGCACTTGAGGACCTGTGGGAGATGAACAACATGAATTAGTGCTGAAGGTCATATTTCTGTTACAGGTGACACCACGTCAATATGAGTAATGTGTGCCCTGTGGCAGTATAATGGCTAATTATGTTACCATTTCTCCATCTGCAATCAACAGGCACTCAGCAACTTCGGTGATTTTCAATACATCCTCCTCCATGATTTGCAAATAACACCCCCCCCCCCACACACCAGTTCTTTGCCTCTCTCTGGAGTTGTGCACTCTCTTCTCCTGCAGGAGAGAGAAAGCAAAGCGTTATGAGTGTGAGGAGTGAATCGTGTTCTGCAGGTGGAATGACATTTCTGGAGGGTGACTGTGAGAGATGGGAGTGAGTGTCAGTGGTGGCTGTTCGATGGCGATGTGTGAAGGTGCCTTGAGAAAGAGGAATGAGTGGAGCTGTTGGTCTTAGGAGTGCTGTGGAGGAGAAGGCTGGAGGGTGAGGGGATGTGGTTGGTATCGAAGGTGGCATTTCCTGTCCTAATAACGCCATTGAACCTCTTTTGACACTGCACCCAGGGTTGCAGGACCGCACTCCTGCTGCACACCTCCTCCATGACTTCCAGGCCTATTTGCTCACAGATGCTGGCCTCTTCCTCTCATCTGTTTGGAATAACATATCTCTGAGCACCCCTGTTGCCTGCAGCATTGCCACCAGCGATGCAACCTTCAAACGTCGGCAGTCCCTCACCAATGTTCCAGTCTGTATGCTGACACTTTGGGAATGGATGAATTCTTTAAAACGGGTCCTTTTAAAGAAAAGTCCTTTGACAGCCTGGTTTGCAAATTGTCATCACAGCCACCCGGTATTTAATCGAGGAACCTGAAAGCAGGCGGCCAATGCTGAGTTAAAAAGTCATGGCAGAGTCTCCTCCTCGATCTTTTGGGTGGACATGATAGATTATTGGGAGATTGAAAACAGCGCGAGAGGAGAGTCAGTCGGGAGATTGAAAACAGCGCGAGAGGAGAGTCAGTCGGGAGATTGAAAACAGTGTGAGAGGAGAGTCAGTCGGGAGATTGAAAACAGCGCGAGAGGAGAGTCAGTCAGGAGATTGAAAACAGCGCGAGAGGAGAGGCAGTCGGGAGATTGAAAACAGCGTGAGAGGAGAGGTCATTGGGAGATTGAAAACAGCGCGAGAGGCGAGGTCATTGGGAGATTGAAAACAGCGCAAGAGGAGAGGCAGTCAGGAGATTGAAAACAGCGCGAGAGGAGAGGCAGTCGGGAGATTGAAAACAGCGCGAGAGGAGAGTCAGTCGGGAGATTGAAAACAGCGCGAGAGGAGAGGTCATTGGGAGATTGAAAACAGCGCGAGAGGAGAGGCAGTCAGGAGATTGAAAACAGTGCGAGAGGAGAGGCAGTCGGGAGATTGAAAACAGCGCGAGAGGAGAGATGATTGGGAGATTGAAAACAGCGCGAGAGGAGAGTCAGTCGGGAGATTGAAAACAGCGCGAGAGGAGAGTCAGTCAGGAGATTGAAAACAGCGCGAGAGGAGAGGTGATTGGGAGATTGAAAACAGCGCGAGTGGAGAGGTGATTGGGAGATTGAAAACAGTGCGAGTGGAGAGTCAGTCGGGAGATTGAAAACAGCGCGAGAGGAGAGGTGATTGGGAGATTGAAAACAGCGCGAGAGGAGAGTCAGTCGGGAGATTGAAAACAGCACGAGAGGAGAGGTGATTGGGAGATTGAAAACAGCGCGAGAGGAGAGGCAGTCAGGAGATTGAAAACAACGCGAGAGGAGAGGCAGTCAGGAGATTGAAAACAGAGCGAGAGGAGAGGCAGTCGGGAGATTGAAAACAGTGCGAGAGGAGAGTCAGTCAGGAGATTGAAAACAGAGCGAGAGGAGAGGCAGTCGGGAGATTGAAAACAGCGCGAGAGGAGAGGCAGTCGGGAGATTGAAAACAGCGCGAGAGGAGAGGCAGTCGGGAGATTGAAAACCGCGCGAGAGGAGAGGCAGTCGGGAGATTGAAAACAGCGCGAGAGGAGAGGCAGTCGGGAGATTGAAAACAGCGCGAGAGGAAAGGCAGTCGGGAGATTGAAAACAGCGCGAGAGGAGAGGCAGTCGGGAGATTGAAAACAGCGCGAGAGGAGAGTCAGTCGGGAGATTGAAAACAGCGCGAGAGGAGAGGTCATTGGGAGATTGAAAACAGCGCGAGAGGAGAGGCAGTCAGGAGATTGAAAACAGTGCGAGAGGAGAGGCAGTCGGGAGATTGAAAACAGCATGAGAGGAGAGATGATTGGGAGATTGAAAACAGCGCGAGAGGAGAAGCAGTCGGGAGATTGAAAACAGCGCGAGAGGAGAGATGATTGGGAGATTGAAAACAGCGCGAGAGGAGAGGCAGTCGGGAGATTGAAAACAGCGCGAGAGGAGAGGTGATTGGGAGATTGAAAACAGCGCCAGAGGAGAGGTGATTGGGAGATTGAAAACAGCGCGAGAGGAGAGTCAGTCGGGAGATTGAAAACAGCGCGAGAGGAGAGTCAGTCAGGAGATTGAAAACAGCGCGAGAGGAGAGGTGATTGGAAGATTGAAAACAGCGCGAGAGGAGAGGCAGTCAGGAGATTGAAAACAGCGCGAGAGGAGAGGTGATTGGGAGATTGAAAACAGCGCGAGAGGAGAATCAGTCAGGAGTTTGAAAACAGTGCGAGAGGAGAGGTGATTGGGAGATTGAAAACAGCGTGAGAGGAGAGTCAGTCGGGAGATTGAAAATAAAAGGAGGGGAAGCTGAAGAGGAGCGGCCAGCGTGTGAGCGGCCCAGTGAAGGAGTGGAGCTTTGAGGCTTTGGCTCGAGAGGCTTCAGCGGCTGAGGACGCGCTTGCTCCCAGTGAGGTAAGGCCGGGTAAGTTCCTTTAATTAAATTAGGAGTAGCTAATGGAGGCAGCAGTTAGGGCAGTCGAGTGCTCCGAATGCAGCATGTGGGAAGTCTGGGACAGTACAATTGTCAATGATGACTACACCTGCAAAAGATGCATCCAGCTGCAGCTCCTGAGAAGCCGAGTTAGGGAACTGGAGCTGGAGCTGGATGAACTTCGGATCATACAGGAGGCAGAGGCAGTAATAGACAGGAGTTTCAGGGAGACAGTCACCCCTAAAAGTCAGGAGGTAGGCAGCTGGGTGAATGTCAGGAGAGGGAAGGGGAATAGACAGAAAGAGCAGAGCACCCCTGTGGCCGTTCCCATCAACAATAGGTATACCGTTTTGGATACTGTTGGTGGGGACGACCTACCAGGGACAAGTTGTAGTGGTCGCGTCTCTGGCACCGAGACTGGACCCTCAGCTCAGAAAGGAAGGAGGGAAAAGAGGAGAGCAGTAGTGATAGGGGATTCGATAGTTAGGGGGACAGATAGGAGGTTCTGTGGGAGAGATCGAGAATCCCGGATAGTCTGTTGCCTCCCTGGTGCCAGGGTCTGCGATATCTCAGATCTAGTTCTCAGTATTCTCAGGAGTGAGGGTGAGCAGCCAGATGTCGTGGTCCATGTAGGGACCAATGACGTGGACAGGAAGGAGGAGGAGGTCCTGCAAAGAGAGTTTAGGGAGTTAGGTGCAAAGTTGAAGGACAGGACCTCCAGGGTTGCGATCTCAGGAGTGATACCCGTGCCACGTGCTAGTGAGGCTAGAAATAGGAGGATAATGCAGGTAAATACCTGGCTAAGGAGATGGTGCAGGAGGGAGGGCTTCATGTTTCTGGACAATTGGGCTCTGCTCCAGGGAAGGTGGGACCTGTTCCGACGGGACAGTTTGCACCTGAACTGGAGGGGGACTAACATCCTTGTGGGTAGGTTTGCTAGTGCTGCTCCGGGGGGTTTAAACTAGATTTGCAGGGGGAGGGGAACCAGAGTGTTAGAGCAGATAGTGAGGTGGAGGAGGATAAAGGTCAAGTGAGGAATGCATGTATAGACAGAAATCAAAGGTTTGTACGTGATAGAAATGTTCTCAGGTGCATCTATTTCAATTCAAGGAGTTGTCGGAAATGCAGATGAGCTTAAGGCGTGGATTGGCACGTGGGATTACGACATTATTGCAATTAGTGAGACTTGGTTGCAGGAGGGGCAGGACTGGCAGCTCAATGTTCTGGGGTTCCGTTGTTTCAGACGTGATAGAGGGGGAGGAATGAAAGGGGGAGGAGTGGCATTACTAGGCAGGGAAAATATCACAGCTGTGCGTAGACAGGACAGCCCGGAGGGCTCGTCTACAGAGGCCATATGGGTGGAGATGAGGAACGGGAAAGGTGTGACCACACTAATAGGGTTGTATTATAGACCGCCCAATAGTTAGAGAGAATTGGAGGAGCAAATCTGTAGAGAGATAGCAGACCGATGTAAGAAACAGAAAGTTGTGATAGTAGGAGATTTTAACTTTCCACATATTGACTGGGACTCCCATACTGTAAAAGGGCTGGATGGCTTGGAGTTTGTCAAGTGTGTTCAGGAAAGTCTTCTAAATCAATGTATAGAGGTACCAACGAGAGAGGATGCAATACTTGATCTCCTATTAGGGAACCAGACAGGTCAGGTGAACATTTTGGGTCCAGTGACCACAATGTCATTAGTTTTAAGCTAATTATGGATAAGGATAGGCCTGGTCCTCGAGTTGAGATTCTAAATTAGAGAAAGGCCAATTTTGTGGAAATGAGAAAGGATCTAGGAAGAGTGGATTGGTAAAAGTTGTTTTCTGGCAAGGATGTGTTCAGTAAGTAGAAGGCATTCAAAGGCGAAATTTTGAGGGTGCAGAGTTTGCATGTTCCTGTCAGGATTAAAGGCAAAGTTAACAGGCATAGGGAACCTTGGTTTTCAAGGGATATAGGGGATCTGGTTAAGATGAGGAGAGAGGTGTATAGCAGGTATAGGCAACAAGGAGCAAATAAGGTACTTGTAGAGTACAGAAAATGTAAGAAAATACTAAAGAAGGAAATCTGGAAGGCAAAAAGAAGACAGGAGGTTGCTTTGGCAGATAATGTGAAGGTAAACCCGAAGGGTTTCTACAAGTATATTAAGAGTAAAAGGATAGTAAGGGATACAATTGGTCCCCTTGAAGGTCAGAGTGGTCGTCTATGTGTGGAGCCTCACGAGATGGGGGAGATCTTAAACAGTTTTTTTGCATCAGTATTTACTCAGGAAACTGGCATAGTGTATAAGGAAGGAAGGGAAACAAGCAGTAGTTTCATGGAACATATAGAGATTAAAGAGGAGGAGGTGCTTCCTGCCTTACAGTGAATAAAGGTAGATAAATCCCCCGGGCCTGTCATGATATTCCCTCGGACCTTGAGGGAGACTAGTGTAGAAATTGCAGGGGCCCTGGCAGAAATATTTAAAATGTCCTTAGCCACGGTGAGTTGCCGGAGGATTGGAGGGTAGCTGATGTTGTTCCGTTGCTTAAAAAAGGCTCCAAAAGTAAACCAGGTAATTACAGGCCAGTGAACCAGATGTCAGCAGTAAGTAAATTATTGGAAGGTGTTCTGAGAGATCGGATATACAATTATTTGGACAGCCAAGGGCTGATTAAGGATAGTCAGCATGGCTTTGTGCGTGGTAGGTCATGTTTAACGAACCTTGTAGAGTTTTTCGAGGAGGTTACCAAGAAAGTAGATGAAGGAAAGGCTGTGGATGTTGTCTACATGGACTTTAGTAAGGCCTTTGACAAGGTCCCACATGGGAGGTTAGTTCAGAAGGTTCAGACACTTGGTATCCATGGAGAGGTTGTAAACTGGATTCAAAATTGGCTGTGTGGGAGAAGACAGAGAGTAGTAGTGGATGATTGCTTCTCAGACTGGAGGCCTGTGACTAGTGGTGTGCCTCAGGGATCTGTGCTGGGACCATTGTTGTTTGTTGTCTATATCAATGATCTGGATGATTATGTGGTAAATTGGATCAGCAAGTTTGCTGATGACACTAAGATTGGAGGCGTTGTGGACAGCAAGGAAGGCTTTCAAAGCTTGCAGAGGGATCTGGACCAACTGGAAAAAGGGGCCAGAAAATGGCAGATGGAATTTAATGCAGAAAAGTGTGAGGTGTTGCATTTTGGAAGGACAAACCAAGGTAGGACATACACAGTAAATGGTAGGGCACTGAGGACCTGGCAGCACTGATAAATGCAGTTTCTTATGTATAGGAGCTGCTGGCATTGCTCAGAGAGGCCAGCAGTGACTTATGTCACTGTGTCATTTATGTCCTTGCAGGAGAACAGGACACACAGTGCCAGGGAGAGGGCTTTGACAGGGGTCCCCATCGCTATATCATAATTGTCATGGAGGAGGGAGCCATGGAAATCGCGCTGATGGCTTTGCAGGAGGAAGTTGCGGAAGGAGGAATGTATCCGGCTGGTGGAGAGGGTGAATACCATTGCAACCAGTCGATGAGGGGAATGGAGTGCACTCCTCCCCGTTCGACAGCATGTCAGACTTTGGGAAGCCTCAGCAGTGCAGAGTTTACTGCTGTCAAAGATTATATCTCATGGACTCTTTTTTTTTCAGTTCTTTCCTGGGATGTGGGCATCATAGGCAAAGCCAGCATTTGTTGCCCATCCCTTGTAGTTCTTGAACTGAGTGGTTTGCTAGGCCATTTCAGAGGGTTGTTTAGATTCAACCACTTTGCTGTGGATCTGGAGACACATGTAGGTATGTCCTGTACACAAAAAGCAGGACAAATCCAAGCTGGTCAATTACCGCCCCATCAATCCACTCTCGATCATCAATAAAGTAATGGAAGGGGTCATCAACAGTGCTCTCAAGCGGCACTTGCTGAGCAATAACCTGCTCACTAACGCCCAGTTTGGGTTCCACCAATGTCACTCAGCTCCTGACCTCATTGCAGCCTTGGTTCAAAAATGGACAGAAGAGCTGAACTCCAGAGGTGAGGTGAGAGTGACTGCCCTTGACTTCAAGACAGCATTTGACCGAGTGTGGCATCAAGGAGCCCTAACAAAACTTGAGTCAATGGGAATCAGGGGTAAAACTCTCCACTGGTTGGAGTCATACCTAGCACAAAGGGAGATGGTTGTGGTGTTGGAGATCAATCATCTCAGTTCCAGGATATCACTACAGGAGTTCCACAAGGTAGTCATCCTCAGCTGCTTCATCAATGACCTTCCTTCCATCATAAGGTCATAAGTGGGGATGTTCACTGCTGTTTGCACAATGTTCAGCACCATTCGCGACTCCTCAGTTACAGGAGCAGCCCATGACCAAATACAGCAAGACCTGGACAATACCCAGGCTTAGGCTGACAAGTGGCAAGTAACATTCTTGCCACTCAAGTGCCAGGCAATTACCATCTTCAACAAGAGAGAATCTAACTGCCGCTCCTTGGCATTAAATGGCATTATCATTGCTGAATCCTGCACTATCAACATCCTGAGGGTTACCAATGACCAGAAACTGAACTGGACTAGCCATATAAACACTGTAGCTACAAGAGCAGGTCAGAGGCTAGGAATCCTGCAGCGAGCAAATCACCTCTTGACTCCCCAAAGCCTGTCCACCATTTACAAGGCACAAGCCTCCACTTGCCTGGATGAGTGCAGCTGCAACACCACTCAAGAAGCTCAACACCATGCAGGACAAAGCAGCCCATTTGATTGGAACTCCATCCACAAACATTTACTCCCTCCACCACCAAGGCTCCTTAGGCAGCACCTTCCAAACCCATGGCCACTACCCTCTAGAAGGACAAGGGCAGCAGATTGATGGAAGCATCGCCACCTCGGGAAACCCCCCCCTCCAAGTCACTCACCATCCTGACTTGGAAATATATCACCGTTCCTTCACTGTCGCTGGGTCAAAATCCTGGAACTCCCTCCCTAACAGCACTGTGGGTGTACCTACACCACATGGACTGCACTGGTTGAAGAAAGCAGCTCATCACCACCCTTCAAGGGCAATTAGGAATGGGGAATAAATGCTGGCCTAGCTAGTGATGCCCATGAATGAATTTTGAAAAAACACAAAGAAGTGGCTGAGTGGAGGCCACTGTGTTGGGCAGAGCATTGAGTAGCTCTGGTGTTTGTTTCACATGTAAATAGGCTCTTCTTTACTCTTCATACACGATGTAAATATTGACATATGACATACGTCAGGGACACATAAAGGAGTGAGTAGCCATCTCTTCAAGGGATATCCCTTGTCGCCTAGAACCCATCCAAGTAGCTTGGAGGGGCGTAGGATGATGAGCTTCAGCATCCTGGACTGCTGGAGGATGAAGGAGTCATGGCAGCTGCCAGAAAATTGGGTGCACACATGGAGGCAGCTCTTGCTGTGGTCACAGACTAGCTAAAGTTGAGGGAGCAGAAGCCCTACCTGTTGCTGAATCTCACTGACTGGTCATTCGGTGCCTTGATGGCCACATGGGTGTAATGGATGATGTTCTGCAATAGGGGGAAGCTAACGAGAGAGATTTAACCCTTTGTGCCTGTGAGGCCCCATCTCTCAAGAATTGCTTGTACTGCCCAGCTTCAGCAAGGAGTTGATTAGTAACCTGTGAGATGCAGTGGTGTGCAGCCATTTGAGAGACACTAGCAAGATGTGCAGTTGATCCTCGGAAGGATCTAGGGGCAAAGAGGTTCAAGGCCAAAGTGACAGCTTCTGGCAGGGCATGGCAAGCAGTGCTGTGGTTATGAGCTCTTCTGTGGTGAGGGCACAAATCTCAGTGACCATCTGTCTGGATAAATGCACTCTGCTGTGGTACTCATTCTCTGACCTGTCAAGGTGGCTCTGGCTTAGTCAGCATCTCCTATGCTGTGGCTATGGCCTCCGTTGCCTTCCTCCCCTTGTTCCTCGCTTCTGTATTTTTCATGTCAAAGGCTCTAGCGCTAAGGACAATAATCCTCATCGTCAGGTTGGAAGTATTGAAAAGTAACCAGAAGAAGGGACTGAGTCACCCACAGTCAAGAGAGGATAAATAAAAGTTTTACCTCTGAGTTGGAGCTGAGGAGAATTCTCCAGAGGCTTGTGACATATAAATGGGTGGTCTCTACTGTTGTATGGTTGTATGTTGTCTCATGAAGAGGTCTAGAGGCTTGTATGGTTGAACAATTACTGTTTATTAATAACGGATAACTATATAGATATGTACAGGATACAGTTCTGACAAGGTGCTATCTTCATGCAGACTTCTAGCAGACTTACTCCGACATTCTACTACTCCCATGTGACTCTCTACATCATAATATGAGCGGTATTTGTTTCCTCAGTCCCACATTAACCTTTAAAATCCCAAACACCCTAAATACTACACCTACAGGAGTAAATAACTTTAAGATTGATGTGTCTTATAAGGGAACTCTTGGGGCAAGTAAGAAGTAAACCTGAGTGCACAACATATGTAGTTATAAACCATATTGTTAAGTTAATAGTGCTTGTTTCAAGTCTTTTATATTCAGTCAAGTTTTTGTTTTTTAAAAAGAGAAGTGAAATCTTGTGGTGTAGTTCTATTGGTTAAAATGATGCATTTGGATTTCTTTTTAAACGTTTAAGGGTCCCTAACTGGATTGTAACAGTATGCAGGACTGCTGCTGTTGCAGGAAGAGCAACTACTTTTACTCCAGTCAATTGGTTAAATAAGTAAATTCTGTTTTTCACTGGCATCTGTGTACTGTTATGCCTGAAACCATATGCACAGGTGCTTCTGTTAAACCCCCAAGGCAGACAGCCTTTGCATCCATTGTTCAATAAGGCTTAATTGTGGAAAAGATGGGGACCATGTTTCCCTAAGTGGGTGGTCTCCAGGATTGCTGTCTGGTAAAGGTGCAGGGAGGGGGTGGTTGGTGGTATGGCTAAACATGTCTGACTCTACCCACTGCAAATCCATCGAAGCCAGGTTATGATTGAACAGCTGTGGATCATTAAATGTCAGTGACATCACAATGTGCTCCAACATCCCGAGTGTACTTCCCAGTGATCACCATTGGATAGCAATCAAGTAGCAAAGGGGCCTTAGCTCTTCTTCCCCTTTCCTGATCCATGGGGCAGCATTTTCCCCCCGTCGGTGGGGGGGGATGTGTGGGAGCAGGCGCGGGTGGGCAGGTTGGGGCGCACCGCCATTTTATGTGGGCGGGCCAGTTAAGGCCCGCCCAGCGTGACGTCCACTCCCTGTGCGGGCGGGAGGGGATTCCCTGAGCCGGGAGTCCGCTCTATCGCGCATGCACGCGAAAAAACGCACAGATCTCCCTGAGGCAAAGCGCCGCCTCAGGGAGATCGGTGGAAGTTATGAAAATTTTTTGAAGGATAGAAAAAATTTTCCTGACATGTCCCCTCTCATGTGACATTGTCACATGAGCAGGGACATGTCAATTTCTTTTATTTAAAAATTTTATAAAAATTAATACCCTCATGAAACCTCATCCTGCTCGTGGATGAGGTTTCATGTTTTTTCTGAAGGTCGCCTGGGCTCTTTGCCTGCCCGTTAATCATTTTAATTACTTTTTTAATAGGCCTTTGACGGTTAGGGTGCCCGCTGAACTGCAAATCTAAATGACGCAGGGTGATGTTGGGACGCACGCCCGACGTCACCCTGGGTCATTTTACGCGTCAGCGAGCGGGACCCGCACCCCCGCTCGCCAACCGGAAGATGCAGCCCATGAGATTTCATCTGATTTCAATGCCCCATTTGAGATCTGTCCCCTCAGGTGGAGCAGTTTGTTTGACTGCATTGCACACGGAATGAAAGACATTGGCCAGGATTTTCCCGTCAGCGATTTAGACCATAAGACATAGGAGCAGAAATTAGGCCATTCGGCCCATCGAATCTGTTCCGCCATTCAATCATGGCTGATAAGTTTCTCAACCCCATTCTCCCGTCTTCTCCCCGTAACATTTGATCCCCTTACCAATCAACAACCTATCCATCTCGATCTTAAATACACTCAATGACCTGGCCTCCATAGCCTTCTGTGGCAATGAATTCCATAGATTCACCACTCTCTGGCTAAAGAAGTTTCTCCTCATCTCTGTTCTAAAAGGTCTTCCCTTTACTCTGAGGCTGTGCCCTCGGGTCCTAGTCTCTCCTACTAATGGAAACATCTTCCCCACGTCCACTCTATCCAGGTCTTTCAGTATTTTGTAAGTTTCAATCAGATCCTCCCTCATCCTTCTAAACTCCATCGAGTATAGACTCAGAGTCCTCAAATGTTCCTAATATGTTAAGCCTTTCATTCCTGGGATCGTTCTCGTGAACCTCCTCTGGACCCTCTCCAGGGCCAGCACATCCTTCCTGAGATATGGGGCCCAAAATTGCTCACAATATTCTAAATGTGGTCCAACCAGAGCCTTATAAAGCCTCAGCAGCACATCCCCATTTTTATATTCTAGTCCTCTCGAAATAAATGCCAACATTGCATTTGCCTTCCTAACTACTGACTCAACCTGCAAGTTAACCTTAAGAGAATCTTGGACTAGGACTCCCAAGTCCCTTTGCACTCCAGATTTCTGAATTCTCTCCCCATTTAGAAAATAGTCTATGCCTCTATTCTTCCTACCAAAGTGCATGACCTCACACTTCCCCACGTTGTATTCCATCTGCCACTTCTTTGCCCATTCTCCTAACCTATCCAAATCCTTCTGCAGCCTCCCCTCCTCCTCAATACTACCTGTCCCTTCACCTATCTTTGTATCATCTGCAAACTTAGCCAGAATGCCCTCAGTTCCTTCATCCAGATCATTAATGTATAAAGTGAAAAGTTGTGGTCCCAACACTGACCCCTGCGGAACTCCAATAGTCACCGGCCGCCATCCTGAGAAGGACCCCCTTATCCCCACTCTCTGCCTCCTGCCAGACAGCCAATCTTCTATCCATGCTAGTACCTTGCCTCTAACACCATGGGCTCTTATCTTACTGAGCAGCCTCCTGTGCGGCACCTTGTCAAAGGCCTTCTGGAAGTCCAAGTAGATAACATCCATTGGCTCTCCTTTGTCTAACCTACTTGTTACCTCCTCAAAGAATTCTAACAGATTTGTCAGGCATGACCTCCCCTTGATGAAACCATGCTGACTTTGCCCTATTTTACCATGCACTTCCAAGTATTCTGAAATCTCATCCTTAATAATGGACTCTAAAATCTTACCAACGACCGAGGTCAGGCTAATCGGCCTGTAATTTCCCATCTTTTGCCTCACTCCCTTCTTAAACAGGGGGGCTACATTAGCGATTTTCCAGTCCTCTGGGACCCTCCCTGACTCCAGTGATTCCTGAAAGATCACCACTAACGCCTCCACTATCTCTTCAGCTATCTCCTTCAGCACTCTGGGTGTAATCCATCTGGTCCAAGTGATTTATCCACCTTCAGACCTCTCAGTTTTCCTAGCACCTTCTCCTTGGTAATGGCCACCATACTCACCTCTGCCCCCCGACTCTCTCGACTTTGGGGATGTTACTCATGTCTTCCACCGTGAAGACTGACGCAAAGTACCTATTCAGTTCCTCCGCCATTTCTTTGTTCCCCACTACTACTCCTCTAGCGTAATTTTCCAGCGGCCCAATGTCCTCTTTTGCCTCTCTCTTACCCTTTATATATCTAAAAAAACTCTTGCAATCTTCTTTTATATTACTGGCTAGTTTACCCTTATATTTAATCTTCTCCCTCATTTCTTTTTTAGTTGTCCTCTGTTGGTCTTTGTAGGCTTCCCAATCTCCTGGTTTCCCACTGCTCTTCGCCGCATTGTATGCTTTCTCTTTAGCTTTTATGCTGTCCCTGACTTCCCTTGTCAGCCATGGTTGCCTCGTCCTCCCTTTAGTATGCTTCTTCTTCCTAGGGATGAATTTTTGCTGTGTCTCCCAAATTACTCCCAGAAACTGCTGCCATTGCTGTTCCACTGTCTTTCCTGCTAGGCTCATCTCCCAGTCAATTCTGGCCAGCTCCTCCCTCATGCCTCTGTGGGCGGGGCCTGCTCGCCGACAGGAAAATGACGCGGGATGATGTTGGAAGGAACCCCCGACGTCACCCTGGTCTCTTTAAATTTTTAAGAAGGTGGGCGGACAGCGAAATCAGGCCAGGAGCCCCAATGGGCTTCTGATAACACACAAAACCTCATCCACTGGGCGGGATGAGGTTTCCTGTCCGTTTTTATAAAGTTTAATAAAGTCTATGTCGTTTTTATTAACATGTCCCATCTCGTGTAACATTGTCACATGAGGGGGACATGTTAATACTTTTATTTTTCTATTTTTTAAGTTTTGTACACTGTCACTAATCTCCCTGAGACACCACTTTGTCTCAGGGAGCAGTGCGGTCTTTTGCGCGCATGCGTGAAAGACCGCGCTTTGACAGCTGGGGATCCCCTCCCCCCCGTCCCAGGAAACGCATAGCACTTCCTGTCGGGCAGGCCGCTGGGCGGGCCAACTCGATATGGCGGCGGGCCCCGTTCCGGTGGCGGGGGTCAGCTGCCCGCCCGCCGCCAAGCCGGTGGGGCCCGCACGCCCACCAAGGGCAAAATTCTGCCCATTGGGTGGAATTGGGCGGGTCCGTAAAACGCGGTGAGCCGTTCAAAACTCCATTGACTTCGGCGGGACCGTGAAATCTCACCAGCGTAAAATTCCACTCTTAATAGTCACATCATAGATCAGTAAATACAATACACTTGATCAAAATCAAGGTACACAATGTTTATTTGAGGTTTATTCAAATGGCTGCGGTATATGAAGCAGCAAGAGAACTGTTTTCAGAGAGGATCTTGTCACGAGCAGTGAAATTTTCTTCACAAAATTCTTTAAGATTTGTTGATCGGTGAAGTCTGACAGTCAACTTTTAACATTTTCTTCTTCTCTTTGGTAATCTTCTGATGTGGCGCCTCCTTCGATAAGTTTTTGACCTGTCCCTTTTGCATATGTGCAAGCGGCGTAAGTGTCGCCTTCGCAAAAAGCAATCATCTTGTTTCTTTTTTGGCTTACAGCTCTTCATTATTGTGTCTCTTTCACCTTTCTGCTTCTTGTGTCGCAGTATTTTTTTCTTTTTTTGATGTTTTAACGCCTTTCACAGCTTATAATATATGAGGCATCTATTATGATGTGATGGGTTTTTGTGAGCTTTCACTGCCTTGTAAGGGGTTGGTGACCTGGCATATTCATGTAGGTGAGACATCACTGCCTTATAAGGTATTGTGTACAGCTAGGATCTCTGTTATCTCCCATTTTTCGTTCTTTTTGTCGATGGGATAAAATTTTGTGTTTAATACAGCAAGGGATTTTAATGCTAGCATCAGAACTCCTCTGCAGTACCAACATTCCCAAGGTTAGGTATAGCACAAGCGGCTGCAGTGTAAACCCCCCTCTAGTTATCCTGACCCTTACTGCACCCATTTCTATTTATTGCACGACGCACCATTATTGCCTTTGAATGACATCATGAATTTGGTGCCAAATTAGGAGCTGTTTTGCATTATGGGCTCACATCCAGTAGGAAATGGGTTAAAGATGCATATTTCACAAAAGACCCTTACAACCAGCCAAGAGCAGATTCGCATCATTCTGAACTGGTTTCAAATTAGGCTCCAGAGGTAAAAGGGCATTCACTGCCAGCACTGCACTTCACTATTTTACAAGCATTTATATCCTTGATTGGGGAGTTTGTTATATTATGCCACTTAGCTACTTGTAGTTCTGAGTTTACAGATCTAGTAACAAAATACCTAGTAGATCATTACGAAACATCCATCTGGCATAGATTGCGAAGACCAAAAGGAAGTGGCTTAGATGCTGGCATTTCATCTCTGGGACCTGGATTCACCTGGAAGTTCCAACCCTGTTGATGAAGCACAGTGAAGTACATTGTGCTGCACATGTAGCAAGAATAAGGTCAAATGTATATTCCTTTTTTTAATCGTAGCATCTCACAACACAGAAGGAGGCCATCTGACCCATCATGCCTGCCCTTTGAAAGAGCTATTCAATTAGTCCCATGCTCTAATTCCCCCTTAGCCTTTCAAGTATTTATCCAATTCCCTTTATCCAATTCTCCTTATTGATCTGTAAATTCCATTCCTTCAACCTGTCTTTGGAAGTCACTTTTCCCAGAATATAGAAATCTTTCATGTTATCATTATGGCCAACACTTTTGGGAAAAATAAACGTAATAACTTTGCCTTATTTATCTTGCCGGTTGTAAATGTCTTACCATGTCCCTTTGAAAAGCCAACAACCTCTCCACTTATTTAAAAATACAAATTCCATTTTACTTAGCTCATCCGTTAGCATTTCAAATACCTGTTTTTTACATTTAACCCCTTTGATGATTCAAACCTTAGTCTTACAGTCTGCAGTTTACTTAAATTATTCACACACCCAGAAACCTACACACACCCAAACATAAGACTGCTTTAAAGTATCCCACAGAAATATCAGGAACAATATGATAGTTCCGTTACACCCCCATCCGTATGGAAAAATTAACCGTCATAATTCTAAAAGATGGTTTCATTTTCTCAACCCATTTCGCATTATTTACTATACTTATCTATACATACAAAACTATTACACTACCAGGTACATGTATTAACATAATATATACAAAGCCCTTGTACCAAAGGGGTACAAGGGCTTTGTATATATTGTTATGCTGATACAATAGAGGTCATTTCAGTCCAGTGTCTATGTTTCAAATGTCCAATCTTCTTTGAACTTTAAACTCTCGACAGTGCATCTGTAATTACATTTTCTCATCCAGCCACATGTATAATCTGTAAATTAAATGGTTGCAGTAATAATCTTCCATCTGAACAGTCTTGCACTTCAGTCTCGAAATTAGTACAGAAATTTTGAAGGATTGTGGTTTAAACAATTGTTTCTGACAAATTGCTTGCAACATAAACCTTGAAATGCTGCAACACTAATACCAGGCCTAGAGTCTCTTTTTCAATGGCTGAGTATCTTTTCTGATGGACATTCAGCTTCCATGCAAAATATCCTACTGGCTTTTCAATTGCTGTTTCATTTCCTTGTAACAACACAGCACCAATACCCAAATCACTTGCATCAATTGCCAACTTAAACTGCTTGGCATAATTAGCTGCTGCCAAAACTGGTGTAGTAGTCAACATAGTTTTTAAATTGTCAAATGCATTCTGCCACTCCTGTGTCCATTGAAATTTCTCGTTCATTTTGAGTAGTTCAGTCAATGGAGCAACCACATTGCTAAAAGTTGGTACAAACTTCCAATAAAATCCATTCACGCCCAGAAATCTCAAACTTCCCACTTTGTTGTGGGCACTTGGAAATCCACAATGGCTTTCACTTTCACATCTCATGGGGCCACCTCACCATGTCCAATGGTATGGCCTAAATATGTAGCTTGCGCTTTTGCAAATTCACTCTGAGCCAAGTTCACCACCAAATTAGCTTCTTGCAGTTGATCAAAAAGTTCTTTCAAATGTTGTAAATGCTCCTCCCATGTTTGACTGAAAGCTACCAAGTGCTCAATAGAGTTAGCACAATTGCTCAGCCCTGTGATTACTTTGTCAGTCTTTGAATGTTGCTGGTGCGTTCTTCATTCCAAATGGCATAGCTTTAAACTGATATAGTCCATCTGGTGTTACAAAAGCCAATATCTCTTTTCCTCTTTCTGATAACGGTATTTGCCAATATACTCGCAGCAAATCAATCTTTGTGATTAAATTCTGATTGTCCCACTTTCTCAATACAATCTTCCAACCATGGAATAGGATATGAATCCGCTTTTGTCATTGCGTTTATTTTCTGATAATCCACACACAGCCTTTGTGTTCCAGCCGGTTTCAACACCATCACAATAGGTGAATTTCAGTTGCTACAACTAGTTGCTATGATGTCATGCTCTTTCTGCAGCATCTCTATTGATTACATCATCACAGGCTGCTGAACTACAGTAGACATCACCAACATCTGTGACCCAACTATATCATTATTTAAGATAAATTGAACCCCTGCAATGGGCAATTTTCCCACTACTTCAACAATCACTTCACCTATTTTCAACCTACTCTTTAAATTTACCTTTCACGGTGGAATAGGGTTAGCATCTGCATGAATTCTATTTATTACCACCTTTTCCTGCAATACCCCCTCTGGACAACAAAAAGCACTATCCCATAACACTAAGGACTAAATAGCCCCTGTGTCCCTTAAAATTTTAATATTTTTACCTGTTCCACCCTGTACACATGGGAAGACTTTCCCTTCACATACAAAACCTTTAAACATTCCTGTAACCTGCCCTTCCGAACTCTCTTGGGTAAATTGTGAACACATTCCCACTTCATTACCTACTACTGATTCTTCCTGCTCCACCTGTACACAAGCCACTGCCCTTACAAAATATCCACATTAGAAGAGTTAAACCCATGATTTGCAGGTGCAAAATTCTTCACAAAGCTTGAGGCCAAGCATTGTTACTGGTCGGTACATCTCACGGAGAAGTCCCAAAAGCAGAGTTGATAAAGGGGAACCATCAGATGTAGTGTATTTGGATTTACAGAAGGCATTCGATAAGATAAGAGGCACAAGATAAGAGATCACGGTATTGGGGGTAATGTATTAGCATGGATTGAGGATTGGTTAACACACAGAAGACAGTCGGGATTAATGGGTCCTTTTCAGGTTAGAAAGGTGTAACTAGTGAAGTGCCACGAGGATCAGTCCTAGGGCCTCAATTACTTACTATCTATACTAATGACTTGGAGGAGGAGCAGAGTGTAAATCATCCAAATTCACTGACAATTCAAAAATAGGTGGGAGGGCATGTTGTGATGAGGACATAAGGAATCTGTAAGGGGATATAGATAGGTTGAGTGAGTGGGCAAAAGCTTGGCAGATGGAGTTTAATGTAGGAAAGTGTGAGGTCATGTACTTTGGTAGGAAAAATCAAAAGGCAGACTATTTTTTAAATGGAGAGACTCCAAAAAAGTGCAGCACAGAGGGATCTGGGCGTTCTTGTGCATGAAACACAAAAGGTTAGCATGCAGGTGCAGCTAGTAATTAAGAAGGCAAATGGAATTTTGGCCTGTATTGCTAGGGGGTTGGATTTCAAAATTAGGGAAGCCTTGTCACAACTGTACAGGATATTGGTGATGCTGGAGTACTGTGTACAGTTTTGGTCTCTGTATTTAAGTATAGACATAATGGCATTGGAGGCAGTTCAAAAGAGATTCACTAGGCTGATTCCTAGAATGAAGGGGTTGACTTAACAAGAACGGCTAAACAGGTTACGTCTTTATTCATTAGAGTTTAAAAAAATGAGGGGTGATCTTATTGAACTGTGCAAGATTCTGAGGGGGTTGACAGGGCAGGTGTTTAGAAGGTGTTTCCACTAGTGGGGGAATCTCGAACTAGGGGACATAGTTACAAAATAAGGGGACACTCATTTAAAACTGAGATGTGAAGTAATTTCTTCTCTCAAGAGGGTAGTGAATGTCTAGAATTCTCTACCTCAGAGTTGTGGAGTCTAGATCACTGTAAGTATTTAAACAGGAGGCAGGTAGATTTTTAAAATATTGTGGAGTTGAGGGCTATGAGGAGCTGGCACGAAAAAGGAGTTGAGGCCTGATGCAGATCAGCTTGAGGGGCCGAATGGTCTACTCCTGCTCCTATTTCTTATGCTCTTATGCAACACAACCCAAATTACTCCAACATCGAGCAGGAAACATTAGCTTTAGTGTTTGGAATCATGGGCAGGTTTTTCTGGTCGGCGAGCGGGGGTGGGGCCCGCTCGCTGACACGTCACATGGCACTGGGATACATCGAGCATGCGTCCCGAAGCCACCCCACGTCATTTAGATTCAGCTGTGCGCCTGCCGAACTGTCAATGACCTATTAAGGACATTAACAAAACTAATTAACTTGATTGATGGACCTGCCCATCCAACCTTAGGGTTGGCGGGCAGGCCGGGAGCCCTAGCGGGCCTCGGATAAAGCATGAAACCTCATCCATGGGCGGGATGAAGTTTCATGAGGGCTTTTAAATGTTTATCAAGTGTTTAAATAAAAGTTAAGGACATGTCCCAACTCGTGTGACAGTGTCACATGAGGGGACATGTCAGGGAATTTTTTTTATTACCTTTCTGTCAACCTTTGAATCGGAGCCGATCTCCCCGAGGCAGCACTTTGCCTCATGGAGATATGTGCGCTCTTTCGCGCGCATGCGCGAACGAGCGCACTCCCGGCTGAGGGAATCCCCCCTCCCCCCGCCCACACAGGGAGCACATAGTGCTTCCTGGTGGACATCATGCTGGGTGGGCCTTAATTGGCCCACCCAGATAAAATGGCAGCGCCCCCCCAACCGGGGGCACCGATCGGAAGGCCAGCCACCGGCGCCCACTCCCACTCTTCCCCCCGACAGGGGGAAAATGTTACCCTCTGCGTTTTCATATCCATCTATTTGGCAAAAGATTTGTGGTAGAGACTGGCCACTGACCAGTGCACCGCCAAGATTACAATGTCTCTTGATAAAGATTCAAGGTTACAGCTGTGAGATTCGGTACAAGCCAGGTAACTTCGGATACACATCGGATACACTTAGCAGATTGCCTAAACCAGCGAAAACAGAAGATATACCCTTCGACCTGCAAGTTGACTTCATTCACATCGAACTTGAAGATGTTCTCCAAATTGATCTGGTGCATTTTGCACAACGCAAATGCCAGCAGCTACAAGAAGAAACAGCACAGAAGCTACACCACAGAAGCTGTGGAAAACCATCATCGAAGTATAGCCTGATTCAATTCAGCAACCCATGATCTCGTGAGGCAATTTTGGCCTTATTGGGACAAGCTAGGTATCTCCCAGGGAGTCATCTTTAAAGGCAGGCAGGTCATCATACAGGAATCTTTGCGACCTGATATTCTTCAGCAACTTCATCACTCACACATGGGCATAGATCGGACGAGAGCATTGGCAAGAGAGACTGTCTAATGGCTGGGTACGAACAATGATATTGCAGTCATTGACAAGAAGTGTGAGGCATGTCAATAGTATATGCCAAGTCAGCACAAAGCACCACTAATTCCACATGAAGTAACTACCCATCCTTGGTCCAAAATCACATCCGACCTCTTTCATATCCATGTCACTGACTTCATTGTGATTATCAATTACTTTACCAAGTACTCCATTATTCAACAGTTGCTCAATACATCAAGCACAACTGTCGTGCACACTCTTAAGTACCATTTTCTGTTCATTTGGTGTGCCTAGAGGGATCATTGCGGATAACGGTCCACAATTTATTGGTAAGCCATTTCAAGATATGGCAAGAAGTGGAATATCAATCACACTACTTCTTCTCCTCATTACCAGATGTAACAGCCTAGCTAAACAGATGATTCGCATGGTGAAATCCCTAATTCTCAAGTGTAGACAGACCAAGCAAGATCTACACATTGCAGTGTTACATCTGAGAGCGAAATCTTTAAATGCAACTATTCCATCACCAGCAGAGCTCATGTTTGACAGACCAGTGCATATCAATTTACCTACTCTTACCTATTTACTCTCTCAGAAACTAGAGAGCAACTTTCGAAATTGTAAGAGATGACCAACGTGCACGATAAAAATGCTGGTACAAAATTACCAAGTTTACAGTTGGGACAGCAAGTTTGCACCAAGATCCCACTGAAGGTAAATGACAGTCAGCCGAGGTGACAGAGATTTGTTCAGAACCAAGGTCCCATGAAGTCATTACACACAAAGGCACAATGGTGAGGTGTAACCGAGGACAAATCAGATCCATTCCTGCTCCTCAACTACAGTGTGGTGCAATTGCATTGAGGACAAGATCCAGAATGCAACCAGGAACAACATCCAAGAATGACAATCCCACAGATCACTGTGAGCAACCAGAGATACCTTTAGACAAGGTGACCATCACAAGATCTGGGTGTCCCAGCAGATTTCCTTTATGCTTTAGAGACTCATAGATTCGGCAGTTCTATGCACTTACGTAATAGTAACTAAACATGAACATGTATTGTAAACAATTAGACATCTTTGGATGGGAGGAAAGTATCTTTGAAAAGAAAGTGGGATGTTGTAATGTGCCATTAAGGGATATCAGCATGATATCACTAGAAGGGAAATGTGTCATGTGATCCAGTCTTAGTTTCATTTTTGCTTTGAGTAGAGTACACACACACACACATCTCTGTCTTCAGGTTTTATAGCTGTGTATAACTTCTCTTTTTAAATTCATTCATGGGATGTGAGCATCACTGACAAGGTCAGCATTTATTGCCCATCCCTAATTGTCCTTGAGAAGGTGATGGTTAGCTGCTATCTTGAACCGCTGCAGTCCAGATAGTGTAGGCACACCCACAGTGCTGTTAGGGAGGAAGTTCCAGGATTTTTACCCTGCGACAGTGAAGGAACGGCGATATATTTCCAAGTCAGGATGGTGAATGGCTTAGAGGGGAACTTCCAGGTGGTGGTGTTCCCTTGTGTCTGCTGCCCTTGTTCTTCTAGATGGTAGTGGTCATGGGTTTGGAAGGCACTGTCTAAGGATGCTTGGTGAGTTCCTGCAGTAGATTTTGTAGATGGTACACACTGCTGCCACTGTGCATTGGTGGCGGAGGGAATGAATGTTTGTGGATGGGTTGCCAATCAAGCGGCTGCTTTGTCCTGGATGGTGTCAAGCTCCTTGAGTGTTGTTGGAGCTGCACTCATCCAGGCAAGTGGAGACTATTCCATAACACTCCTGACTTGTAGATGGTGGACAGGCTTTGGGGAGTCAGGAGGTGAGTTACTCACCGCAGGATTCCTAACCTCTGACTGCTCCTGCAGCCACAGTATTTATATGGCTAGTACAGTTCAGTTTATGGCCAATGGCCTCATCTTAATAAATGAATGCGCAACATGTTTACTAAATCCCTAATGAGTGATTGGTGCCTTGTGTCTTGTACAGTAAATAAGCCCAAGTTATTATATTATTATAATAACACAACAGAAACAATGTCTCACTACTTGCTCCTTCAAAACTGCTCATCGTTTTGAACACCTCTGTTAGATCTCCGTTTAGCTTTATTAGCTCCAAGCAGAGCAATTCCAGTTTTTTTTTCCAATTTCTCCACATAAATGAAGTCCATCATCATTATCATCCTGGTAAACCACCTCTGTACCTTTTCCAGGGAATTGGCAACCTTCTTAAAGTGTGGTGCCTAGAATCAGGCACACTACAACACTTGTAAAGGTTTGGCATGACTTCCTTGTTTTGAATGCCCCTATTTACCAAAGCCAGGTGTCTCATACACTTTCTTAACTTCCATATCAACTATCTGTGCCACCTTCAAAGATTTGTGAATGTGCACCCCAGGTTCCTCTGATCTTAAATCCTCCCCCCACACTCCCCGATAGTACCATTTGGATTTTACTGCCTCTCCATTTGTTCTTCCCAAAGTGCATCCTTCACACTTATTCACATCAAATTTAAACTGCCATGTGTCTGCTCATTTTACTAGCTTATGTCCACCTGAAGTCTGCATCTATCCTGCTCACTATTCACTAATTGCCAAGTTTTGTTTCATCCGAAAGCTTCAAAATTGTACTGTCTATACCCAAGTGCAGGTCAGTTGCGTATTGTATCACAGTATCTTTACGGTGCAAAAGGGGGCTATTCAGCCCATCAAGTCTGCACTGTCTCTCTGAAAGAGCATTCCACCTCGCCCCACTCCCCTGCCTTATCCCTGTAACCTTGTATATTCTTTCTTTTCAGGTAGTAATCCAATTCACTCCTGAATACCTCGATCGAACCTACCTCCACCACCCTTTGAGCAAGCTTGTTCCAGACTCCAACCACCCTCTGGGTGAAAACATTTTTCCTCACATCACATTTACTCCTTTAGATAATTATTTTGAATCTATGCCCTCGAGTTCTCATAGACTCATAGATATCTACAGCACAGAAGGAGGCCAATTGGCCCATCGTGTCCACACCGGTCAACAAAAATCTAACTACACTAATCCCATTTTCCAGCACTTGGCCCATAGCCCTGGAGGCTATGGCAACACAAGTGAATATCTAAATACTTCTTAAATGTTACAAGCATTTCTGACTCAGCCACCTTTTCAGGCAGTGAGTTCCAGACTTCCAACACCCCCTGGGTGAAAAAGTTTCTCCTCCTCCAGTCCCCTCTTAGCCTTCTACCTCTTTCTTTAAACCTATGCCCCCTGGTTATTGACCTCTCTTCTAATGGAAAAAGTGCCTTCTTACCCACCCTATCTATGCCCCTCATAATCTTATACACCTCTATCAGGTCCCCTCTCAAACTTCGTTGCTCCAAGGAAAACAACCCCAGCCTATCCAATCTTTCCTCATAGCTCAGACCCTCCAGCCCAGGCAGCATCTTTGTGTCCTCTTGGGTGGGAACAGTTTCTCACTATTTACCCTGTCCAAACCCCTCAGGATCTTGAATGTTTCTATCAAGTCTCCTCTCAGCCTTCTTTTTCCCAAGGAAGAGAATCCCAACCTCTCCAATCTATCCTCATAGCTACAGTTCTTTATCCCTGGAATCATTCTTGTGAATCTCCTCTGTACTCTCTCCAATGCCTTCACATCCTTCCTCAAGTATGGCTCTGAACTGGACGCAGTACTCCATAGTACTCTATGAGGCCTAAACTAGTGTCTTATACAAGTTCAACATGACCTCCTTACTCTCGTACTCAGTGCCCCTATTAATAAAGCCTAAGATACTATATGCTTTATTAACTGCTCTCTCAACATGCCCTGCCATCTTCAATGACCTATGTACGTATACACCCAGGTCCCTCTGTTCCTGCACCTCCTTTAGAGGCTCTCCCTTTATTCTATACTCAGCATATTTTTCCTGCCAAAATGAATCACCTCACACTTCTCTGTATTGAACTTCATCTGCTACTTGTCTGCCCAATCCACCAACATTTCTATGCCCTATTGAAGTTCAAGATTATTCCCATCACAGTTGGCAACATTTCCAATCTTCGTATCAAGTGCAAATTTTGAAATCATGCCCTGCACACCACAGTCTAGGTCATGAATATATATCAGGAAGAGCAAGGGTTCCAACACTGACCCCTGGGGAAACTCTACCACAGACCTTCCTCCAATCTGAAAAACAACCATTTGTCACTACTGTTTCCTGTCACTCAGCCAATTTCTTCTCCAAGTGCCCACTTTCCCTTTTATTCCATGAACTAGAATTTTGCTCACAAGTCTGTTGTGTGACATTGTATCAAATGCCTTTTGAAAATCCATATACACAACATCAACAGTGTTTCCCTTATCAACCTTTTTTGTTACCTCCTCAAAAATTTCAGCAAGTTAGTTAAACATGATTCTCCCTTAATTAATCCATTCTAGCTTTTCCTGGCTTTAATTATCCTGCACTTGTTTAAGTGACTATTGATTTTATCCCGTAGTATAGTTTTCCAGAAGTTTCCCCATCATGGAGATCAAACTGACTGGTCCGTAGTTGCCAGCTTTATTCTTGCACCCCTTTTTGAACAAGAGTGTAACATTTGCAGTTCTCCAATCCTCTGGCGCCTCCCCTGTGTCTAAGCAAGACTGGAAGATTATCACTAGTGCCTCTGCAATTTCCACTCTCACTTCCTTCAGTACCCTTAGATGCATCTCGTCCGGTCCTGGTACCTTATCTATTTTAAGTTAAGATAGCCTTTCCAACACCTCCTTCCTCTCAATTGTAAGTTCTTCTAGTGTACCAGTTACCTCCTCTCTCACCTCGGCCTGGGTAGCAAGTTCTTCCTTTGTAAAGATAGATACAAAGTACTCATACAATGCCTGCGCTATTTCTCCAACCTTCACATCCCTAATCGGTCCTACACTTTTACCACCCTTTTATTGTTTACATGCTTATAGAAGACCTTGGGATTCCCTTTTATGTTCGCTGCCAACCTCCTTTCATGCTCTCTACTTGCATTTTTTATTCATTTCTTCACTTCCCCTCTGGTCCTTCTATATTCAGCCTGATTCTCCATTGTATTTTCTACCTGACATCTGTCGTATGCGCACTTCTCCCTTTTCTTTTTGCTGTGGATTTACTTGTCCCACCTTTCCCCTTCAAGGGAATATATCTTGTCATTGCCTGCAATACTTTTTCTTTTGAAGTCAGCCCACTGTTCAGCCACCGTCTTTTCTGCCAACATCTGATTCCAACCCACTCCACTCAGATGCATTCTCATCCCATTGAAGTTGGCTTTTCCCCCAATTAATTATCCTTGCTCTGGATTGTTCCCTGTCCTTTTCCACGATTAACCTAAACTTTATGATACAATGGTCACTGTCCCCTAGAGGCTCTCCCACTGATATTTGATCCACTTAGGCCAACTCATTCCCCAGAACCAGCTCCAAAAGTGCATGTCCTCTCGTTGGACTGGAAACATACTGCTGCAGAAAGTTATCTTGAACACATTCCAGGAACTCTGCCCCTCTTGTCCTTTTGTTCCTATCCCAGTCTATATTTGGATAATTGAAGTCCCCCATTATGATTATTCTATAATTCCTGCACATCTCCGTAATTTCTTTGCAAGTTTGTTTCTCCATATCCCTTCCACTAGTTGGTGGTCTATATACCACACCAATCAATGTTATTACACCTTTTTCATTCCTTACCTCTAGCCAGAGAGATTCTGTCCTTGACCCCTCTGGAACATCCTCTCTCTCCAGTACTGTAATGCCATCTTTAATCAATATTGCGACTTCCCACCCTCCTGCCTCTGGCACCCCTCCAACCGCCCTTTTCTGCCTTCCCTGCCTCTTCTAAACATCTTGTACTCAGGAATATTTAACATCCAGTCCTTCCCTTCTATGAGCTAGGTGTCTGTTATAGTAATAGTATCATAATTCCATTTGTCAACCTGTGCCTGCAGTTCACCAATCTTATTAACCACATTCCATGCATTCGCATACATACACATTAGCCCTGATTTAGGCTTTTTTACTTTCTCCCTTATTCTGGCCCCATCTAATAACTTATTGTTGCCTTCTCTATCAAACTCTCCAAGTATTCTGTCTACCTTGCTACTACTCTATGATATATCCTCGTTATCGGTTGATAATTCACTATTTCCCACTGTCAATTTTTCTCCTCTCCTCTCTGAATTTCCCCTCAGGTTCCCATTCCCCTGCCAATCTAGTTTAAATCCTCCACAACAGCACTAGCAAACCTCCCCACGAAGCCATTCATCCCAGTCCTGTTGAGGTGTAATCCGTCCATCTTGTACAGGTCCCACCTGCCCAGAACTGATCCCAATGCCTCAGAAATCTAAAGCCCTCCCTCCTACTCCATTTCTCCAGCATCGCATTGAACTATTCAGTCTTCCTATTCTTATGTCACTAGCACATGGCATTGAAAGTAATCCTGAGACTATTGCTCTAGAAGTCCTGCTTTTTAATTCCCTTCCTAACTCCCTAAAAATCTGCTTTCAGGGCCTCATCCCTTTTCTTGCCTGTCTTTGGTCCCAATGTGGACCATGACCTTTGACTGTTCACCCCCCACCCCACCAAAAGAATGTCCAGCAATCAGTCTGTGACATCCTTGACCCTGGCACCAGAGAGGCAACCATCCTGGATTCACGTCTACGGCAACAGAATGTCTGTCTGCTCCCCTAATTATGGAACCCCCTACTACTATAGCACTTCCACTCTTCCTCCTCCCCTCCTGTACAGCTGAGCAACCCATGGTGCCACGAACTTGGATCTTGCTACAGTCCTCTGAGGAACCACCTCGCTCACAAGTATCCAAAATGGAAAAGCTGTTAGAGAGAGAGATAACCTCAGGGGATTCCTGCCCTACCTGCCTGTTTCTCTTAGATACTCTGGCGATCACCCATTCGCTCTCTGCCTGTGTACTTCCTAGTTGTGATGTGATCACCTCTCTAAATGTGCTATCCACATAATCCTCAGCCTTGTGGATGCACCACAGTGACTCCAGCCGCCGCTCAAGCTCAGCAGCTTGGATCTCATGTTTCTGCAGCTGGCGACACTTCCTGCAAATGTAGTCATCGAGGGCACTTTGTGCCTGCACGACTTCCCACATCCCACAAGATGTACATTCCACACGGCTGATCTGCATTGACATACCTTAAACTTTATATAAAGCATTTACTACAGTATTTATTTACTAATTTATTATAATTTACTAATTTATTTTAATTATTTTCTTAATTCATTTGGAATAATTCCTATGTATACTACAATTTACTGTTTATTAAATGCTAGTACCACCCACAATTACAACTAAAATTATATGTTTCTTAATTACACGGAGTCCTGGCCAATATTCATTCCTCAATCAACATCACAAAAAATAGGTTACCTGGTCATTATCATAGTGCTGTTTGTGGGAGCTTGCTTTGCATATGATGGCTTCTGTGCTTCCTACATTAATTAACATTGTCTACATTTCAAAGGTACTTTATTGCCTGTAAAGAGCTATGGGATGTGGTTGTGAAAGGCTGTATATAAATATGAGTCTTTATTTCTTTAAATCCAACTACTGCATCATTCTCTCCAGCCAGAAAAACATCCATTCACCACTACGGGCTGCTTCCTACCCCTCACTCAATTATGTACCCAACTTACAACTGTCCCTATAATTCCATATGCTTCTGTTTCCTGAGTAAGCCCATTATGTAATACTTTACCAAATGCTTTTAAAAGTCCACATATACAACATCTACTTCACTACCCTCACACCCCTCTGTTACCTTATCAAAGAACTCAATCAGATCAGTGAGACACAATGCAACTTTAACCAATCCATACTGGCTGTCCCTTATTTAACTCATGGCTTCTCCAAGCGAGAATTTAGTTTGGTCCTTGTCAATGGTCTCTAGTAGTTTACCACCACTAACTGGCCTATAGTTATCCAGTTTATAGGAGATCTTATGGTGCAGTAGAAGTGTCCCTTCTCTGGGCCAGAAGCTCCAGGTTCAAGTCCCATGCCAGGACTTGTTAGCCATGGAAGGAGTGTTCATGACGTGGTTCAATGGGCTGATAATCAGCCCAGGAATCCTTTCACCACCTCCCCACTATTCCCCAAAGCAAAAAAAAAAGTGTGATGATAGGCTTTAAAAAAAGCAGCTTTATCCTACTTCCCCTTTCTTGAATGGGAGTGAAACATTTGCAATCCTCCAGTCCTCTGGCACTACTCCCATGTCCAAGGAGGACTGAAATATTGTGTTAAGCGTTTCTGCTGTCTCCACCTTTTTCTTCAGCAACCTAGGAGAATGACTTGTTAACCTTGAATGATGCCAATCTAGTTAACATCTCCTTTCTATCTTTTTATCCTAGCTCCCTATATCTCCTTCTCTACTGCAACACTCACTTTATTGTCATCTTTTTAGATGCAAAATACTCCTTCAGTACCTCAGTGCCCTCTTCCTCCACAAGGAGATTTTGTTTTTTTCCCCTAACCAGCCCCACCAATCATTTCACTAGCTTTTTGCTTTGTATATGTTGAGAAAAGATTTTTAAGTTCCCTTTTATGTTACCCAGTAATCTTTTCACATACTCTCCCAGAGGCAAGGGCCACCTGCACTCAAACAACCCCTGCCTTCCACAGTGATGCCCGCCCCTTATCCTCATCCCCCTCACTCCATCAGCCCCTTCCCCTCACCGCCATCCAACTCAGCCATTGCCCCCACTCTCCCCACCCAACTCCCCTCACCCCCATCCCATCTCACCTCACCTCACCACATTCTACCTCCCCTCACCCCATCATCTCACCCCCATTGCCCTCTTCCCCTCACCTCCCAACCCTGCCTCACCTCACCCCCATCGGCCCCTCCCCTCACCTCATCCTGCCTCCCTCACCCCCAGCACCCCTCTCCTAACACCCCCATTCCTTCAAACCCCCCCCATCCCCCTTCTCCTTATCCCTATCACCCCTCTGCTCACCCCATCCCCTGAAACCCCATACTCCTCCCTCACCCCATCCCCTTAACCCCAAACACCCCTCCGTCACCCCCATCCCCCTCCCCTCACCACCCTATTCCACCACCACCTTCTCAAGGGCAATAAATGCTGACCTAGCCAGGGACACCCACATCCCGTAAATGGATAATGAAAAGACATAGGTTTCCCCATGTCTCAATGAAGAATGATTACTCGGCAAGATTATGGGTATTTTGTGCTGATCTGTTTTGCAGGTGATGAGAAATGGGGGAATAAGTGGGAGAAATGTTGTATCAATGGCCTCCTCAGGATAGATGGCATCTATCTCACTGCACTTTTCCTTGCTTTTCAGCACAAGGATCAGTTGCCTCTACACTATGCAGCTAGTCGACCCAGTGGCGCACTCAACATAGTTCAGATGCTGCTGAAGTCCTCAAACAAAGACGCTCGATTCATACAAGACAAGGTAGGTGATGGACGATCTTCATCATTAATGGCTGCAGCTGAGTACAGTGGCCATCTTTTTTTTTAATGACCAGTTCCAATCTCACTCTGGGACCAACTATTAATGCTGACTTTGATACTCAAATCCTCCTATAGCTTATTCTGTTCACCTTTGGACATTCTTTACCTTTGCATAGTTTGCAATTGTCGTCACTGTGCTAGCTCTAGATCATTTATAAAGATATTAAACAAAAGTGGAACCTTTCTGGTAGAATTTTCCCAGGTTGCTGACAACCTCTGCAGCATTACCCTCATGATTCTATTGGTTAGCCAAGTAGATCACTGATTAAACGTGGTGTCACTGAGTGGATCGCTGATTGAATGTAGTGTCACCAAGTGGATCATTGATTGAACATGGTCCCACTGAATGAGGTATCACCAACATAGTCGAGAGGTTGTATACTGCAAGCTTATTTCAGCCAAGTTGACATTTAGTGGCTCCTTATAAAATTGCTACTGAGACCAGAATTTTCCCAGGTGAGCCACGATCCCAAAGGCAGGGTCAATACTAGGTCGGGAACCCTGGAAGTGGCCATGGCGAGATGTCGGATGCGACCTTCCCAGAGGCAGCCAATTAAGAAGCTGTCTCTGGGAGCCCCATCCCAGGCTGACAGACAGGGTCCAGAGTCAAGAGTGCCAAACAGTGCAGCCCGTGCATATGGCCACTGGCAGCCACTGCAGTGTGGGCGCTGCTGAAGGGTCAGCAGCAGAAGATTCTGTAGGTACACCCATGGAGGTGCCTTTAGCAGGAGGGGAAAAGCTGCCATTGGAGCAGGTACACCATTAGTGGGGACATCAGATTCCATGAAGTGGCAGCAGTGGCATTGCCTTCCGCTTGAGGATACATAAGCATTGAGAATTACTGCAAGCAAATTAGTAAAAGGCCTCAAATGTTTCACATCTCAGATCCCCCACTGTGAAGCCGCCTTAGTGGCATTGCTGAACTCCTCACACAGCAGGGGGGCCCGTGCTACACTGGGAAATCTGTCACCTCTGGAAAACTCGCCCAGAGGCAGGGGCACATCGGTGAGTTGTCCCAAAATCGTTTTCTCTCTTTTCCCAGCCCTCCCTACCTCCTAACCTGCCCTCAAGAAAATTCTGGCCTGAGGGAGCACAGAATCAGGCTCAGACAGCCATGAAATTTTCCGACGCTTACAGTGGAAATCTGCAGACTCGCATCTTATATAAGTTCTGGGGTGTGCTGGTTACAAAGAACATATATCAAGCCCTATAGTCAGAGTTGTGGTAGAATCTTGAGACTATTCCTGCACCCATTTCCTTCACTGGCTCTGGGGCAACATTCTGGAACTCCCTTCCTAACAGCACTGTGGGTGTACCTACACCACATGGACTGCAGTGGTTCAAGAAGGCAGCTCACTACCACCTTCTCAAGGGCGACTAGGGATGGGCAATAAACGCTGGTCCAGCCAGCAATGCCCACACCCCATGAACAAATAAATACATTTTTAAAAATTCATTGCTTCTTTCCTGTATTATTTTAAAAGGAAATGTGTAGCAAATGCCAGGCAAATCAGACTAAGATAGAATGTAGCTCACCTGCCGGTACCCTTCCACACAATTTACAAGCAGAGATATGCTTGCCTGGTAATGGCCTCTCAGAACGAGCTGCAAAGATTTGGGATGAAGGGGTGTGCCTGCCACTACGTAAGGGCAGCTTGTGTGCACTGAGAGACTGGCATTACCAGTTCTTTCTCGGCCTCCCCTCAGGCACACTGCTGTGCTGTCCAATGATATGGGTCCTCTAGAATGGAAAGTAAGGCCACTCCCTCACATCCTTCCCATTCTGCACTGCCTCCACTTCACTGACCATCAGACATTGTTTCGACATCTGGCAAACCATCAGTGCTTTTTCCAGTTCAGATGAAGGGTCATTGGCCTGAAGGGTTCGTTCTGTTTCTCTCTCCATAGATGCTGTCTGACTGGCTGAGTATTTCCAGCATTTTTCAGTTTTTGTTTTATTATTTAATGCTATATTTGCTATTCAGATTAAACATTGCCCAGAAACCCTACAAGAAAGAAGAAAAGAAAGACTTGCATTTATATAGCACCTTTGACAACCTCAGGAGATTCCAAAGCATTTTACAGCCAATGAAGTACTCCACTGCTGCTCTTCGAATAGTGCCGTAGGATCTTTTACGTGCACCTGAGGAGGGCTGAGTTTAATGTCTCATCCGATAGACAGTACCTCTGACACTGTAACACTCCCTCAGCACTGCACTGGAGCTTCAGCCTAGATTATGTACTCAAGTCTCTAGAGTGGGACTTGAACACACAACATTCTGACTCAGAGGAGACAGCAATACTCCTGAATCAAGGCTGACACATGAGCGGAAGTCCCATCTTCTTAAAATCACAGGATCACAGAATCACACACTTCAGCCCATTGAGCCTGCACCGTGAGAAACACCTGACCTACCTACCTAATCCCTTTTACCAGCACTTGGCTCATAGCCTTGAATGTTATGACGTGCCAAGTGCTCATCCAGGTACTTTTTAAAGGATGTGAGGCAACCCGCCTTAACATACATTTGAACTACTAGCCCAATTTCTCTGTTTGATTTGGATTGCAGGTTACTGATCTAGGTGGTAATCTAGTAAATTTATAATTGGAGCCCTTGGCCACAGAGTTATCCACTCATTGGTCCTATCCCCACGCCCAGGCTTTCACCCATTTCTTCACTTCTGACGTGGTTGACAATGATTCATTAACCGAGTTGATTTGGCCACCAACCTCTCTTCATAACTTAAAGGTTTCATCCCAGGAAGCATCCTGGTAATGTAATCCAAAATGTCCCTTTATCTGTTTAATTGGTGGTGAGCCTCCACCACCCTCCCAGGCAGCGCATTCCAGACCGTCACCACCCTCTGGGTAAAAATGTTTTTCCTCACATCCCCCTCAACCTCCTGCCCCTCACCTTGAACCTGTGTCCCCTCGTGACTGACCCTTCAACTAAGGGGAACAGCTGCTCCCTATCCACCCTGTCCATGCCCCTCATAATCTTGTACACCTCGACTAGGTCGTCCCTCAATCTTCTCTGCTCCAACGAAAACAACCCAAGTCTATCCAACCTCTCTTCATAACTTAAATGTTTCATCCCAGGCAACATCCTGGTGATGTGATCCAAAATGTTCCTTCATCTGTACAAATTCTTGGTTAGTAATATTGAGAATTAGGTTTGAACAGAGAACCCTTGCATTTTACTGGAAGACATCACATTGCGGCCATGTAATTCTCTTCATCTTTAGTAGGCAATCGGACACCAGAACAAGAATCAGGCTGTAAACCAATCGAGAATTTACTTAACGTAACTAGAGTATGGAAGACATCTTGAGTTATAAAACGCAGGGGAAGCTAGCAATGACTAGTGTTACCAGTTACTGTAGTCTTGCTGGAAATTTCCTCCGAGAATTGGAGACAAGTTTCCTAGAGCTTTTATCCTGATTGGTTTAAGGCCCTTGTCTTTCTGTATGATTGTAATGATAAACTTTATTATCCTTTTTGATATATCTGAGCTACTTTTCAACATACATTTGAACTACTAGCCCAATTTCTGTTTGATTTGGATTGCAGGTTACTGATCTAGGTGCAGGTAATCTAGTAAATTTATAATTGGAGCCCTTGGCCACAGAATTATCCACTCATTGGTCCTATCCCCACGCCCACGCTTTGACCCATTTCTTCACTTCAGACATGGTTGACAATAATGATTCACTAACTGAATTGATTTGGCTCAAAAACAGAAAATGCTGGAAAAACTCAGCAGGTTTAACAGCATCTGTGGAGAGAAAAACAGAGTTAATGTTTCGAGTCCATATGACTCTTCTTCAGAGCTAAAGAGAAGTAAAAATGTGGTGAAATTTATACTCTTTAAGAGGAGTGGAGCAGGTAGAGCTAGATAGAAGGCCAGCGATAGGTGGAGGCAAAGGATAGAATGACAAAGATGTCATTAACAAAAGGACAAAAGGGGTGATATGGTAGTGGTAAGAGTTAAAGGAGGTGCTGATAGTGGCATTAAGGTAAGAAAGCAGAATGTGATAGTAGCAGGACAGGGGTAAGCACTCTGGAAAGAACAACATGAACAAATGACAGATGGCCCTTGTGGGGTGGAGGATGGGATGGCGGTGGGGAAATAAGATCGAAAATAGGATAAAAGGTGGAGATAAAACAATGAATAAATGAATAAAAATGAAAACAAATAAAAATAAAAATAAGTGGATATAAAAAAAATAAAAATGAATATTGAAAAAAGGGGGTGAAAAGGGGTGAGGATCAAGGAGAGAGAGATCATGGTCTGAAGTTATTGAGCTCAATGTTAAGTCCGGAAGGCTGTAAAGTGCCTAGTCAGAAGGTGAGGTGCTGTTCCTCCAGTTTGCGTTGGGCTTCACTGGAACATTGCAGCAGGCCAAGGACGGACATGTGGGCATGAGAACAGGGTGGTGTGTTGAAATGGCAAGCAACAGGGAGGTCTGGGTCATGCTTGCGGACAGACTGAAGGTGTTCTGCAAAGCGGTCATCCAGTCTGCGTTTGGTCTCTCCAATGTCGATCATTTCACAGTTGCTGGAGCTGCAAAGGCAAGCTTGGGAACAACAGGAAGGGATGTCTGCTGCACTCATCAGATTGCAAGGCACGATGGAGGAGTCTGTCCGCCTTTAGGCTGAGCTGATAGTGCCAGCATGCCAATGCACCAAGGTCAAAATTGGTAGGATGGCGGCTGCCACGGAGAACTTGGTCCAGGATGACGCTCCTGCACTGCTGCATGGACTCAACTCCATCGCTGATGCCATAGTTGGCCTCTAACAGTGCGTATGCGAGAGGGGTGCCGGGCAGCTCAATCTCACTTTAGCTAACCCTTCCCCTCAAGGAGTCAGCCTGGGGCCCTCGGGTTCAGATAGGGAGGAGGATCAGCAGGTGCACACTCCGTGGCCATCCACCTAGGTGACTCCAAGAGTGTCCAGGCCATCTGAATCCCCTGTTCCTGTGACCTCAGCAGCTCCAGCTCCACAGGCCGAGGAAGGTGCCACTGTCACATAGCAGGACATCGAAAGCAGGCCAATGCCTTCCAGGTCTCGGCCCTCCAGAGGATGCCAGCCAACGTCATCACAGACAGTCAGCAGGCTGCCTCCACCTCCGCTGTGGATGTCCGGAGAGCACCAAGACGTAGCGGCAGGGTTAGGAATGTTAAGAAGAATTAGTTGCACAGCCTGGGCACGGGTGTTAATCACTTGTACATACTGTTCACTATTGTCAATAAACTCCCAAGAATGTCTCCCTGCCTATGGCTCCTTGTTCTGATGAGCAGTGTTCTTGTCACTCAGATGTGAAACCTTTCTGCACAAGATAAAGGCAGGTATCTCAGTTCTGGGCCTCTTTCCTGTGTTCTGTGCAGCCTTCGGTCCAAAGTGATGGTCCAGCCTCACACTCCCTGGACACATTACTGATGCCTGCACCTCGGCGGTGCTGGTCATTGCTGCCAGAATGTAGTGGGCAGGCACCACAGAGTTCTTTCATTCTCTCATCGTGCTCTCAGCACCTTTAAGGTGGGGCTGGCCCCCATCTCTTCAGCATCTGTGACCAATGATGCTGTGCTCCAGCTCCTGAAGGGCTCAGGTGCTGAAGGCAGACAAAGGATCAGATACTTCAAAAGTTTCATGGCTGTGTCTCTATGATAAGACTCTGATCACAAAGCACAAGTGAGCTGCCCCTGGTCAGACAGGAGTCAGACATTCTCAGAGGCTATATGAAGATCTATGGAGTGTCCTCACTGCATGTTGTCATCACCTTCCTGTAATCAAGCAACTATTAGGGCTTCCATGCATCTCCATGACAGGAGTATTCTCACAGAGGGTATTTGCGCTGCCATAAGCCAGACTGGAGTCAGACATTCACAGATGCAATGTGAGGATCTACGGGGTCACCTCACTACATGTCGTATCATCCTCCACAAGTCTAGCAGCTATGAGGGCCTCCTGAATGTACCTGCCTCTTCTAGCCAGTGTGAGGGCCTCATCCCCGTCATTGCCGCCCCCGAGGACCTCCTCACCCTCATCCCCGTCGGCGGCATCCTCATTGGAGGAGACCTCCGGCTCCTCCATCTCCTCCTCAGCCAGCTCTTCTCCCCATTGCAGCGCCAGGTTGTAAAGGGTGCATCAGACGACGACGATGCGTGACACCCTTTGAAAACTGTATTGCAGGGCTCCATTAGACCGGTTCAGGCACTGGAGCCTCAATTTTAGCATCCCGATGGTCTGCTCCACGAAGTTGCAAGTTGCAGCATGAGCCTTGTTATACCTTCGCTCTGCTGCAGTCTGAGGCTGCCGCACGGGTGTCATCAGCCACGTCCTCTGCGGGTAGCCCTTGTCCCCGAGGAGCCAACCTTGCAGCCTCTGTGGACCCTGAAAACCATGCGCACACCTGCAGGATACGCTTCTGGTGGTCACACACCAGCTGCATGTTCAGTGAATGGAATCCCTCACGGTTAATGTAGTTCACCATGTGTTGCAACGGAGATCTGAGCACCACATGAGTGCAGTCGATCACACCCTGAATCTGTGGGAAACCCAAGATCTGGGTGGATCCAATCGCTCTTGCATCCTGGCTGTCCTGGTCCCGGGCGGAATGCACAAAGTTGTGTGCCCTCGCAAAGATGGCATCTGTGACCTCACGGATGCATTTGTGGGTGGAGGCTTGTGAAATCCCACAGAGGTCACCTGTGGAACCCTGAAAGGAGCCACAGGTGTAGAAATTGAGCGCCACTGTCACTTTCACAGCCACTGGCAGTGGATGCCCTCCATGTCCCCGTGGCATCTTATCCTGCAGTAGCTGGCAGATGTGACCGACCAGTTTCCTAGACATGTGAAGTCTTCGGCGACAATGGTTCTCAGTCATCTGCAGGAATGACAGGTGGCGTCTATAGACCCTGGGTGTCGCTAGGCAATGACCAGCGATGGCTCACTGTAGCTCTTCATTGGTGTGTGTGTGGGAGTGTGCCCCTGTGCAGCCAGGCACCTCAGTCACTCCCTCCTTCATCGTCTTCGTTCTCTGTAGGCCATCAGGCATATAGCTAGCTCACCAGGCTCCGTGATCCTGATGTAGTCCTCCTGTAGGATAGAAGAGAGAGATATGTGGGTTAGCATGGGTATACTGAGGACCTGTCCTGGTTAAGTGTGACGGGTCCTTACCGCTTCCAGGAGAGTGCTGGCCACCACTTGGATGGCCAGAGTTTAGTGCACTGCATGGCTGCCTGAGACCCCACCACCTCTGCCCCACTCCATTCGTCAGATTGGTGGCAGCTTTGCCCATTGGACTGCATGCTGTGCTCTCAGCTCTGGTGTAGGCATTCCCCTAACCCGCACTGCAAGGCTGCACTGTTAGCTTGAACCATGGGGGAGACTGATCTAAACTAGGATGCTGACATTGCAAGGGCCTGTGCGCACCTCCAGCAGTGACTGCTCCATGGCCAGCTTTAGCAAGGAGATTGTACAACATGTGCAGTCGTCTAACTGTTCTGCACTTGGTGGCACTTTGATGCCTCTGCGTTGCTTGAGTGGGCAGAAAAGCTAGGAGCCCGACTCCAATCATATCAATGTGGCTACACCTGAACTGTCTCAGTTGCGGAGAGATGGTCACCTTATACAGGTTTCCCTAATGCGTGGCCAGTTCCCTCGCCCACCCTACCCTATCCCCACCCCCCACACCCCCCACCCCGAATGCTTGTACATTATATTCAATGGCTAGGCTGCCCTTGCCCCCCGCTTCCCCCACAACACTTCCCTATAGGTCGCCTTAATAGCTGGGCTGCCTTTGCACCCCCGCCTGTAGGATAGTGGCTCAGCTGGTACCACTCTTGTCTCAGAGCCAGGCGGTTGAGGTACCGTTTCATGGGCCTGAGCTGAATCAAAGCCGACACCCCACTGCTGTGCTGAGGGAGGGCAGAACTGTTGGAGATGTCAAGTTTCGGGTGAGACATTAAACTGAGGGCTTGTCTGCTCTCTCAGGTGGATGTGAAAGATCCCATGGCACTATTTGCAGAAGAGCAGGGAGTGCTCCCCACAATCCTGATTATTATTTATCCCTCAATCAACATCACTGGTCATTATCACATTGCTGTTTGTAGGACCTTGCTCTGTGCAAATTGGCTGTCATGGTTTCTACATTACAACAGTGACAACACCTCCAAAGTACCTCACTGGTTGTGAAGTCCTTTGGGTCAACCTGACATTGTGAAGGGTGTGATATAAGTACAAGTCTTTTTGTTCGACATTCTTTCTTTCCTAGGTCTCACTTCCTTTTCTTCTTTCCACAGAATGGCTGCATCCCATTGTTTCTAAACGTTGAAATCGGTCACCTCAATGACTGGGCTGCCCTTAAGCCCCCCACCACGGGTCACTTCAACAGCTGGGCTGCCCTTGCACCCCTCACAAGTCACCTGAACAACTGGGCTGCCCTTGCCACCCCCGCCCACAGGTCACCTCAATGGCTGGGCTGCCCTTCACTCCGACCCCTCCCAGCACCCCTCCAGATTGCAGTCCAACAGGTGGCAACCTGGTGAGCGATGCACAACGTTACTGTGTATTCGCCCCCAAGTTCCCCTCAAAGTGCAGGCTGCCAAGTGCACGCCTTTTATGTGCAGCTATGAAACACGGTTGGTGTGCTTTCCCGCCGACGTGGACGGATAATCCGGCGGGGGAACGGGACGGTTCCGGCGGGCTAGCCTGATAATTATATGCTGATGTATTACAATGAGGTTCCCGACGTCCGATGATGGGAAACGGGACCTGCCTTCGGCGGGTTGAGCGAATAATCGCGAACTGGTTTCACGGCGTTGTGAAACCGATTGCGCCATATTGTCCGCTCATGCCACCGAACACACCCAATGCCAGCGGGCACAGAAAATTCCACCCAGCGTCTTATACAAGTTCAGCACAACCTCCTTGCTCTCTCTCAACTTGTCCTGTCACCTTCAATGACGTTCACGCATGTACACTCAGTTCCCTCTGCTCCTGCACCCTCTTTAGAATTGTACCCTGTATTTTACATTGTCTCTCCATAATTTTACTATTTTATACAACATTTTATATTGTCTCTTCTTCTTACCGAAATGAATCACCTCACATTTCTCTGCATTGGCCACTATGTCCTTTTGAAGTTCCGCACTACCCTCCCCACAGTTCACAATGCTTCCAAGTTTGGTGTCATTCACAAATTTTGAAATTGTGCCCCGTACACCAAGGTCCCGATCATTAGTATATATCAGGAAAAGCAATGCTCCAAGACTAAAAGAGATGACAGATTTCTAAATGCTAATGACGTAAAGAGATATGGAGATAGTGTGGGGAAACAGGCATTTAAATGGATGATCAGCCATGATCATATTGAATGATGCACCAGGCTCAATAGGCTGAATGGCCTACTCCTGCTCCAATATTCCTATGATAATTTAGCAATTATAAAAGTACCAGTTCCTTGAAATATCACTTCCAAAGGACCTGAGTTTTACAAGATTACAACACTTGGTGGGGTTATTAACAGTATTCAAATTTGGGGTGAAACTTTAACACAGCCATGAATTTATTTTTAATAATCACCAGGGATATCATCCTAATTGTCATTGCTAATACCTAAAAAAACACTAATTAGATAGTCTGGTGATGCATAACTTTCTTCCTCTTTTGCTTACTAACATATGTCTGTCAGCACTGGCTCAGTTGGTACCACTCTTGCCTCAGAGCCAGGAGGTTGAGGTACCGTTTCATGGACCTGAGCTGAATCAAAGCCGACACCCCAGTGCTGTGCTGAGGGAGGGCAAAACTGTTGGAGATTTCAAGTTTTGGGTGAGACATTAAACTGAGGGCTTGCCTGCTTTCTCAGGTGGATGTGAAAGATCCCATGGCACTATTTGCAGAAGAGCAGGGAGTGCTCTCCATGATCCTGACTATTATTTATCCCTCAATCAACATCACTGAAAAAAAAATCATGATCTGGTCATTATCACATTGCTGTTTGTAGGACCTTGCTGTGTGCAAATTGGCTGACATGGTTTCTACATTACAACAGTGACAACACCTCCAAAGTACCTCATTGGTTGTGAAGCCCTTTGGGTCAACCTGACATTGTGAAGGGTGTGATATAAGTGCAAGTCTTTTTGTTCGACATTCTTTCTTTCCTAGGTCTCACTTCCTTTTTTTCTTTCCACAGGGTGGCTGCATCCCATTGTTTCTAAGCGTTGAAATCGGTAACATCGCAGTCTGCAAGGAGCTGCTTAGTGTTAATGCCGATCTGCAGCTCAGGGCGCAAAGGAAGGTATAAGTGAGCAAAGTTCTGGGCCAGATATTTTTGGAGCTGTGTACATTAAGGTTTGCCACCAAAGGGAAGAATATCATGGGCCAAGCACATCCACCTTCCCAATGCATGTTCCCAGTGCACAAAGCTCTGTGCTGGGAATGCTGAAGATAAAACTATATCCTGTGATGTTCCTAATTACCTTAACTGAAAGATTTGACCCCGATCTCCCCTGTTAATGCAAACTCATTTTCGTCTTGGGAGTCGGAATTCCCCCATCTTCTATGTTCATGAAATAGGTGTGTTCTTTCTTGAATCCAACGTGTAGCCTCTTCTCAATGTTGAGTTTAGGCAACATATAGCAGACCACAATCATTTTGCACACTTTGGCTGGGTTGTATTCTGAAGTCTCCTCTCGAGCTGTCAAGGTATTTAAATCGCTGATTGAGGAAACGGATGTTTTGTTCAATGGCTAAAAAGAAAAATACTGCAGTTGTTGGAAATCTGAAATAAAAACAGAAAATACTGCAAATGCTCAGCTGATCTGGCAGCATCTGAGGGGAGTTAACATTTCTAATCAATGATCTCTTATCAGAACTAGAAGAAGTTAGAAATGTAATAATTTAGGTGCAAGTACTGAGTTCAAAATAAATTTTACAGCACAGAAGGAGGCCAGGAAGGATATACTTGCATTATAGGAGGTACAGCGAAAGTTCACTAAGTTGGTCCCTGGGTTGAGGGGATTTTGATGAGAGGCTGAGTAAATTGGGCTTATATTCTCCGGAGGTTAAAAGAATGAGGGGTGCTCTCATTGAAACATACAAGATTCTGAAGGGGCTTGATAGGGTAGACACTGAGAGAGTGTTTCCTTTGGTTGGGGGATCTAAAACCCTGGGTGGGGAGTGGGGGCACAGTCTCAGGATAAGGGGCCGATCATTTAGGACTGAGATAAGCAGAAATTTCTTCACTCAAAGTGTTGTGAATCTTTGGAATTCTCTACCCCAGAGGGTAGTAGATGCTCCTTCATTGAAAATATTTGAGGCTGAAATAGACAGAATTTGTTCTCTCAGGGAATTAAGGGATATGGGGAGCAGGCAGGAAAGTGGAATTTAAGCCCAAGATCAGCCACGATCACATTGAATGGTGGAGCAGGCTTGATGGGCTGTGTGTGGTCTGCTCTTGCTCCTATTTTTGTGTCCTAGGGTATTGGGCCCATCTTGTCTGCATCGATCAAGAAAGAGTTCTCCAGTCTAATTCCACTGTCCAGCTATTGATTTGTAGGTTACGGCACTTCAAGTGCACACCCAATTCCTTTTTTCCCCCAGAGACCCTCAGCTTTGTAAGGTACTGCGCATCCTTTAATTGTAGTTTGAAATTTAGTAAAGCTGCTGTCTGTCTTTAATGTGTTGTTCTTCTAGGAGTCCTGTGCTGCTTGCCCCAGGCAAGCTTTGTATCGAATAACAAGCACAATAGCAGCAAATTTCATATTGCTGCTCTCTTTGGTTTGAAGATGACTTGCACCGTTTCTACCAGGCTTGAACTGGATTTGTAGATTATATGGGATCCATGTGACTTTGTGTCTTAGTGCAAAATGAGTGCTAGTGAATCGCAGCTCCTCATGCATCTCTCATGAATCTTATTTCCATTGCCTTCAATAAATATATAAAAATCTGCATATTACAGAGCTCTAACACTCTTGGCATCCAGTGTATTATCAAGTGACTCAAAAATCAGTCATCTGCAATTCCTACTGGGCACACACGGCTGGAGAGAGAAACAGAGTTAAAGGCTATTGACTTGAAACATTAACTCTTTTTCTCTCTCGGCAGATGCTGCCTGATCTGCTGAGTATTCCCAGCACTTTCTGGTTTTGTTTCATATTTTCAGCCTCCACTGCGTTTTGCTGTTGTGATCGACTCGCTTGGTTGTTTATTTCAGTGGAAGTTGCAGGATCATGAATTTTAAGCATATGTACTTTAAGATGAACATAAACTGCACCTAATCTTCTGACTTACTTTTCAGGACAATGGTGACACAGTCTTGCATGTTTGCTGCAGAAAAAAAGATACAGAAGTGGCTAAACTCTTGGTGGAGTTAGGTGCTGGTGTTGATTTTCAAAATGTGAGTACAGAAGAATGACGGCCGTTTCGACTGTTGCTGGCTGGTAAGGATCAAGGTAGCAGCCTGAATCTATGCAGGAGAAAATTCCTTCTTAACCGCTAGCACAGTCAACAACCGAATCACCTAGGCTACAGAAGCTGAAAGATTAAAATTCCAGAAATTTCCATGGGTGGGTTATTTCTTCCTTTGCCCTTATTTCTATTTCCTTAATACAGCAAAGACTGCTTTAACACAAGCGATTATATACAAATGTAATCTTCTCCTTCATAAGATTTTGTTATCAGTCACACCCTACTGAATTAGTTCAGTGAACAGGCATCATCTTTGATCACTGACAAAAGATTTTTTTTCTGTTTTTCCTATATGTTGGTAAGACTTTTCCAAGTCAAGGCAGATAGGTGGCAGAAATGTAATGTAGAAAAGTGCAAAGTGATATATTTTGGTATGAAGAATGAGGAGAGGCAATATAAATTAGCAGGGTATAATTCCATAAGGGGTACAGAAACCGAGTTCCTGCTTATATTACTGGACTAGCAATCCAGAGGCGTGGACTAATAAGCCAGAGACCCGAAAAGATGGTGGATCTGTCCCCTGGCTTAAAAGTCAGGGGTGAGTCCACACCCAATTAGCCTGGAAACAATGACGCTATTTCACGTTGTTCAGGCAATTAGTTGCCCAAGGTCATGGCTTCTAACCCCTGAGGCAGGATGTCCTATGTCCAAGAGCTACCAGCCAATCAGAGATGGAAGCTCATCAGTCCCAGCAGCATCACTGGGAGCAGTGGCCACTGCTGGAACTGCAGCAGCCATGGAAGCTGGACTTGAAGGTAAGTGGGGCTGTCTCACCAGGGCCAAGCATGCAATGGAGGCAGAATCAATTGTGGCTTTCAAAGGGAAATTGGATAAGCAACTGAAGAGAAAAGAATTGTAGGGCTACAGTAGAAGGGCCAGGGAATGGGGCTAGCTAACGTGCTCTTGCAGAGAGTTGGCCTATGGCATCCTATTAGAGTGTCCTTCAAACTTCAAGCTTGTCTGAGAGACTGAAGGTATGCATTCCATGTTTCTATCTGAGCATCAAAACCTCCTTCCACAGTTTGGGGAGTCTTCAGCTCAGACATGGCAGATGGATCCCAACAGTATAAGCTTTCAACACAAGGAGAATACTGGTTAAAAAAAAAATGGCTGAATTAAGAACTTACTGCTAACATAAAGGCAAAGCTGAGATATTTTAAATATAAAAAGGAGCTGTGATGACTCGAGTTGTACAAATGTCAGTTGAGGATAATTGAAATGAGAGGCAAAAATTAACAGCAAGATAGATTGAAGATAGCAGCATAGGGGCAAGGGTAGGCCATTCAGCCCATCGAGCCTGCTCCACCAGTCAGTTAGATCATGGCTGATTGTCTACCTCAATGCCATTTTCCCATGCTATCCCCATATTCCTTGATGTCATTAGTATCTAGAAATCTATCAAGCTTTGTCTTGAACTTTCCTGCCTTGGATAGATCCAAATGTTAATTGTGGGAGCGGAGTGTAAAGACACTTTGAGTGGTAAACCAGGTAGATACTTGGAAAATGAGAAAATAACATATGTGTTTAATTTTTGCTTTATTCATTCATGGAATGTGGGTTCGCTGGCTAGGCCAGCATTTATTGTCTATCCCTAATTGCCCTTGAGAAGGTGGTGGTGAGCTGCCTTCTTGAATCGCTGCAGTCCATGTGGTTTAGATACACCCACAGTACTGTTAGGGAGGGAGTTCCAGGATTTTGACCCAGCGACAGTGAAGGAACAGCAATATATTTCCAAGTCAGGATGGTGAGTGGCTTGGAGGGGAGCTTACAGGTCCAAGTGTCTGCTGTCCTTGTCCTTCTAGATGGTAGCGGTTGTGGGTTTGTAAGATGCTGTCTAAGGAGGCTTGGTGAGTTCCTGCAGTGCAATTTGTAGATGGTACCCACTGCTGCCATTGTTCGTCGGTGCTCGAGGGAATGAATGTTTGTGGATGGGGTGCCAATCCAGTGGACTGCTTTGTCCTGGATGTTGTCAAGCTTCTTGAGTATTGTTGGAGCTGCACTCATACAGAGAAGCGGAGAGTATTCCATCACACTCCTGACTTGTGTCTTGTAGATGGTGGACAGGCTTTGGGGAGTCAAGAGGTGAATTACTCGCCACAGGATTCCTAGCCTCTGACCTGTTTTTGTAGCCACATTATTTATATGGCTAGTCCAGTTCAGTTTCTGATCAATGGTAACTCCCAGTATGTTCAGCGATGATAATGCCATTGAATGTCAAGGGGCAATGTTTATATTCTCTCTTGATGGGGATGGTTATTACCTGTCACTTGTGTGGTGCAAATATTACTTGCCACTTATCATCCCAAGCCTGAATATTGACCAGGTCTTGCTGCATTTGAACATGGACTGTGAACAATACCCCAGCCCTCAAAACTGCAGGCAAGTGTTAGCTATAATAAGGTTCACAATGGAATTAATAAAATCTTATGTTTTATAAGTAATTGCTCCAATCTATGTTAACATCAAATAATTAGTTAAAGTAGTAGCTATCGTAATTGAGAAAGTTCTGCTAGTGACGGTTTAAAGGCTAAAGGTACATTGACTTAATGGATAAATCAGTAGCTAGATTGAGGAATAATTCAGTGATAGAGGATAGTGTCAAACAGTGCTGCCTCAGGGAAACAACTAGTAGGGTTTCATAAAGCTAGTCCTATGATCTCTATTGTTCACACAATTCAAAAGTAAAATGGAGGAGGGAGTTTCTTATATCAGAAACAATACTTGTAAATGGACATAAGTGATATGACCTGGTGCCAGTACTTGAGACTGGAATAATAAGCTGTGGAACTGCTTTTGAAGTGGAGGAACATAAGGATAATGAACGCAGATATGATGAAACCAGGTAAGCACACGTTCATGTTCCCATTCATGTTCCTGCCCAGGTGTTAAGAATCAAGCCCCATCTATGGCATGCTGTACTTCAGAAGTTAAATCAACTGTATTATAAAGTTGGAACGATTCCTAGACTTTTGTTTGGTTATTTTCAGGGGCATGGAGAAATTTCCCTATTTTGCCTGAAAATTGGTCAAGTTTTACATGGTCACTGGTGGGAATTGGGTTGCTTTGGCTTCTGCAGCTACTTAAATATTTCAAAGACAGAAAAGGGGAGAACAAACATTCTTTGAGCTTTGCCAATCAAATATCATCCAGATGGACATCTTGCTTTGTTGGGGCTGTATTTTTCTTTTGAATTAGGAAGCACAAATTACAAATTTCAAATATAGCCAACATTAACACAATTAGCAATTTGCTGCTGTAAAGGAAACATCATTTTTTCCCCAATATTACTGTAGGATACTGAAGCAGACTTATGGGGACTGTGTGTATGTATGTCTGTGTGTGTGTGTGCCTAGTTTAATTAAACTGCATATAGTCAGACTGTAACGTTGGAATCATCAAAAGGGATTGGGTGTAAAACAGGCATTTGAAATGGAGATGGATAAGGTAGGATGAAGTATCAGCAGATACAGTGTGAATGGAATTTGTATTTTTAGATAAATGGAGAGGTTGTTTGATTTTCAAAGGGACATGATAAGATGCTTACAACTGGCAAGATAAATAAAGCAAAGCTATTAAGTTAATGTTTCCCGAAAGTGCTGGCCATAATGACAAAATTAATGATTTTTATATTCTGGGAAAAGTAACTTCCAAAGCAAGGGTGAAACAATGTGATTCACAGATCAAAAGGGAAAGATATACTTAAAGAAAGATAGAAAGCTGTATGGGGTGTGGTTATGTGAGATTTTGGAAGGTGCATTTGTGAAACAGACTTGTGGGAAAAGCCTCTAGCCACCCTGGAGAAGCTTGCTGTTCCAGTAATCAAGGTTTTGTTAAAAGTCTTTGGAGTTTCAATGTCCAGTGAGATGGAGAAAGAAGCTGTGAAATACCTCCCTTACAGCAACGGTGGGTGCTTGTGGTAATATTGCTGGATGTTTTACAGATTATGGATCAATTTGGAGTGTTGCCTGAAAGGTGTGCGTAGTTGGAAGTTTAGTTAAGTAGAAATCTTGTGAGAACTGTTATAAAACTAAATGTAACTGTGTGAATGTAGTCTTTTGTGTTTAAGCTTTCTTTAGTTTGTTAATAAATGTTTTAAATTAATCTTTAAAATTTCTAAACGTGGTAGTGGACTCATTACTTCTGACTTTAGTGCACAAACCTTCTTGTTATAAATACAAATTGCAAAATCATTGTGACAGCGTGGCCAAGTTTCCCTTTGGGATTTGGTCAGCCTAGCAAATACCACCTGCCATTTCATAACACTGCATAGTTACTTCACTTCAACCTTTGCTTGTTTCTTCAATGCAGGATGACGGCCAGACTCCCTTACATGTTGCTGCCTGTGAAGGAGATGAATTTATGCTGAAGTTCTTCTACCAGTACAAAGCCAACCCAAACATTGCAGATAAGGTACATTTAGTATTCAGTTTGCATCAATTAAAATGATAATAAGAAACAAGAATTCAATGTTTTCTGTCCAAGTACAGGATTGTGTACTGAGGGAGTGCTACACTGTTGGTATTGCTGTCTTTTTGATGGGATGTTAAAGCAAGTCCCCTCTGGACATATAAAATCCCATGGCACTATTCGAAAAAGAGCAAGCTACCCCTCCTAGTCCCTGGCATCCTGGCCAATATTTATCCCTCAACCAACATCACTAAAATGAGATCACCTGGTCACTAACCCATTGTTGATTGTGGGAACCTGCTCCCTGCAAATTGTCTGCCACATTTTCTACAGAGACTGCACTTCAAAAAATGCTTAATTGGGTATTCTGAGGTCAGGAATAGTGCTATATAAATGTAAGTCCTTGTTTTCTTCACATATGTGATTTCTATTCAGAAAACACACGGTAACATACATTATGATTTAGGGAAAGGCCCCAAATAAATGAAGCTCAGAGCTTCAGAAATACAAAATGACATAGAAAGAAAACAAAAGGAAATACAAAAATGGTAAGTTCTGACTGTGAGAAAAAATATTCTTAGGATATTGATGGTATTAATGAGCTAGTATTTAAGGTCCATTCATGAGAACAGTAAGAGGGCAACATGCTCCTTTCATTGAAGGACATTAGTAAACTTTTATGACAATCCAGCATGATCATCTCCTAGCCCAGCAATTATCAAATTTATTGAACTGTGAGGAAGAACTGGAGAAACTTGAATGTTTTTAGCCTGGGAGAAAGAAGTCCAAGTGGTAATACCCAAATGCTATCTAGATTGATGAAGGTGCAGAACAGGTAATCCAGAGTATGACTATTGCTGAAAAAGGGAAATGTCAAAGCTTTTCACCTTACACTCATTAGGACACTTGACGAGAATACCAATATAAGGGGAAAACAATAATTTATACTGTAGGTGAAGACAGTGCTAATTGGTTGGCAAGTGGACTCTTACTGATAGAGGCGTTGCCATGGAGAATGCATCAGTGATGGTGACTGACAGTTAACTGCCAAGCATTGTTTGAAATTTAAACTAGGCAGCTTGACCCTGATCAGTCAAGGCATTGCCCTGAGGAATGAGTCAGCAAATGGCTGTCAGTTATTTTGTTTAACTGAAACAGGCACAAAGTGTGTACGTGTTCTTTCTGCCTGCAAAGAACAGGTCCCTGTGTATCAATATATGCAGCTTCCAATACATGCAAATGTGCCACACTGCGAGCCCAACAGACAATCTTAAATTGGTTGTCAGCGTAATTCTTAGCAAACTGAAGATTATTTAACAAACGCTGTCCAATCATGGAATCACATCTAATGTTGGACACTGTGTTTTGAGTTTTGCAAGTATGGGCTGGTTGGGTACAGTCTGTACCTTGCCTGTTGTGAACAGCGGCTGGGACATGCCGTTTGATACAATCCGCCAGTCTTTGGGATGTACAGCCTACACACCTAGCATCACACTGACACTGAAGTTCATTTACTGGAAGCTACTACCAAACGACTATTTGCATATCTGAGACAGAGGTGCAACAAAGACCAAATTCGGGATATCAACAACATAGATCGACTTACAGGTAAGCTAAGAACAGCTGAGCTATCTATTGAATTTCTCCAAGTGTTAAACCCAAGGTTGTGCCAGTTTTCGTTCCCAAACATATCAATAATGCTTGCAAAGAACACGGCCCTGTGTATTAATGTACGTAGCTTTCAGGATATGAGTACAAGATGAAAAGCTTCGACATGTGTCTTTTTCTCAGCAATACTCAGGCTCTGTACTACTGAACGACTATTTAATCCAGAATAGTTCCTTAATCAGACTGCAGCAATGTAGTGAGGGGGCACAGGTTCAAACAAGTAAAAGATCGTTTAGGACTGATTTTAAGAAATGCGTCTCCACACAAATGTGTGAAATAGAAGAGAGGAGACAAAAACCATTTAAAAAACAATTGGATACTACAGTGGGGGTAATTTCATGATCATAGAATCATAGAATGGTTACAGCACAGAAGGAGTTATTCGGCCCGTCATGTCTATGCCAACCCTCTGCAAGAGCTGGGTTGCCAGTGCCACTCCCTAAATATTCGCAGTGGCCCTTCAAATCTTCTCTTTTCAGAATAATTATTCAATTCCCTCTTGAATGCCTCGATTGAACCTGCCTCCACCATACTCCCAGGCAGCGCAATCCAGATCCTAACCACTCACTGCATGAAAAGGTTTTTCCCCGTGTCACCCCATGAATCGGCTTAAATTGGCGTCCTCTGGTTCTCGACCCTTCTGCCAATAGGAAGTTTCTCCTCATCTGTTCTATCTTCTAAACCCTTCATGATTTCGAACACCTCAATCAAGTCTCCTCTCAACTTTATTTTCTCTAAGGAGAACAGCCCCAGTTTTGCCTGTCCCTCCATTTAACTGAAGTCCCTCATCCCCTGAACCATTCTCGTAAAACGGAGTGCAGGCAAGTTTGGTGAGAGGGGAGGAGTTCAGTGAAGGTGGGGAAGGAGGTGCTTGTTTTCTTTTTCTATCTTTCTCACCCAGTAGGAATTGGTTCTTCTCTATTCTCTACTGCAGGGGGAGGTGTCAGCTGCTTGGTGAGTATCTGGTAAGTGACTAAGGTCCATTCTATTCCTAAGGTTTAAAATAGCATACAAATTGGTGGTAAAGTTAATAAAATATATTAAAAAATCAACATAAATAAGTGAATAATATAATTAAGTAAATAATTAAAACGCATTAAGGATGGCAGGACAGATGATGTGTCAAGGGTGCAGCATGTGGAGCTCCTGGATAACATTGTGATCCTGGGCAAACATGCAGAGGTAGATGGATTTTTGTTAGTCAAGGGAATCAAAGGTTATCGGGGGTAGGTGGGAATGTAGGCGGAACAGGCTTGAGGAGCCGAGTGGCCTACTTCTGCTCCTATTTCGTATGTTTTCTGCAACCTCTCCAATGCTTCCTAAAGTGTGGTGCCAGAATTGGACACAATACTCCAGTTGAAAGCAAACCAGATCTCCCTATATGGTTGAAGTAAAATTGGGCGTAAAACCTTCCTCATGGAAGTTTATTTACTTGTGGACAATGAAATGCAGACTGCAGGGAATGTAATATTTTAAAAATCAACCTGTAAGGCTTTAATAAACACAACCAGTACACACAAAGCAGTAAGGAACTCTTGGTCAACAATATTGAATTGCAGTGAATTTTATATTGATTTAATATGGACCAATGCCTCCTCCTATGTTACAGCTGGACCGGTCCCCATTACACGTTGCTGCAGAGCGAGGACACACCAATGTGGTGGAAGTATTGACCGGGAAATTTAAGTCTAATGTGTTGGCCCGAACCAAGGTACTTCCTTCCGTACGCAGTTTTCAAATGCTGGCTGGTGACTAACTAAACAGAATTTATAAAGCGGCACAATGTATTTTAATCTGAGTTAGGCACAAGGCAGGTACAAATACACGAAAATTATGGGCAGGAAATGGCGATTAAACTCTTCCTACCATCTCACTGTCATTAATCATGGGGAAAGGGAAAAATAGAAAAACCCAGGTGCAATAAATGGAGAAAAATTACTATGGAAAAGAAAAACCCTCTCTCTTTATTGGAAAGCAGCCGGGGTCTTCAATCTGTCCTGTTTGTCACCAAGTGGTATTAAATATTTACATAAATCTGTCACCAGGAGCTGAATAAAGGTAATCAACCCAGAAGAAGTTTTGTTAAAAATAAAAAAGTGTCCCTAAATGTGCAGAAAACATAGCTGCAGTATCTCCCCAGTCCCAGCCCCAAGGGCAGTGACCTACCTTTATATTTTTTTTTGGAAAAGGGCAATGTTTGAGGTTAATTTGAAAAAAAAACCATAAATTATGGAATGAAATCAGGAAAATGTGGATGTTCCCAATGTCCTTCCCCAATGGGACATGAAACACCCACACAGGGAGGAATCTTGCCCCCTTAGCTCCTGCCAGATTTCCTATTGAGCGGGCTTTGCCAACTCTCTTTCCCAGAGCAATGGTATTAGCATCCCACCTCTGGGGTCCCCAACCAATAGGAAGCGAGGAGGGTGCAGAATGAAGGATTTTGAATTAAAGAGGCAATGACATGAGTTACAGCTCAACAAGCTGCAGCACAGCCACGGGAATTGAGAGGGGACCTGGGAAGGCTTTCCTCTGGGTTTTTCAATCCTACCTGGAGGCCCTGCTGTGGGATCTGAGGAACTGCAGTGAGGTGAACTCTCCCAGCGATGGGAAACTAATGGCTTTTCCCAAAGTCCTTCCCTGATTGACATCAGATACCCACCCAGCATTAAAGCCTGTGTTTGACAGTCTTTCTTTCTGACTAGTAACACCTGGGGTCACATCTTCATGCGAATAAGAACGAAAAAGCCCCAGTTTTGGAAGATTTCAAGAAATTATAGTCTAGAAATTGCTTTTAGTAATATAACAAACTCTAAACACATTCACACAATTTTGTCTTTTTCTGCTATGTTCACATGGATGTGTTAAACAATTTAAAGTGAACAGATTATAATTTAGTTTAAAATAGCACTCAGAGGATTGTCATACATATGTTAAGCATTTGTCCATTAATAGTCTTAATAAAATTCTAAGCATGTGTCAAAATGCTTTTTGGCTATATTAAATTGCACAACAATAGGTGCAGATTGAGGTGCTGTTCAGTGTTTTTTTAAGAAACAATTGAATATAAGCAGGGCAGATTTCATAATGTGGGGACTCGGCACAATGTATAAGACATAACCTGATTTGGGAGAGCTTATGTTGTCTGACAAAATGTCCCACGAGAATCATTTTGATGACATAATGTTCACCAGAGAATTAAATTCAGAATTTAGACTTGACCTCCATCTGTGTCACTCCAGGTTTCGGGTTTCACAGTCCTGAGCCACGCAGCCTGCTGTGTGGGTGGTGCCAGCTGGTAACTACCTGGAATACCAATTAGCAGCAAACAGTCTTACAGGCATCCGTTCGCCAGGAGCTTGTGGGCCTAAGGAAGAGTTGTGCAGGGCTCTGAAAAGTTCCAGCCAGGTTCTGGGAAATACTTGTCAAGGACAAATCATGCCTGTCCCACCTGGTTGGGCTGATGCTCAGCCTGAGATCAGTGCATTCCATCTGTCCGCATTGGGCTGAATTTTCTGGGGCCGAGAGGCGGTGGGTTAGGGGGAGACATGAACAGTTCACCCCCATGGAATGGAGGTCTGCTGAAAGCTGACTCGCTCCGTGCAAGCCCGCCCCAGAGTCATAACATGCTGTGGGCAGGCTCAGCTGACTCACAGTGGGATTTCCGCCCCTCACTGCGGAGGAAGCCCAGCCCCCGGGAGCTGCCGGCCAATTGGACTCCAGCAGTCCCAGCAGCACCAAGAGCTCAGTAATGGATGCCGCCAGAACTGCAACCAGTCCCAAGAAGAATGCCGTATAGTTATGACCACAGCCAGTGTTAATTGCTGCGCAAACCAAATCCCAGAGGGAAACTTGCCTTACGAACCACAATGTTATTTTATGGTATTCTAATAAGAAGATGATGTACCGATCTCAGCAGTAAGAGGTCCAGTAACACTTTTGGATTTTGAAAAATTAAAGGTAAAAGTTTTATTTAAAAAAAGAAAATGTAAGCACACAAGATTACAGTTACACAATTATGGTTAGTCTTACAAAACATTCCCCAAAACTCCCTACTTGTCCAAACCAACAAGTAAACACTTCCCAGGCAACACTCCCTTATAGATATTTAAATATGGAATCCAGTAATATCACACAAGGCAGACTGCTATAGCTTCAGTAAAGCTGTACCACGTGACCTGCACCCTCTGCCACTTTGCTATGGAATTCTGCTTGCTGCAGCCCAAGACCTCTCAACAGCTCAAACAGTTCCAGCTATCTCCAGCCATCTCCAGCTTAATTGACAGCTATCCAGCTCAATAGCTATTTCTAGCTCTCTCTACCACAACAGCTATTCACAATAACTCTAATACACCTTTTTCCCTTTCATCTCAGTCCCATTGTTCTCACATACCTTTGAAACTCAAACCCTTCTAAATATAAGATCTTTTATGGCATTAATATTTAATATATAATATATTAAAATAATATATTAAATATAAAACCTTTCATGTGGTATTGTCATTGGACTAGTACTCCAGATACCTAGGGTGAGGCTTTGGGGACCCGGGTTCGAATTCCACCATGGCTGATGGTGACATTTGAATTCAGTAAAAAATCTGGAATTAAAAGTCTAAAGATGACCATGAAACCATTGCCGGTTGTCATAAAAACCCATCTGGTTCACTAATGTCCTTTAGGGAAGGAAATCTGCCATTTTTAGCTGGTCTGGCCTACATATGACTCCAGACCCACAGCAATGTGGTTGACTCTTAAATTCCCTCTGAAATGACCAAGCAAGCCATTCAGTTCTCAAGGGCAATAAGGGATGGATGATAAATGCTGGCCCAGTCAGCAACACCCACATCCCATGAATGAATAATTTAAAAAATATTTCCATCTTGTCTTTGCTTTTGGGTCAATAAAAATATGATATCCCCACTACTATTTACCTATGGACTCCTGCAAGATGCAAACATTCCTTGTTACCTCTGACTCCCCTTTGAAATTCAACAATCCCCCAATTTAGCTAAAAATATAAATGTTAGATATAACCTATTTACTTGTATCTCAAACTTAATACTGTTAACCTTTTCATGGCCAGAAACTTACCTGTGTTGGGCAGGCTGGGCAGGAGCGGGCGGGGGCGGGGCGCTGAGCCGATCGCTGCCCGCGATTGGCTGTGCGCCGCCGTTTAACGTGGGCGGGCCAATTAAGGCCCACCCGGCGTGACACACGGCCGGTAGTGCTCAGCGCTACCTGTGCGGCCATGCGCACGAAAAGGCGCAGGAATGTCCCTGAGGTACAAAGCTACCTCAGGGAGATTTAAGTTGCTTAAAAAATTTAGTTATAAATAAAGTATAAAATTATTTAAACATGTCCCCTCATGTAAAAGTGTCACATGAGCTGGGACATGTTTTTATGTTTAGGAAAATTTTATCATTTACTTAATAAAAGCTTTAGGAAGCCTCATCTCGCTCGTGGATGAGGTTTCCTGAAAAACGCGAAGGCCGCTTGGGCTGTTTGCCTGCCCCCCCCCCCACCGCCAACCTTAATGTTGGACTTTAATTAGTTTTTTTAATTGCCTTAATAGGCTGTTGACAGTTCGGCGAGCGCACAGTTGCCTCCGGCGCGCGCCCACCGAACGAAAGATGTAAATGACGCGCGATGACGTCGGGATGCACGCCCGACATCATCTCGCGTCACTTTGCGCATCTGTGTGTCAGGCCCATCCCCCTATGCCAATGGCAATATTCAGGCCCATGTTTCCAAACCGCCTGACTCCTGTCATATGGATACTATCCTAGGGAGGGCTGCCCCCAATGTGTAAAAGGCACCCCCCACCCCCACACACAAGATAGTACCCGTGTTCCTTCCTACCTTTTTAAAAACTTTTTTTTAAAAAGTCCTACCCAACTGCCCATGCCAACCATATTATGGTGCAGCCAGCAAATTATCGCCTTCAATTGGCTTGTTAACATGTTCAATTGACCCTTAATTGTTATTTTTATATGGCAGGCAGTCTTCCAATTTTGGCACCTGCCCACCTACCATATTATGGGGGTGACCTCGGGGGGTGGGTGAGAAGGTGGTAGGCTGGACACCTGCCCTATTTTATGCGTTCCTCCCCCCCCCCAACCGAAAACACGACCGGTGGGGGTGTGCAAAATCCAGCCCTGTCCTGCATGGGATGGGTGTAGGAGTTTCCGACTATGTGTCAGGCTGTTGCTTTACTAGTCTGTGGGACTGCTCTCCCAGTATCAGCACAAATCCTCAAATGTTAGTGAGAAGGACTGTGTAGGGTCAACTGAACAGGGTTTGCCTTTGAACCCAGTGCCTAGGTTGATGCCGAATGATCTGCCCAGTTTATTCAAATTTTCTGTCATGGTTGGGTACAGCCAAGTGGTTTGCGAGGCCAATTCAGAGGGTAGTTAAGAGTCAGCCACATTGCTATAGATCTGGAGTCACACATAGGCCAGGCTGAGTGAGGATGGCAGATTTCCTTCGCTGAATGACATTAGTGAACCAGATGGGTTTTGGAACAATAATCCAGTAGTTTCATGCTCACCATGATTGAGGCAACCTTTTTTTAAAATTTCAGATTTATTTAATTGAATCAAAATCCCCAACTGCTGTGATTCAGTTTGAACTCATGTCTAAGCATTAGTTCGGGTCTCTGGATTACTAGTCTAGTAACATTACCACTATGCTACTGCCCTCGTATTGATGGAGGGAATTGTTCTTGTTACTTTATTCTTCACTAAAGCTCACAGGAGAGAAAAGTGGATAAACAAATATCACCCAGCCATGATAGGCTCCATCCTAAATACAGCCTTGCTCCAAACATGGACAAAGGAGCTGAATTCAAGAGGTGAGGTAAGAGTGACTGCTCTTGATATCAAGGCAGCATTTCACTGAATGTGGCATCAAGGAGCCCCAGCAAAACTGGAGTCAATGGAAATCAGGGAGAAAACTCTCCACTGGTTGGAGTCATACCTAGCACAAAGGAAGATGGCTGTGGTGGTTGGAGGTCAATTCCCTCAGTCCTGGGTCATCACTGCAGAAGCTCCTCAGGGAACTCCAAGGCCCAACTATCTTTAGCTGTTTCATCAATGACCTTCTCTCCATCATAAGGCGGGAAGTGGGATGTTCGCTGATGATTGCACAAAGTTCAGTGCCATTTGTGATTCCTCAGACACTTAAACAGTCCATGTCCAATGCAGCAAGACCTGGACAACATTCGGGCTGATAAATGGCAATTAACATTCATGCCACACAAGTGTCAGGCAATGACTATCTCCAACAAAAGAGAATCTAACCATCTGCCCTTGACATTCAATGACTTTACTATCACTGAATTCCCCCACTATCAACATCATTGGGGTTACCATTGACCAGAAACTGAACTGGACTAGCCATATAAATACTGTGGCTACAAGAGCAGATCAGAGGCTAGGAATTCTACAACAAGTAACTCACCTCCTGACTCCCCAAATCCTGTCCACCATTTACAAGGCACAAGTCAGGAGTGTGATGGAATACTCTACGTTTGCCTGGATGAGTGCAGCTCCAACAACACTCAAGAAGCTCAGCACAATCCAGGACCAAGCAGCCTGCTCGATTGGCACCCCATCCACCATCTTAAGTATTCAGGCCCTCAGCCACTGACGCACAGTAGCAGCAGTGTGTACCACCTATAAGATGCACTGCAACTCATCAAGGCTCCTTCGACAGTACCTTCCAAACTCATGACCTCAACCACCTCAAAGCACAAGGGCTGCAGATGCATGGGAACACCACCATCTGCAAGTTCCCCTCCAAGAAACTCACCAACCTGACTTGGAACCATGACACTGTCACTGGGTCAAACTCCTGGAACTCCTCTTCTAGCAGCACTGTAGAGGTACCTACACGACGTGAACTGCAGGAATTCAAGAAGGCAGCTCACCGCCACCTTCTCAAAGGCAAATAGGGATGGGCAATAAGTGCTGGCCTAGCCAGCAACACCCATACCCCATGCCGGTTCGTCAGCTCAAGGCCCAGATATACTGATCCAAGATTGCGAAGCCAAGCCGGCCTTAATCAAAAGCCGCAATCAATTTAGCAGTGGTCTGAACTCCTACGCAGGCCTCTGTCTTATAAATTCATCATTGCTACACCTGTTTCCTATGAAGAAAATGGATACAAGATTGCTGAATTTAGGCCCTATTCTGTGGCCATATGCTACACTGTCACTAGAATACCAGAGACACTGGAGCACATAGACATTGGCACCAAAATATGTGGAGTCAGAGAATATGGGCGTGTTTTTGGCATGGGGGTGCAGAGGGCATGTAAAACATGACAGGCGACTTGTCCACCACCTTCCTGCTCACCCCCAACCTAGTCCCCATAATTCAGCAGGTGGGAGGGCACCAAAATAATTAAAAGGCAATTGCGCTTGTAAACAAACCAATTGACCTAAATAATATGCTGTGAATGCCATAAGATGTTTGGCATGGGCAGGCAGACAAGATTGAAAAGGCCATTTTTAAAATAATTTTGTGGAAAAGGTGGGAAGGAAGGGAGATGCGCCCTGTGCGCATTGCGGGCACCACCACCCCTCCCTCCCCCCCCACCATCACCAAGATGTTACCTCCCCTTTGTTCCTCCCTGCCTGGCATTCAAAACCCACCCCACCACCCCCCACTGCTCCCCGATTCCTTCCTGCTCTAAAAGCTCTGGACTTTCCTCAGCCTAGGATCTATTGATCTTCGCCGTGGGCCTCCTTGTAGTCCCAGCGGTGCCCACTCTGGAAGAGCTTCTAGCCAATGAGGTTGGCCGGCAACTCTCAAAGGCAGGCCCTCCTCCCATTGAGGGGCGGAAGCCTGACCCTTACCTGCTTAAGGCCACCCGGAGCATGTTCTTGCTGTGGGGCAGCCTTGTTGAGCATCGGTCTGTGCGGCACCGACTTTCAACCCTGGGGGAGGCAAACAATACCCCCGTGAAATTTAGCCCCAGGACTCCGAGAAAACAACACTAATATTGGACTGTCAACATTGCAACATTGGCATTGTGAACCTACACCACCAGATACAATTATATGTGTGCATTTTTTTTGTCGTTGCTCCTTATCCTAGGGACACTAAGGTTCATTATCACCTGGACAAAGAGCAGTTAAATCAGAAAAAAATGAGGAATCAGGCTTGTATATGTCAGTGCCAAATCACAGAGAGCTTATACCCACTGTGGCTCCAGGCTGCCCCCGTGTGCATATTTTTCATTAAATACTTCAAGCCAATTTAATATTAAACAAACAGATGCTTGTAAACTTTAAATATGGTGTGATTTACTTGCAGGATGGAAGTACCCTGATGCACATTGCCTCACAGTGTGGCCACCCTGACACAGCACTGGCATTTCTGAAGAAAGGGGTCCCTTTGCATATGCCCAATAAGGTACAACTAAACATTTTTTGTAACGTTTCATTTACTTTCTTCAGCTTTGGGTCTTTGACCATTGACCCTCTGGGCACAGATTTTCTGCACCAATGGGCACACTGATTTGGTTGGCGCTATTCCTTACACGTTCAGCCATCCTGCCCTCCCATTGGGGAACTGTGCTTGAAGGGAGCATGACTCAGGTGATCGATAGCACTGATTCACCACACAGCACTTCCCTTGAGCTTGGCTGGATAGATGGAGCCAGTGAATTTACCATAATTGCCTTGACTCCATCCTACTTATCATTTTTTAAGGAATAAATAAAGAAGGCCAATGATAAAGGATCATAAGCCCACTAGTGTTTCTTTGCGAACTTCTCCCTCTTCCTGCCCAACAATTCCTGATGGGGTACATGGTTCCACTAGCGCTGGCAGCCCATTTTGTGTAAGTGGTAGGTCTTCATGTGTAGTTCTTCAAGCTAAGCCCAATTCTGTTCAACGTCCCCCTGACAGTTCCATGAGGAACTCTTGCAGCTATGTCATGTGACTATAATAATTGACATCCAAAAACTCTAACCATCTTCCTGTGCATTAGAGCTGAATCCAGCCACTTGAGTGCTTTCCCCTTGGCCATCGCTATATCACATTTTACCAACAGTTACAACCAGTCCATATGACATATGCCAAGGACCATGGGAAAGCACCATGACAAAGGCTTTAGCTGATTCTGAGGTCAAACAGACTGGGCAGAATCGTCCCAGATTTACAATAAATGCAGTAGCGGGCGGGAAAATGATGTTTTACGGCTTCTTGCGCCGTTTGGTCCCACTCCCATCGCATTAATTATGCATTCCTGGGAAACACACCATTTCAATGGCGTGAGTCTCTCATTTGCCCGTCATGCCATCATCTCACTGCTTCATCACACCGGGCTCCATATTTGAAGTATAGCCGTGCGCAAACCTCTCAGCGCTTCCAGCCCACGACTGCTGCACAGAAAACATGGCACCAAAAGGCAAGAAGACTGCAGCCCCCAGATTCAATAACGCGTACCTCGAGCTCCTTTTGGATGCAGTGGCAGCCCACCTTGATGCCCTCCAGTCCCGCTCTGGCTGCAGGATGGGCAGCAACATCACCAATCTGGCTTGGGATATGGTAGCAGTGGTGGTCAGTGCCAATGCCCTGCAAAAGAGGACAGCCACCCAGTGCCACAAGAGGATGAATGATCTCCCCAGTTCTGCCAGGTTAAGTCACTCTTCTCAACACTCTCAACTCACGCACAGAAACCCATCACACATCCACAGGGGTCTCACTCACTGCCAGTTCAAGGGACATCACTGTTCACTCTCTCACACACACCTTCATCATCCTCATCCCGTCCATGACACATGCCAGGCATACCTATCATCTGGCCTGGCAGGTGTCCTGCTTACACTCTCTTCATCTCTTTTCAGGACAAGCTGGTACACAACAACAGGGAGAGGTCGCAGACCGGTGGGGGAATACCTGAAATCTACGTCCTCATGACTTTGAAAACAGAGCCATCCAGCTGGCCGGCAAGGATCTGGACTGGTCCTGTGCTGACGGTGAGGTCGGCGCTGCTCTACCAAGTGAGGATCCAGCGTACATCAGACAACCATGCTGTTAGTGATGTGTCCTGTATCACAGGCCACTGCCCTGCACTAATTATCTCTCCTTGCTTTCACAGGCACATCTGCCAAACAGCCAAGAGAGTCCATGACCCAGAGCCTCCAATCAAGCCCCCAAAGAAACCTCTGAAGAGGAATCTGAAGGCACGCTCCTTGAAGTCCCGTCACAGTGCTCAGCCACACCCTCCACCAGTACAGAGACACACACCTCAGTGGACCAAGCTTGAGAGTAGCCTCGGGATCACAATCTGGTGAGCGCATCACACTGTCTGATTCACAGCAGGCGGCGGCAGGGACTTCCCAGGTCACCGGCATGCAGAGGACTGCTGGAGGCCAGAACATTGCTGAGACTGAGTCAGAGGGCGAGATCTTGAGTCGATCATATCACAGTTGCTGGAGCTGCAAAGGCAAGCTCGGGAACATCAGAAAGGGATGTCTGCTGCACTCCTCAGATTGCGAAGCATGATGGAGGAGTCCGTCCACCTTCAGTCTGATGTGATAACGCTAGCATGCCAACACACCGAGCTGAACACTGGCAGGATGGCGGCTGCCATGGAGACGTGGTCCAGGACGCCGCTCCTGCACTGCTGAACGGGTTGAACTCCATCCCTGATGCCATAGTTGGCCTCCACAGTGTGTACATCAGAAGGATACGGGGCTGCTCGATCTCATTCCAGCTTCCCCTTTTCCCATAGGGAGGAGGATCAGCAGGGGAACACATACCGGGGCTATCCAACCAGATGACTCCGGGAATACCTAGCCCATCCAAATCCCCTCTTCCTGACCCCAGCAGCTCCAGCTCCACGGGCCAAGGAGGTGCCACTGCCCCACAGCAGGACCCCGAAAGCAGGCCGGGGCCCTCCAGGTCTCAGCCCCCCAGAGGATACCCGTCAAGGTCATCACAGGCAGGGCGTAGCAGTCAGCAGGCTGCCTCCACCTCCGCTGTGGATGTCGGGGGAGCACCAAGATGTGTTAGGAAGGTGAAGTAGATGTAGTTGCACAGCCTGAGCTTGGGTTTTAATCACTTGTACATAATGTTCACTATTGTCAATAAACTCCCAAGAATGTCTCCCTGCCTATGGCTCCTTGTTCTGATGAGCAGTGTTCATTTCACTCAGATGTGAAACCTTTCTGCACAAGATAAAGGCAGGTGTCTCAGTCCAGGGCCTCTTGCCTATGCTCTGTGCAGCCTTCAGACCAAAGTGATGGTCCGGCCTCACACTCCCAGGACACATTAGTGATGTCTGTACCTCGATGATGCTTGTCATTGCTGCCAGAATATCGTGGGCAGGTGTCACAGAGTGCTATCATTCTTTCTGTGTGCTCTCAGCACCTTTAAGGTGGGACTGGCCCCCATCTCTTCAGCACCTGTCACCAGTGACACTGTGCTCCTGGAGGAGTCAGGTGCTGAAGGTGGTCATAGGATCAGGTGCATTTAAACCTCCCGAGCACGCTGGCTTCGTCTGGCCAGTGCGAGCTCCTTATCGCCGTCATTGTCGCCTTTAAGGACCTCCTTGCCCTCATTCCCGTCAAAGTCCTCCTCTTCAGAAGAGACTGCCAGCTCCTTCATCTCCTCCTCAGCCAGCTCCTCTCCCTGTTGCAGCGCCAGGTTGTAAAAGGTGCAGAAGGCGACAATGATGCGTGACACCCTCTGTGGGCTATTTTGCAGGGCTTCACCAGACTGCTCCAAGCACCGGAACCTCATTTTCAGCATCCCGAATGTTTGCTCCACCAAGTTGCGAGTTGCAGCATGAGCCCCATTGTACCTTCACTCTGCGCAGTCTGAGGCCACCACACGGGTGTCATCAGCCACGTCCTCTGCGGGTAGCCCTTGTCCCCAAGGAGCCAACCTTGCAGCCTCTGTGGACACTGGAAGACTTCAGGGATCTGAGACCCACTGAGAATGTAGGAGTCATGGACACTCCCTGGAAACTGTGTGCAGACCTGCAGGATGCATTGGTGGTGGTCGCACACCAGCTGCACATTCAGCGAATGGAAGCCCTTGTGGTTGACATAGTTGACCGCTTGTTGCCGTGGGGATCTGAGCATCACTTGAATGCAGTCAATGGCACCCTGCACCTGTGGGAAACCCGAGATCTGGGCAAATCCAATCGCTCTTGCATCCTGGCTGGCCTGGTACAAAGTTGTGTGCCCTCACAAAGCTGGCATCTATGGCCTCATGAATGCATTTGTGGGTGGAGGCTTGTGAGATCCCACAGAGGTCACCTATGAAGCCCTGAAAGGAGCCACTGACATAAATATTGAGTGGCACAGTCACTTTCATGGCCACTGGCAGTGAATGCCCTCCATGTCCCTGTGACACCAAATCCTGCAGTAGCTGGCAGACTTGGCCGACCAGTTCCCTAGACACACGCAGTCTTCAGCGACACTGTTTCTCGGTCATCTGCAGTTATGAAAGTAGACCCTGAGTCTAGCTAGGCACTGACCAGCAACAGCTCGCTGTGGCTCTTGGATGGCGTGTGCGAGAGCCCCAGCTGCCCCTTCTTCCTGAGGGTGCTGCTCCTCCCTCTGCGCAGCCAGGCACCTCAGTCGCTCTGTTCTCTGTCACCTTCGCTCTCTGTATGCCATAAGGCATACAGCTACCTCTCAAGGCTCCATACTCCTGATCCTGCAGGATGAAAGAAGGAGGCGTGTGGGTTAGCTTGGGTGTTCTGAGAACCTCTCTTGGTTAGGTCTGAAGGCCCCTTAATGCATCCCGGAGAGTCCTGACCACCACTTGGATGGCCAGAGTTTTGTGCGCTACATGGCTGCCCGAAACCTCACCCACCTCTGCCCAACTCCACCTGACCAATTGGCAGCAGCTTTGCCCATTGGACTGCATGCCATGCTCTCAGCTCAGGCGTAGGCATTCCTCCAACCCGCACTGCAAGGCTGCACTGTTAGCTTGATCCATGGGAGAGACTAGTCCAAACCAGAATGATGACATTGCAAAGGGCTGTGAGCGCCTCCACCACTGACTGCTGCATGGGCAGCTTTAACAAGGAGATTGTACAACGTCTCCAACTGTTCTGCAGTCCACGAAAGCTCTCATTAGTTTGCAGTCTGTGCCTGAGGGGTGAAAAGCTCTGGAGCACATGGTGGCACTTTCATGCCTCTTCGTTACTTGAGTGGGCAGATAAGCTAGAGGCCCGACTCCACATTTGTCAATGTGGCTGAACTGATTCTGCTGCAGAGGAATGGTGACTGTATATGAGGTTTCCCTAAAAGCGTGGCTGCTTCCCTCCCCCCAACCCCGCACGTGCTTGTGCACTACCTTCAACCGCAGGCAGCCCTACTCCCACCCCCTCCAATGTGCCTCAACCGCAGGCAGCCCTTGCCCCCCCATCGCCCGCAATTCGTCTCAACCACGAAGTCCAACAGGTGACCCTCGTGAGCGCTGCGCAATGTTACTGTGCACTTGACTCCGAGTTCCCCTCAAAGTGTAGACCTGCCGACGCGGGCGGATGATCCAGCAGTGGGGGGTGGGGGGGGGGGGGCACATCAGGCCGTATAATGATGTCAGGATTCTCTTAAGGTTAACTTGCAGGTTGAGTCGGTAGTTAGGAAAGCAATAAATGTTGGCATTTATTTCGAGAGGACTAGAATATAAAAGCAGGAATGTGCTGCTGAGGCTTTATAAGGCTCTGGTCAGACCACATTTAGAATATTGTGAGCAATTTTGGGCCTCGTATCTCAGGAAGGATGTTCTGGCCCTGGAGAGGGTCCAGAGGAGTTCACGAGAATGATCCCAGGAATGAAAGGCTTAACATATGAGGAACATTTGAGGAATCTGGGTCTATACTCGATGGAGTTTAGAAGGATGAGGGGGGATCTGATTGAAACTTACAGAATACTGAAAGGCCTGGATAGAGAGTGGACGTGGGGAAGATGTTTCCATTAGTAGGAGAGACTAGGACCCGAGGGCACAGCCTCAGAGTAAAGGGAAGACCTTTTAGAACAGAGATGAGGAGAAACTTCTTTAGCCAGAGAGTGGTGAATCTATGGAATTCATTGCCACAGAAGGCTGTGGAGGCCAGGTCATTGAGTGTATTTAAGACCAAGATAGATAGGTTCTTGATTGGTAAGGGGATCAAAGGTTACGGGGAGAAGGCAGGAGATTGGGGTTGAGAAACTTATCAGCCATGATTGAATGGCAGAGCAGACTCGATGGGCCAAATGGCCTAATTTCTGCTCCTATGTCTTATGGTCTTATGGTGTGTTACAATGACATCCAATGGTGGGAAATGCAGCCTTCCATCAATGGGCTGAGCGGATGATCGCAAAATGGTTTCACGACATCCTGAAACTGATTTTTAGCCGCCTTGTCATATCACGCCATCGAACATGCCCAACGCCAGCGGGCACAGAAAATTCCACCACTGTATTTTACATTAAAAAAATACTCATGACCGTAAAGTTCTTGTCAGAGCAAAACCTTTCCCTGGTGCCTGCTCATTAAAGAGGGCCTCAATTTTTGACAGGACAAAGTAATAATGAAATTGTAGTTCTGTACCTTGACTATATTAGGCTTCAGAATGTTTCCTGATGTTAACGGCCAATATTTCCCCTTTGAACTTGTGGGTTATTTTTTAATTCACTGCAACACAGCAATAGCTTTAAGTGTGCTCAGTGCTGTATTATTTCACCAGGTATAATTTGTATTCCATTTGTAGCCAATCTGGCCAGTTTTACAGGGAGTGAAGATTGGTGGAGGAGGAGGAGGAGGAGAGGAGATTAACACTTCACAGAATCACAGAATCACACAGTGCAGAAGAGGCCCTTCGGCCTATCGAGTCTGCACCGACACTTGAGAAACACCTGACCTATCGACCTAATCCCATTTACCAGCACTTGGCCCATAGCCTTGAATGTTATGACGTGCCAAGTGCTCATCCAGGTACTTTTTAAAGGATGTGAGGCAACCTGCCTCCACCACCCTCCCAGGCAGTGCATTCCAGACCGTCACCACCCTCTGGGTAAAAAGGTTTCTCCTCACATCCCCCCTAAACCTCCTGCCCCTCACCTTGAACTTATGTCCCCTCATGACTGCCCCTTCAACTAAAGGGAACAGCTGCTCCCTATCCACCCTACCCATGCCTCTCATAATCTTTTACATCTCAATCAGGACTCCCCCTGTCTTCTCTGCTCCAGCGAAAACAATCCAAGTCTATCCAACCTCTCTTCATAACTTAAATGTTTCATCCCAGGCAACATCTTGGCGAATCTCCTCTGCACTCCCTCCAGTGCAATCACATCCTCCCTAAAAGGCGACCAGAACTGTACACAGTACTCCAGCTGTGGCCTCACCAAGGTTCTATACAACTCCAACATGACCTCCCTACTTTTGTAATCTATGCCTTGACTGATAAAGGCAAGTGGCCCATATGCCTTTTTCACCACCCCACTAACATGCCTTCAGAGATCTATGGACATACACGCCAAGGTCCCTTTGTTCCTCAGAACTTCCTAGTGTCATGCCATACTTCCTTGTCAAATTACTCCTTCCAAAGTATATCACCTCACACTTTTCAGGGTTAAATTCCATCTGCCGCTTATCTGCCCATTTGACCATCCCGTCTATATCTTCCTGTAGCCCAAGACACTCAACCTCACTGTTAACCACCTGGCCGATCTTACTAATCCTACCCCCCACATAGTCATCTATGTTGTTTAAATAAATGACGAATAATAGGGGACCCAACACAGATCCTTGTGGTATGCCACTGGACACTGGCTTCCAGTCACTAAAGCAGCCTTCTGTCATCGCCCTCTGTCTCGTACAACTGAGCCAATTTTGAATCCACCTTATCAAATTACCCTGTATCCCATGTGCATTTGCCTTCTTTATAAGTCTCCCATGTGGGACCTTGTCAAAGGCTTTGCTGAAATCCATAAAAACTACATCAACTGCACTACCCTAATCTGGTCACCTCCTCAAAAATTCAATCAAATTTGTTAGGCATGACCTCCCTCTGACAAAGCCATACTGACTATCCCAGATCAATCCTTGCCTCTCCAAGTGGAGATAGATTCTCTCCTTCAGAATTTTCTCCAATAGTTTCCCTACCGCTGACGTGAGACTCACTGGTCTGTAGTCCTCTGGCTTATCTCTACAACCCTTCTTAAATAGCGGAACCACATTAGCTGGTCTCCAGTCCACTGGCACCTCCCCCGTGGCCAGAGAGGAATTAAAAATTTGGGTCAGGGCCCCTGCAATCTCCTCACTTGCCTCCCTCAGCAGTTTGGGACACAAATCATCTGGACCTGGAGATTTGTCCACTTTTAAGCCTGCCAACACCTCCAATACCTTGTAACTCCCTATATCAATTTGCTCAAGAACCTCGCAGTCCCTCTCCCCAAGTTCCATACCTTTATCCTCATTCTCTTGGATGAAGAAGGATCTGAAGTATTCGTTCAACACTCTACTGATGTCCTCCGGCTCCACCCATAGATTGCCCCCTTGGACCCTAATGGGCCCTTCTCTTTCCCTGGTTATCCTCTTCCCATTGATATACTTATAGAATATCTTGGGATTTTCCTGCTTTTACCAGCCATAACTTTCTCATAGCCCCTCTTTGCACTCCTAATTGCTTTCTTAAGCTCCACCCTGCATTTTCTGTACTCGACTAATGCCTCCACTGATTTGCTCCCCTTGTACCTGCTAAAAGCCTCTCTTTTCCTTCTCATCGTATTCTGAATATCTCTGGTCATCCATGGTTCTCTGGGCTTGTTACTCCTTCTTATCAGCCTAGAGGGAACATATTGAGCCTGTACCCGCCCCATTTCCTTTTTGAACTCCCCCTACTGCTCTTCTGTAGATTTCTCCACAAGTAGCTGTTCCCAGTCTACCTTGGCCAGATCCTGCTTTATTTTACTAAAATCCGCTCTCTCCCAATCCAAAACATTTTTTTGCAACTTGTCGATTTCTTTGTCCATAACAAGTTTAAATTGTACCATGTTGTGGTTGCTGTCACTAAAATGTTCCCCCACCACCACCTCAGCCACCTGTCCGGCTTCATTCCACAGAATTAGGCCCAGCACTGCGCCGTCCCTTGTTGGACCCTCTACATGTTGACTTAAAAAATTCTCCTGTACACATTTCAAGAAATCCATTCCTTCCAAGCCCTTAACACTATGTCTATCCCAATTAATGTTGGGAAAGTTGAAATCACCTAATATAATTACCCTATTGTTATTGTTTTTACACACCTCCGCGAATTGTGCAGATATTTACTCTTCAATTTCACACTGACTATATGGAAGTCTGTAATAAACACCTAACAATGTGGCTGCCCCTTTTTTATTTCTAAGCTCTACTCACAAAGCTTCATTCAATGCCGCCTCCAAGATATCGTCTCTCCTTACTGCAGTAACTGACTCCTTAACTAATAATGCAATGCCTCCTCCTCTTTTACCCCCTCCCCTGTCTCGCCTGAAGATTCTATATCTATATCCCGGAATGTTGAGCTGCCAATCCTGCCCCTCCCTCAACCACGTCTCTGTGGTTCAGTGTTTCTTCAGGTAGAATTTTCTGGTCCTGCCAGCAGTGGGTTTTTGTGGTGGCCGGGAGTGGAAAATTCGGAGACAGGCCAAAAGTCGGATACCCGCCAATGGGAAATCAATTCGGAATTTTCCTCTCTCCACTTTCTGATGGCGGGACGGATTTCCCACGGATCCATGTCGGCAACGCCATTTGCATGCCATGTCATGTCATGTCATGTCATGACTACTCCTTAAAAATGCTACTCGCCGGAATCACATTCCCCCTCCCAATGATGTGCAACACCAGCAGGAAATTAGACCGGTCTAAATCACGATTGGATATAAGTGGCGTGCAGCTGCCCACCCTCACTTCACTCGTGACTTTGAGGTGAGTGTAACATTCAAAGCCTACCTGCAACAGCACTGTTCCGTTTCTCAGCCATGTCAGTGCGACACCACACTGCTGGGGGTGTGGGGTTGGTCTGCTCACAGTGGGTGCTACATCGCTCAGACCGGGCTGCACTCTGAAACAGAAGCCAGCATTGTGACTGGGGTGGGGTGTGTGGGGGAAGGATGACAGAGACATGTGGCTCAATGGGGTAGGGTGGGATTTGTGGTGGGAGGGAATGGGGGATGACAATGGCAGGCCGAGGGTGGGGAAGCTGGAGCCTGACGTGGAAGACTAGAGTGCAGACACAGAAGGTGGGTGATTGAGAATTGAACTGTATGAATGGGAGAGGATGCATAGAGACTCCAGAATAGGTGGGGTGTGTTGTGTTTGTGTGGCACATAAGGGATGGATTGCGCAGAGACTCATGGAGGGGTAGGTGGAAGGGAGATTATGTTGTAATCAGTCATGAAGGAACAGGAGAGTTCACTGAAACACAGTCATAGTCCCTGGTCGCCAAGAGGTCAGAGTGAGAGATTAAAGGCAGCCTTGGGGCTTTGTGGATCTCATATCCAGGGTTTGAGAGATTAGTGGCAGGCTTGAGGCTTTGTGCATCTCATTGTCATGGTGAGAGATTAAAGGCAGTCCTGGGGCTTTGCAGGCCATGTACAGGGCTATGCATCTTAGTCCCACTCCAGAGAGGGGCAAGGCCTGTGTTCCCATTTGGGATAAGGTACAGCTTGGTGTGCAGGGCATGTTTATTGTCTTCTAGTCGGTGATGATGGGGTTGTCTCACTCGGTGCTGGGCTGCAGATGGGATGGTCATGGTTAGGAGAGGCATCTGCAGCCTGTATTTGGGGAAAAGGTAATAAAGTGTGGGGGGTACTTGAAGCTCTCCTGGGGGCGGGAATGGGGGGGGTGCTGGTTCTCCGCTGTATGTCACCATGCACACAGCCTCAAGATGGGGCGGGGGGGTAGATGGTGAGGTCTACATGGGGTATCGGGACATCAACAGTGTTAGGTTTGGAGGGGGGTAACCGGAATGTCCACCGCAATGACAATGGGATCCAGGGTTACTGGGGGAGGCTGGAGAATCACTGGAGGGAGGTCTACCTGCATATCGTGAGGTTCCAGGAAGATTGAAGGGACCCGAGCACTGACAGGGGGAGGGTCAAAGCTGGTGTCGAAGTAGAAATATAGCACCGCCATCTTGAAATCCCAAAGTTATTGCACAGTTTAAAATCGAAACTGGAAAAGAATCTGCACGGGAGGGGGTCTGAGGCAGCGTTGGAGGAGCCCATGGCTGGACTAAGGGGCCCTTTCAGGGGGCACTCTCAAACTGATTAGAGTCACAACAGTGAAATAGAATCAGAGCTGAGAGAATAGACTTCTTTGAGAAAGTGCAATTGCAGCCATTGCCTTTTGGTGTGTGGTAATAAGAGACTGCAGGAGTCATTGACTTCACAATACAGTTGCTCCATTTGAGCATTAACAAAGAGTTATGTGAGAATAGAAAATGAAGGCAACCATTAAGGAAGCACAGCTGTTGTATATCTGCCAAATCATCAATGAAAGCCTCTAAACTCTTTCAAGTTACCAACAGTCACAGATTGCAACTTCTTTCGAGTACAATCACAGTTCTTGGTTTTCCGGGAGTGGGACATGAACCCACACCCCTCTGATTCAAAGGCGAGGGTGCTATGAACTGAGCCACAGCTAACACCTCTATGAAAGCCTCTAATGTACTTCCTCCAATTGGCCTGGATAACGGGCCAAAGGGCATCCAGTCAGTGCTGAAGTGCAAGTTGAGCGTAATCAGTATACCAGATCAGAGATTGCAGGAGTGCCTTTGGTAAGATGGCACATTTCATGAACGCATTCAAATCTCTTCCAACCTCTATGGGATTAAGATGTCAAGTCTCAGGATTGGCATCTTGATCAGCTGCAAGGCTGTATCAGCGAAAAGCTAGTCATGTAGACAGGGCTCAAGGGCATGACAGTGGCTTTCTGTTTGCAAGTGGGAGGTCTACTATATTTGCCCAGTATTCAGTAATCTCTTGCATCTATCAGTCCCCAGGGAGAGGAGGATTGAATAATTGAACCTGCACTCAATTCTTCCCTCTTGATGGCAGTGATCCAATTGAGGAGGAGAAGGGCCCAGCATTGCCTAGTGCAGCTGTCAGCTGTGGCTCAGTTCATAGAACCCTCGCCTTTGAATCAGAGGGTTGTGGGTTCATGTCCCACTCCCGGAAACCAAGAACTGTGATTGTACTCGAAAGAGTTGCAATCTGTGACTGTTGATAACTCGAAAGAGTTTCCAGAGGAGGCCCAGCCTGAGGTCTTTAGTCCAGAGGAGCCTCAACAAGATCCAGAGGATAAGGGGGATAGGCCCATCCCACGGATGCAATTCACACGACCAATGGTCTACCGAAGAAGACTTCCCTATCTGGAGATGAGTGAGAGACAATGCTACGCATCAGGATTGGCATCCTGATCAGCTACAAAGCTGTAACAGTGAAAAGCTAGTCGCACAGACGCAGCTCTAGGGCATGACAGTGGCTTTCTGTTTGCAAGTAAGAGGTCTGCTATATTTGCCTGGTATTCAGTAATCTCTGCGCTTCACAAGAATGTGGTGGATCATATCTGCCGCATTCTGCAGGAGGACCTAATGCCCCATGGACTGGGAGGCCATCCTCTGCCAGTGCCCCTGAAGGTCACCGCCGCACTCAATTTTTTTGCCTGCGGATCCACTGTGGACCTATGCAGCATCTCACAGTCCTCAACACGTAAATATATCAAAGAGGTGACAGATGCCCTTGACAGTAAGGCTCATCATTAACTGAAGTTCACACTCGATGAAGCTAGCCAGCCTGCTTCTGGGGTTTGCAGCTATCTCAGGCTTCCCTCAAGTTCAGGGTGCAATCGATTGCACACATGTGGCTTTGAGAGCCCTTTGGCAGCAGCCCCTGATGTTCATTAACAGGAAAGGGTTCCACTCCCTGAGAGTTCAACTGGTGTGCAATCATTAAAAGCACGTCATGCACATTTGTGCCAGGTATCCTGGGAATTCCGACAACTCATACATCCTGAGTCACTCCCAGGCGCCTCACATATTCAAAGGGCTTCAGCAATTACAGGGCTGGCTGCTTGGGGATAAGGGGAACCCACTCAAACGATGGCTCATGACACCCGTGCATTGTCCTCAGAGCGCCTCGAAGGAGAGATACAACGTGGTGCATCACTCGACACGATCCATCATTGAACAGACCATTCGCATCCTGAAGATGTGCTTCCGATGTTTGAACTGCTCAGACGGGGCTCTGCAGTCACCTGGGTGGATGGCCCCAGGGTCTCGAGCTGCAGGTCCTCCTCCACATGCGTGCCCGAGGGCCTCTGCCTGGCTTCCTGAGGAGAAGGGGCTCATGGAGGTGGGGGGGGTCAAGATGCCCCAGCCCCTCTCGCCTAGCCACTAATGGCTCCTACCAATGCCCATAGTGATGGGAGTGCAGAGTCAAGCACAAACCTGGCAGGATCTGCTAGACCAAGGTCTCCAAGGCGGCCGCTGCCCTTCCCATGGAGACCTCGAGGCGTTTGCATATCGGAGCCATGACATTAGACAAAATGTAGACAGACTCCTCCATCCTTCGCTCCAGTCTGTTGACTGCATCTTGCAACTCTACCTGATTTTCCACTGCCTATCATTGCATCTCCAGCATGTTAGACGGCTGCTTGCAGAAGCTCATCATCTGACTCAGACTCAGTGGGTGCCTGTTCTCCAGCAGTCCTCTGAGTGCCCAAGCCCTTAACTGTCACTGCCTCCAAGTGCTGCGGAGATATGTCAGTGACGTGTTCCCCAGAATGTGACCCCAAGCCTAATCTAGATCTATGACCCACTGGGATGTGTGCCCCTGCACTGGTGGAGGGTGCAGGTGAACGCAGTGACAAGTCTTCATCTGATGCATCCTCAGCACCTTCCTCGAGGTGACCTGGGGGCTGGGGCTTATGGTTGGTTTGGAGCACTATCTGGGCCTACTGGTGCCTGTAAGAGAGAGAAGATGGGTCTAGTTCATAAGCAAGCAGAATACAACATTGCATGTCACTCACTGTGATTATCAGGATGTGATCAACTCATAGAGGGCTCATCCGTACTGGCTTGCTGGGAGAGGCCGATCTCATCTTCCCCACAGGAGCGATCTTTGTCTTCACCTGTCAGCTCGGCGACATCCTCCTCAAAGTGAGGCAGATCCTGGATGTCTGCCATCTCTCCGCCCTTCTGGGATATCACCCTCCGGTTGTGGGCGAGCTTGGCCTGCATGAAGATAAATGGAATGGAAAAAGATGAGAAGAGATGGAGGAGAGATTGGGAAGCATGTATGCCTGGTGTGTGTGCTGTGCCCTCCCCAATAAGGCTGAGGATGGAGTTTGTGCAGCATGATAGGTGAGATGCTGGTGATGTTCAAGTGTCCGTGAGACAATCAGTGCTGATATGTCCCTCGCTAATATTGTGTGAGATCCCTGAGCAGTGTAATCCTTTGAGTGCATGATGCTAATACGAGAGTGTCAAATTAGAGTGAGCTGAAGGTTGACTTGCCCTGGCAGAGCGGATGAGATCATTCATCCTCTTCCTGCATTGGGCGGGTGCTGACCTCCCTTGCAACCGCCTCCCAGGCTGGTGAGGCAAGGCTGATGGGCCTCCTGGAGCCATCCCTCGGGTAAAGGACATTCTGGTGCTGGCAGACTCCACAGATGAGGGCCTCAAGGGAGGCTGAACCTGGAAACAGCTTTTTTCTTGGGTGGAGCCTTATCAAGAAGTTTCCTGCACACAGCTGGCCTGCTCTAATTACTTTAATGTATATGTTTGGGTGGTGTTTAAATATGGCACCCAGACCTTCAACCCCATTAGGTAGCGATGGGACGGTCGAATCACCTAACCATGTGATTCGGAGAGCTACTCACCGATGCATAATTAACGAGCTTCCAAACATGAAACCGGGTGCGATTTCCCGCCCCACTGCCCAGCGGGAAATGCGCTGCGAAACCCACCCACCGCCGCACTTAGTCTCCAGAATGGAAAATTTGGCCCTGAGGGTGGAATTGTCCAGTCCTATTGGCAGTGGGCATCATGGCAGGCATGAGTGGACAAATGGCGAGAAGGCCAAAAATCAGTTGTATGCTGTCGTGAAACCAGTTTGCAATCGTCCGCTCCACCCATCTATGATCTTTCCCTCTGCTGCACATCAGGAACCTAATTTCAATCCTTCATTATAAGCCCTGCTCACTGGAATCACCCCCCATGCTGGATCACCCAGGATCACACTGACATGCACCTGGCGATCTACACTGCACTCAGGACTTTGAGGTTCGCTTGCCTACCTAGCTTCGGGCAGCAATCACGGCCATCAGCGCCAGGCTTCACTGGCAGTACCACATCACTTTTAAGGGGGTTTCACAGGCAGGTCCCTACCTTCTAGACCAGCCATAAGGTGGGGGTAGCTTTTCAACAGCTGCAGGGGTTTTTTTTTGTTCATGGGATGTGGTCGTCACTGGCTAGGCCAGCATTTATTACCCAATCCTAATTGCCCTTGTTCAGAGGGCATTTCAGAGTTAACCACATTCCTGTGGGCCTGGAGTCACATGTAGGCCAGACCCACAGATTTCTTTAGTGAACCAGATGGGTTTTTATAACAATCAGCAATGGTTTCATGGTCATCATTAGACTTTTAATTCCAGATTTGTATCTGCTGTGGTGGGATTTGAACCCAGGTCCTCAGAGAATTGCCCTGGGTCTCTGCATTACCAATCCAGTGACAATACCACTACGCCACCACCTCACCTGAGGAGAAGAGAGAGAAGTGGCCTCGAGCAAGGGAACAGGCTTCATTGCGAGGGCTGTGCTGGGGTGAGAGGGTATCCCAAGGTGTGTGTGGGGACAAGATGGTGAGGGCTGAGGAGTCTCTAGAGGAGATGAGGCCAGATGGAGATGTGAGGATGTGTGTGAGAGAGTGAGTGGTGATGTCCTTTGAGCTGGCAGTGAGTGAGATGCCAGTGAATGTGTGATGGCCTTGTGAGTGTGTGAGTTTAGAGTGATGAGATGGTACAGATGGCAGCACAGATGAGATCATTCATCCTGTTTCTGCACTGGATGGCTAACCTCTTGTGCACAGCGTTGGCACTGACCACCTCTGCCACCGCCTCCCAAGCCAGGGTGGTGAGATTGCTGGACCTTCTGCGGCCAGAGCTGGGGCTGGAAGACATCACGGTGGGCCTCTAAAAGGTATTCCAGCGACGGGACACTGAACTCTTTTTCACTGGAGCAGTCCTGGGTTGCAAGCATTGAGAACTGTGTGCATGGCTGCAATTTAGATATGGCACCTGGAGTGAGGAAACGGTGAGGTAATGGCATGGCGGGTGATTCAGAGGCCGCCTGCAGCGAGACAGCGTGTTTCCTGTGGTTGCATAATTAACGAAGTGGGAAGTGGACAATACAGCATGAAAATCTGCTATTGCGGCTTGCCGGTAAGACATCGTTTTTCATGCCCATTACCAAACTTAGTGCAAATCTGGGGCAATTCTGTCCGTTATGTTCAAAACAATATTCATGGTAAAATTTGGCATCCAAATACAAAAATGTAGAGTTGCTTTTCATTCCCTCCATCTTCAAACATGCTTACAGAATTTATAATCAGCACTTGCTATCAAGTGCTATCAAAGACATGCTATCAAAACTTTTCCTCTTGCATTCATCAGCACAGAGACAAGAATACCAAATTTCAAAGGGAGCAACAATTTATTCTACATTAGAAAAGGCAGCTGATTGGTTGGCAAGTCAACTTTGATTTGTCAAGACGTTGCCATGGAGAATGCGCCCATATTTTGTTTAATCCAAAAAGGGCGCAAAGCCTGGACATGTTATTTTTTTCCTGCAGAGGACAGGTCCCTGCGCATGAAGTAGCTTCTAGCAAGCATAAGTGAGCTACATTGCAAACCTGACTGACCATCTTAAATTTGTTGTTAGTGGAATTCTTAGCACACTCGGGAAGTACTGTCCAATCAGGGAATCACTTCTGACTTTACACATTATGTCCTGAGTTTTGCAAGCATGGGCTGCTTGAGTACAGTCAGTACTCTGCCTATTGTGAACAGCCGAAGGGGTGTCCTGTTTGATACGATCCAGTCGTTGAGACGTATGGCCTGCTCATACTGGCACTGAAACTCATATACCACATTACTCATTTGCGTGGTAGGCAGAACGTCTTTTTGGCTCGATGGCAGCATCCTGTTAGTGGAAAATACCACTCGTGTAGCTACTGCATTGTAGCAGCGTGAAACAGCTAGCTTCACCTGTTGCTCAGGTTTATGAGATACCTTGCCCTTTCAGGGTAATTTGAGGTAGACTGGGCAATTTCCAGGTCTGAAGGTAGCAGCCTTCGGCCCATTCGCGAGCACGCGCGATACAGAGCGAGCAATGATCTGATCAGGGTGGCTATTATCTTGCAGGATAGCTTTGATGCTTCCCTGTTCTGGAGCACAAGCTGGCACGGTGAGCAAACAACTGGCAGGTCAGACCAACAGCACATCCTTTCGGCTGTTCGGCAGAGTAATGACAGGACTCAACCCAGCCCGTGCTTGCAAAACTCATTTGCTTGTTTTGGTATTTTCTCACAGTGTTTCATTTTTCAATCTTTAGTCGGGGGCGGTGTGTCTGCACGCTGCAGCAAGAAGAGGGCACACAGCTGTTGTGAAAGCTTTGCTCCAGAAGGGAGCACACATCGATGCTAAAACGAAGGACCGCTACACGGCCCTACACATTGCAGTGGAGCACTGCAAACCCATGGTGGTACAGACCCTGCTGGGCTTTGGGGCCCAGGTGCAGCTTAAAGGCGGCAAGGTAAGATTTAGGCACGATATAGTGGGGACTGAATAACAATGCACTTTTTTTTTCACTTGTTTCCTAAAGGTAGGTCATGTTGGCAAAGGTGTATTTATTGCTCATCCCTAGTTGCCCTGAGAAGGTGGTGGGCCATCTTGAAACCATAGCAATCCCCCAAAATATAACTGATTCAAATAGCACATCTTGGCTCAGGGCGATTAACCGGAACTCAGTTGCCTGGAGCTGCTGTGTTTAGTTCCACGTTGCTTTCTTAAATGATAGAATAAAGCATTGTGGGTGTCATTAATATATACAGTGCAAAAGATGAATCAAGAGTTTTTTGCTGGGTTCCTGTTTCAACAGAACTGGGTTAGTTAGGTCGTTGTACCTCTGGGAATGACTCCACACAAGACTGATTGGATGATACTTTCTTCTCTGACTATGCTTAAGGTCCCTAAATAAATGTGATATTTTGTAGACAACTGACAAAACTAATGGGGAACTGGAAATCAGTCAGATCGATAGACATGAGCAATAAGCTTCAAATCCAACCAGATATGATGGGCAGGAAGCGGTTAGACCAAGGTACAAAGTTAGGCAGTTACAAATGGGTTCATAGGTAGGTGAATAGACAAAATGGTAAGTCAACCCAAGGTAGTTCTACCATGGCACAACCTAGAAATGTAAGGCCTGCAGCTAAACTTGACTGCCAGATAATATTTTGCCATCATAAAATGTTGCCATTCAAAATTTGATTCAAGTATCAGCACCAGTACTCTTTTGAAATTGGGAATGAAGATAGAATTTTTCCCAATCCCAAACCTGCACTATAGCAAGCTTGGTAATTCCTGATGTTGACAACCAAATGGATGTAAGTGGAAGAAAGTGTCCCGTTCCCAAGAACTGAAAATTACAAAATTTCATCTACCCATAAAAAGAGAAAGATCAATTGAAGTTTTGATGAAAAGAGACGAGAATTCCCTGTTTTGTGTGTACATGGTGATAGATTCACCTCATTCCATTTCATGTGGAGCATAAACACAGAATGGAACTGTTGGGCCAAATGACCTGCTTCTGTTCTGTAATTACCATATAATACTGGAAACAGCATAGCTCAACCAACAACAGCAAAGTAGATTAACTGGTCATTCGTCGCATTGCAATTGCTGGGATCTTCCTGTGCACAAATTGGTGCTTGATTACCCTACAATACAACAGTAACTACTCTTCAAAAATACTTAGTTGGCTGTGAAAGGTTCTGGAACAACATAAGGTCACAAAAGATATTATATAAAATGTAAGTTTCTTTCTTTCACGACCCGTTAGCTCCACTGAGCACCCTGAAGTGAATGTGAATGCACAAAACAGGTTGAAAAATGGAACTCTGCTTCACCATATTTAGGGTTATAAAGAGAAATGCCTGTTGTACAGCTGAACCCTTTGAGCTTACTTTTATTAATCTTTTGCCACTGCTTCCAGCTAATAGTTGATTGATGCTGTATTTCTCTCTACAGGCTCAGGAGACTGCATTACACATTGCAGCTCGGGTTAAAGATGGTGAGAAAGTGGCAGAGTTGCTGTTAAAAAGTGGGGCTGACGTAAACGCAGATCAAGAGGTGAGCATGTGTTTTTATAATCAAAACTGCTGGTTAGTGATGCAAAAAGCATTTCATGCTGCAGCTCGAATTTTGGAGAATTGGGCTATAATTTATGCTGGGGTTTTGATTAGATCCTAAGTGGAACCATTCATTATTCTTTTATAACTCTGCATAAAACAAAACATAGTAATATGACTTAAAAACTAAACAAAGGCCAATAGTTTTCCTTGCTGCCATTTATGATAAAGGAATTACTCTGCAATCATAAAGTACATTCACATTGGAACAAGGGGCTGAATTCTGCGGTCGGTGAGCGGAGGTGGGGCCCGCTCACCAACGTGTAAAATGACGTGCATGACGTCAGGCGGGCGTCCTGACATCACCGCGCATCATTTAGATTTCCAGTTCAGCGGGCAGGCAGCTGAGTCAACTGTACTGTAAAAGGCCTATTAAGGCCAGTTAAAATCTAATTTAAGCAATTAAATGAGCTGCCGTCCAAGCTTAAGGCGGCCTTCGCATTTTTCATGAAACCTCAAATTCAATAAAAAATTTTTAAATAATTCTTTGACATGTCCCAGCTCATGTGGGACATGTGTCACATGAGGGGACATGTTTTAAAAGTTTTAATTACTTTATTTCAGTTTTTAAATATCGAACCGATCTCCCTGAGGCACCTCTGTGCCTCAGGGAGATTTCTAGCGCTTGTCCTGACTCCGGGAATTCCCTCCGCCCGCACAGGGAGTGCGCAGCGCTTCCGGGCGAGCGTCATGCTGGGCGGGTCTTGATTGGCCCGCCTACATAAAATGGCGGTGCGGTCCCAATCGGAGGCACCGATCGGGTCCGCTCCCACCCCCACACAACCTTCCCCCCACCAGCGGTGGAGGAAAGATTTTTCCCAAGGAGTCTGACGTATAAGTTGCACTGTGAGGGACAGACGACAGACTGGATGAACCCCAGCTAATTTTTTTGTTTTCAGAATTCTGAATATCTTTGGTTTCTCTTATGCTGCTTGGTCTCTACTTTGTGTCTGAGCAAGAGGTTTTTGTTTACACATATATACTTATCAATGGGTTTAGAATTATAGAGATTACCGAGGGAGAAAGAAACAGGTTGGAGTAGAGAGAGAAAAAGAAACAGTAAGGAAGAGAAAGATACTATGGTGTAGGAAATTACACACATGTTATGTTAAAGTGCAGACCAAGTGCTGTGCCCATGGGATCTTTTGAGGCCAAATTGCCTATGAATATAAAAACTGGCAGTGAAGAAATGCAAATGCAGTAATATTATCTTGTGTTCCAAATGTCTGAATTGAGGTTTGAATTATAAATGCTTTAGTCCTATATCCGAAGTAAGTGGATCAAACTATACATCTATAAGCTAGCATTTTTTTAAATAACCAAACTTATGAACAAATTAAACATCGTTCTTCTCTATGTCTAGGAATTTTTTAAGAAAAGCAGACTTGAATATAGCTACAACTGAATCACATGGTTTCATATCAGCTCCATTATAACACGGTGTTTCTGTATTGGACCAGCACTTAGTTATTTTGTTAAATACAAGCAAACTCAATGCTAACATCAATCTCTGCTTTAGCAAATCAAATCATAACAAAGATGTAAACAATTTTAAATTCTACAACTCTGCAGTTGAGCTTTATTATTTTGACAAAACATGTGATAAAATGAATTTATGGGGGGTTTTTTATGGAGATGATGGGGGTCTCAGCCTCCGGCTGGAGAGCTGATGAGAGACCTGTACTGCCTCCTCCGGGAAGGCCTGCCAGTATTATGTACCCATCAGGGGATTGAGAGGTCACCAGCTGGCCTTCCATGGGATCAGAATCCCCTGGGCAGGAAGTCCTGCCCATCGACAGCTACAGGCCAATCAGAGACTTGTAGTTCTTTTGCTCAGCAGACCCACTGGGGAGGCAGTGGCTGCTGCCAGAACGACACCCAACTGAGGCCAAGGCCGCAAAGTAACCCAGATAAGTGATGACGGGGGGGGGGGGGGCTTTCACGGAGTGTATGGGGCTGAGCAGCAAGGGCGGTGGGGGTGGCTCTCAGTGGCTCCTCCCCCCTACTTTCCGATGCTGGGTCCCTCAATCAGGCGCTGGGTGCCTTTGAATGAGGGACTCCCCTGGGACACCACAAGCAATACACAGAGGTTTGTATGACATGGTGACAGACCTGCCCGCCACTGGGCTGTTACTAGTGGTGGCAGGAAGAGCAGGAAGAGGCCCTTAATTGGTCTTTAATTGCCCCTTAAGGGTCTCATTTGGTGGCGAGGTGGGGAGGCTGTCAACACTGGACCCCACTCGCCACCATCCCGCCAGATTAAATGCCTTCCCTATCTCCAAACCCACCCGGGGGGGTGGGGAGGGTGACCACAGTTCTCTAGAAATTATACAGGTGCACTAATATAGTTCACAGAATCAAAGAATTGTTACGGTGTAGAAAGAGGCCATTCAGCCCATCATGTCTGCACCGGCTCTCTGAGCATTTTAACTTAGTGCCAATCTCCTGCCTTTTCCCCGTAACCCTGCACATTGTTTCTACTTAGATAAAATCTAATGCCCTCAAACAAACCTACCTCCACCACACTTCCATGCAGTGCATTCCAAACCCGAGCTACTCACTGTGTGAAAATGTTTTTTCTCACCTTGCACTTGCTTCCTTTGAAAAACAGTTTAAAACTTTGCCTTCTGGTTTTTGATCTGTTTACGAGTGGGGACAGTTTCTCCCTATCTACTCTGTCCAGGCCCCTCATTATTTTGAAAACTTCAATTATGTCTCCTCTCAACCTTCTCCTCTCCAAGGAAAACAGTCCCAACTTCTCCAATCTGTCCTCATAATTGAAGTCTCATCCCTGGAACCATTCTCGTAAACCTCTTCTGCACTCTTTCCAATGCGTTCACATCCTTCCTATAGTGTGCTGCCCAGAACTGTGTACAATACTCGAGCTGAGGTCTAACCAGTGTCTTATATAAGTTCATCATAACCCTCCAGCTATGCCCCTATTAATGAAGCCTAGAATACTGTATGCTTTAGAAACAGCTTTCTTTACCTGCCCTGCCACCTTTAATGACTTATGTACATATACACCCAGCTCTCTCTGCTCCTGTACGCCTTTTAGAATAGTATCCTTTACCATAAGACCATAAGATGTAGGAGCAGTAGTAGGCCATTCGGCCCATCGAGTCTGCTCCACCGTTCAATGAGATCGTGGCTGATCTGATAATCCTCAACTCCACTTTCCTGCCTTTTCCCCATAACCCTTGATTCCCTTACTTCGCTTACTTTATTTTATACTGTCTCTCCATATTCTCTGTACCAAAGCGTATCACCTCACACTTCTCCACATTGAACTTCATCTGCCACCTATCTGCCCACTCCACCAATGTGTCATTGTCCTTTTGAAGTTCTACACTGTCCTCTTCACAGTTTACAATTCTCCCAAGTTTTGTGTCATCTGAAAACTTTGAAATTGTCCCCTGCACATCAAGATCTAGATCATTTATATATATCAGGAAGAGCAAAGGTCCCAATACCGACCCCTAGTGAACTCCACTACAAGCCTTCTTCCAGCCCGAAAAATACCCATTAACCATTATTCTCTGTTTCTATCCCTCAGCCAATCTTGTATCCATGGGCAGGATCTTTAAGTCGGCGAGCGGGGGGGCGGAACGCTCTCACCGATGCGCAAAATGACGCGGGATGACGTCAGGCGGAACTCCCGATGTCACCCCGCGTCATCTCCATTTTCAGGTCGGTGGGGGCGCAGCCGCATCAGCTGTGCTCCCGCCGACCTGTCAACGGCCTATTGAGGCCATTTAAAAAGTTGTTAACCTAATTAATGGACCTGTGGTTGATGGGCAGGCCGGGAGCACTGGCGGGCTTCAGAAAAAGCATGAAACCTCATCCACGGGCGGGATGAGCTTTCATGAAGCTTTTTAGAAATAATATAAATGTTTGATTTAAAGTGATGGACATGTCCCAACTCATATGGCAGTGTCACATGAGGGGACATGTCAGGGAAATTTTGTTTTTGTACCTTTACCATTTTTAAATTTGGAGCCGATACCCCTGAGGCAGCACTTAGCCTCAGGGAGATCAGTGCGCTCTTTCGTGCATAGTGCTTCCTGGCGGACATCATGCTGGGCGGGCCTTAATTGGCCCGCCCATGTAAAATGGCGGCGCGCCCTCAACTGGGGGCACCGATCGGAGGGGTGCCTGCCTGCGCCCGCTCCTGCACTTCTCCCCAACAAGGGGACAATTCTTCCCTATGTTGCAACTGTCCCTTTTATTCCATGACCTATAGCTTTCCTCACAAATCTGATGTGTGGCATTGCATCGAATGCTTTTGGAAGTCCATATCCACCACACCAATGGCCTTGTCCTCATCAACCATCTCTGACACCTCTTCAAAGAATTCCGACAAATTAATTAGACATGATTTTCCCTTAGCAAATCCATGCTGACTCTTCCGAATCAATCCACATTTTTCCATGTGACTATTAATTCTATCCCGAATAATTCTTTATATAGAAGGAAATAAAATGGTGTTTTACAACAAGGAAGCATCAATAGCTATAAAAAGAAACGCAGCTACTCCTCCAGTTTTACCGATGCAATCGTGACTTTGGTTCCAGCTGTGCCTAAGTTCAGAAGGTAAATCTATGCCGGCACCTTACTGACTTGAGTGCAGAAAAACCATGGGAGCTTTTGCATGAGTGTAGGGCTAAAGAACTGAGCAGGAGAGAATTTCAGGCACAAACATTCAAGGAAATTAGCATGTGATGGTCAGTGTGAAACTGGTAGCTGTGCATGAATTTCTTTGGAACAAAAGGTGCAACTCTGTCCTTACACCAAAGTTATATCAGCAAGTTCCAGGATATCCCAGTCCTATTGTCTGACTGGCTATTCTTTACTGGCTATAGTGAATGTTTCTGTGATTTTCATGTTTTATTTGTTTTGCTGTCGGCAGAACGGTGAAACAGCCATGCATGTTGCGGCTCGTCACGGCAACTTGAAAATGATCCAGGCGTTGATTGAGGAGGGAGGAGATTTAACATGGCAGTCAAAGGTAAAGAGGACCCACTACTGCAAACAGATAAAAGAATGCAAAATAGGTGCAACAGCTAAATTCCATTCTAGGTAATTAGCCATAGTCCACAAAGGACTATAGGCATTTCTTTCCATTAGAGAGAAACAATTGGCTAGATATAGCTGACACCACTCCACAAGTGAGGAGGCAGGCATCCATGAACTACCACAGATGGTAGGGATATTGAATCTGACCATTGGTGTCATTCTGTAACACACTCTAGCCATCTAGCCACCTGAGCTAACTGACCCCTAATCTATTAACAGCATGTATTAGAATTACATTGAAATTTAGAGACAGGCTATTTGACCCAACAGGTCTAAGTCCATGTTTGTGCTCCACAAGGGCCTCCACACATCTTTCTTCACCTCAGTCTATTGTTAGGAAATAGAGATTGTTTAAGTAAGTTATATGTGTATTTGGGTGTGTTAGGAATAAGGTATATCTTTCTCTTGGAAGAATTTAAAGGATCACTTCCACCTTTAGTTAGAACCCATGTTGAAGACCAGAGGGTTAAAACAGCTGGACAGACAGCAGAGATAGCCAACAATTATGAACTGGTCCCTAGACCTAAACCCTTTTTCTGTCATCCCCACAAACCCAAGAAGGATAGAAGATAGGAAGGTGAAAGGAAGGCAAAGTAGCCAGGGAAGAGAAGGGACATTTGGGAATTCCCAAGAAATTTCTCCTCAGACCAGGAAGGAAGGTGCTGAAGGTGAAAGTGAGATTTGAAGGCCTAAGTGTTGCAATTGTAACAAGGTGGGACATGTTCGGGCAGATTGCTGGAATCTAAATGGTAAAGCAATTTCGGTAGTAGGAACGCCTAAAGAATCCTAAAGAAAGGTTGCATCAGACAAGGTAATGGTTGTTAAAACTGTAGCAGTAGTACAAATGAAATGCGTTCCCTCAGAACATACAGGAAAGGGGGAAAAAAATAAAAACAAAAAGCTAAAAGCTACTGCGGATGCTGGAAATCCAAAACAAAAACAGAATTACCTGGAAAAACTCAGCAGGTCTGGCAGCATCGGCAGAGAAGAAATCAGTTAACGTTTCGAGCCTTCATGGCCCTTCGGCAGAACTGGAGCATAGTTAGAAGAAGGGAGAAATATAAACTGGTTTAAGGTGGGTGGGGGGGTGGGGGGGGAGAGACATTGAGGGTGTGGTGATTGTGGAGATGAGCAGATAATCAAAAGATGTCACAGACAAAAGGGTCAAAGAGGTGTTGAAGGTGGTGATATTTGTCTAAGAAAAGTGCTAATTAAGAATGGAAGACAGGATATTCAAAGTACAGCTCTAGTGGGGGATATGGTTCCGGATAGTCCAGGGAATTCCTCTTTGATTACTGGTGAAGGAGGTCAGGCTTTTAGAAGTTCTGGGTGTTTTGTCTCAGAGTGAGAAGTGTTCCCTTACTCCTCCACCAAAATGAGTAAACAGATTAAAATTTTGAGAGATACTGGGGCAGATCAATCATTGATGGTGGCTGATGATGTAATTTGTGTTCCATGTAGTTTTATGAAGGAAAAAGTATTAATAAGAGATATTAATGGAATTTATGAACCTGTTTCTTTGTGTAAAGTGAACTTACAAAGTCACTTTGTAAATGGAATTGTTATAGTGGGAATTATTCCTAAATCACCTATTGAAGGGCTGGGTTTTATTCTGGATAATGATTTGGCTAGTGGAGGCAGTAATGTGGTGATGACTGTATTGAAGCAGGCAGTTGTTCATACTGATCTTAACCAACTTCGGAAAACTACCATGTCTAAAAATAAAACAGTTATTGAAGATAGCAAGCAATTACAGGAAAACCTGATTAAAGTGGAAAACTAACATACATTTACAAAAGAGGAGTTCGCTAATGAAAAAAGAGAATTGGTGCGAACAATTGAGAATCAGTCACAGAAAGTGGAACACTTGACTGAGGACTTGAAATGTCTAAATGCTAAACTTGTAGGAGCAAATCTAACAAAGGTCAGTCTTCAGTTAAAACTGGATGAACTTCAAGCATCAGTAGTTGCGATGAAATATGGTGGAAAATGCCTTGAACACGAAAAGGAATTGTTGGTAAATCAGAATAATTGGTTGAATGTAGAATTAAAAACCAAGACTAACGAACTGTTAGAACTTTGTCGGGAAAAGAGCAATGAGATACTCGAACTTCAATGCAAGCTGGAGAAAAAGAAGAAGATGTGTGGTATGGTGTGTCACAGTTCCAAAGTTGTACCTGTGAATAAAAATTCCTTGCCGAATTGTGGTCCCGTTGAGCAAAGAACTGATCCAAGTAACATTACTGACACATCAACCTCATTATTGAGCAGTACAAAAGCCACTGCAGTGCCTGTTGAATTGAAAATTGAGAAGTGTCAACAAAAAGGACTGAAAAATGACCCTTCCAAGTCAATGACCAGAGACACTGATTTACAAGCGCTTGCTGATGCTAATACACAAAATACAACAGTTGGAATCCAGACAGGTGCTTAGATTGCAAAAAACCATTCAAAACCTGTAGAGGAGATGTATGATATAGTTTGTGGATTATGCAAATGTGTTGAAGGATTGGAGTAAGCTATGAAACTCCAAAGGGAGAAAGTAATTGACACTGCTCAACAAGAAGTGGAAAAGACCTGTTCAAAATTGGATCTGGAAAAACAAGAAGATCATGGCCTGGATTTTTCCTATGGCGGGCGGGCTGGGTGGGAGCGGAGCTGCCTCAGGGAGATTGAATGGATATGAGAAGTAATAGAGAATAGATTTAAAAATTTATTCAAACATGTCCCCTCATGTGACTGTATCACATGAGTTGAGACACGTTTGTAAAGATGGGAAAATTTATGTATTTATTTTATAAAAGCTTCAGGAAACCTCATCCCGCCCGTGGACAAGGTTTCCTGAAAAATGTGAAGGCCACTTGGGCTTTTCGCCTGCCCGTCAACCTTAAGGTTGGACGGGCAGCATTCTGAACTACTTTAATTAAATCCTTAATGGCCTTAATAGGCTGTTGACATTTTGGCGAGCACGCAGCCGCCTCCGGCGCGCACCCGACGAACGAAATATCGAGATGATGCGCGATAACGTCGGGGCGCACGCCCAACGTCATCCCGCGTCAGTGTGTCGGGCCTGCCCCCGCACGCCAACCGGAAGATTCAGCCTCATAAAAAGTTTAAAGATCAAACCAAGCAGGAGTACCAAACCTTTTTGTGTGAACATAAAAAGCACCTCAATAACATCCTTGAAATGGTGAAAAGAGATTTTGATCAGAGAAGAAATTAGATTTGAACACAGAAATGCCATTTTGACTTTGCTAAATCAAAATGAGAATTTATCGCATTTGAGTTCGGAAAATGAGCTTGAGGATGGAATTACACCGACAGCAAACGAAAAGGATGATTGGGTTGTAGACTTAAATGAAACATTCTTTGCTGAGTTAAAAACTGGGAATAAGAGGAAAGAGAAACATACGAGTTGAGTTATGATAACACTATGATGTACAGATTCTGCTAATCGTGTTACATTTATTGACTTTGCTTTGCTAAATCTTGTAATGGTACGATATGATGTGCAGTTGTTAAACAAGATAGAAAACTTACTTGTATAGACAGCAATTAGCTATTTGTTAGATGTTTATGATAAGTTTGTGTAAAGCGGGTGTAAAGAAACCTTCGCTGTTGTGAAGCTTCCTTTCTTTTAGGAAATAGAGATAGTTTAAGTAAGCCGTATGTATATTTGAGTGTGTTAGGAATAAGATATATCTTTAGTTTAGGTTCAATTTTTTTTCTCTACTTGTGGGTTAAAAGGTGAAACCTGAGATCTAGTTTCATTTTTAAGTGGAGGCACCACATCGAAAGCTCTGTTTGTATATCTGCCTTTCTAATGAGTTTTATGACCCTTTAAGGCAGGATTTTACCGTCGGCGAACAGGAACGGGGGCCTGCTTGACGATGCGTAAAATGACACGCGGTGACATCAGGCGGAATTCCCAATGTCACCGCGCCCCATTTAAATTTTCAGGAAGGCGGGGGCGCAGCAAAATCAGCTGTGCACCCGCCGACCTGACAATGGCCAATTGAGGCCATTGACAGATCAATTAAAGTAATTAGTGGACCTGACCGTCCAACATTAAGGTTGTCGGGCAGGCCAGGAGCCCCGGCGGCAACTAGAAAAAACATGAAACCTCATCCACAGGCGGGATGAAGTTTCATGTAGGGTTTTAATAATTTTAATAAAGTTGTTTTGGAGATTATGAACATGTCCCAACTCATGTGACATTGTCACATGAGGGGACATGTAAGGGAATTTTTCTTTTCTATTTTTAATATTGTTGAAAGTAGAGGCGATCTCCCTGAGGCTGCACTTAGCCTCAGGGAGATGAGTACACTCTTTCGTGTGCATGCGCGAAAGAGCGCACTCTCGATTTTAGGCATTTCCCCCCCCCCCACTCGCACAGGGAGTGCATAGCGCTTCCCTGCGGACATCATGCTGGACGGGCCTTAATTGACCGGCCCACGTAAAATGGCGCCGTGCCTCTGATCGGGGCGCCGATCGGAAGTGCACCCGCATACGCCCGCCCATCAACTTCCCCCCCCCAACGGGGGGAAAATTCTGCCCTTGAAGTGGAGAGCTGTGTTTTCAAGGTGGGGGGTGGTGGGGTAGTAGTTTAGGAAAGTTAAAACAAGGTTAAAAAAAGCTGTGCTGTTGCCTAGCAACAGGGGTCCAGAGAGGGAGACCCACAGACACACGCACAGACAGGAAAAACTAAAAAAAAGGGCAGAATTTTACCCCTGTCAGGGGGGAAGGTCAGGAGCGGGCGCGTGTGGGCGTGCCTCCGATCAGCGCCCCCAATTGGGGGCGCGCTGCCATTTTACGTGGGAGGGCCAATTAAGGCCCACCCGGCGTGACGTTCACATGGAAGCGCTATGTGCTCCTTATGCGGGCGGGGCATGATTCCCTCAGCCAAAAGTGCGCTCTTTCGCACATGCGTGCGAGAGAGCGCGCTCATCTCCGTGAGGCTAAGTACTGCCTCAGGGAGATCGGTGCCAAATTCAAAAATGTTAAATATAGAAAAGTGAAATTTCCCTGACATGCCCCCTCATGTGACACTGTCACATGAGCTGGGACATGTCCATCACTTTTAATTAAACTTGTATTAAATTTTTAAAAACCTACATGAAACCTCGTCCCGCCCGTGGATGAGGTTTCATGCTTTTTCTGAAGGCCACCAGGGCTCCTGGCCTGCCCGTCCATTTACTTTTTAAATGGCCTCAATTGGCCGTTGACAGGTCGGCGGGCACACAGCTGTTTTGGTTGCACCCCCGCCGACCTGAAAAGTGAAATGACACGGGGTGATGTTGGGAGTTCTGCCCAACGTCATCCCGCGTAATTTTAAGTGTCAGTGAGCTGGCCCCGCCCCCTGCTCGTCAACCTCATTATCCTGCCCACAGTTTCAGTTCAGTTGAAGCCAGGACTCCAGAGAGACTGGACCGCAGAGGGACAGATAACAAGTCCCAAACTAAAGTTGAAGCCAGCTGCCAAGAGAGGCTGGACAGGAGAGGAAGCTGCAGGAGCAGGTTCCAAAAACTAAAGAAGAAAGCCCCCAAACCCAGGGAATTGGAACAGGGAAGATTCAAGGGGACAGTCTGTCAAAGGAAGGACGAGAATCTGGAAAAGGTCCTATTCTGTGGAAGTGAAAGTAAGGAGCAGAGAAGAAGGCTCCAAGCTGCAAGCTTAAAGAGAAGAAAGCAGCAGGATGCAGGTTTAAAGCGGTGTAGACGTGCGAGAAGCCGGAAGATCCAAGGGGACTGCTGAAAGTCTGTAACTCTTTACTATGGGCATGTGAAGGTGTTCTATTGGCACAACTGAGCATTTGAGACAGAGTGCGCAGGAGGAAGTTTGAATGCACGTGACAATCCGGGGAGAGGAGCATCGGAAGGAGAGTTAGAAACCCTGGAGGTGGACCCTTGTGGAAGGCTTCTGAGAGAAAGCATTGCTTAGGAGAAGATTCCAGAGTGGGTTCTTCGAGCGTGGAGATTGGAAATCCTTGTGTCAAAATCGGAGTTCAGCCAGACCGGTTGGCTCACAGTGTGACAAGTAACAGATTTGAGGAGAGATCCATAGCATCTGTTTCCGGTGACATCTGTCACTGCCTGACCATAAGTCGCCTATTGGTTTACATAGACTATGCACTTACTGTGAACATTGGAGTATAAGATAACTTTTATAGCTTGTATTATCCTTACAAATCTGTATATATCTGTAAAGGTATAGTTGTGGGTGAAGGAATATTGTAATATAGTTCATTTCTTCTTGGGAATGAAGTTGTTTAGAGCTTAAACAACTGAATGGTGCATGAGAGGCCAGAAATGGAGGAGTACAGAGATCTCAGAGGGTTGTAGAATTTGATATTGCTGTCAACTTGAGCACCAAGAATGTTGTTAGAAATGTGGGTCAGCAGCAAGGCTCTGTACATAAGCCAATGTTTTATAAGGTCTGTACTGTTCGATTGTTGCTTCTTTGATCAGGCTGGAGAGAATCCATTGCACATTGCAGTCCGACACTGTCACGTCAGTGTTGTGGAAGAAATAGTCAACTACCTGACCAATGAGAGGAGCCACGCTGAGGCTATTGCGTGTGTCAACCAGGAAAACAAGGTAAGAACCCAGGAAAATGAGCGATGCCAGAAATCTTTTGATTAAAATGAGAAATTTCCATAAAAGATGGAATTAAGGGAGGGAGGAAATCTAAAAACCTCACCCCTCCCCATCTGCCCCCCCAAAAAATACACTTTTTAATTCCTTTGTAATTAGGAAACTCCTTCCTACTTAATAAAGAAACATGTACTCCATTTTTGTACTCCATTTTCTACAATCTGGTCATGAAAATTGTGCTACAATCCTGCCAAGAATAGTTTTCAACAGCATCCTCTCTGATGCTGTTATCTAATTTGAGAACTGGTTAGTTGACTAAAGAAAACATTTTGTTCAATCCAGTACTTTATATTGAGTGTGAGTCTTAAAGCAATTTGAATGTTCAGTAATTTTATCCAAATTCTCAGTAGTTAGTCTCCAAGAATTTCCTTCTTCCCCTCCACTTTAGCTATTAAATTCATCCATATCTATTTGGTTTCCTTTCTTTTTCCATTTTGCCCAATTTCAATGCTCATGGCAGCTTATTCCAAATGCACCTCCCTTGTTTTCTATACCTTATCAGAGCTGTTTCCCTCTTCATTATTTCAGCTTCTCTAAACAATCTCCACCTATCTCCCCAATGGTTCTTTTTCTTCCCAGACTAAATGTTTTCACAGGCATTGCCTGAAAACCAACACTTCTGTGAGATCCCAACTTGCTTGCCCACTGCCAGCCCCTGAATTTCCACCTCTGGGTCAGTATTTTGCAATCGACAATTGCAGGGCTAAAGCAGAAGGTTTGACTGCCCCAGGTCATGATTGCTCATACGTCAAGTTCTGGAGCCTATGTCCTTGCGTCAAGTAAACTTTGCAATATTTTATTGTTGAATAATGAGAGCAGTGTGCTGATTAATACTCTGTCATACTTTGCTGTGAAGTAGTGATCTATAAGTTTGAGACAGTAATTGAAATCTGGTGCAATGCGGTGCAAGATCAGAGCTCGAGTCATGTATTTGCCATCCTTGTGTTCCTGATATTTCTGGTGACAGAGCATCATTTATAAAGGATATGGAGCAGGCATCTTTTCTCCTCAGGAGAGGTAGACAGCGTAGAGTGATGGAGTGGTCTTGTCACCGGTCTGGTAATCCAGTGACCCCCAGTGACCTGGGTTCGAAATCCCACCACAGCAGAACAGTGGAATTTGAATGCAATAAAAATCTGGAATTAAAATATGACCATGAAACTATTGTTGATTGTTGTAAAAACCCATCTGGTTCAGGGAAGGAAATCTGCTGTCCTTACCTGATCTGGCCTATATGTGACTCCAGATCCACAATAATGTGGTTGACTCGTAACTACCCTCTGGGGATTAGCAATAAATGCTGACCTAACCACTGACACCCACATCCTTTGAACGAATAAAAAAAAAGATGGAGGAGGGAAATTCATGCTGCCTCCATGAACTGTTCTTAACAAACCTTTTTATCTTGTTTGTCAGCACGTAATTCTTTGAATGAAATATATTAAAACACTTTATCAAATCATTTCCATAAGACAATGGCCCAAATCTTTCAAGGAGCGGCAATCGCCATTGGATTGCCGCCCTGTTCCTACTTTGCTGCGCCATGACAGAGCTCCGCATTTCTGGCTGGGTCTTCTGATCCTGGCTTCTTCAGAAATGTGGAGCGTTTCCATCAAACTGTGTCCTCATAGCGCTGGATCTTCAGGGGAAGGAATAGATGCATCTATTTTTATGGCATTAGCTGCCTTATTCTGGTAAGTGTTCACTAACACAGTGAGAAGCTTTGGGACATTTAAACAACTTTTCAGTGTGTTAAAATGAGTATGAGTGAATAGGTGAGTGAATGGGTGAATGTGTATGTGACTAGGGTAAGTGCGTGTGGTGTCAGCTATGTAGGGTGGTAGGTGGGTAGGGTGGCAGGTGGGTAGAGTGGCAGGAGGGTAAGATGGCAGCTGGGTAGGGTGGAACCTGGGTAGGGTGGCAGGCGGGTGAGGAGGGGAAGTGCAACCAAGGGTAGTTGGGCCAGGTAGGGAGGGGTTGTCAGGTTGAGGCCTAGTCAGGTCTGGTTGGGGGGAGTTGGGAGTTTTGGGGGAAGTTGGGTGGTGGGGCTGGTCAGGTCAGGTCAGGGAGTAGTTGTGGGGTTGGGAGGGAGTCAGGTCGTGTGGGTTAGTCAGGTTGGGTCAGGGGGTCAGGAAGGAGTCGGGTGATGGGGTTAGTCAGGTCGGGTTGGCGTGGGGAGTTGGGGGGGTTCAGGGGCCAGAGTCACAGTGGCTGGGGGGTAGTCAGGTGGTGGGGGCTAGTCAGTTTGGGTTGGGAAGTGTTGGGGTCGGGTGGGGAGTCAGGTGGCTAGCCATGGAGGGCCGTGGAGGAATCAGGGGTCGGGGGGGGGGGGTGTCGAGTGTCAGGGATTAATCATGCTGAGTCAGGGAGGAGTTGGGTAGTTGCGAGGGGGAGTTGGGGGATCGAGGGATGCTAGGGATGTCAGTTGTATAGTTATCCAGGTGTTAGATTAGGAATTTTTTGTCTAACATTTCCTGGGCAACTATTCAGGTAAGTTGGAACTATCTGAAATTTCCGACTCCCAAGCAGAATCACAGATTCTATTGAAGGGTCCCAGGGGTCAAGAGATTTGCCCATCGGAAGCTCAAACTTCCCAGGCCTTTCCCATTGATTTCCTCAGGTTCCCCAATCACATCTTAAGGGGGGTTGGGAAGGAAGTACATTCGCTCTCCGACAATGCGGAGACTGGAAGATCTTGGCCATTATCATCCCCTTGCTCTACCATCATCTTGGAAGGCCCAGCACTCTATAACTCTCTTCCTAACCTCTTCACTCAGCTACATCTCTCTTCATTTTCGAAACTTCTCAAAACTCACTTTCAGTCATCTGCACCAATCTTTCTCTTCCTTCCTAGGCTCTCTCTGTAAAATCGTTGAGCGTGTTTAGGTAAATGAAAGATGTATATAGAATTGTAATTATTGACTAACATGATCCCTGGATTTTCTAGCTCACATTTCTCTCCAGAGGACAAAAAGAATTCCATCAAGTCTTTTCAGAGATGAGAAAGTAACAAATGAGAATCAGAGTGTGTTTCATATCAAGTAGATTTTTAAGCATGCACCTTTGCAAAATAGGCTGGAATGGATGTGGTTACTTCCACCACTGTTAACTTTATAGTTCCTTCTGTTTTGTCCAGGATGGAGAAACATCCCTGCACCTGGCAGCACAGATTAAGAAAGATGTGATTCACTTTCTGCAAGAAGACACTAAGATTGTTAAAATTCTCATGGAGTATGAAGCTGACATCACTGCAATGACAAAGCTGGTAATTAATGATGAGAAACTGCCTGGTACACAAAGAGTTAAATCGACAGCAGTGTTGTTACAGAAAGATATCTTGTGAGACATCTTTTGGGTCAAAATCCTGGAACTCCCTCCCTAACAGCACTGTGGGTGTACTTACACCACATGGACTGCAGCGGTTCAAGAAGGCAGCTCACCACCACCTTCTCAAGGGCAACTAGGGATGGGCAATAAATGCTGGCCCAGCCAGCGAGACCCACATCCCGTGAATGAATAAAAAAAAGGACATTTTGCTATGTGCAGAGATGAATGAGGAAGCATCGGGAAACAGGCATGAAAAGCAACAAATGCCAAGAGCATCAGATGCCGTCAAATTTATTGTTTAATGAATTGAGCATTCTAAAGATATTAATTGGCCTTAGGTAGTTAAGGAACATATATAGATCTTAGATATGAGAGTGGATCCATGATTAGGGTGGTGTGTACTGTGAAAGGAATGGGTTGATTGGCCAAAATGACCTCTTCTCATTTCACCCTTTTACTATGCTGATTTTCAATCTAGAAGTCTGAGATACATTGAATGTGAAATGTACTGTAGCAGAAAGTTTCCTTGTCAGTGCACAGCAGAATGGAACAGGCCTTTTGGACCCAAGTTTTATCAGGAACTGAAATATCCTGCAAAACACCCCAATAAGGCAAGCCTCTGCCATGCTTTTATAACACCTGAAGAAACAAAGGCACCCGTGCTATCTAACCAATTAATGGTTCCTCAAGTTCGTATTTATATCTTTAGCTCCATCAACCGAATGCCTAAAGTTTTTGGATAGTTGAATGGTAAATGTAGTCATTGGAATTCAAATTCAATTAATAAGCTTGGAATTAAAAAGTTAGCCTCAATAATGGTGACCATGAATCCTTTTTTGGTTATCATAAAAGCCCTTCTCATTCACAAATGTCCTTCAAGGAAAGAAATCTGCTGTCCTTGACTGATCTGTTTTGGCCTACATGTGATTCCAGACCCACAGCAATATGTCTGACTATTAAATATCTTCTGCAATAGCCTAGCAAGCCACTCAGTTGTACCAAACCACTATGAAGTCTAAAAAAAAAGATACCTGTACCACATGGACTGCGGTGGTTCAAGAAGGTGATTCACCACCACCTTCTTAAGGGCAATTAGGGATGGGCAATAATTAGCGATGCCCACCTCCCATCAGTAAATACATTTTTTAAAAGAATCTGGAGAAAACAATCTGATAAAGGGCTTAAATGTTTGGAAAAAAAACAGGAGTGGGCAAAATAAACTGTTACAATAGGGAAAAGTAAAATGATATTATAGAAAAGAAAGAGGAAGACAAGAACGAAGAACATAGGAGAAAAGGCCGTTCAACCCAGCCAAGGTCATCACCCTAGTAGGTTGACTGTCCTGTAATAGCGATGTAACAAATCATTATAGGCAGATAATTAAACTTCAAAACCTTGTCTCTGGGGCTTAATTTGAAAATTTGGCTTTGGAAATTTATTGTAATGTGGTTGTTACTGTCTTTCTAGACTCATGAGACTCCATTGCATTACTGCGCACATGTGGGGAATGCTGATATTCTTCTTGAGATCTTGAAATACATCAGCTCAAATAGAATCCAACAGGTCATCAATAAACAATCCAAGGTACTTTTCCAACAACTTTTTTTAAGTTCTTGCTATATTTAGGTCTTCTTAGATGTGAGGGATGAGTCCCAATTGTCAAATTGTTTATAAATAGACTCTATCATTGACACTGCAAAGGCTGTGGGTCCAGGCAATATCCTGACTATGTTACTGAAGACCTGAGTAGCAGAAATAGTTGTGCTCTTAGCCAAAGCAGTTTCAGTGCAGCTACGAAACCGGCATCGATCTAATAATGTGCAAAATGGCCCAGGTATGCCATGTTGGCAAAAAGCAGGATAAATCTAACTCTGCAAATCACTGCCTGTCTCCCAGTTATCCGTAAAAGTGACTACTCACCAATCAGTAAGTACTCACCAATAAACAGCTCTCCAGCACACGGTCTGGATTCTTTCATAACCACTCAGCTTCAAGTATTATCAAGGCCTTGATCCAGATGGATGCAAGAACTGAATACCAGAGGAGGGTAAGACCAGCAGGCCTCGACATCAAGGCAGCATTCAATTAAGAACGGCACCAAGGAGCAAATCTGAAGTCAATGTCGGTCCAAAGGAAAACCCATCTCTGGCTTGGGGTCATACCAGATGCAAAGGAAAATGGCTGCAGTTGTTAGAGACCAATCATTGCAACCCCAGACATCACTCAGAGCAATTCAGTGAAGAGTCCTCTTCAGCTGCTTCATTTATGACATTCCCTGCACATCATGAATTGGTTGATTAACGAATGTTCAGCTCCATTCACAAGTCTTCTGATAGTGAAACGCTCAACTACACCATGAGACAAGGAAACCTCCTTGTGTTCAAATCATTCCCTCTCTTTCTTGATAACCTACAACCCTCCAAGATCTCTGCATTCCTCTGCCTCTTGTGCATTCCCAACTTCCTTCGCCTTGTAATTGGTCTTCGATACCTTCAGTTGTCTTGGCCCTAAGTTCTGGAATTCCCTCGGTGGGCCTCTCTGCCTCTCTAGCTTTGCCCTCTTTCAACATTCCTTAAAATCTACCTCTTTGACCACGCGTTTGGTCATCTAGTCCAGCGGGCTGGATTTTAACTTAACTGCTGGGACGGTGTTGGTCAGCAGAGTGCAGGAAAGCCAAAAGTTGGAGTCCCCACCACATGTGGGATTTATTACATAGGATAAACAGGCCATTCGACCCAACAAGTCCATACCGGTATGTTAACTCCACAGTGTGCGTGTGGGATCAGCAACAGCCCAGAAGCCAGCTGGATTGAGGGAGTGCTGCACTGTCAGAGGTGCCATCTTTCAGATGAAACAATAAATTATATCCGTTCTGCCTTCTCAGGTGATATGGAACTATAATAAAAATATTCATTGCCTCAACTAATATCATTAAAACAGATTATCTGATAGTTTATCTCATTGCTGTTTGTAGGACCTTGTTGTTATTATGAATAAAAAAATACTCAAATTGGAATGGTACTAATTTGCACTTTACAAGTTTACAATTTTATTTCCCATACGTCTAAAATACTGTGTCAAAAATGACTAAGTAATATTACAGATGCTGGAGTATAATTACTACAATCAGCTTATTCTCATTAAACAGTCATCTAGTGTTCATTTAAGTTTATGCAAGGGGGAGATGGTGGGGTTGTGGTAACGTTACTTGACTAGTAATTCAGAGGCACAGGCTTATGCTCTGGGGACGTAGGTTTAAATCCCACCATGGTAGCTCAATGAGTAAACCTGGAATTGAAAGCTAGTCTTAGTAACCACAAAACTATCATCGATTGCATTGTTGTAAAAACCCATCTGGTTCACTTTAGGGAAGGAAATCTGGCATGCATGTGACTCCAGATCCACAGCAATCAACATAGTTGACTTTTAACTGCTCTTTGAAATGGCCTCACAAGCCACTCAGTTCAAGTGCAGTTAGGGATGGGCCACAAATGCTGGCCTTGTCAATGATGCCCACATCCCATGAAAGAATAAAGAAAAAAAGTACCATTCATATCAGCAGCGCAGTGTCCCGTGGTCATGAAAGGTGCCACATAAATGTGATTTATTCTTTCCTGCTGTTGTAATGGTGGGGAAATGGTTTATATGAAAGAAACAAGCACCCCAATGCTGGAAATACACAGCAGTCCATTCTGCATCTATCATATTTCTATTATTTTCTACTTTGTTTCGTCCTTTTCATTCAGTAGTTTTCATTGTGGTGCTTGCTCTGATTCTGCGTTTGCAGGTTTGATTTGCAGCTAGTGGTGGTCAGTGTATTCATAGGTTATCATTTTAATATCTAAAGTGGTATTCATCCAGTGCCCAGAAGAGTTTGCTCCTGCCCTCTCTTGGCTGACTGGAAATATGCAAACATGTTTCCTGTTACCAAGTTCTAACCCTCTGAACCTCAGAGTTGGAGTTATTCACTTTACAAGTTCAAATATTCATCCCGAAGAATTAGTTTGCACTTCTGTGACCTTATGACAAAGTCCATTAATTGTTTCCTGAATTTCCTCTTACATTTCAGAATGGTTGCTCCCCACTGCTCCTGGCTGCAGAGAGAGGGCACACTGAGATGGTGAAGATACTGCTGTTAAACCATGCTAGAGTGGACGTATTTGACGAGGTAACTGTGACTCCCATTTTAAGACACAGACATTTAACAGTTATATTAGAGGCAAAACACGTTAGTCAAACAAAGGGATCAAGACATTGTGAGCATTTTGCTCTTACAGTGCTGAATACTGTATTCATTATTCAGAATATCACCTTGTTCTCTATTTTGTAACTTCAACCAATATTGTACTTTATACATTTCGCAATGATGCTACCTAGCAATGCAACAAACTTAGTTTGCTTCCAAAATCGCACATCCAATATTCAGCTAGCAATATCTAAATATTTCGCTGACAATTTTTGAACTGCTCCTTCAAAGTTAAATAAGTGGTATTATTCGATGCTTAAAAATCTGTAACCTCATGGTCTGGCATATCCCTCACTCTACCATTACCACCAAGCCAGGGGATCAACCCTGATTCAATGAAGAATGCAGGAGGGCATGCCAAAAGCAGCACCAGGCCTACCTAAAAATGAGGCGTCAACTTGGTGAAGCTACAACTCAGGACTACAAAACTGGAGTCAATGGGAATCAGGGGGAAAACTCTCCACTGGTTGGCGTCATACCTAGCACAAAGGAAGATGGTTGTGGTTAGTGGAGGTCAATCATCTCAGTTCCAGGACAGAACTGCAGGAGTTCCCCAGGGTAGTGTCTTCGGCCTAAACATCTTCAGCTGCTTCATCAATGACCTTCCTTCTATCATAAGGTCAGGAGTGGGGATGTTCGCTGATGATTGCACAATGTTCAGCACCATTTGCGACTCCTCAGATATTGAAGCAGTTCATGTCCAAATGCAGCAAGACCTGGACAATGTCCAGGCTTGGGTTGAGATGTGGCAAGTAACATTCGCTCTAGACAAGTGCCAGGCAAAGACCATCTCCAACATGAGAGAATCGAACTATCACCCCTTGATAGTCAATAGCATTATCATCGCTGAATCCTCCACTATCAACAGCCTGGGGGTTATCATTGACCAGAAACTGAACTGGACTAGCCATATAAATACTGTGGCTACAAGAGCAGGTCAGAGGCTAGGAATCCTGTGACGAGTAGCTCACCTCCTGACCCCCCAAAGCCTGTCCACCATCTACAAGGCACAAGTCAGGAGTGTGATGGAATACTCCCCACTTGCCTGGACAAGTGCAGCTCCAGCAACTCTCGAGTGGCTTGACACCATCCAGGACAAAGCAGCCCATTTTATTGACACCCCATTCACAAACATTCACTCCCTCCAGCACCAGTGTGTACCATCTACAAGATGCACTGCTGAAACTCGCCAAGCCTCCTTAGACAGCACCTTCCAAACCCACAACCACTACCATGTAGAAGCACAAGGGCAGGCACATAGGAATACCACCACCTGAAAGTTCCTCTCCAAGCCTCTCACCATCCTGACTTGAAACTAGATTGCCATTCCCTCACTCTCGTTGGGTCAAAATCCTGGAACTCCCACCCTAACAGCACTGTGGATGTATCTACACCACAAGGACTATAGCGGTTCAAGAAGGCAGCTCCCCACCACCGTCTCAAGGGCAATTAGGAATGGGCAATGAATGCTGGCCTATCCAGGGACACCCACATCCTGTGTATAAATCAAAACACAAGGTCCTGTAATACTGCTTTAAAGAGTTGTTCTTTTTGTTTTGTTGTACAGCATGGTAAAGCTGGGCTTCACTTGGCAGCAGAGAATGGCCATGATCAGATTTCAGATATCCTACTCTGGCACAAGGCCTTTGTCAATGCCAAAACCAAACTTGGCCTGACGCCACTTCACCTGGGAGCACAAAATGGTTACAATAGGCTGGTAAAGCTTCTACTGGAGACCCACGCATCCAGTATTGATGCACTCTCTCTGGTAAGTTGCTAACTGTAGCCACTTATTCACAATGAGGTGACAACATTTTACATTTTACTGATTACAAATGGCTATCAGGAGGCACGTCACCATCAAGAATGATGAATGCCACTCAACATTCAAGGACATATCATTGCTGTCCATAAATGTGGTTAAGTCATGGACCTGAAGCTTGCGCTTGTTGGGCGCACGCGATCAGCAGACCTGGAAGCGGATGCGATGTGCGCTTCTGGCCACGATCTGCTCCCAACCGCGTTCCACACTGGCTGGTCAGTTAACTGGCAGCCAATGTGAAACGCACGCTAAGAAAGGCCCAGTACTGCCGGGGGGTGCGGGAAGAGGGCGTATGCTGAGAAAAGTGAGGGTATGGGTGAGCGCTCCCTGAAGGCTGACAGCTGCTGTCGAGCTGCCTCAGGGAGCTGCAGTACTTTAAAAATGAAATGAGCCCAATACACTGCAAGCTAAAACGATACTGCAAATTCAAGCACCTGGCATCAGACTACATAACACCTCAACCCTCGAAGTCTTCTTTAATTTTATTTAACCCCGGGCATTTCGTCCCGCCCTGGATGGAGTTTGTAGTGAAAACTTGAAGGCCACTTGGCCGATTGACCCGTTGCCAACCGTAAAAGTGGACGGGCCATGTAAAAGCACTGAGAATTGGCTCCTTAATGGTATACAATGTGAGCGCTATTAATTGACCACTCAAGGGCCTCAATAGGCCCAAGGGTGGGCAGGCTGCCCGATACCTCACATAAAATTTCAGACAGGTGGGGGGTGGAGGGTGGGTAGACAGCAGGAAGACCACCCACTGGATTTGATGTACCACACCACCTCCCCTCCCCTCTTTCAAACCTGCCAACAGAGGACTGTAAACTCCAGATCTGAGGGGTGAAAGCAATGAATGAATCAATCCCGCAAGAGACATATACTAACAAAGATCTTTGTACGGAAATGTATAGGTTTTGTACAGGAACAAATACCTACATGTTAGAAAAACCTGGCACACAAGTGAAACTATTTGGCATTCTGAGAGTTGGACATCCCCATTAAAAGTCCTGTCAGGCTGCCTCATTGTGACTCAGCTGAAAGCTGCATCCTTTCAGACATTTTACTGAGTTATTAACATCTGGAAAACATGCACAACCATCTGAGCTGTCTGGACTGGAGGTTCATATAGAGGTCAAATGCATATTGGGTTATCTCTGACTGCAGGTGGTGCTATGGTACAGTGTATGACCCAGAGACCTTAGGATAGATTAGTCAAAAATTGGCTAGCTAGCAGCCCACTGCTGTTTTGCATTGCAAAATCTTTGCAGTGATATCTGTTGACGAGTTCCTGAACACAATCAGACTCTTTGATAATGGAAACTTTCCTTTTGGAAGATATCCTTAAGATTTTTACAGCTTGAGGCTGCATGTGGTAAGCATAATTTACAACCACAGATGCAATCTGAATCCATCGAGAGACGTAAATCTGAGTAGATAAGCAATAGGGCCCAAACTATTGTGTAAACTGTCCCAGAGTGAAGAACGATATGGGAATTGACACAACACTGAATCAAGCTCTATTAAATGTGAAAATGCAGTGTAAAGCAACTTGTACATTGCAAGTAGTTCAAAGCAATTCCAGATCACCTATGTCACTCTTGACTCAGGATTTGCAGGCAAACCTCCCAACTGCAGAGCTCCAGACAGGATAATGGAATAGTGACGTTACGAGTTACAAATAGTGAATAGCAACATTACGAGTTAAGAGCTGGTGCAGGTGATTCAGTGCTTTTTTGGATAGACCTAGAGACATGTATGGTATTACGCAGCCCGCCCTGTCGATGTGGAACTACTGGCTTAAATTGTATCAGGTGTTTCATGTAAAATAAAAGTTACACACATAAACATAGAGCAGGATGGCTGATTACTATGGCAGTTGGATATCCAGTGCTTACCTTAAACAGAAAGTATAGGGCAGTCAGAGCAGTTTTAGACTCCTGTGAAAACCTGGGCAGGTATAAAACAAATGATCTGAGCAGGATGAAACAGTGTGAGATCCCTAAACCCCTCAATTTGCCTCTATCCCCTGAAGTACACAGCAATGGACAGAAACTAAAACATTTATTTTTTGCCTTGGTTATATAAAATAATTGTTGACTTTTAACCAGTGGTGATTTATTTTTCAGTTATGTCACACCAAATGTGTCAACCAAATTGTATCATAGAAACAGCTATTGTACTATTCTAACTGAATTTTATTCAGCATCCAAAACTGTGAATTCCTCGCTTTGCTCAATTTTGTCTTCCATCTCGTGATCTTTAGACTTTGGAAGGCCAAGGCTTGGGCTGACCCATTCGTTACCTGATTTGCCTTGTGTTCTTGCCTATTTTCACAAAAGGTTGATGCTTTGCATTTCAGAGCTGGGCTTCTCCCCTGGGTCTTTCCGGCATCATTCAAACACAAGTTCGAACAGCTAAATTGTAAAGCAACTGAACTAAATCACTGCTACATCCAGCATGTTTTAGCTGCTATGTGATTGCGATTATCTCACGTCTCAGAGAGGTATCTCAGATATAAATTTTAGTAGAAGTAGTGATGCACCACCTTCACTCTTCAACATGCTGTGTCCCCCATAGAGTCACAAAGCACAGTTAAAGAAAGAAGGAACTTGCATTTCTATAGCGCCTTTCATGCCCTCAGGATGTCACAAATGGCTTTGCAACCAATGCAGTGCTTTTCAAGTCTGGTTACTGTTGTAATGTAAGAAACGCAGCAGAGGATTTGTGCACAGTGAGATCCTACCAACAGCAATGAAATAATGGCCTGACAGCTATTTTGGTGATGTTGGCATAGGGATCAGTACTGGCCAGGGCACCAGGGGGAAATCTACTCCTCCTATACTCTATTAACTCCTACATGGCATATTCATAATGTATCTTGTGCAGTTAGTGAGAAAAGATGCTTCCCCAAAGGGAGGCAACAAAATCAAGGATCTGGTCACTCCCGCCCAACTCAGGGACAGAATCAGTGGAACAGGCCTCATACCCATCCCATCTTGACAGGAAAGGTCAAAATTACAATAAGATTGAAGAGTTTAGATTTTATGGAAGTGAGGTTGGTCACCTGCTTTGACATTCTTAGCTGCTTTAAGTTACAATTTTACAATTAATGTAAATTTTTTTTGATGTGTTTAGTCGAAGCGAACTCCTCTACACCTGGCAGCAGGGAACGGGCAACTCGATGTTTGCAACAGTTTGCTCAAGATGAAGGCGGATGTGAATGCCACTGATATAGTAAGTTAACACCATAACATAAGAAGATAAGAAATAGGAGCAGGAGTAGGCCGCATGGCTCCTCGAGCCTGCTCCGCCAGTCAGTGCGATCAAGGCTGATCTTTGGCTCAACTCCACTTTCCGCCAGCTCCCCACAACTCAGAGAGACCAAAAATCTGAGCCTTAAGTATACTCAACGATAGATCGTCCACAGGCCTTTGAGGTAGAAAAGAATTCACAACCCCCTGAGTGAAGAAATGTCTCCTAACCTCAGTCCTAAATGATCGACCCCTTATCCTGAGTCTATGCACCCGTGTTCTAGATTCCCCAGCCAGGGGAAACAGCGTCTACCCTGTCAAGCCCCTTCAGAATCTTGTACCTTTCAATGAGATCACCTCCCATTCTTCTAAACTCCAGAGAGTAATTTACGCAACTTACTCAGCCTCTCATATATTACGTTGGCTCTCGTATTCCAGGAGCCAACCTAATAAATGTTTTCTGACCATCTCCAATGCAAGCATATCATTCCTTGAATGTGGAGTCCAATGCTGCGCATAGTGTGCCAGGTGTGGTCTCTCCAAAGTGCTGAACAATTATCACAAGACTTACTTATTCTTGCACTTCAAACCCCAACTTCTTTCTGTACCAGCAGGCTGACCTTCTGTGTACACCCAAGTCTCTCTGAACATCGACATTTAGACGTTTCATACTTTTCCTATTCTTACAAACAATGTGAATAACTTCACACTACCCACATGGTACTCCACCTGCCATCTTGTCGCCCCTCACTTAACCTGTCTATTTCTCTTTGCAGCCTCTTTGGGCTGGATTATACACTGCTCCATAGGCAGGTTTGAAGGCACATAAAATCCAGCGGGTGGCGTGCCCACCGCCAACCTGCCCACCCCTGTCCCCACCACAATTATACCAGTGTGGAGATGGCATCTGGCAGCCTTCCCGCCAGTAGGACAATTGAGGCCATAAACAGGGAAATTAATGCACACTGAAGGGCCTCATCCTGTCCCCAGTTCTAGTTTACCTGTGGCAGGGGGAGGCCCATGCCAAGCAGGTAGCCCAGTAGCTTTTACTGTGCGGTTTGGTGTTGGCCCAAGGGTGGGTATCTCCTTTGGTGGTCCCCTGTGCCAATCAGAGGAACCAACACCCCCCCGCCCCCAAAGGTTATACCCCCCCTTTAACACTCCCCCCCACCTCTTAAACCCAACCCCACTTCCTCCTCACCCCACTCATTGTGGCCTACCAGCCTGGCCCCAGTGATACCCCGGACTTACCTGAAATCCGCCTCCACTCACTCCTGTTGTCCCAGCAGGGGTCACCACTTGAACTTGATACTGCTGGTACTACACAGCTTCCAGCCAATCGGATTGGCCGACACCTCTCTCAAGTGGGACCTCCTCCCGACATTGGGGTAGGAGTGTCACCCTGAGCCAACTGACGCCCAGCCAATAGCGGGACAGACACGTTTTTTTGTTGGTGGGCTGTCGACTGACTTTTCAACTGGGGGTGCGGGGAACACCCCCGAGGCTGCCCAAAGAGGCTGCAAAGAGATATAGACAGCCTGTGGAGTTTCACAAGCCAGGATGGGAAAACTGGGAAAGGTGAATGGTGGCTACTATAAAATAGTTTCCTCTACTTGTTCCCTCCAAAAATCTGCTCTCCCCCAAACCCTAATTTGTTCGCCTCTCTGAGATATTCGTCCCTGACTTACCCTGCCCGTGCTCTGTGTGATGAATGAAGATACATGAGCAACATAAACTTTAAGCAAAAGACAGGAACTTGTGAAAATCATGGAGAAAACATTGTTGGATTCAAAATGATCAACCAAATTGAAGCTGCTGAAAATTTAATGCCAGCATTGGATTTCACGAGGGCTGGACTTACAAAAGTGAGATATGGCTTGAACCAGGTTGATAGGACAGTTCTGAAACAAAAACAGAAAATGCTGGAAAAACTCAGCAGGTCCGACAGCATCTGTGGAGAGAGAAACAGAGTTGACGTTTCGAGTCCATAGGACCCTTCTTCAGATGGGACAGTTCTAATAGGTGGGGACAATACCAATGCACAGAATAAAACTGGAATGCCTTTAAAGCCACTCTTACCCAAAAGGAAGCCTTGTGAAATGGCAAAACAAAGCTAAGTTGGGGCCATATTCAAGGTGTTACAACCAGGTGAGAAGGGTTGAACTGGCTCCCCTCTATTCAACCTCCTCGGCTGGTCACAACAAAGGTTTAAGTTTCTTTTTCATGAGGATATACCTTTTCCAAATCAGAATGTATTTAACTATTTAAACTGCAATTAGGATCCAATCAGACAAGGTTCTTTTGAGTCAAAAAAGACCAAGGGCAGAATTTTCTGCCTGTCGGGCGGGCAGGCCTGACCCAATCGCGGGCAGGTGTGGAGCCAATCGCCGCCAGCGTTCGGGCCCCGCCTCCATTTTACGTGGGCGGGCCAATTAAGGCCCACCCAGCGTGATGTCTGCCAGGAAGCGCTATGCGCTCCCTGTGCGGGCGGGGGGAGGAATCCCTAAAATCGAGAGTGCGCTCTTTCATGCATGCGCACGAAAGAGCGCATATCTCCCTGAGGCTAAGTGCAGCCTCAGGGAGATCGCTTCCACTTTTAAAACTATTAAAAATAGAGAAAAGAAAAATCCCTTACATGTCCCCTCATGTGACAATGTCACATGAGCTGGGACATGTTCATAATTTACAGAACAACTTTATTACAATTTTTAAAACCCTACATGAAACCTCATCCCGCCGATGGATGAGGTTTCATGTTTTTTCTAGTTGCCACCGGGACTCCTGGCCGACCCAGGTTGGACGGGTCAGGTCCTTTAATTGGTTAAATGATCCTTTCAATGGCCTCAAGTGGCCATTGACAGGTCGGCGAGCCTGCAGTTGATTTTGCTGCGCCCCCGCCTTACTGAAAATTTAAATAGGGTGGGGTGATGTTGGGGGTTCCACCCCCTGCTCGCCGACGGCAAAATTCTGCCCCAAGTTTATTAACCACTAAACCTGAGGGGAAAAATAATAAAAACGCAATGTCACACACAGTTATCAGAAATAAGGGAAGTTAGAGTCCAATGAAAAAATGTTGTAAGAATATATGGTCAAATGTCCTTTGATTGTCCTTGTGGCATAGATTTTTAACGTTGCAGCCAATTTCGATTAGCATAAACTCACCTGTAGTCTGACGGCCCTGAATGTGCCCAATTCCAAATCTTTTAACGAGCTAGTAGGCCTCGTGAAGACACATTTTCAGCCTAAGCCATCGATGATTATGCAAAGATTCAAGTTCAACTCTAGAGTAAGGGCCCCGGGTGAGTCAATTGCAACGTATATCACGAAGTTAAAACAGTTGACTGAGCACTGTGACTTTGGAGATACTCTTAATTACATGTTGTGAGATTGTTTGGTTTGCAGCGTACACGATAATGCCATTCAGCGCCGTTTACTTGCAAAAGTTAATATTGACTTGAAGCGCACCCTGGAAATAGCGCTAGCAATAGAGAGTGCTAAGAGGGACTTGCAGACTTTGCAGAGTCTGCAACATGGCGCCGTTCTGCAGTTGGGGCGGGAACCTACGATTGGGCGTGGCGCGAAAATCAAGGAGACAACCGCGAAGAGGGAAACAATTTGTACTGCTCGAAAAACAAAAAGAAATACTGGAAGCATCTCACTAGCGATTCAGAAATTAATTTGTTACCAATATGGGGGTAACCATGTACTGGAAACCTGCAGATTTAAAGAGGCAGAATGTCACTACTGTCACAAAAAAGGGCATGTTATAAATCAATACAGGGCAAGATCAAGACAGCCATTCAGACAGCAGGCCAAGATGATTGGAGTGCACAAAATAACTGAACCAGAAGCTGCTGATACTGATATATATTCCCTATACAATGCCAAGGCAGTGAAAACTGAACCAATGACCATTATCCTTCAAGTAAATGGGAAGCCTCTAGTCATGGAGGTTGACACAGGAGCATCGACCACAGTGGTAGGAGAACCTTAAGTACCTAAGCAAAGGTACCCAGCCATTGTGTTTGGAGCAAACCACTGCTCAGCTGAAGACGTACACTGGAGAGACAATACAGGTGAAAGGCATCACCTCTATACCTGTATCCTACAGGCATCAGACAACCCAGCTGCCAGTAATTGTTGTAACAGGTGAAGGACCTAACCTTCTGGGCTGTGATTGGTTAAAAGAAATTGAGCTCAACTGCTCAGAATTTTTTTAAGTTAGAACAGGAGGAATTCCTGAGCTGTTAAAAAAGCATGACAGTGCATTCTGTGATGAATTGGGAAAGATAAAAGGCCTACAAGCAAAAGTATACATATATTTGGAGACAACACCCCCATTCTTATGCCCTTAAGGAGAAGGTGGCTGCCGAATTGCATCACTTGGAGAAGTTAGGAATAATCCAGCCAGTCCAATTTTCAGAATGAGCAGCGCACATAGTCTCTGTGATAAAACCAGATTAAACTATTCACATTTGCGGAGACTACAAATTAACTGTGAACAAGGCTGCTAAATTAGACAAATATCCAATCCCGAGGATTGAAGAACTGTACGGTAAGCTTGCTGGAGGTAAGTCCTACACCAAACTGGACAAGAGCCATGCATACCAACAGCTAGATCTGGACAGCACGTCTAGAGGGTATGTCATGCACAGGGGCTTGTACCAGTATACCCTTTTGTTTATCATCTGCCTGTGTAATTTCCCAAAGAACCGTGCAAAGCCTACTACAAATACTTCCCCGAGTTATGGTGTACCTGGATGACGTCCTGATCACAGGATCAGTGGAAGCTGAACATTTGGCCAACCTAGACGAGGTTTGAAGAAGATTTGAGGAGGCTGGTGTATGATTGAAAAAAGAGAAGTGTACTTTCCAAGTGACTGAAGTCATTTATTTGGGTCATCAAGCATTGCATCCAGTGGAGGCAATCAAGGAGACACCCTCTCCTCCCAGTATCACTGAACTCAAATCTTTTTTGGGCATGGTAAATTATTACAGTCGCTTCTTGCCAAATTTGTCTACAGTGTTAGCCCCTTTACATTTATCATTGAAGAAGAACCATAGATGGTTATGGAAGGTGCAACAAGAAGAAGCCTTCATAAAAGTCAAGAAGCTATTACGCTCATCATGTCTGTTACTACATTATGACCCATCAAAAGAATTGATATTAACCTGTGATCCATCTCCATACGGTGTGGGAACGGTGTTGTCACACAGGATGGAAGATGGTTCCGAAAGGCAAATAGGCTATGTCTCCAGAACCCTCTCTGCAGCCATGAAGGGTTACTTACATCTTGAAAAATATACTTATCCGTAATATTTGGAGTAAAGAAATTCCATCAATATTTGCATGGTTGACATTTCACCATAGTGTCAGATCACAAACCACTTATTGATTTATTTAGTGAAGATAAAGCAATCCCACCAATAGCCCCTGCCAGAATTCAAAGATGGGCTTTGATTTTGTCAACATATGAGTACATTTTATGCACCATCCAGTTGTCCATATAGGTAATGCAGATGCCCTCAGTCATCTTCCTTTGCCAGATAGCATTAAATATGCTCCAGTGCCACAAGAAGTTGTACTTGTGTTGAATTTCCTGGACTCCTCACCAGTCTGTACAATGCAGATAAAGAGTTGGACAAACCAGGATCCAATTTCATCAAGAGCCCGAGAACAGGTATTGCAAGGATAGTCAAATGCACAAGTCTCTGAAGAATTAAAACCATTCTATGCTCATAAGACTGAATTAAGTTGTCAAGGTGGACCTGTCATGGGGAGCAAGAGTCATCATCCCTTCACAAGGAAGAGAACCACTCTTGACAGAGCTTCACAGTGCTCATCCAGGCATTTCGAAAATGAAGATGCTCGTACAAAATTATATCTTGTGGCCAGGTGTAGGCAGTGATATAGAAAAAATGGTTAAACAATGTCTCTAATGTCAGCAACAGCAGAAGTTGCCCGTTTCAGCTCCACTGCATCTGTGGAAGTGGCCTGGATGACCCCGGTTAGACTGCATATAGGTGATGTAGGTCCATTTTTAGACACCATGTTTTTAGTGATCATCAATGCACATTCTAAATGGATGGATGTATATGAAGTTAAATCACCAACATAGTGTGCAACTATTGAAAAGCTGCGCCAATGTTTTAGTATACATGGCCTACCGGAAGTCATTGTTTCAAATAATGAAACTGCCTTCATTAGCATGGAATTCCAGAGATTCATGAACTTAAATGGGATTGAACATATCAAAACAGACCCATATCATCCCTCATGCAATGGGTTAGCAGAAAGAGCAGTGCAAACCTTCGAGACAGGAATGAAGAAATTATCCGAAGGAACGTTAGAAACACGAATTTCATGATTTCTTCTCAATTATTGCACAACTCCTCAATGCATCTATGGGTTCAACACCACCTGAATTACTAATGAAATGTTGCCTGCGAACGAGGTTGAGCCTGGTGTTTCCTAACTTAGAAGGAAAGGTACAGAAGAACCAGAGTAGTCAGAAAGTGAATCATGATATTCACAGTAAAGAACGAATATTTACTGTGGGAGAGACAGTTTTCCTGCGAAATTTTGGAAATGGAGCTAGATGGGTTCCTGGTATAATTGTCTCTGACCTTTGTCATACCAAGTGGAAGTGGAAAACCGGACTGTTCGAAAACATGTGGATCATCTAAGAAGTAGAGAGACACTCCAACGACCAGTTACTCCACTTGAGATTGAAGTTGAATCTTTGATCCCTGAGGTGCCAGATCGACATAGGATAGACATACCCAATGTCTCTGTTGAAGTAAATAATTCTGAACTGCCATTGTCCAAGGATGTCCCTGATGCTGCAGTTCCTGATCAAGTCAATCTAGTAGAAGAATCATAAGTCATAGAGCTATGTCGCTCTAACCGAATTAGAAAACCACCTCAGAGACTTAATCTATAATCACATGAACTGTATATATTTGTATATGTTATGGATTAAGATATTCTTTTAAATAAGAGATGTAAAACAAAATTAAAGGGGGAATGTAGTGATTGTAAGTAAAACCTTTCATACTGTTTTGGGGATCATGTACAGATTTTTTTTCTTTTTTTATTCATTCTAGGGATGTGGGCTTTGCTGGCTGGGCCAGCATTTATTGCCCATCCCTAGTTGCTTTGAGAAGGTGGTGGTGAGCTGCCTTCTTGAACCCCTGCAGTCCATGTGGTGTAGGTACATCCACAGTGCTGTTAGGATGAGTCAGCTGTAATATTAGAGGCGGAGTTTTCTAGTTGTGGGCCTTGTTCAAGCATGTAGCTTCATCAGGAGCTCTTTGAATAAAGTTTACTGTTTCTAACTTTAGAAGAAACCTGTCCAGTACACCAAGTTTATTATAGAACCAATGTTCATCTCGAAAATTTTGATTGATCAGCGTCTGCAGCCGTTTGAGGGAAAGAGTTCCAGATTTCCACTACCCTTTTGTGTGAAAAATGCTCTAACTTGACTAGCTCTATTTTTTAACATTATGCTCCCTTGTTCTGCACCCAGCACCTTCGATCGGGAGAAATAAGAGGGACTGTGTCTGAAACGTCACATGATTTGGAGTCATTTAAGGTCAAACTAGTGAAATTAAGTTATGCTCTTTTGTAAAGGGGAGATAAGTTAGAATTGAATGGGGGGAAGTGTGAGGTTGTTAACTTTGGATCTGAGAAAAACAAACCAGAATATTTACTTACTGATTGGAGGGCAGGAGCTGTGGAGGGCCAAAGGGATTTAGGTGTCCGTCTAGACAAATCATTAAAAACTAGTGCACAGGTTATTAAAAAAAAAAGGAATTCAGGAAGGCCAATGGAATGTTGAACTTTATCCCTAGTGGAATTCCAAAGTAAGAAAATATTGTTAAAGGCTGCATTTAGTGTTGGGCGCCGCACCTCAGGAAAACTCTATTAGCCTTGGAGGGGATACAGCGTAGATTTACCAAAATGATACCCAGAGTTTAAAAGGCTAAATGATGTGGAAAGGTTGAATAAACTTGGTTTGTGTTCTTTTGAATTCAGCAAGCTGAGCAGAGGGCCAAATCAAGATCTTTAAAATGATAATGGGATTCAACAATATAGATGGAGAGAAACTTGCATTGTGATTAAATTTTTATCACCCTCTTATTTCTCCCGATCGAAGGTGCTGGATACAGAACAAGGGAGCATAATGTTAAAAAATAGAGCTAGTCAAGTTAGAGCATTTTTCACACCACAGGCTAGTGGAAATTTGGAACTCGTTCCCTCAAACAGCCACAGACGCAGATCAATCGAAATTTTCAAATAAATTAGGCCGTAACTTAAAACACTCACCTTCACCCTGGCTTGCCAAAGACCTTTAAACCTGGCTGAACCTTTAAATTTACCTGGTTTACGGCAATTATTGCTGTAAAAAAGGGGGCGCGACTTACTTACCTGCAACTGAGCTGCCCTCGACAATAGGCCCCAGGAGCGACCTGCACTACCACAGGTCTCGCCCAGCCTGAGTCGGAAGGTCAGGCGAGACAGGATCTCCTGGATTTCCAGGTAAGGACTTTCAATCGGTGTGGCAATCCGACTCAATTGGCACTCCATCAGAAGTTACGGCCTAATTTACATTTTTAAGTTAAAATTAAACCTAATTGGAACTGACTACTGGTGGATGCATTGTTTCAAACAGTGACTAGGGATTTATATAACAGTCCTTTGCCATAAACTAATCCTTGGTTCTTGTCTCCTTAGTTCTGCTATATGTTTATGGTAGTACTGCAAGGTACTGTGTTCAGAATGTCCAGCTGAGACTCTTCCCTATGCCATAGAACACAGGATCGGACCTGCTGATAGGATTCAGAATACAAATAAATATTCCAGGCACAGTGATTTTCATCCGCTTCTCTCTTCTTTGAAGGTGCTGTCACATGAGGCCAATATTGTTGCTACCTAACAGATGAGGGATTGAAGGTGGGACCTGCTTGCGTTTCAGTATAAACCTGGCTGGTGAACTAAACCACTCAATTAAAGGGAGATCTCACCTAACAGAATTTTTATAAATCAATCCAGGGAATCTTATGGAATTTTGCCAGATAAATAAACCATTCATATGAATTTTAAGGACCTCTTTGCTGGCACAGAATGAAATCTCAAAGCTGGAACAGGTTCTCCTAATTCAATGGGGGCAACATAATGATTTCTCCATAATTTTAATTGTTCATTCAAGGTCACCATTGATACCATGCTGGATAATGTAACACTTCAGTACGAGGCACTCCCCATGTCTGCATCGGTGTCGGGGATGACATAGGTGCAGGGTAAAGCTCCTGTTCTGCACTAAAAGTGCACCTCAGCCCCAACTCAGAGCAGCATCAGATCTTTTTTCTAAAGAATTTACAACCTAAGCAGGTCATCGGCCCAAATGACCTATGCCGATGTTTAGGCTCCACATGGGTTATCGCTCACATGACTTCATCTAATCCTATCAATATACCCTTCTATGTTTTTCTCTATCAGATATGTATCTAGCTTCCCCTTAACTGCCTCTCTGCTAAATTCCTCAACTACTCCATGTGGTAGCAAGTTCTAAATTCCAAATACTGTCTGGGCAAATAGTGAGGGACATTTTTCCATTTCCCCAGTAGCCATCCCATGTCCTCTTGGAGTGCAATTGCTAATTTAAGTTGACATTATCCCAAAACACATTTTTCCCAAGAGACTCTTCCAGCCTGCAGATAGAAGGGACCCTGATCACATCAGCCATGACGATGATCTCTCATCATCCTCCCTTGCTGTTTCTTGCCGTTGGCAGCATGGACAAACGCCACTTCACCTGGCCGCGGAGAATGATCATTCTGAAGTTGTGAAGCTCTTCCTCAAACAGAAGCCAGAACTGGTGACTTCGGCAAACGTGGAAGGGTCCACCTGTGCACACATCGCTGCATCAAAGGGAAGTGTCGCTGTAATAAAAGAGCTGCTAAAATTCAATAAAGCTGGAGTCACTACAGCTCGGAACAAGGTGAGGCCTGAGATCTCCAAACTCCGGGGAGAATAAACATACTGTAAACCACTGAATGTACGAGATAGAAAACACCTGATCAGTATATTACATATTTAAAGACTTGTAAAACACTTTTGATTTTACATGGTTCACTAATGCTACATTCTTGTGTTACATAAAGTGTGTTCTTGAATCTTTGGAACATGTGTGCTAGGGATATTTGCCAACACTCAGAATTTCATTGTTGAAATATTTTTTTTTTATAATCATTTTTAGTATGTGTGATTTGCTGCCTTCTGTCTCTGTGAATCACACACATTAAACTTTTCAACACAGCCAGTAAAGGGCTAACAAACTCACGAGTGTTGGCTATAGTGAGAGCCTGAAGTATTTTAGCTGTGCCTCAAATTTTATAGACTGCGATATGCACCTCAGTCATAGTTCAGATTTAATGAACTTGTGTAGAATTCGCTGTGCCAATATTTATGTATTCCCTGGGACAGCTCTTTTTAACTTCCAGCTCACACACAATGATGCGGAACCTTATGTTACAATGAGAATTCAAGAGATGTCAATTGTGCTTTATTGTAATTACTATAATCCCCATAGAGAAGAAACAAATACCCAAACGAACTCAATGGAAGGAACAGGTGGACTAGATTTCACTTCCTAAAACTTCTACTGTAACAGACAAACACAAAATCAACAAACAATTAAGCATGCATTAACAGACAAAAGGTATTTCAATAGGAACAATGAATTTCAATTTAAATAGCTGATACAACAAAGATAACTCTCACAAATTTCTCAGCATCACTCCTGGGACATATGCGGCAACACGTGGAGTCTCAAAGGTCTTTAAACTCTGCCTCCTGTACGCAGGGTCTCTCACTTTTCCCACTCACTGGATTTGGCACCTGATTCACTTTCACCAGCTTCCAACTTCCCCAGACACGTTTGTCATCCACAAACCCTTTTTCCCTCAGATCACAAACAGGCTTAGCTTTCCAGAGTTTCTTCTCAACCAACTAATCAACAACACACCAGTTTACGGTCTGGCCAGCTCCGGTAAAAACATCCAGCTCTTTAACATGTCTAAGCTATTCACACAACTTTTAGGTTTCAATCTCTTTTAGCCAGCTCACGCATCACTTCACCAAGAGCTCCTATCTGTTCTCTTTTCTGCCATTCAGAAGGCTGACCTTTTCCCTAGGAGAGTTCTGCTTACTTCTTATGAGCACCAGAGGCAGGATTTTTCGTATGGCCTGGTATGACACTTCAAAAGTACTTTACCAGCTGTAAAGCACTTTGGCATATCAAATGGCACAAAGAATGCAAAGCTGAGAAGTGTGAAGAGCTAGACAGATCATGTACAGGGCAGTTACGTGATATAGGAAGCACTTTAAGCCCAAAGCGTAAATCAGAATAATGAAAGCATTACCAGGATGATATGGGCAGCAAAGTTATGAACACTGCTTGTACACCCTCCTGAGTATTGTGTGCAGCTTTTGTCATTGTGCTACTGTGGTAACATTTCATAATTCCCATAGGATGAACTAAAGGGAAATAAACTGATAAAGTTGTTAGAGAACTGAGCTAGAAGAACAGGCTGTAAAACTTGAGAATGTTTATACTGAGAAAACAAGGTTTGGGTGATACAGTTTTTGAGAGAGCCAAATGCTCTGTTAGCTGGGAGCGCCCACTCACACTCAGAACGGGAAATATGAACGACTTGGATTTGCCTATCGCACGTACAACATGCTGAAAGTATCAAGCCTCTGGAAAGCAACAGGCTGCGAACACATAAACATAAAATATACGAACATGCTCCATCTGGCCAGTCTCAATGGACTGAAGTGTCATATCAGTGATTTAATGTCAATAGCAAAAGAACCAATGGCAACGTGACAAAAAGCTTTTTTACACAGCGAGTGTTTAGGATCTGGAATGCAATACCCAAGAGTAGGCTGGATGCAGATTCAAATGTGGCTTTTGAAAGGGAATAGGATAATTATTTGAAGAGAAAAAAATTTCAGGGGAAAAGGTAGTGGGACCAGCTGAGTTGTTCTTGCACAGACATAATGGGCCGAATGTCCTTCTTCTTTGCTGTAACCATTCTATGGTTCTATGTTGCGGGTCAGTTGGTAGCATTCTTCCTTCTGATTCAGAAACTATGGGTTCAATTCCCAATCCAAAGACTTAAAAACAAAATTTTAGGCTGACATTCCAGTACAGGACTGAGGGAGCCCTGCACTGCCAGAGGTGCCGTTTTTTGGCTACAGTGTTAAATCAAGGCCTTACCTGCCCCCACAGATAGATGTAAAGATCCTATACCACTATTTCGAAGAAGAGCAGAGGAATTATCCCTGATGTCCTAGCCTTTATTTATCCCTCAATTAACGTAACTAAAACAGTTTATCTAGTCATTATCATATTTCTGTTTGTGGGAGCTTGCTGTGCACAAACTAGTTGCCCACATTACAACAGGGACCAAAAGTACTTCATTGGTTGTAAAGTGCTTTGAAACATCCTGACATCATGAAAGGTGCTATATAAATGCAAGTCGTTCTTTTTCTTTAAGTTAAGTACATGTGAAGGAGGGAAATATAGCGTCAACCTGGATCCTGCCATTCTAGATGCATGAGTGAAGAGAACCCGAGGCAAAAATTGAATATATTTTCAGAAGCCATTATACATTTTGAGTGCATGAGCTTGTAGAGGACTGGTCTTTATACACCTATGTTCCTTGGCTTGACTATGTTCAGATTGGGAGCAATGAAGGCCAAGTGGTTGAAACAGCAACTCCAATTTTGACCCACAGAGGGGGCTGAATTTTGCCGTCGGTGAGCAGGGGGCGGGGCCCGCTCGCCAACGGCAAAATGACGTGGGATGACATCAGGGGGAACCTCCGAAGTCATCCCGCCCCATTTAAATCTTCAGGAAGTGGGGGGGCACAGCAAAATCAGCTGTGGGTCCGCCAACCTGTCAATGGCCAATTGAGGCCAAATGATAGGATAATTAAAACAATGAAAGAACCTGCACGATGAAACCTCATCCACCGGCGGGATGAGGTTTCATGTAGGGTTTAAAAAACTTTAATAAATTTTTGAGTGAAATTTCTTAACATGTCCCATCTCGTGTGACATTGTCACTTGAGGGGGACATGTTAAGGATTTTTTTATTTTTATATTTTTTATGTTTGTACAAGTGTAAGCGATCTCCCTGAGGCAGCACTTTGCCTCAGGGAGATGTGCGCTCTTTCGTGCGCATGCGCGAAAGAGCACACTCTCGCTTTTGGGGAATGCCCCCCGCCCGCACAGGAAACGTATAGCGCTTCCCGCCGGATGTCACGCTGGGCGGGCCTTAATTGGCCCGCCCACTTAAAATGGCGGCGGGGCCCGCTTCTCCGGCGGGGATCGGCTCCCCGCCTACCAGAGATTGGGTTGGGCCCGCACGCCCACCAGGCAGAAAATCCTGCCCAGGGAATCAGATTACCAAACACAGAGTGTGCAGCAAGCCCTCATGATGTCTGAAAATTTTTACCCATGCCTACCCCTACACCCACATCCTCCATTCAGAAGCTTTCTGCCTGTTGGAAACTTAACCTCTGCTGCAACAATGAGGCCTGTGGTATTTTAACACATTTAAAGCCTGTCAGTGGAAATTCCACCTGTTCCAGCAGGATGTTTGGCAGAAACCGTGGAAATCCGTGTCGCCCAGAGGTTGCTGGTAAGCACAGAGCTAGCCTGCCAGAGTGATGGTGGGAGTGTGGGGGGCGTCTCTCGCGATCATTAGCAGGGAGGGGATCGGGCCTACGCTTTTCTTGTGGGGTGCCAGGAACACTCCTGCTCCTCCTGGCCCCACGAGGAAACTTCCTTGGCAAATCTTAATTTCTTACGACCATAATCTGCTCACCCACTAGATTTGCCAGGAGAGACATTAGTGTAATGTCTGTAATTCAGGCTAATGTCCTGGGAACATAGGCTCAAATCCCACCATTACGGCTGGTGGAATTTCAAGTCAATAATAAAATCTGGAATTGAAAACTAGTCTCAGTAGAAATGACCATGATAACTATATAACTGATTTTTGTAAATACCCATCTAGTTCACTAATGTCCTTTAATTTTAATGAAGATCTGGCCTACATGTGACTCCAGACCCACAGCAATGTAGTTTTCTCTTAACTGTCCTCTGAAATGGCCCAGCAAGCCACTTAGTTCAAACCAGTTAGGGATGGACTAGAAATACTGGCCTTGCCAGTGACACTCACATCCTATGAATGAATAGAGGAAACTCACTGCCACGTCCCCCTTAGGCCAACAAGTTAAAATTGCAGTCAGGTCCTAATGACATAAAACCTCCTTTCAATCACCTCCCCTAAAGTTGTTGTTGTTTATCTTTACTCACCCCCACATTCTACTTAACAACATAAATATCGCCCTTCATCCCGACTCTCTGTCAAGCTTGGTCTGAGTTGAAAGTACTCGATTCTGAAAGAAATATTTTGTTCCCAACATAAACATTCCTCATCTCACAAGCATCAAAAGAAATGGCTTCATTTACAAAAAACGATGTTCTCAGTGGTACGGGAAAAGAGCTGTTGGAACCTTTTACGGACAGCAGCCTTGCAAGTTTTTGAAAATTGCATCTTTCCTTTTCCAGACTAAAGACTCCACTCCACTCCATCTAGCTGCTGCTGGTGGTCATGCAGAGGTCGTAAAGGTGCTGTTGGAGGCTGGGGCATCTGCCATTGATGAGAACGCGGTGCGTATTAACCCCATCGAGGTCTCTAAAATTATGACAGGATTTGATAGGGTAGATGTAGAGAAAATGTTTCCACATATGGGGGCTTTAAAATTGGGGGTGGGAGGATGTCATAAACATAAGATGGTCATTAATAAACCCAATAAGGAATTCAGGAGAAACTTCCCTACTAAGAGAGTAGTTAGTGTGTGGAACTTGCTACCACGTGAAGTAGTTGAGGCAAAAAGCATGAATGCGTTTCAGAGAAAACTGGTTAAACATGAAGGAAAAAGGAAAATAAGAACGTTTGCTGTTCAGGTTGGATAGATGAGGCAGGAACAGTCTCGTGTGGGACATGAACACCAACATAGACAAGCTGATCTGAATAGCCTGTTTCTCTGCAATTTCTACATAATTCTACTTAATATGCTCCTACTGAGCTACGCCTGGAAGCCCACAGTTATTTTGTTCCTTTCTTTATGTGTTGCCCTGATCAGAATGTAATTTGCCTTTTTAATGCCCATAATCAGTATGTTCCATATGGAAAGAGGTGTGTCTTTCTTTACTCTTGGAGTGTCTATTCCAATTAAATAATCCAGCAGCAGGATTTTGTGAGTTTAAAATAAATAAGTTTATTTAATCTCACACATTTACCCCAAATTAACACAATGTCACACCCTCAGTCTCAAACATGCATGCGCACATACACACACATACACACAGAGATTGGATACAGATAAAGATAGTGTACCTTTACAGATTACAGTTAATTCAGCCTCTGATTTATGATTACCAGTCTCCCACTTGGAAGGCCTGTGGTTTCCTAAGTGGATTTGATGATTTAAAGTTGAAGTGAGGGTCTTGTAAAGCAAAGGTTTCATAGCAGGTTGAAAGCTTTCTTGTAGTCGAATATCTAGGAGGTTGGTTCTCAGATGAAGTTTGAAACTGGTACAGGTTAAGCACTTTGACTGCTTAATGACTTGCAGCTAGTTTCAGAGCCTAGTTCCCTTACTGGCTGACGACTGATGGTTTGTAAAAGGCAAAGATGGCACAGCCTTTCTCTGCAGATGATGTCTTGTCAGTGTTCTAGTGCAGTCTGCCAAAGTCTCTTCTAGGTCTTGGAATAATAATGGATCTCAGTATCAGAAGCCAGTTTCAGTCACATGACAATGGTCATTGTCCACCCAGAATGACTGAAAGCTAAAAAGCCATTGATATACAATACGAGTTAGATGATGGTCTTTCACACTCTACTTGTGGATAACTGTTCTCCTCAGTTTTCCTTTGTTGAATTGCAAACCCGGAGACATAGCCCAGAATTTTCATGTGAATGGAGATTTCAAAGGCTTGCCAGCTCCCCTGTGGGGGAACCCGCTGCGTAGGGGAGGTGCTGAAAAATTCTGGCCATAGAGCCTAGGAGTCTATTAACTCTGTTTTGAGTAAGCTTCAAACAATGGCAGGTGTGAATTCCACAGATAACCTTTGTCTTCATTTGTTCATTTCACGGGGGAGGCCCCCGCCCATGGTTATTCAATTTGGAACTTTCCAGAAGCTTAACAGCCTGTGTTGAATAAGCAAAGATCACCTGACCCCCTTGGAAGCCACCTTAGCAGTTTATCAGTGTCATACAAACATACAAATTAGGAGCAGTAGTCGGCCATTTAGTCACTCGAGCCTGCTCCGCCGTTCAATAAGATCACGGCTGACCTGATTGTAGCCTCAACTCTACATTTCTGCCTACTCACTATAACCTTTGACTCCCTTGTTAGTCAAGAGTTTATCTAACTCTGCCTTAAAAATATTCAATGATCCTGCCTCCAACGCTCTCTGGGGAAGGAAGTTCCAAACACTCATGACCTCTGAGAGAAAATAAATTCTCCTCATCCCTATCTTAGGTGAGTGACCCCTTATTTTTAAGCTGTGTTCCCTAGTTCTAGTCACAGAGGGAAACATCCTTTCAACATCCACCCTGTCAAATCCCCTCAATAAAGGACAGTTCCAGAAACTTCCATATAACCTCAGTCCATATGTAAAGTTATGAATATGACATGCCTTTACTGGGCATGACAGTGCTGCCCATTCCTTGCATAGGGTAAGCAAGTTCTGCAACATTCTAGCCATGTGCAGGTGTTGGCAGAAACAAGTTGGAGACCCCACGTGCAATGTCATCCTGAAAGACAGCACCATGAGTGTGCCCGATCCTGATATGTCATTTGTACGGCTGGCTGCTTGCACATGGTGCACTTTTCTGTGCCAATGCAGACATAATGGTGTCACTAAAATCATGTCTGCAATCCAGGTTCCATTCTTTTCAAACTGGCAAAAAGAGAGCTCTCAATGATAGCAGTGTGACCTTTCACAGAAGCACAAACTGCCTTTCAGCCTCCATCAACGGTGCCTCTACTGCATTTGTCCCTGAAACTAGAATCCATGTGAACTTTTTATTAATGTAATTACATATAAGGCTATGAATGAAGGAGCACTTCACAGGAATAGTCATTTGGTCGTGCAGAACTTGTCTCTTTTTTCAGCAATACTCATCGCAAAGCTTTTTGTCTTGCACTCATTAGGACATTTCGCAAGAATACCAATATTAGGGGAAAACAACAATTTATACTGTATGTGAAGATCATGATGATTGGTTGGCAAGTGGAATCTGATTGGCAGAGGCGCTGTCATGGAGAATGCACCAGTGATTGTTACTGACAGTTAACTGCCAAGCATTGTTTGAAATTTAAATCAGGCAGCTTGACTCTGATTGGTCAAGGCCTTGCCCTGATGAATGAGTCAGTGAATGGCTGTCACTTATTTTGTTTAGCTGAAACAGGTGCAGTGTGTGTACATGTTCTCTCTGTCTGCAAACAAGGCCCTGTGTATGAACATATGTAGCTGTCAAGCCAAAAAGATGTTCTGCCTATCACACAAATGAGTAAAGTGGTATATGAATTTCAGTGCCAGTGTGATATTAGGTATGTAGGTCGTATATCCCAAAGACTGGCAACTCCTATCAAACAGCAAGTCCCAGCCACTGTTGCAATGGGCAAGGTATAGACCATACCCAACCAGCCCGTGCTTGCAAAACTCAAAACACAGTGTCCAACATTAGATGTGATTCTTTGATTGGACAACATTTGCTAAATAACCCTCAGTGTGCTAAGAATTACACTGACAACCAATTTAAGATTGTCAGTCGAGCTCCCAGTGTGGCACATTTGCTTGTACTGGAAGCTACATATATTGATAAACAGGGCCCTGTTCATTGCAGACAGAAAGAACATGTGCACACTTTGTGCCTGTTTCAGCTAAACAAAATAAGTGACAACCATTCTCTGACTCATTCCTCAGAGCAATGCCTTGACCAATCAGGGTCAAGCTGCCTGGTTTAAATTTCAAACAATGTTTGGCAGTTAACTGTCAGTCACATCATTGGTGCATTCTCCATGGCACGCCTCTACCAATCAGAATCCACTTGCCAACCAATCAGCACTCTCTTAGCATACAGTATAAATTGTTGTTTTACCTTTATATTGGTGTTCTTGCAAAGTGTCCTGCTGAGTGCAAGATGAAAAACTTTGGCTTGTCTCTTTTTTCATGGGAACATGAGAACAGGAGTAGGCCATTCAGCCCCTCAAACCACTTCTGGATTCCAGTTAGATCAACGTTGATCTGTATCTTTACTCCTTTGGCCCACCATGATTCCATATTTTTTAATACCCTTACCTAACAAAAATCTGTTGATCCAATTTGGCATTTTCAGTTGCCCTAACCACATCAGCCTACCTGAGGAAGAGACTTCCAGACACTACCATTTGTGTGAGGAATGCCTAGCTCTAATTTTAAGACAAGCCCTCTTATTCTGGACTCATCCAGCAGAGGAAATAGTTTCTGCCCATCTACCCTATAATTCCTTTAATTATCTTAAATACCTCAACTAGATCACCCCTTAATTTTCTATACTCAAGGGAATACATGCTTAATGTACGCAACCTGTCCTCATAAATTAACCCCTTTCGGCCCTGTATCATTCTGGTAAGCCTACACTGCATCTCCTCCAAGGCAAATAGTGTAGATCGCAATGTATAAGTTGACTCAGCGTACAAGACAACCCAATATTTTTGGTGCATGTGTTATCATGAAACGGCTGAAGGCACTGGATACAGCAAAGACTTTGGGCCCTGACAATATTCCGGCAATAGTACTGAAGACATGTGCTCCAGAACTTGCCGCACCCTAGCCAAGCTGTCCCACTACGACTACAACACTGGCATCTACCCAGCTATGTGGAAAATTGCCCAGGTATGTCCTGAAAACAATAAGCAGGACAAATCCAACCTGGCCAATTCCTGCCCCATCAGTCTACTCTCGATCATCAGTAAGGTGATGGAAAGGATCATCAACAATGCTATCTAGCAGCACTTGCTTAGCAATAACCTGCTCACTGATGCTCAGTTTGGGTTCTTCCAGGCCACCCAGCTCCTGACCCCATTACAGCCTTGGTTCAAACATGGACAAAAGAGCTGAACTCCAGAGAGTAACTTCCCTTGACATCAAGGCCACATTTGACCGAGTGTGGCTTCAAGGAGTCCTAGCAAAACTGAAGTTAATGGGAATTGGGGGAAAACTCTCCACTGGTTGGAGTCATACCTAGCGCAAAGGAAAATGGTTGTGGTGGTTGAAGGTCAGTCATCTCAGTTCCAGGACATCACTGCAGGAGTTCCTCAGGGTAGTGTCCTAGGCTGCCTAGGCTAGCCTAGTGTCCATCTTCGGCTGCTTCATCAATGCCCTTCCTTGCTTCATAAGGTCAGAAGTGGGGATGTTCGCTGATGATTGCACAGTGTTCAGCATCATTCACAACTCCTCAGATACTGAAGCAACCCATGTCCAAATGCAGCAAGACCTGGACAATATCCAGGCTTGGGCTGACAAGTGGCAAGCAACATTCATGCCACACAAGTGCCAAGCAATGACCATCTCCAACAAGCCAGAATCTAACCATCACCCTTTGACATTTAATGGCATTACCATTGTTGAATTCCCCACTATCAACATCCTGAGGGTTACCATTGACCAGAAACTGAATTGGACTAGCCATATAAATAATGTGGGTGTAGAGCAGGTCAGAGGCTAGAAACCATGCGACAGTTATCTCACCTCCTGACTCTCCAAAGCCTGTCCAAAATCTGCAAGGCACAAGGCAGGATTGTGGTGGATCGCCCCCTTGCCTGGATGAGTGCAGCTCCAAAAACACTCAAGAAGCCTGACTCTATCCAGGACAAAGCAGCCTGCTTAATTGGCACCCCATCCACAAACATTCATTCCCTCCACCACCAACACGCATTAGCAGCAGTGCATACCATCTACAAGATGCACTGCAGAAACTCACCAAGGCTCCTTAGACAGCACCTTCCAAACCCATGACCACTACCATCCTGAAGGACAAGGGCAGCAGTTAGATGGGGAACACCACCACCTGGAAGCTCCCCTCCAAGTCACTCACCATCCCAACTTGGAAATATATCGCCGTTCCTTCACTGTTGCTGGATCAAAATCCTGGAACTCCCTCCCTAACAGTCCTGTGGGTGTACCTACACCACATGGACTGCAGCGGTTCAAGAAGGCAGCTCATCTCCACCTTCTCACAGGCAACTAGGGATGGGCAATAAATGCTGGCCAAGCCAGCGAAACCGACAACCCTTGAATGAATTTTTTTTAAATGCCCTACAGTATATCATTCCTGATATGCCGTGCCCAGAATTGAGCACTGTACTCCAGATGTGGTCTAACCAGAGCTTTATACAGCTGTTGCATAACTTCCATCGGTTTGTATTTCAGCCACCATGTAATGAAGTTGAACGTTCCTTTTAAATCATTTTTTAAAAATGCCAATTGAATGTTCGCCTCCACTTCAAGGGAGCTGGAATAGAAAGGGGTGGAAGTTATGTCCTGGTGGATGTTGGATTGTAAAGGGCACTATAATGCCTCCTCATCATCAATGCTATGCAGTTCAAGCTGCTTAGCACATAAGCACTGATCTGAAGCCCTCAAAGAGAATGGAGTATGTGGGGGTTGGGGGTGAGAGGTTAAATATCGCCAACATAATACTCACTGGAGCCATGCTGCACATGTGCATCGGGCCATTTTAACAGGACGCTTCAGGCAGCCTAGTGCCCTCACCCCAAGTGAGGGCCTCATTGAGATTCAAGAGTCATTATGTCATTCAAGAGATTCATAATGTCATTCACATCCCAACCACATTTTATTTGGCAGAAGTGAGGTTGTCACCTGATGCAAGGAAAACCCAGCGCCAAGGATCAGCAGGCTAGAAGAGGGCTGAAAATGTTAGCTATTTTCATTTTTTCAAATAAACGTCAGCAGGGGTACTCCCCTGGATCCCACAAAGAATCCTTTAGGCCTACCCTGCCTCAACATTCCGTGATCATACGGAACCCCCTTTCCCACCCCCAACTTGCCATGTCAGGAACTATTCCTGCAGGTCTCTAACTGGAACCTCCTGCTATCCTCGCCCAACTCTTAACTGACAGCTTTAATGCCAGGACTAGGGGGCAGCAGTGGGACACTTATCTAAATGAGGCTCATGGCTTGAATGACCCAGGCCTCAAGTCAGCTAGCTTTATGCTATACTCGACTCACCAACCTCATGCTCCCTGCACATTCCAAATTAAAATCGGGGTTTTACTGAGAGGAGGTTGCTGGAAGTAGCACGTATACTTAGTACAGTGCATTCCTGAGTTGTGTGGCTAGTGGCTCTCGCCTTACTCGATCTGGTAAAGTCAGTAAACTTTCTCTGACAATCACTTAATTGCCCACTATAAGGTACAAATATTACTGACTGCCTCCCCATTTCATTCCACTGCCCTTGATTAGTTGTACTTTCGGTCCTGTGTCACTCTGTTCCAGGCAGGGCCTCACCTCTGCTGGGGAGCTCTGTTTAAAGAGTATCATACCCTATTAAGTGTATCAGCAAATTAGCCTTGTGCAACAATTTATTGTCAATAACCTGAGCAAAGTTAAAGACAGGACCATGCTAAATTTTGAATGAGATCGATAATTTTCCTTGCTTTTTGCATTTGTTGATTATTATTCTTCCTGAATATATAATGATTTTGAATTTTTTTATTTTCATTTACCAGGAGGGAATGAATGCAATTCATTTAGCTGCTAAAAATGGACACATTCATGTCCTGGAAGCCCTGAAAGGCACTGTATCCTTTAAAATAACCAGCACAAAGGTTAAAGACATTGTCTGACTCTTTATTCTATATTCTCTTCTTGTTTTAATTTATATCAGTCTCTTGGTGGAACAGAACTTGAGTATTGCTGAAAAATAGACATACTATCAAAGCTTTTCATCTTGCACTCATCAGGACAGATTCACAAGAATACCAAATCTCTTGCGAATCTCCCTGATGAGTGCAAGATGAAAAGCTTCGACAGCATGTCTGTCTTTTCAGCAATACTCAAATTTATATTATCTATAGTATTGAATTAGTTATCCTGTGTAATTTGGGTAGAGACAACTTTAAAATGTCTCACTAAACCTCTTCAAATTGCTGTAGTTGTTACCATGTATACCAACTGTGTTTTTTCCTGATAATTGACTGTTAATAGTTACTTAATAGATTCACAATTGTTGCATATGTTTTGTCATATAATTATAGAGTCATAGAATGGTCACAGCACAGAAGGAGGCCAGTCAACCCACCATGCCTGTACTGGCCTCTGAAGGACCACTTCCCTAGTGCTGCTCCCCTGGCTTTTCTCTGTACCCTTGCAAATGTTTCTTTTTCAGATAACAATCTAATTCCCCTTTGAATGCCTCAATTGACCCTGCCTCCATCACACTCTCACGCAGTGCATTCTAGATCCTAATCACTTGCTGCATGAAAAAGTTTTTCCTCATGTCGCCATTGCTTTCTTTTGCCAATTACCTTAAATCTGTGCCCTCTGGTTCTCGATCCTTTTGCTTTGGTTGTGTTGGCATCACAGACTAATATCCATATTCCACCATCATCTACAAATGGTATTAATGCTGGCTGAACCACCATGACCCGCTGATATGGTAACCATGATAATGACCCTTCCACGAGTGAGAACAGTTTCTCCCTATCTACACTGCCCAGACCCCTCATGATTTTGAACACTTCTATCAAATCTCCTCTCAACCTTCTCTTCTCCGAGGGAAACAGTCTCAGCTTCTCCAACTTCCTACGTAACTGAAGTTCTTCATCCCTGGAACTATTCTTATGAATCTTTTCTGCACTGCCTCCAATAATTTCACATCATTCCTAAAGTGTGGTGTCCAGAACTGCACGTAATCTGCAGTGGAGGCCAAACTAACTTTTTATACAAGCTTACCATAACTTCCTTGCTTTTCTACTCTATGTCCCTATTGATAAAGCCCAGGATGCCATATGCTTTATTAGCCATGCTCTCATCTGTCTTGTCACCTCCAATGACTTATGCACATATACACCAAGGCCCCTCTCTATCCTGCACTGCCTTTAGAATTGTATATTTCATTTTATATTGTCTCTCTGCATTCTTCCTACCAAAATGAATTATTTCATTCTTCTCTGCATTAAATTTCATCTGCCACTTGCCTGCCCATTCCATCAACCCACCTATGCCCTTTTGAAGTTCTGCACCATCCTCTTCATGGTTCACAATGATTCCAAGGTTCATATCATCAGAAAATTTTGAAATTGTGCCCTGTACACCAAGGTCTAGATCATTAATATACATCATGAAGAGCAGGGATCCTAACACTCTACTATAATCCTTCCTCCAGTAGCGGTTATTAAACTCACCAGTAGAGAGTAGTGGTGAAAAACAACTGTTCACCATTACTCTTTATTTCCTGCCACTCAGCTAATTCATGTCACTACTGTCCCTTTTATTCCATGAGCTCTAACTTTGCTCAAACATCAACGGTGTAGAACACAGACTCGTCATAGATAAAAGTTTAACCGATTCAAGGTGCTTTCACTCTGTGCAGGACCCATCCAGTGGCTTACGATATGGTTTAGATTTTCCGATGGGGTAAATAAGGTGAACCTGATTGAAAAATGTGTCAGAAATCTGTAACACCAGATCTCCACCCACTTTGGAAATTTTCAAGGTGTAAAGCACTGGCATCAGAAGCACTGGCCTCAAATAATCCAGAGTTTCATTTAGATACCTCTCCCCCCAATGCCCTGTGAGTAATCTCCAACTATTCATAAATGCAGGATAGTTATTCAACATTGTGGGCAGTTCAAAATGGGGACCAGAGTTTGAAGTTAATTCATGCAATACAGCAATTTAAAGGTAAAAAGGAGATGATTGCGCACCCTTTCATTTATTTGGGCCTGCCTAAGTAAAATAGACTGCACGTCATTCAGATTTTCAGTTCGGCGGGCACGCACCCGAATCGGCTGAATGCCCACCAAATTGTCAAAGGCCTATTAAGGCCAGTTAACTATCAATTAGAACAATAAACTGAGCTGCCCATCCAACCTTAAGGTCGGCGGGCAGGCGAAGAGCCCAGGCGACCCTCATATTTTTCATGGAACCTTTCATTCACAGGCGGAATGAGGTTTCAAGAAGGTTTTTAAAGGTTTGAAAAAATTTTTAATAAAATTCAGAGACATGTCCCAGCTCATGTGACAGTTTCACATGAGGGAACATGTCCTAAAAAATTTTTTTTTCCTTTATTAAAATTTTTTAAACTTAAACTAATCTCCCTGAGGCAGCTCTGTGCCTCAGGGAGATTTCTGCGCCCTTTCATGCACATGCGCGAAAGAGTACAGGCCCCGACTCAGGCAACTCCCCCCCACCACCCCCCTGCCTGCACAGGGAGTGCTCAGAGCTTCCGGGCACGCGTCACGCTGGGCAGGCCTTAATTGGCCTGCCCACGTAAAATGGCGGCACCCAGCCGATCGCGGGCAGCAATCGGCTGCACCCATGCCCACGCCCACTCCTGCACAACCCCCCCGATGGTGAGAAAGTTCTCTCCATAATAACCTTGCCCTATTTATCTTGCTCGTTGTAAACATCCTACCAACCTTTTGAAGATCAAACAACCCCTTCACTTATCTAAAAATGCAAATTTCATTCACACCTCGGAACCCTCATCCTCGCTTGTTCATCTCCATTTCAAAATTCTGCTTTACACCTAACTCTTTTGATAATTTCAACCTTGCAGTCTATCTGACTCTAATTCAATTAAATCAGTCACACAGACAGAACCATCCACACTCACACCCACACCCAAAAGCCTACAATAATATGAAAAATATTATAGCTCTTTGACAACGGGAAAAGATATCTTCGCTGTTGCCTAATTCTTTAAGAGCCCCCAAGCTAGCCTGTTCCGGTCTTTATGTGTATCAGCCCTGGCTTAATTGGTAGCCCACTTGCCTCTGAATTAGAAGGCTAGGGTTTCAAGTCCCACTCCAGAGCTTGAGCGCACAAATCAAGGCTCATAGTCCAGTGCAGCCCTGAGGGATGAGATGTCTTTGGATGAGATGTTAAACCCAGGCCCTGTCTGCCCTCTCAGGCGGACATAAAGGATTCTCATTATTTTGAAGAAGAGCAGGGGAATTATTCCTAATGTTCTGGGCAATATTTTTCCCCTCAATGAATGACGAAATAACAGGTCACCTAGTCATATCATGTTGCTGTTTGTGGGAGCTTGGGGTATACAAATTAGCTGCGGTGTTTACTACATTACAACAGTGACTACACGTCAAAAATGCTTAATTGGGTGTAAAGTATATTGAGTTATGGATGGCTGTGAAAGGTGCTGTATAAATAAATGTAAATTTCTGTTCCATTTTTTTAAAGCCCTCTTCTTCATGACAACATGACAAAGGTTTACCATTAAAACCTATGTCTCACGTGCAAAGCTGAGTAAAAATAGTAGCAAAAGTCCTGGCTCAAACCTCAAATACAAAAAACAATTGGCATACAAAGAGGTGCAACCTTCAGTATCAGGCTACAAGATAACCTCCTCAGTGAGGTATGCAGCTCAGGGAGCAGGTCTTTTCATCGCTGATGTAATGCGTCTGTGATGAACTTTGGGCCAGAGGAATGGGATGGAGGGATTTGCCACTGCTCCTTGGCCCTATTCACATGTGGTGGGGTGGGCATCTGGCAGGCCTTAAAGGGAGCTGGCAATTTATTGGGGAGAAGTTCAGGTGTAGTTTGGCAGATTTGATGCAGGAGCCTTTAAAGAACACTATTAAATCTGCCTGTTTCCCCAAAGCACCAATAATTCAAAGGAGAATGCAGCCATTGAATTTTATTTGTTTACAATCAGCCGATTAACCATTCAGAGTGCAGCACGCTATTAGTAATCTTATAGGAAGGCACTTATACAATATTCTATTTGTAAACCTATGTAACATAAAAGCAGAACTAAATCTCCCATTGTGTCTTACTCTGAATGTAAAAGTCCACCATCTCTTCAAAAGCAAAATTAAATCATTTTATTTACCGCAAACCTCTTGAATGTAATGTGAGTAACTTGCCAGCAATTTTATCATGTGATGGCTGTTATGATCTTGAGGCTTTCTCACCCTAGATCATTTTCTCAGGTTAGGTGCCTCAGTGCACAAACACATAGACAAACTTGCGCTCTCTGAAACTTAAATGCAGCATAATCTAATCAGACTTCCTTTCCTTCCCTGAAGACTGGATTCACAGCCCTTCATGTGGCTGCACATTTTGGCCAGATGGATTTTGTGAGGGAGATTCTCACCAAGGTGCCAGCAACCATGCGTAGTGAGACTCCGAAGACCACCAGCGAGGGACACCTAATGAAGGAGCAGGCAAGCGAGGTAGTAAGAGTTGGCATCCTCCCTCACACCAAACACTGTGACCAGTTGACAAATGTAAACAATGAGATACGCCACTAAGATCTAGTTTTTCACTTTTAAAGCAATTTTTGTAGGCCTCAACCAAATGCCATTTTCAGTAGCGAATCCATATTATGGTATTTTCTTTCTGTTGAGGATTTCAATCCCTCTGGAATGGAGCACTGAACAAATAAATGAAAGCACCTGCTTTGTTATTGGAATGTTACCAGGGCTCCGAAGCTTAAATGATGTGGAGGGATTGCATGAACTAAGCCCGTATTCCCTGGAGTTTAGAAGGTTAAGATGTAATTTGATGGAGATTTTTATGATTTTCAAAGGAATCGATAGGGTAGATAGAGGGAAACTTTCTCTGCTGGGATGAGAGTCTAGATCGATGGAACGTAACCTTAAAATCAGAGCCAGACCATCAGGAGAGAAGCTAAGAAGCAGTTTTCATGCAAAGGGTAGTGAAGAGGTGTGGAATTCTCTCCCATAGAAAGCAGTAAATGCTATCTCAATTAATCAGTTTAAGTCTGAGATCGGTAGATTTTTGCTAGCCAAGGGTACCAAAGGGTATAGAGCCAAGGTAGGTGAAAGGAGTTACGATACAGATCAACCATGAACTCATTGAATAGCAGAACAGGCTCAAGGGACTGAATGGCCTTCTCCTGTTCCTGTGTCTTGGGCTTAGGATCAAAGCCCTCATTACGAATTAGTCTATTCATTGAAACAAGTTATTGAAGTATAAGGAAATTGCCTCAGTCGAATTTAGCTCAGATAATGGATGCAGAGATCAATCTATAACAGACATTAAGGGGCCATGGTGAAATTCTCCAATACAGTCATTGATACAGTAAATCACTGTTGCTACTGGTAATGAGTGCACATGGCTCCAAAGTTGGTTGTAAATCTTTCAGTTTTACTCAGTGGTTAAAGATGTGCGGTGGAGTGAGCCCCAAGGATATGGCAATACTAGTGCAATGTAGAGAAGCTCAGCTTTGTGTCACATCTGGGAAATACTCCTCACAAGATAAGGAAAATCATTTCCTGATGCATGTTTATCCAAAAAATGAATTAATTACACTCATAAACCCTTTAATGATTGGGCCTGGTTTTGGTGGAGCGGGGCCTCCCATGCCATGCCCATGTTTAGACTCGTTTGTACATAGTTAGGTTTTAAATTTTCTTCCTGGAAGTGGGAGCTGATAACAGCAGGGTAAATACGATAGGTTGTAAGTTTGCTTTAAACTCAGAAGAGGTTAGCCCGAACAGAGAAGTCAGACTTTAGCTATTCATTTTACAAGCCAGTGCTCCAGGTTGAAGTTGCCTCTGCTGCTTGACACATGAACCCCGCCAAGACCTGTAAACAACGGCAGTGAATCTCTGCAGATGCTTAACCTCATTGGCCACTGTAACTTCAGTGACAGATCTGTGTGTAAATTGTCATTTAGTTGTGAGAGATAACTGGCTATGAGTCAAAGAGATATTTTCTGAATTATTCAGAGAACCACAAAAAATAAGGTCACCTTTTTAGGAGGAGGGTGCCTCTTTCATGAAGTTATAATTCATCGTCTTCCCTCGGGTGAGAACTGCAAAATGGAGGAGTAATTATTTAGCAGCCAGTGCTGTGGAAATACTGGTTAATCTGGGACTAAAGCCTTTTTTGTTGCTGCTTCAGTCAGGGTACACACCATTACACCTGGCGGCACAATCTGGACATGAGAACTTGGTGCGACTTCTGCTTAACTACCCAGGGGTTCAGGTGGACACTCAAACCAGCCTGCAGGTGAGTAATCAACTTCGCTGAATCGATTTGTATTTGCATCGTTTTCTGCTTCACAGGGCTTGGCTGGTTTCACTGTGGCGAAATTATTGCACCCGAGCTCTTTCAGTTTATAGAGATTGTATAAGGCACAGAATAACAAGATGTCTTTTGCATGCTTTTTGTAATAGTCGTAAACCCATTCATTATTTAGTTCCTACTCAACATTTTCCTTTTGTCAATGTGATGATTCATCATGATGCAAGGTTCCACTTGAGGTAGGCTCTTACTCTCACTGGCCTTGACAATGAGGGTTAAACTATCAACTTCAACACATGGTGGTAAGCTGGCAAAGTTCATCACCAGCTTGTTGGGAAGCAAACCCACCTGATTCCGTTGCAATGAATGGAATGAAAATCAAGCGGGTTCTCCAATGATTAGATGATCTGATCTACTGGATCACATGGTGAAAAGAACAGTTTAACGCCCAAGTGTCTGCAGTCAGATTTTGATACACCATCTGCACATGCTCATACGACTAGCAGAAACCACTGGTTAGTGAACAGGAGTAGGGGATCCTGTGAAGGTTCCTCTCTATATCTCTTGAACATTGGGGCCACTTATAATAAGGGTCATTTTTACATTATACAAAAGCGTGAAACATTCGGTGGAAACATTTTAATGGCTTCAGTGGAAACAAAAATTAGGAGAAGTGTTTATTAGATGGCCAAGCCCATTTTACTGTATTGTCTAAAGTCAAAATTACAACCAGTGAGTGTCTAGCGTACATCGTAGCTAAGATCAACAAATTCAGCAAAGAATCCCTTGAGCACTGGCCTTTTCATTTACCAACTGGGCCATCAGGGGGAGCTCTGACACATTGCAAAAGGAGACTGGTAACGAGAGTACCCCAGCAATACAATAACAACTTATATTTATGTAGCACCTTCAATGTAATAGAACGTCTCAAGGTGCTTCACAGAGGCATTATAAAACAATATATGGCACCGAGCCACATATTAGGACAGTTGACCAAAAGCTTGATCAAAAAGGTTGATTTTAAAGAGTGTCTTAAGGAGGAAAGCGAGGAAGAGAGGCAGAGAGGTGCAGGGAGGTTATCCAGAGCTTAGGGAATGCTCAAGACAGCAGAATTAGAAGATGAGATCTCAGAGGGTTGTGGGCTGGAGGATATTACAGAGGTAGGGATGGGCAAGGCCTTGGAAGGGTTTGAAAAACATGGATGGGGATGTTAAAATCAAGACAATGCTTGATCGGAAGCCAATGTAGGTCAGCATGCACAAGGATCACAAGTGAATTGGACTTTGTGGGAGTTAAGACACAAACAGCAGAGTTTTGCTGACTTCAAGTTTACGGAAGGTAGAACATCGGTGATCAGAATAGAGTCATAGAGTCATCGAGGTCTACAGCACAGAAAAAGGCCCTTCGGCCCATCGAGTCTGTGCCGGTCAAACAAGTACCAAACTATTCTAATCCCATTTTCCAGCACTAGGCCCATAGCCTCATGTGTCATGGCATCGCAAGTGTACATCCAAATACTTCTTAAATGTTATGAGGGTTTCTGTCTCTGCCACCCTTTCAGGCAGTGAGTTCCAGATTCCCACCACCCTCTGGGTGAAAAAATTCTTCCTCACATCCCTTCTAAACCTCCTGCCCCTTACCTTAAATCTATTCCCACTGGTTATTGATCCTGCCACCAAGGGGAAAAGTTCCTTCCTGTCTACCCTATCTATGCTCCTCATAATTTTATACACCTCAATCATGTCCCCCCTCAATCTCCTCTGCTCCATGGGAAATAATCCCAGTCTATCCAATCTCTCCTCATAGCTAAAACTCTCCAGCCCAGGCAACATCCTGGTGAATCTCCTCTGCACCCTCTTTAGTGCAATCACATCCTTCCTATAATGCGGATTCCAGAACTGCACTTAATACTTTAGCTGTGGCCTAACCAGTGTTTTATACAGTTCCAGCATAACCTCCCTGCTCTTATATTCTATGCCTCGGCTAATAAAGGCAAGTATCCCATATGCCTTCTTAACCACCTTATCTACCTGTCTCGCTACCTTAAGGGACTAGTGGACATGTACACCAAGGTCCCTCTGATCCTCGGTACTTCCCAGGGTCCTACCATTCATTGTGTATTCCCATGCCTTGTTTGTCCTGCCCCAGTGCGTCACCTCACACTTTTCTGGATTAAATTCCATTTGCCACTGATCAGCCCATCTGACCAGCCCATCTATGTCCTGTAATCTAAGGCAATCCTCCTCACTATTTACCACCCCACCAATTTTCGTGTCACCTGTGAACTTATTGATCAACCCTCCGACGTTCAAGTCTAAATCGTTTATATATACCACAAACAGCAAGGGACCCAATATCGATCCCTGTGGAGCCCTACTGGACACAGGCATTCAGTCACAAAAACACCCCTCGACCATCACCATCTGCTTCCTGCCACTCAGCCAATTCTGGATCTAATTTGCTAAATTGCCTTGGATCCCATGGGCTCTTACCTTCGTTATCAGTCTCCCATGCGGTACCTTATCAAAAGTTTTGCTGAAGTCCAAGTAGACTACGTCAAATGCATTGCCCTCATCTATACACCTGATCACCGCTTTGAAAAATTCAATCAAATTGGTCAGACATGACCTCCCCTTAACAAAACCATGCTGACTGTCCTTGATTAATCCCTGCCTCTCCAAGAATAGATTAATTCTGTCCCTCAGAATTGTTTCCAATAGCTTCCCCACCACTGAGATTAGACTGGCCTGGTTTACCCCTTCCTCCCTTATTGAATAACAGTACCACATTGGCTGTCCTCCAGTCCTCTGGCACCTCTCCTGTGGCCAGAGAGGTATTGAAAATTATTGCCAGCGCCCCTGCTATCTCTTCCCTTGCCTCACTCAACAGCCTGGGATACATTTCATCCGGGCCTGTAGATTTATCTACTTTTAAGCCTGCCAGACTACTTAGAACCTCCTCCCTTTCTACACTAATTTCTTTAATTATATCATAGTCCTTCTGCCTGATTTCCATACCCACGCCGTCCCTCTCACTTATGAACACTGACACAAAGTATTCATTTAGAACCCTACCTACGTCTTCTGGTTCCACACACAAATTACTACTATGGTCCTTATTGGGCCCTACTCTTTCCCTAGTTACCCTCTTACTCTTAATGTACTTATAAAATAACTTTGGAATTTCCTTTATTTTACCTCTAATGTTATTTCATGCCCCCTTTTTGCTCTCCTAATTTCCTTTTTAAGTTCCCCCCTACACATTCTATACTCCTCTAGGGCTTCCGCTGTTCTGAGCCCTCGGTATCTGCCATGAGCCTCCCTTTTTCTCTTTATCCAATCCTGTCTATCCCTCGACATCCAGTGTTCCCTGGATTTGTTGGTCCCACCCTTTGTCTTTACTGGAATCTGTTGGCCCTGTACTCTCCCTATTTCCTTCTTGAATGGGTCCCACTACTCTGACACAGATTTACCTAAAAGTAGCTGCTCCCAGTCCAATCATATCTGATCTTATAAAAATCGGCCTTCCCCCAATTTAGAACTCTGATTTCTGGACCATCCTTGTCCTTTTCCATAACATCCTTGTATCTAACAGAGTTCTGATCACTATCTGCAAAATCTTTCCCCACTGATACCTCTACCACTTGCCCGGCTTCATTCCCTAAAATTAAGTAGGACCTTCTCTTGTAGGACCTTCTACATACTGGCTTAAAAAGCTCTCCTGGATGCATTTTAAGAATTCTGCTCCCTCTAAACCTATCACACTATGACTAACCCAGTTAATGTTGGGGAAGTTGAAATGGCCCACTGTTACTGCCTTATTATTTTTACACTTCTCTGAAATTTGCCTACATATTTGCTCTTTTATTTCTCTCTGACTGTTTGGGTGCCTATAGTACACTCCCAGCAATGTGATTGCTCCTTTTTTGTTTTCAAGTTCTACCTATATGGCTTCATTTGAGGAGCCTTCTAAGATGTCATCCCTCCTTACTGCTGTAATTGGTTCCTTGATCAATATTGCGATACCCCCTCCTCTTTTACCTCCTTCCCTATCTCACCTGTAGACCCTATATCCTGGAATATTGAGCTGCCAATCCTGCCCCTCTCTCAGCCATGTCTCTGTGACAGCAATGACATCATACTTCCATGTGTTAATTTGTGCCCTCAACTCATCTGCCTTATTCGTCAGACTCCTTGCATTAAAATAAATACCATTCAACCTCGCCAAGCTCTTTTGTGCCTTAACTTAATTTCTATGCCTTCCAGACTCACGTGCTCTCTCTTCTAATTTTGGCTGTGCATCTCCCCCTGCTGAACCTCCTCTCAGGATCCCATCCCCCTGCCAAGTTAGTTTAAACCCTCCCCAACAGCACTAGCAAACTTCCCCGCAAGGATGTTGATCCCATTTCAGTTCAGGTGCAACCTGTCCGCCTTGTACAGGTCCCACTGCTCCAGAAATGGTCCCAATGTCCCAGAAATCTAAAACCCTCCCTCCTGCACCATTTCTCTAGCCACGCATTCATCTGGACTAACCCCCTATTTCTATACTCACTAGCGCATGGCACCCAAAGTAATCCAGAGATTACTACCTTTGAGGTCCTGTTTTGTAAAATCTGCTTCCTAGCTCCCTAAATTCTGCTTGCAGGACCTCATCCCTCTTTCTACCATGTTGTTGGTACCAATATGTACCGCGATCTCTGTCTGTTTGCCCTCCCCCTTTAGAATGCCCTGCAGCTGTTCAGTGACATCCTTGACCCTGGAATCAGGGAGGCAACATACCATCCTGGAGTCACATCTATAGCAGCAGAAACGCCTGTCTGTTCCTCTTACTATTGAGTCTCCTACCACTATTGCTCTTCCCCTCTTTTTCCTCCCCCCTCCACGTGCAGCTAAGCCACTCACAATACCATGAGCGTGGCTGCACTCCCCAGAGGAACTGGTCACTCTCACCATTTTCCAACACAGAAAAACTGTTCTTGAGCGAGATGCACCCTGGGGAATTCCTGACTACCTGCCTGACTCCTTTCTTCTGACTGATGGTCACCCATTCCCTCTCTGTCTGCACTTCCGTAAGCTGTGGGGTGACCACGTCTAAAAATGTGCTAACCACGAAACTCTCAGCCTCGCGGATGCACCTTAGTGCCTCCAGCTGCCACTCAAGCTCCGAAACTTGGAGCTCAAGTAGCTGCAGCTCGTGGCACTTCCTGCACACATAGTCGGTCAGAGCGCAAGGAGCGTCTAGGACTTCCCACATGTTGCAGGCGGTACATAACACTGGACTGAGCTGCCCTGCATGTCTCTAGTTGAAAAAAACATTTACTTTAAGTTAACTACAGTAAAAAAAAGCTAAATTATTTATGTACTTTAAATAAAAACTAGAACTCTTACCTTTCCTTAGCTTAATTTATCTTAAACTGGATAAAAACTGGAGAAAAACTCTTACCCACTACTCACCAAGCAGCTCTCACCTTTGTGCTGACGTCACTTTTTAAAGCTTCCCCACGCTCGCGCTGGTTCTGATCTCTCCGCCACTCTCTTGCGCTGTCTTGTGATGTCACTATTGTTATTTTCAACAAGAACTGGCTGCAGGACACTCTTCCCAGAACGAGTTGAAATAGTTGACTAGAGGTAACAAAGACACAAATGAGGGTTCCAGCAGCAGATGAGCTAAGACAGGGGCAAAGTTGGGCGTTGTTACAGAGATGGAAATAGCAGTGAAAATATGCAACACTTTTGTGTTCCCATGTTTATTAATAAAGGCTTTTTCAATCTGTGTTGGTTTTCTTTCTCAATACTCACAGCATAAATTGTCAGCTATTATTTTTCTTAATGCTTTTTGGCACAAATGGGAACATGTCAATTTACAAAGGAAGATTTTTCAGTGGAACTAGATGTGTAAAAATAATTATTTGGACCAATGCCTTATAGGATTGAAGCAAACTGAACTTGTATTTATATAGTGCTTCATCATATCCTGAAGACATTGCAAACCACTTTATAAGCAATGAGTTACAAGGAAAAATGCAATTGAATTTTTATGACTTGTTATTTTCTCTCTATACCCATCTTCACCCCTTAGAAGCCCTTCCTTGGGTATGTGCATTCCTGTCATCAGAGACAATTCCAGCATTGGTCTTGATCATCTCTGGTTCTGGTTCATACATTTCCAAATCAGGCTTTTCAAATGACCCACACCTTACAAACCAACGGGCAAAAAACAGCGAGTCACTTGCCTGTGAATTTATGATAAATACTTCTGCCCCACCCGATTGTTTGAGAAATATCTATGCCCCAACCCCCTCGCTCTTCCCTGCCACTTCTCCTCTATGTGTAACTACATTGTGCTGCCCTCCGCCAGCATTAGAGCTAAGATGGTGGAATTGTTTACTTCATGATGGCTGCGAGCTTAAAAAGACACCCAGAGGTTACTCAGGCTCCTGCTGAGGAGGAAGTCAAGCCTGTGAAAGGAAGATGTGGGGGTGGGGGTGAAAAAAGTAGAATTGTAAAATTGTAACCTTTTGACTGACAAAGCACACATAACTTTCAAGTGTGTTATTTTCTCGCAGACCTTCCCCTGCTTTGTCCCTGCCTCACAGCAGGACGGCAGAGATAGAGGTGGCAATTATCAGCTTGAGCATCAATCCCGCAGGTGAAGGGCAGTGTGTGTGTGCTCTGCCGGGCTGAAGGAATCGGCATAGGGACCACGCCATTATCGTGGCCAGGCCTAATTTAAATTAAATCAGGGAGCTGCCATTGTAAAAGATGCTGCACCATAGACACAATAGGGGGGCTGAAAATCCAGGAGAGAGCCTGCTTACAGGTATCCTGTAAGGCCTTAAAGGGCAGGTACTTTTCACAGTGGTGGATAGTGGTCAGCTAGATAAACACGACTAGGGGCCCTCAAGTTCTCTCATCCAAAACTAGAGGTGATGATTAGCCAAGTGAGCAACAGCAGAAAGGGGGTCCTTTACCAACCCAATGGGCATCAGCTGCCCAGACAAATTTGTCAACACAAATGGAGAGAGAGATGGGAAAAATGGTCGATGCTACCAGCATTGTCCCCAGGAGCTGGCTGCAGTGCGAGCAAAACAAACATAATTATATGACCAAGGTTACCAAGGTAAAACTCCCCTCCACATTGCAAATATTCATCACTGCAGGACCCTGCTTCAACTTCAGTACTATTAGTTCTGCCTCAGCCCTCTTCTCATGCTTTCCCTCCAGTCAGCAGGGAGTGCTTCACTTTATTGCACCTCTTTCTGGCTTCTAATCACACCCTCAAAACCTGCCATTGCCCTCACAACTAATTCTCCCTCGTTGCCACTCTTCCTGCCATCAAGCACATTACCTGCCCCTTACGTTTTGAAAATCCTTAAACAGGGCACATGATAACCCACTTCCACTCCTCTTGCAGGAGACAAAACGAAGGGGAGCATGAGAACAGGAGGAGGTCCTGGCACCACACTGACACTGACACCAGTGGAAGAGGCTACCATTAACATTATTGGCAGAGACAGAACATGCAGTATTAAAGACGGCCAGGCTGAAGAACAGTGGGGTGTTTAGGCACCTGTCTTTTCTCTTTCTACTTAGCATTCTCACTCACACAGTTGCACGTACAATATGACAATCTGCTGGTGCTTACTGTTCCCACTATTTGTTAACCCTTATCACTGTGCTCTGTTTCTAGGTCCATTAGACAACTCAGTTATTGCAGTCACACAGAGACTGAAAGGGAAAACTGGCACCCATTCTTAGCCTTCCAAGCATTAATAGAAGAATGAGCACCCCCTTTCCTGGTACAGAACATGAGTGTGAAGGGTCTGCACTGGGTGATTCTGCAAGTACAAATCAGCAGGTGGAAAGAGTGACGCAGGAAAACAGCTCACCAGATAGCCAGCTCATGTCCTCACTCTGTTAAAGGGGACAGTGGATGCAGACTTTAGGGGCCCAGCATTTAAAAGGAAGTTGATTTCAGAGAGCGAGCAAATGATCAGTGGATTGGACTGCCTTCCAGGGAGCTTCTAGACCATGTAGAGGAATCCACTATCAATTTGTGTAGGCTTTTGATGCATGGCATCAACACTGTCACCTCGATGGACACTGCAGCTACACGCTCCCTGCAGGGGTCCGTAGCAACAGTAATAGCAGCTGTCAGTGATGGTCATACTGTTCCATGCAAACTCTGAGCTCTACCATCTCCCCTGCCTTGGATAGGCTGGCTGGTCAAATGGGGTGGTGTTTGAATAAGATCACAGATCTCTTAAAGCCCTCCCTCCACAGATCAGTGCGAGACCTGTGTCAGAGCTGTTAACAGGGGCAGTCATGCAATGCGAAAAGATGGCACCACATCTGGACCCTTAGAATCCCTTTAGCCAATTCCTGTCCCTCCTGTCGGAAGCAAGTGGCATCAGACTGCCCAATCCGATGCTGAGGTTCTGTCATCCTCACATGAGGTCCAGAGGCAATATTGAGGCCTCAGCACTCAAAAGTTTAAAGGTCAAGCTTGCGTATAAACTCCAAATTCTAGGAACATTTCCACCAAGTTCCATCACCCGCTGCAGCAACAGCGACCTTTTAAAATGCACTTAATTATTCATTCCAGTTGACTAAGCAACAATATCATCAATGATTGACGTTGCCTGAAAGTTTATACTTGGCTGGTTAAAGTAGATAAGGAGTTTCATATCTGAGAGTCACCCCTCCATTCTTTTGAATGGCTGTGAGATTGTTCTCTACAGGATGCAACAGCCAATTTACAAGTGTTCAAAACAAATAACGTCAGTCAATGGTTGTGGGAACATAGCAAGTAAAGCAGGCATTTGATACAATGACTCACTAATCCACTTACAATCAATTGGTCTTCAAAACAATTTTTGGAATATATTTAAGCTCTTCAGTTATTTTGGAACCTTCAGTGTGACTTCGCTAAATTGATAAAGCAGCAAAACTGCTGGGAATTCTCGAGCTTTCAGGTTGAAAGTTTCCTAAAATGGAGGATTGTCGATGAGAGTGTATGATGAAAGTTCTGTACTGAGTCTACACCACTGTTAGTGAGAGTAAAAGGGGAATTTACATAGAATTAAGAAAGTATCATACAGCATAGCGACAGCATATTTGGCCCAACAAGTCGACACTCCACATGAGCCTCCTGTCACTTCATCTCACCTCATCCATGTATCATTATATTCCTTTTTCGCACATGTACTTATCTAGCTTCTCTGTTCATTTTTTAAATATGCCTTTTTCCTATCATCAAGCTCTTACGTAAAATATTAAATCAAAATGTTAATTCACTCTAACCCTTGGGAGTGACGTTTCCACCTGTAGGTAGTTTTAACATAAAAGTTCCACAAGTACAACATTTTCTACCTATCAATAGCTTTTTCCAGTAAAATCGTGCTGTTTTCTACACTACAATGGTGACTACCGTTCAAAAGTACTTCATTGGCTATGAAGTGCTTTGGGCCTTCTTGAGGTTGTGAAAGGTGCTATATAAGTGCAGGTGTTCCTTTTCAATTCTTTCTTTTCTCAGCAGAAGGACGTTTATTCAATATGTATTAATTCTTAGATTACCCTAAAACTTTGGAATTTTGGGTTCCATGAGCCTTTATGACTCAGCCAGCAGTGGTGCTACTGAGCCACTCTCAGGATGAAATCATCCCAGATTTGCACTAAGTGTGCCAGCAGGCGGGAAAAAGGATGTTTTACCCGCTGACCTCAATGGCGGCTTTTCAGGCCGCATCATCCCAATCCCACCTCATTAATCATGCTTTCCCAGGCAACATGCTGGGTTGTTGGCGGGCCAGCCTCTGATTCGGCTATCCCGCCGTCACCTCAGGCCTTCAGTAAACTGACCGCCATATTTAAAGGCCAACCCTTCAAAGCACTAGAACTCTTCAAGGGATAGGAAGCTGCTGCTTACTGATGGCTGCCAAGGGGATGAAACGTGCTGCCCCCAGATTTAGCAATGCCGCCCTCGAGCGCCAACTGGACGCAGTTGAGGCTCGTCACAAATCCCGCTAACCCCGGTCTGGGCGAAGGCCATCAAGCAAGCTCACCAATCCTGCATGGGAAGCGGTGGCAGTGCTGGTCAGTGACAATGCCCTGCAAAAGAGGACAGTCACCCAGTGCAGAAAGAGGATGAACGGCCTCACTTGTTCCGCCTGGGTAAATCACTCTTCTCATCACTCTCAATTCACAAACTCACAAACCCATCACGCATCCACAGGGATCTCACACCTCAAGGTACAGCACCACTAACTCTCACACACACCCTCACATCTCCATCAGGTTCAGATCCTCTGGAGCTCGCATTCTCATCCAGTCCATGGCTCTGCTCGCCGCAGAAACATTCCATGCAGTGCCATGTGTCCTGCTCACACTCTCTAGATCTGTTTTCATGCAAGAGAAGCTGACTCACAACAGCAGGAAAAGGTCCCAGATAAGAGGCAGAGTGGCCCACATTAGGCTCCTCACTCACTTTGAGGAGTGTGCCATTGCGCTGACGAGTGAGGACGTGGACCCTTCCTGCCACGATGGTGAGGTCGGCAGCAAACACCCATGTGAAGATCCTGCACCACATCGTCCCTCTCTCAACGCACTGTGAATGCTCTCCTGCTTTTGACTCTGCTGCCATGCACTAATCATCTCTACTTTGGTTCACAGGGAGCTCCGTCAAGAGACCGACACCCTCAGCCAGCCAGTCCCTCAGCTCCATCCACGTCCTCACCTCCAACCAAGAGGACACCACCTCCATTGAACAGCTGGGAATAAGCAGCCTGGAAGACCCATCACAGCGCTTACCCACACCCTCCACCAGCGCAGAGACACACACCTCAGTGGAACCTAAATCTAGAGCAGGCTTAGGCTCACAATCTGGTGGTCACTGCACAGTCACATGTCCGCAGCAGGAGGAGGCAGGTTTAGCCGAGCTCCCCGGCATTTGGAGGTCAGCTAAGGAAGAGGCTATGAGGTCTGAGTCAGATGACAAGCCTCTGGATTCAGCCTTCCAAATCACCCTAAAGGATCAGCAGAAGGCATGGGAACACCATGCAGAGCTGTTGGAAGCCCTCAACAGAGTGGCACATGAGTCAGAGGACTCCGTCTGCCTGCTCTCTGATGAAGTGGTGCCCACATGTTACCACATGGAGCTCTCCATGGCAAGAATGGCGGACACCATAGAGACCCTGGTCCAGCATATTGCAGAGATGTGCACAGCCCTGCATTTACTCCTTACTCCTTCCTCCCCCTGGACTCCTTCCCTCCCTGCAAATTCCTTCCACCCGCAAACTCCTTCCTCTCCATGGACTCCTTCTTCCCCCAGACTCTTTCCCCCTTCCGAACTCCTTCCTCCCCCAGGACTCCTTCCTCCCCCTATACTCCTGCCACCTTCAGAAATCCTTCCTCCACCCAAAGCTCTTCCCCCATTCCAAACTCCGTCCCACCTCCAAACTCCCTCTCTTACACCTTCCCCCCCAACACTTACCTCCCCAGTTGCTGCATTCTCCCCCATTACACCTTCCTCCCCCATACTTTCTCCCCGCCAAAATCACCACCCCGACACCATCGCTTCCCCCTCCCAACCTCACCCCCACCGCTAGTATCGTTCCCCCAATCCCAACTTCACCACCCCCCACCCCGGTGCACTTTCCCCTCCCACTCACAGCTGGACCTTCCTCTCCACCTCCTTGATGGCCATCCATAGTAGTCCATGGCCAAGACACTGATGGCCCGAAGCAGACATCTCAACAGTGACCTTCCACCTTCCTTGAGCTGCTTCGCAGCAGAGCCATGTCCATCAGAATCCACCCAGCATGCAATGGACGTTCCTCCAGGGTCCCATTGCTGCCGAGCTCCAGCTTCTGCCCCTCAGGTGTCTGCGATGTGACCAAGGCCCTGACGTTAAGTCCCAACTTCTGCACGTCACATTTGTCAAGATGTGTTCTGCACCGGTGTGTTTTCCTGCCGACGTGGGTGGTAAATTTGACATGGGGGGGTGATTCCAGTCAGCAAGGATTATAAGACCATAAGGCATAGGAGCAGAAGTAGGCCATCGAGCCTGCTCTGTCATTCAAGGAGATCATGGCTGATCTGATAATCCTCAACGACACTTTCTGGCCTTTTCCCCATAACCCTTTATTCCCTTAATGATTAAAAATCTGTCTATCTCAGCCTTGAATATACTTAACGACCCAGCCTTGACAGCCATCTGTGGTAAAGAATTCCACAGATTGACTACCCTCTGAAATTATGCCCTCTGGACCTAGACTCTGCCACAAGGGAAACAACCTCTCAGTATCTACCCTCTCAAGCCCCCTAAGAATCTTATAGGTTTCAATAAGGTCACCTCTCATTCTTCTAAATTCCAATGAGTACAGGCCCAACCTACTCAACCTCTCCTCATAAAAAAATCCCTCCATACCCAGGATCAACCTAGTGAACCTTCTCTGGACTGCCTCCAATGCCAGTATATCTTTCCTTAGATAAGGGGATCTAAGTTGTATTCTAGGTCTGGTCTAACTAGTGTCTTGTATAGTTTTAGCAAGACTTCCCTATTTTTATACTCCATTCCCTGTGAAATAAAGGCCAACATTCTATTTGCCTTCCCTATTACCTGTTGAACTTGTATGTTAGCTTTTTGTTATTCATGCACAAGGACTCCCAAAACCCTTTGTGCTGCAGCCTTCTGCAGCCTTTCTCCATTTAAATAATATTCAGCTCCTCTATTCTTCCTGCTAATGCGCATAACCTCACATTTTCCCACATATATTCCATTTGCCAAGTTTTTTCCCACTCACTTAATCTGCCTATATCCCTCTGTAGACTCCTTGTGTCATCCTCACCACTTGCCTTCCCGCCTATTTTTGTGTCATCCACAAACTTGGCGATAGTACATTCACTTCCCTCATCTAAGTCATTAATATATATTGTAAATAATTGAGGCCCCAGCACTGATCCCTGTGGCACTCCACTAGTTACAGGTTGCCATCCCAAAAATGCCCCCTTTAACCCATATCTCTGTCTTCTATTATTTAGCCAATCCTCTATCCATGCTAATATACTACCCCCAACACCATGGGCTCTTATCTTATTAAGTAGCCTTATGTGTGGTACCTTATCGAACACCTTTTGGAAATCCAAATATATTACATCTACTGGCTCCCCTTTATCTATCCTGTTTGTTACCTCCTCAAAGAATTTGTTATACATGATTTCCCCTTCATGAAGCCATGCTGACCCTGCTTGATTAGACTATGTATTTCTAAATGCTCTGAAATTACATCCTTTATAATAGACTATTATAGTGATACACAGATGTACTAAAGTGAAGTGCCCGACATCTGGCGGCGGGCCATAGACCGGCTGAGCAGACAATCGTAAAATGGTTTCACAACGTTGTGAAACTGATTTTTGGCCCACCCGCCATATTGTCTGCTCACACCCACCATGATGCCCATTGCCAAACGGCACGGAAAATTCCGCCCTTAGTGTTGGACATTGGACATTGAAGCCCCCCACCCCGAGTGTGCTTGCACATGAGCAGGGGAGAGACCTCATCCTGAGTGAGGCACAGCCAGAGTGAGTGTGGGTATTGGCAATTTGGTGCACAGTGGGAATTCGGTGTGGCGGGGAAGAGGTGCTCTTTGCATTTTTTTCTTTGATATCCAACTTCTTAAATCTTCAGAGAGTGGTCTTGCCCTGCTGCAGCAGTAGAGGCAACAAGGGAGAGAAATGACTAGTAAATAGCGGGTAAGATTGGGTAAGTATTTACTACTTTTATTGCTGATAGTTTAAGGTCTTTTTGGTGGTTTATAGTTTGTATATTCTGTAGTAACGAGGATCAGGAAAGAAGTTCCCTAAAGTAATTGATTTAAAAGGTTTAATTTAAAGGGATAAGTCATGGCAGGAGAACTCAAAGCTGTGGTGTGCTCCTTGTACTCCATGTGGGAAGCCGGGAACATTTCCAGTGCCCGGGACCAGCATGTGTGCAGGAACTGTGTCCAGCTGCAGCTGCTGGAAGCTCAGGTTTCAGAGCTGGAACAGCGGCTGGGGACACTGTGGAGCATCCACAAGTCTAAGAGCATCATGGATAGCATGATTAGAGAGGTGGTCACACCACAGCTGAAGGGACTTGAGGGGGGAAGGGAATGGGTGACCACCAGGCAGTCCAAGAGAAACAGGCAGGTAGTTCAGGAGTCCCCTGGGGTCCTGCTCACAAATCAGTATTCCGTTTTGGAGGCTGGTTCCTCCAGGGAATGCAGACAGAGCCAAGCTTCTGGCACATCAAGCAGCCTGTCTGTACAGGAAGCGAGGAAGAGCATCAGTAATAGGGGATTCTAGTCAGGGAAACAGATAGGCGCTACTGTGGCCATCAACGTGACTCCAGGACGGTGTGTTGCCTCCCTGGTGCCAGGTTCCAGGATGTCATGAACAGCTGCAGGACATCCTGAAGGGGGAGGGTGATAAGGCAGAGGTCATGGTGCATGTTGGTACCAATGACATAGGTAGAAAGAGGGATGAGGTCTTGCATCAAGAATTCAGGGAGTTAGGCAGTAGACTAAAAAGCAGGACCTCTCGGGTTGTAATTTCTGGGTTACTCCCAGTGCCACGTGCTAGCGAGCACAGAAATAGGAGAATAGCGCAGATGAATACGTGGCTTAACAGTTGGTGCAGGAGGGAGGGTTTTAGATTCCTGGATCACTGGGACCATTTCTGGGGAAGGTGGGACCTGTACAAGCGGGTACGGTCTACATCTGAACCAGAGCAGGCCTAACATCCTAGCGGGCGGGTTTGCTAGTGCTGTTGGGAGGAGTTTAAATGAATTCGGCAGGGGGAGGGGACACAGAATGTTAGCAGAATAGGGACACATCATAATACAGTAAAACAATCAAGTCAGAGGGAGTACAGCTGCATTAAGTTTCAAGGGAGTAAGGCAAGGCTGGATGGCCTCTACTTTAATGCCAGGAGTGTTACAGGTAAAACGGATGAGTTAAGGGTGAGGATTGACATGTGGAATTGTGATATGGTAGCCATCACAGAGACATGATTGAGGGAAGGGCAGGATTAGCAGCTCAACATTCCAGGATATAGAATCTTCAGGCGAGACAGGGGAGGGGGTAAAAGAGAAGGAAGCTTTGCATTATTAGTTAAGGAGTCCATTACTACAGTAAGGAGAGATGATATCTTGGAGGGGGCATCGAATGAAGTTTTATGGGTAGAGCTTAGGAATAAAAATGGGGCAGCCACATTGTTAGGTGTTTATTATAGACCACCAGATAGTCAGCGGGAAATTGAGGAGCAAATATGTGCACAATTCGCAGAGGTGTGTAAAAACAATAACAAAATATAAATAATAAATTAATGGCCAGCCAGCGTAAATTGCATGCTGAAACGCTCAGCGCTGCCGGGGTTGTGGGGGGGAAGAGGGCGAGCACGGGAGTCATGCAGTGAAAGCGCCCTGAAGTTACAGATCTGCCTCAGGGAGCTGAAGGTTTCTAGCGCTAAAAATAAAGTTTTTAAAATTAAGGTAAACAATAATAAATTTCGGCACTGGACCATGTTGGGCTCCAGGACCCATTGCTTCAGAGACTGGTCCATTATCTTTCCAAGTACAAGTGGGAGATAGAATCGTCCGTAAGCACGTTAGTCATATCTGTGCCAGAGAGAAATTCCAACAATTGACTGCTCAATCTATGATTAGCGTTGAACCGTCGACTTCTGAGGCATGTGATCGACCTAGAACAGACATCCGAGGTGTTTCAGAGGAGTTGCCAAATCCTGAACTGCCCAGTTCCAATGATGTGTCTCATACTGCAGCTCCAGATCCTGTCGATCTTGTTCAGGAACCTCCAGTGGTAGAGCTATGCCGCTCTAGCCGTACATGAAGAGCACCTCAAAGACTAGATTTATAATCATCTGAAATTGTATATGGCTGGATTTTCAGCTGGGCGTGCAGGTACGCGCAGGTACGCGCACGACACGCATGAGCATGAAATAGCGCACGATGACATCTGGCAAGCGTGCTGATGCCATCGTGCACTCGCGCAATATTTCAGTTGGCGGGCACGCGTGGGAGTCGGCAGCAAGCCTGCCAATAATTAAGAGGGCTGTTAAGCCCATTAATAAATTAATTAAAGTTAATTTTTCCCTGCCGTCCAAACTTTATGGGCGGGTGAAAAGGATTTTGAGGAAATCTCATCCACGGGCGGGATGAGGTTTCCGATGTTAATTAAAAATAAAATAAAAATTTTTAAATCTCATTTTTAACATGTCCCTGCTCATGTGACAGTGTTAGAAACCTTCAGCTCCCTGAGGCAGCTCTGTAACTTCAGGGAGCTTTCACTGTGCTGACTCCCGCACTCGCCCTCTTACCCCCATGACCCCGGCAGCGCTGAGCATTTCAGCACGCAATTCACGCTGGCCGGTGTGAAATTGCTGTTGGGGCCCGGTTGCGGGCGCCGGACCATTGCGCTGTCACTCCCGGGCCCACCCGCCCGACAGGGGGAATATCCTCCCCTATATGTTTGTTGGATGCTCAAATGTGTTTTGTTAAGAGTATTTGTAAAAAAACTAAAGGGGGAGGAATTGTGGTAACTGCGTGTATTGTCCCTCCCTCCTGTCAATGACAGGTCATGTGGTGTACTGCAGAAGCTTCGACCGGTGAGCTATTAGCGTGGACATTCCAGGGGGCAGAGTTTTTCAGATGTGAGATCGGGGCTGGCGTGCAAGCACTCGTTGATGTCTCCGTAATATAGTTTTACTGCTCCTTTACAAAACCCATCTGCTCCATCAAGTCATCACAACTCTTCATGCTTTGAACAACTCTATTCTGAACACCAGTTGTTTTTTTTTTCTTTCCTCTAATTTTCAAGTTTTTTTTTTAAATGTAACCCTTTTTTCTCTTCAGGACATGTGGATAATAATAAGATGGAAACTTATAGTATGTACAGAAAAGGTTTAAACTAGCTTTAGGAACCTGAGCATAGCCTCAGAAGGGAGAAGCAAAGCTGGAAATGGAATGTGGAGAATTAGTCAGTAAGTATTAAAGGCTGTGAAAACAAAAATTAGAAACTAGACAAGGAAGTTGTTCACTGATTAATGGTATATCCTTCAATGCAATGCAAGGCATCTAGTGAAGGCAGAAAGCATAGAGGAACATAAAATGTGCAGGGTGAAATTAAAAGGAAAGCTAGGAAAGGAAAGATAGGGTATGAATAAAATATTAGCGAGGAAAATTAAGGAAAATCCAAAGAAGTTATATAAATAGAAAAAGAGCAAGATGACATCTAAAGAAGGAGCGGGGCCTATTACAGAATAAAAAGAACCTGTGTGTGGAGGCGGAAGATGTGGACATGATTCTTAATGAACATATTGGGCTGGATTTTATGATCCTTCGCCTGCAGGCTTGAAGGCAGGGGCACTCGTAAAATCCAGCAGCTAACTATCCCACTGCCTGCCCACCCACTCCGACCTGTCCGAAATTTTACAGGAGGTGGGGTAGGCGTTGGGCGGCCCACTTGACCTTGGGTCTATTGAAGCCCTTAAGTGGCCAATTCGTGGCTATTTAACTACCTCATCCCTTAAGCCTTCACTGCACAAGCTAGAGTTGACAAGTGAAGGGGGAACTCCTTTGCGAGTCCCTTGGGCCCATCGGAGGCACCCTGCCGTGCAAGGCCATATTACGCCCTTTAACCCTCCACCCGACCTCTTGAACCTGCTCCCTACATTCCTCAACCTCCTCGCTGGGCCCTGGCAGCCTTACCTCTGAGTCCAGAATCCTCTTTGTTGGGACTAGCTGTAGTCCCAGCCATGGCCACCACTCCCAGCTGGCGCTGCTAGAACGACAATCCAATTGGGCGGCAGCTCTCTAAGGCAGGACTTCCTCTAAAGATGGGGCAAAAGTCTGCGGTAATTCATTGTGTATATACCTTTTAGAGGAATGTTATAATAGAAGATCACATGATCTTAATATCCAATGATAGAGTAGCGTGGGCTACCTTAGTCGCCTGTAGCCTGTAGTCAGTAGTGAGTAGTCTAGAGTCAGAGTCTGGAATGTAGAGACAGGGTTTTAGTTGTTAGTACACAATTGTAGCTGCTGAGTTCCTTTGTAAGTAAATACATAAGAATTGTCTGCTGATCTGTTATGCCTATGGTACCAACTCGGCCATCCTAAAACACGCGTGCAATCCAAATCCATTAGTCGAACTAAACTAGTGACAAGGATCCAACAAAGTCACTGCTTCCAGTGTTAATTCACTGTGGGGCAGGCAGGGGTATCATGGACGAGCCCCCCAACAATGTTTTAGCCCAGGCAGGGGTGGGGATTGCAGGGACCACCACACCTTGTTAAATCCAGCCCACGTGCCTGCCTAGAAATTGAGGTTAAGGGTGAGGAGTGGGAAATACTGGTTGGGATAAAGTAAATCAGAAATATCAACCTTGATAATGTTGGCCCTGGGGGGGTTAGGGGCAGAAAGAATTAACTTCCTCCTCAGAAATCCTAAGTAGCTTTTGGTGGAAAGTGAGACCTTTCTCTCTGCACAGCCTCCACTGCCTTCGTGTAGTTTTGCTTCCATTCAGTTAGCTTAATGTCACAAGGTCCTTCGATTATAAATATCCTTGTTCATTCACACGCACATACTCGTACACATGCACACACAGACATGAACAAATACACATCACTGAACTCCCATAAACAATTCTCAGAATCCAAGTAAAAATGAACCAGCCTGCTATGTTTTTTTATTTGATTTACGATAACACTTAAAAGGTGCCAAATATTTTAAGCTCAGTGGTGTCTCAAAACATACAGGCGAGGTTACGACTCATAAACACTACAGCGCATCATTGGGTTTGAAACGGTGTTCAGAGCAGACCAGGGGTCCCTCTTTCCCTATTAAAATGCAGATTTTACAGTACAATGCGAGCACTTATTAAAAATTTCATCCATTCATTGATGGAAAATTGTGCTGGACGGGTTGACCTGCATGTCTGATATCCCTGCTATATGCTGTGAAGCTCCAGGCATGGGAAATTACAATTTACGTTTCAGCCGGATGGATCCAGTGCTCCGCTGACAAGCCCTGTCCAGAATTGTTATACAGCACCAAGCGGCACAATGACTAGGTAACTGTCACAGGCGGTGCCTCTAGTGTCACACAGCTTAATGAATAAAGCAACATCCCCTCACAAACTGCACAATCTGACATGAGAATATGCAATCACTGGTAATAGCATAGGCAGAACTCAGCTTGTTTTTCTGCGCTGGTTAAAATAGAGCAAGGTCTTCATCGATAAATGTTTGCCAAACGTTTATTCTGTAGAATCAACACGGACAGGATGCTACCGTTTTATGGAGAACCAGGCACTCATTTCTTCACATTGCCCTCACATGTAAGTGGCATGATGATGTGTTTTAGTAAGTGCTACATATGTACTTGAACAAGAAGGCGGTACAACAAATATACATTCAGCAGAAGGTTGGCCAGCTTACTTTCTTTTTTTGTAGCATTGTGTTTTTCTTGTGTGGACACGGTGTTGAACCTAGCGCCTGAGGCAGGACCACATAAATAAGGCAGTGACCGGTTGAATCTTGTCCTAGGGTTCCACCCCGCTCCACCTCGCAGCGCAGAATGGACACACTGCGGTGGTTGGGCTTCTCCTGAGTAAATCCACCTCCCAGCTACACCTCAAAGACAAAAGAGGGCGCACCTGCCTGCACCTGGCAACAGCCAATGGTCACATTGAGATGGCACGAGCACTACTTGGCCAGGGGGCTGAGATCAACGTCACAGATAAGGTGGGTGATAAGAGGCAAGAAACATTACCTGTCTGGTGCTTTTTTTTAAAAAAAATATTTTCTGCCCTTATGCCTAAGTTTTATTTTCTGCTGACTTCAAAATCCATCCGAGTGTGAAATGGGTGACTGATTTGCACTCACCTAATTTTCATGACAATAAAATTTAACATTATCCTCTTCTCCTGTGCTCCCCGAGATCTATTCCCTGGCAAATGCAAACCCTAGAACATTATGCTCACATCCAATTGTACATTGTGGTGTTCAGCAGGATGAGAGGGCAACCTGCCTAGTATATTCTCTTCATTTTTCTTTGCCTCTTAGTGATTCAGCGATTAGAGAATTTAATTGTTGTGTAGTGTGTGAATGCACTTTTACAGGACAATGATTCTCAATTGCATTTCTCTGCCAAGCAAGGTCCAAATATTAATCATAACCTACTGGCATACTCCTCTGGGAGGGAAGTAAAATCAGAGGGTGAGTCATGCCAAAATGTTGAGGGTGCATTGCCTAGGTATGGTTAGAAACCTCTTTCCTAACAGTCAGAGAAAAGCCCATAGTACAAAGTGGAGGATTGAAGGGGAGGGCAGCATTGAGGTAGAAAGAGAAAGTTATCACAGAGCGTTGGATTCAATTGACTATTTTCACTCCTTTGTTCAGAATGGTTGGACTCCACTGCATTTTGCAGCAAAATCTGGTTACCTGGATACAGTGCAGTTCCTGGTGGAAAGCGGAGCTTCTCCCAAGCTGGAATGTAAGGAAGGAAAGACTCCCATTCAGTATGCAGCAGCTGATCACCACCAAGAGGTGGTTAGCTTTCTAATCCGGAAGAACAACATCACCCTTAAACTAACAGAGGATCGCAAGGTAGGTGGTTGAAGTACAAAACTTTGGGCAACACCTCTGTAGAATCAACACGGACAGGATGCTACTGTTTATAACGCATTCAGCATAATGAACATTTCATAGAATTATTGAACAGCACAGCAGGAGACCATTCGACCCATCATGCCTCTACTGAAAGCGCTATCCAATTAGTCCTACCGCCCTCCTTTTCCCCCATAGCCTGCAAAGATTTCCTCTTCAAGTATTTATCCAGTTTTCTTGTGAAGGGGCTATTGAATCTGCTCCCACCTTCCTTTCGGGCAGTGCATTGTAGATAATAACAACTTGATGCATTTCTTTCTCTTCATGCCACCTCTGGTTCTATCTTCTGATGAATATTTGTTCATCAGCTAGCATGATGAGGAACACTTAAGGTGGTTGATTTGTGCTCATCAAAGTTAACCAGTGGAGAATATGCCATCACACTCCTGATTTGTGCCTTGTAGATGGTGGACAAGCTTTAAGGAGTCAGGAGGTGAGTTACTCGCCGCAGGATTCCTAGCCTCTGACCTGCTTTTGTAGCCACAGTATTTAAATGGCTAGTCCAGTTAGTTTCTGGTCAATGGTGACCCCAGGATATTGATAGTGGGGAATTCAGTGATGGGAATGCCACTGAATGTCGAGAGGCAGTGGTTAGATTCTCTCTTGTTGGAGATGGTCATTGCCTGGCACTTGTGTGGCACGAATGTTACTTTCCATTTGTCAGCCCAAGCTTGGTGTTGCTGCATTTGTACATGGACTGGTGTGGTTAACTGGCTATTGATGCGATTAACTACAAGGAGACCCGAGAAAAGTTTTAAGAATTGTAAAGGGATTGGGAATATAGAACGAGATAAATTGTTTACATGGCCAAAAGGTTCAAAAACTCAGGAAATATGAGTAAATAGGAAATTCATATCGATGTATTTCACATAAAGAGTAATCAATATATGGAATAAGTTACCAGGCAAAACCAATAAACCAAACTTGTTTATTAACTTTCTTTTGTTTGGTTCATTGTCGGTTCATGTTAGATCTTTCTTGATTGGTGTAATATTTTTGCGATTTATAATTGGAGTCCGTAATGTCAAGAGCAGTTGGTCCTTTTTGTGACTTAATAGCATTGTGCCCCAAGAATGTAATTTATGATTGGATGTTTTTGTAACTGAACCAGTTGCAACTGGCTGCGGGTGGAAGCTGTCAGGCAGCTCACATGCTTGGTTATAGGGTGCTAGCTGCCTGCTGGTGTTGTCAGTTGTCTGCTGGTGTTGTCAGCTGCCTGCTGGTGTTGTCAGCTGTCTGCTGGTGTTGTCAGCTGCCTGCTTTTTTTTTATATTCATTCGTGGGATGTGAGCGTCGCTGGCTAGGCCAGCGTTTATTGCCTGTCCCTAATTGCCCTTGCGAAGGTGGTGGTGAACTGCCTTCTTGAACCGCTGCAGTCCATGTGGCTTAGATTCACCCACAGTGCTGTTAGGGAGGGAGTTTCAGGATTTTGACCCAGCAACAGCGAAGGAACAGCGATATATTTCCAAGTCAGGACGTTGAGTAGCTTGGAGGGAACTTCCAGGTGGTGGTGATCCCATGTTCTACTGCCTTCTCCTTCGAGATGGTAATGGTCGTGGTTCTGGAAGGTGCTGTCTCAGGAGGCTTGGTTAGTTCCTGCAGTGCGTCTTGTAGATGGTACACACTGCTGCCGCCGCACGCCAGTGGCAGAGGGAATGAACGTTTGTGGATGGGGTGTCAATCAAGTGGGCTGCTTTGTCCCAGATGGCGTTGAAGTTCTTGAGTGTTGTCAGAGCTGCACTCACCCTGGCAAGTGGAGAGTATTCCATCACACTCCTGATTTGTGCCTTGCAGGTGGTGGACAGGCTTTAGGGAGTCAGCAGGTGGGTTACTCGCCATAGGATTCCCAGCCTCTGACCTGTTCCTGTAGCCACAGTATTTATATAGCTAGTCCAGTTCAGCTTCTAGTCAATGGCAACCCCAAGGATGTTGATAGTGTGTGATTCAGTGATGGCAATGCCATTGAACATCAAGGGGCGATGGTTAGATTCTCTCTTTTTAGAGATGGTCATTCTCTGGTACTTGTGTGGCGCAAAATTTACTTTCCATTTGTCAGCCCAAGTCTGGATATTATCCAGATCTTGCTGCATTTGGACATGGACTGGTGTGGTTAACTGGCTGTTGATGCGGTTACTTGGCTATTGATGTGGTTAACTGTCTACTGATGTGGTTAACTGGCAAATGATGTGGTTAATGGCTGGTTAGCTATCTGCTGGTGTGGTTAATGGGCTAATAGTATGGTTAGCTGTCTGCTGGTGTGGTTAGCTGTCTGTTGGTATGGTTAATTATGTGCTAGTGTGGTTAACTGTCTGATAGTGCTGTTAGCTGTCTGCTGATGTGGTTAACTGGCTAATGGTGTTTTTAGCTTTCTGTTGATGTGGTTGGCTGTCTACTGATGTGGTTAGCTATCTGCTGATGTGGTTAACTGGCCAATGGTGTTTTTAGCTTTCTGCTAATGTGGTTGGCTGTCTACTGATGTGGTTAGCTGTCTGTTGGTGTGGTTAACTGGCCAATGGTGTTTTTAGCTTTCTGCTGATGTGGTTGGCTGTATACTGATGTGGTTAGCTGTCTGTTGGTGTGGTTAACTGGCTTTAGCTAGCTGGTTCAGTGCTGGTGGTAGATGGAAAACCTGTAAGAGCTGGCTGTTGGCTGTGAATAGATGCTGGCTAGCTTCCAGTTGTTGGCAGTATGATATGGTTTGATTGGCTATAAGTTCGTGGGCTTCCTACAGGCTAGTTGGTCAGCTAGCCTTTTTTCAAAATTACATGTTTTTTGGTAGCCTGTCAAACACCAAAGCACAGAACCAGTGAGATAATGGTTCAGTTCCTCCATGATTTCCAGATTACAAAATCCACGCACCTTAGAAAGAGAGTTGCCTCTGAGCCCTGTGCCTTGTTTTTCCTGCAAGCTACTTCAAAGCAGCCTTGGTGGAGGGGGCTGGAATAAATTTGCTTATGAACCTGCCTTGATTGTTGTTGATTTGCAGCCTGGGATGTCAGGTAAAAAAATATAAAGGGTGCTTATATTTCAATAACTAAATTCTGACAGAGTACGCTTCCCATTGTTATTAAAGGGCAGTCATTTGTAATGTGCGAGGGCAGGGGGGATGTTGAGCAGGCAGCAGCCACATTCGTTACCTTTTCCTGGACTATCAGGGCCGGACGTTCATGGTTCTAATGTGGACTGAAGTGGAGGCGGGGCCAGGAAAAAATGGCAGCCGGGCCCTGGATCCAGAAGCCCCGCCTCCATTCCCAGCACCAGCTGTTTCCACCAGTACGGGAATGGGGGAAAAGTTGTGACCCCCGACCGCCTGTTGTTTAATGTTTCTGACACCATTTTAAAGATGGCCCCGTGATTTTCATGGAGGCAGCCAGTATCGGCAAGGCTCCCTGATATACGTCTGACGGGTAAGGTCGTGAACTGTGACCTGGAGGCAGACAGAGCTTTTTCTGGCTTCACAGTTCAACAGGAAATGCGGCAATCTGAGGTGAATCTGTGTCATGCACAGTCAGAGCTCGCAGGACTTTGGATGGTGGGGGGGGGGGTTTCCAATACTTTATGTGGCTAATGGGCAGGATTTTCAGCTTGGCTTGCAGACGCATGCCCGACACACCCAAACGTAAAATAGCACCTGGTGACATCGTGCACTCGCGCGAATTTTGGTCGGCAGCACGCCCGCCGACAATTAAGAGGTCTATTAAGGCCCTTCAGCTGGTAATTAAGTTGAATTTTTCGCTGCTCGTCCAACCTTATGGTTGGCGGCTGGGCAGATGGGCCAAGGCGGCCTTCGCATTTTTTTGTGAAACCTCATCCACGGGTTGGGACGAGATTTCCGTAATTAAATCAAAAAAAATTGTTTGGGCAAGACTTTAATAATCATCCGCTGTGCGGATATTTTTTCCGGATTTTTAACATCTTTAATTTTGTTTGTAAAAATCTTCAGCTCCCTGAGGCAGCTCTGTGCCCTCAGGGAGCTTTCAGTGAGCGCACCCCCAGTGCACGCGCACACTTCAGCGCTTGCGCTCCTCCCGCCCCCGCCCCCACCCCAGCAGCGCTGAGGTTATCAGCACGCGTTTCATGCTGGCAGGTCGTTAATTGGCCAGCGTGAAATCGTGGTTGGGGGCCTAACGAGGGCAGCAGACCATTCCCAGGCCCACCCTAACAAGGGGAAAATCTTTCCCAATGTTTTTTCTATTTTGACAGTTCTATGGGCCTTTGAAGGGTTTACAAAATGTTATTATAGGACCAAAAGTGAACACTTGGGTGAATGTGTTGGGGAGGCGGATAAGGGGAGGTGAGCGTGGGTATACGGGGGATAAAGAGGGTAAGGGGGAGGGGTGAGGGTGGATATGAGGAATGAAAAGGGGTGAGGGTGGGGGAGGGGGGCATATTTATTTATTTATGCTTTATTTATTGTTTTGAGGAGCCAATGTTCTCATCCACGAAGACGGATCTCAAAACCGAGCTGCATCAGCATTGGCCCACCCCTGTCTTGGGGCCTGTTTCTGCCTTCGGCCTGACTCTGAAGAATGTGGACCTGCCTCCAGTCCATGCCTGCCTCCCCGACACAAAAATAAGCCAGGCGGGCTCCTCTAGGACGGAGACAAGATTGCAAGGACAGGGAAGTTCCCAACTCTCAACACCCATCTCAACAACGAAAATCTGAGCCTCAATCTCCATGAGCTTATTGTGCCTGCCACTTAGACTAACCTGAGATCCATTGGTTCAGAGGTAAATAGTGGCCTAGGTTGGAGAACACCAAATTTGGGTAGCAGCCAATGCCTTTCGGACCGATTGCTGTTTGAGTCCAGCACCGTGGGAGCTGCATATGGCTCTTAGCAGTAAGTATGGTTGTTTCAGGTGGATGCACTTACCACTCGCCATGCAAGAGATTTAGCAAGATCTCACAGGTGGCAGCCAGAAAATTTCTGCTCTGTAATTCACTATACCATCACAAGCTTCAATTCTTTGTGACTCGATATGTTGTCAGTGAGCTTGATATGTGGTCTGTTTACCCCACCTGACAACCCCACATTACCTCTCCGCAGAATTCAGCCTGTCCCAGTGGCAAATAGGTAATCTGTTGTTTGCTATTGAGAAAGTGGCATTGGCCAGCTACTGTCCAGATCAACTCAGGTCTCTGCTGTCTTCCCTTCTTCCACATCCCAGATTTGGATGGCATACGCCGTAACAATGAATCACAGAACTCCAATACCGAATTCAGGAGAAACTTCTGTACACAGAGAGTGGTTAGCATGTGGAACTCGTTATCGGAGGATTGATGGGAGGCAAATGCCATTGATTCGTTTAAGAGGAAACTGGATAAACACATTGGGGGGAATTTTCCCCATGTCGGTTGGGCCGTGCGGGAGTGGGCGCGGGCAGGCGCAGACCCGATCGCCGCCCGCAATCGGGCCCGCATCGCCATTTTACATGGGTGGGCCAATTAAGGCCTGCCCAGCGTAGTTCGCGACTCCCGGGGATAGCGGGAGTGGGCGGGCGGTGGTGAGCGTGCTCAGACCACCGGTTCCAATGGCGACCCAACAGCCTGTTTAAATAAAGGCCTGGCAGCCTTTGCACGGCTGCTCACAATGGCTGGGTGAAGAGCATATCAGAGGGGCAATGTTCCTGACACAAGTCCAGAGGGTAGGCCTTTGGGGCAGGCCAGGCTGGAGGGTAGGTCGGTGGGGCAGTGTGTCCCTCGTTTTTCCGACGATTGCCTAGCTGCCCTCCTGGAAGAGGTGGCAGCGCAGCAGGAGGTCCTTCTTCCGAGGGATGGGAGATGGAGGCCTCCCCACCTGACCAAACATGTGTGCGAGGAAGTGGCCGAGACAGTGCGTTCCCATGATGTGGTGCGGCGCACATGGCTCCAGTGCCGCAAAAGATTCAACGATCTCCTGCGCTCAGGAAGGCTGAGTACCATGTTGCCTCAAGTCACTTAATTCTGCCATGACCCTTTCCTCCCCAGCCACACCACCCCCCCCTCCCCCACCCTACCCCACCCCGGCCACTGCCCCCCCCACACTGCCCCCAGCAACTCTGAGTACAGTAACGGCATTGAACCCCTCACGGCATGTATCCCTCACTGGGTGTGACAGCAGGGATTGTCCATGCCCAGTTTATCCTGAGAGGGTTGAGCTAGGATGTGTTCTACATCTGCAGCATGTGTGACACTGACACCCAGAGTAAAGAATGGGGGTGAAAGTCAAGAGTCTGCACCTAGGCAGAGTGCTGGAACTGGGAAGCATGTCTAAGTCAGGGTGCTAACATGCTGGGAGGGGAGCTTCCAGGTGGCGGGGCACCAATCCATCTGCTGGCCTTTGCGTTCCACGTGCTTGTGCCTCCTTGCTTAGCAACGTTAGACCATGTGGTGCCAAATGTGATGGAGGCAGCATTTGGGCAAGGGAGGGGCAGTCAGCCCTGGCTTGTTTGGGTGAGTGTGCGGCAGCTGCGGTGTGATGAAGCACTGGAGCCCTGCAGTGTCCCACTCTGGCTGGGTTGGGGATGGGAATTCAGGTACAGGCTGGACTAATCAACGCTCCTCTCTCCTTTTCAGGAGAAGACTGCGCGCAATGCCTCTGAACGAATGCGGACTGGCGGAGGGCAGACCCAGTTGGCCATCCTAATGGCTTACATGTAGCAGGCCATAGATCTGGAGAGGCACCATGCCCCCATGTCCACCAGTGGCGGTGAGGCTGGGATCCCACGGGGAGGTATGTTTGCCGAGCACTGGGGTCATCATGTGTGTCCCAGCAGCCATGGCACTGCTGAATGCTCAGTGATTGAAGTTAGCAACATGGGTTGACCATTGATTATGGAAGGATGAGTGCATAATGATCCGAGGGACAGAGATGCACATTGACATTGTCTCCACTGTAACTAATCAAATGTCCTTTTTCTTCCTTTCAGCATCACTGGAGCAGGGCCGGGAGGAGGAGGCAGAGGGCCCACCTCTCACCCCTGAAGCCCCAGAGCGAATCCACTCACCAGCATCTCAGCCAGGCAGGCACCAGCGCAGATATTAGCTCCTCGGTGGGAATTGGATATTCGGCTAGTGTCCCGGGGAACGACGGTGAGGGCACTTCACACTCGCTTGAGGTGCGGGCAGAGACAGAGATGCCAGTCGGAAGACTGCTGGGGAACAGGTCCTTGTTCGGTCGGTGGCTGATGATGTGCCTCTGGAGTCGTCCATGAGCAGCAAACACTGGAAGTGCAGCAGGGTCTGCGGGATGATCTGGTGGAGATACATGAGGCAATGTGTGGCATGGTGCCCATGCTTGAGGAGTCCACCCGGAGCATCACCGATGCAATGAGCCTCATGGCTGAGTGCCATGCTTCCTCCATGGAGAGAGTGGCGACTCTCGTGGAGAGGCTCCTCCAGGAGAACAATCAGGGCCTCCTGGGGATGCGCTCAGACCAGCAAGCCGTCACAGTGGTATTGACCTCAGCTGGCCAGTGCCATTGTGGTTTAAGCACTAAGTATCCCAGCTCGGTGCCCATCCATCTACAGTGAGCAGGGAGGTCCCAAGCGACCTCACCTCGGTGCAGCAGCTGCCTGTCGTCTCTGTGGGCTCCTCTCCGGGCGCTCCGGATGAGGACAGCAGCTCCTCCGCCCCACTGCCAGTGACCGTGGCGTCCGATGAGGCTGCGACGACTAGGGAGATGCCAGCTGTGGAACTGGCCACTCCCTCCCGGGCGGGGCCATCAAAGTCTCCACGGGCCAGAGGACGGCGCCAAGGTCATCGAGGCCAACAGGACAGCAGAGTGAGCAGGCTGTCTCAGATGCCACTCCCAGCGAGGGGACAGCACCTAGATGTAGCACCCGTAAGCATTAATTTAAGACACCTTAGGCACATTGCTGGTTTCTCACTGGTACTTTTATGTTGGTCCATAGTACTTTCTGGAAGACTTGGTGTGATGCCCAACACTGTTTTTTTTTGCTTTATGAAGTTACATTTGTTCACTCAATAAATTTTGACATGTTGCCATGCCTCAGGGTGATTCCTTACTTCTGCAGGTGTATGGGAAGCCATGATGTTATGAGTGAGTTGTTTGACATTGAGCTTTATTGACAAGGGCCTTAGTTAATGTTCCTATCCAGGCAGATTTTGCACTCAGGTATCGAGTGTAGAGCCTGCAGCCCTGACGTGTGTGTTGGAGGTCCATCTCTGGTGGGCTAGCTGAAGGTTCTTTGGATTAAAGTTTCCCGGGTGTCCCTGCCTCCCTGGATTATGCCCGGGTCAGCGTCTACCCCCTCAGCGTTCTCCTGTGCATGTTCATCCTCGGACTCACTGCTGGACTCATCATGTGCAGCTGGAGCAACTGCGTCTACGTCTCCCTCGTCCACTGCGTCCCCCCTTTCCAGCGCCAGATTGTGGAGAGCGCAGCATGCAACCACTATAATGACACACAATCTGGGGGGGTACTGGAGTGTGGCCCCTAAACGGTCCAGACATCGTAAGCACATCTTAAGAAGACCGATGGTTCTCTCCACCACCGCCCTTGTGGTGCCGTGGCTCCTATTGTACCACTGCTCAGCCTCTGTTCTGGGATGGTGGAGAGGCCTCATGACCCACCTTCTAAGGGGATAGCCCTTGTCACCCAGCAGCCATCCATCAAGCTGGGCTGGAGCACTGAAGAGCCTCGGCACCTGGGAGTGTCTGAGGATGTAAGCTTCTTGGGAGCTGCCTGGGTACCTTGCACAGACTTGTAGAATCTGCATCCTGTGATCACACACTATCTGCACGTTCATGGAGTGGAATCCCTTCCTGTTGACGAAGGCACCGGGCTCACCTGCTGGCGCCATGATGGCCACATGTGTGCGGTCTCTTGCATCCTGGACGCAGGGGAAGCCAGCAATCGCTGCAAAGCCTCTGTCTCGCTCTGTCTGGCAGGCCTCGTCCTAGTGACAGTGGATGAGAGTCAATGCACACCTGAACAGAGCGTCTGTAACCTGCTTGACACAAGTGTGGACAGCTGATTGGGAGACTCCACAGAGATCACCCACTGACTCCTGGAAAGAGCCGGAGGCATAGAAGTTGAAGGCAGTGGTGACCTTTAGAGCCATTGGCATGGGGTGCCCACCCACACAGTTAGCAGAGATCTCAGGGCCTATCATCTGACAGATGGAGGTGACTGTCTCCTTTGAGAGACGGAGCCTCCTTCGGCACTGCATCTCTGACATATTGAGGTAGCTGCTTGGCCGCCTGTATACCCTGGCAGCAGGATAGTGGCGTCTTCTGCGGCACCTCCCGTCTTGGACTTCCTGTTGGCCCTGTGCCCCTTGTGCCTGCGCTTCTCCTACCAAAGGTGGCTTCCCTGGAGGCTGAATGTGCAGGAGTGCAGGCCTCCTCCCCCTTCTGGCCCTCCCACCTCAGAGGAGGTGCCTCCAGTGGAGAGCACAACTCCCATTCCCAGACTAAGGGAAGGCTTCCTGAAACCTGTAGGCCCCAAAAACTATCTTTACTGTAGAGTCTTGACCAAGGCTTTTATTCCTGTCCAAGCAGCTGGTATGAGTTTTGAAGTGTTCCTGCTCACACAGGCAAGGAAAAGTAACTTTCACACTTAAATACCTGAAAGATTATATTCGCAACCCTCTTATCCCGCCTGTGGATGAGGTTTATACAAATGTCTCCTACCCGCCTGACCGCTACGCCCGTGCGACATCCTGAAGATCGCACAGGCTGAGAAAAATCAAATTCAATTGCTGTCTCAAGGGCCTTAACTGGCCCGTTAATAGATGGCGGGTGCGCATCTGAACTTATAGTGCGCCCGCCTTCCCAAATATCGCGATGGCGCACGGTGACGTCGGGACGTTCACCTGACATCACAGCGCGCCATTTTACAATGGGAAATTCTGCCCATGACGGAGAAAGACATAGAAGGACATTAGGGGCAGAATTTTGCCCTCATTAGGCAGGTGCTGCAGGCAGGCCTGGGAGCACCCAGGAAACCGACCGCCGCCCGCAATCGGGCCCTGGCCCCGATTCCGCGCTGGCTCCCAATTAGCGACCAGCCAGCGTGAAACACACACTGATAACCTCAGCGCTGTCGAAGTGGGGTTGGGAGGACCGCCAGTGCTGAAGTTTGCGCATGTGACAAGTGCAGCAGCAAAATCTTCCTGAGGCATAGAGCTGCCTCAGGGAGCTGAAGACTTTTACCAATAAAAAGAAAGATTTTTAAATAATGAAAACATGTCCTGTGAGCAGGGACATGTTCAATATGAGTGTAAAAAGTTTTTTTTTTTAAATCACTGGTCGAAACCTCATCCTGCCCGTGATGAGGTTTCACCAAAAATGCAAAGGCCGCTTGGCCTTTTTTGCACATCCGCTAACCGAACAGCTGGACGGGCAGCGAAAAATCTCAATTAATTAATTGATTAAGGGCCTTAGTAGGCCACTTAATTGTGGGCGGACGCGCGGCTGACTCCCGCGCACCTCCGCTAACTGAACTATCGCGTCATTTTATGCTCGAGTGTGTTACGTACATGCCCACACACCAAGCAAAAAATTCTGGCCTAGTTGAAGAAGGGTGGGCCTGTGTTTTATTTACTATGTTATCCTGTGCAAAATTGTAAGAAATATGCAGCCTTTGTGTTATCATTAATTTAACACTGTCTGACAGATCAAAATTACCCTGTTGTATGAAAGGCTTTGAGATATTTCAGCGACTAAGGAGCTATATAAATTCAATTGTTATTATTGTTATGCTCCAATTCTTGAAGTACTCTGTAGTTAATTGTAGCCCATGTGAATAACTAACACAAACTTTGTTTATTTTGTTACAGTTTATCTTTGACCTCATGGTCTGTGGGAAGCTCAATAGAAACAAGGTCATTGAAGAGTTTGTGCTGCACTCAGCTGCCCCCATGGACACTGCCATCAAGCTCTCCCGCGCTTTTGGCATCACAGCTCTGAAGGAGAAAGAAAGGCTGATGGAGCTGCTGGAAGCAGCCAAGTACTGCGAAAACATGGCGGCCGAACTCCTCACTGTAGCATCTGGTTGCCGGAGTGCTGGATACCTACTCCGTGCCGTGGACCATCGTGGCACTACAATGCTGGACTCTTTAATAGAATGTGAACAGAAGGATGTGGTGGCCCACCCAGCAGTCCAGAAATACCTGACCGATGTCTGGTACGGGAACTTGAAGTGGGCCCACTGGAAAATAGTCCTTTTGTTCTTTACCTTCCTTTTTTGCCCTCCTATCTGGCTGATGTTCTCCCTTCCGCTTAAGCACCGGTTCAACAGGATTCCGATTATGAAATTCATGAGCCATTTGGTCTCTCACATCTTTCTCCTGGTGTTATTTATATTAACCATTGTCTATCCCCCACTTAGCCCAATATATGAGGGGCAGATGCTGCCGGGCTGGAATGAATGGCTCCTGTTAGCTTGGCTTTCAGGAATGCTGGTCTCGGAACTGACCCATCCCGGGGAGAGGACAGGACTAGCATGGATACGGGTCTTCATTCTGGGATTTTCAGCCATTGCCGTCTTCTGTCACCTGCTTGCCTTTGCTTTCCGGGACCATGACCGGCTGCACTGCTTCTTTGCGCGAAACATTTTCCTCGCGGTGGCCATGACACTTTGCTTTGTGCAGTTTTTGGAGTTCCTCACATTCCACCACCTCTTCGGCCCCTGGGCTGTCATCATCCGAGACCTGATGAAGGACCTCGCCAGGTTTGCCGTCATTCTGGCCCTGTTTCATGTAGCCTTTACCATGCAGCTTTCAGCTGTTTACCAGCCTGTCTACCCAGTACTGCCGGTCAACCCAACCGCTGGCAATAGTTCAGGTTCGGAAGAGCATTATTATGATATTCAAGACCCTTTGGATATTACTGTCCTACTTTTCTTTGCTCTGTTCGGTATGGTGGATCCAGACACCTTACCTCCATTGTATCGGACACCTACTTTTACCCAATTCATTGTCAAGTTTGTGTTCGGAATGTACCTTGTCATGACCCTGATTGTTCTGATTAACTTGCTAATTGCTATGATGAGTGACACCTACCAGCGGATCCAGGCGCAGTCAGACACCGAGTGGAAGTTTGGGAGGGCCATGCTGATCCGTGATATGATCAGGAAATCAGGGACTCCTTCTCCATTCAACCTGTGCACCAATCTTTTCTACTACATTAAGATGCTGTGCAAACATAGGGGTAAGTCAATGACTGTAACTGAATGGAATACATCAAAGGCTGGTCCTACCTACATCAACCAGGCTTCTTGCTCCTGATCGTACCCATTGACCTGGGATAGAGAGAAGGAGTATCAGCCAAGACGCCTGCCCTTTCTAAATTATGTTCTAGTCATGGTCTCAGTAGGTACTTGTCATGATGCATCCCATGATATAATAAGCATCGATGTTAAAACCTTTGTCTCTCCTTTCCCTCTAGTTCTTCCAGTGAGAATCCTCAGTCTCCACTTCCTCTTGCTCCTCTGTCACCCACCAGAACAAACAATCTTTCACTATTTACCCAGAGTGAAGTCCCCAGGTTACACTCATGCCTTTACTGGCTGTTCCTCTCTCAGCACCGCTGCCACTCACTATTTTCCTACTTCTTTTGGCCTTGAAGGAAATGCTATGTGCACACTCACCCACAACCCCCAGGCTCCATTTCTCCCAGCCTAAGCCCCAATTACCCCCAGAGCTGAGTGCCTAGTCCCCCTCTCTCCTCCTATCCAAGTCCCAGTCCCTATTCCTCAATTCTTGTCACCATATTCCTCGATCTTCTTCTCTTCCCTCCCACGTGAATCATCTTACGCCCAACTCCAATACTACAGTCTTCAGACTCCGCGACCCATGCCCTAAACCCCTGATCCAGCCCTCAGTCTTCCTCTTGTGCCCCAGCCAAGCCCCAATCTCAGCTCCCATCCCAGACTCTTACCCTACAGGCGACCCCCTACTTACTCTAATCTCTCCAACTCCATTCCTCCCCACTCAAGCTCCAGTTTCCCATGCCCTTGAGTCCTCAGTCTACCTCTCTTGCCCCAATCAAACCCCAATCCCATCCTTTATCATCAGAAATAATCTCATTAACCTTGATTCCACCCCCATAACCCCCAAAATTCTTCAGCGAGGCACGAGGCTAGCACCAGCGAGGTGAGATCAGTGGAGGTGATAAAGGCAGTTCCTCTATGATGACAGGCAGGAAGGGCTGGGCACTGGCTGGAAATTTAAAGGGCCTCCTTGTCACTGGGTGCATGGGCTGCAGTAGCAGGAAATTCTCCCCCATCCCCAGCTGTGACCGGGAGAACCCTCTTACTTTCCGGGAGACTTCTAGCCTCTATGGCGGTCCCAATGATCAAGACTGTGTAGGCAGTTGTAGGCCTGAGAGACTCCTTACATTCCTGCCCCTACTGCCAGGGCTAGGCTAGACTAGGCTTGCCACTGGCAGGGGATGCACCCCTATGAGGGCAACCCGCAGGCCATTTAAATGTTCCAGGACAGGAATTCTAAGTGCTCGCATGGCTGGACAGATGCATGCACTTTTGTTAGGTACCCAGGGAGAGGGGGCGGGGGGGAGGGGGTGGGGGGTGGGGACAACAAAATCATCCCTTATAATTCCCAAACAAGTGGCCATAAAAAAAGGAACAGCTTGCATTTATATAGCACCTTTCATGATCATCAGACCTCCCAAATGTTTTACAGCTAATGAAGTAATTTTGAAGTTTAGTCACTGTTGTAAAGTAGGAAGTACGGCAGCCAACTTCTGCATAGTTAATTCCCCCAAACAGCAAACTGATATTGACCAGGTAATCTGTATTTTGTGATGTTTATTCAGGGATAAATATTGTTCAAACAACCTGGGCTCCTGTTCTTCAAAATATGGGATTTTTTTTACATCCTGCTGAATGGGTAGATCAACCTCAGTTTAATCTCTCATTTCAAAGACGGCACCTCCAACAATACAGCACTCACTCAGTGGGCCAAAGAAATCTCAGCCTTGATTTTGTGCTTAAGTCCTGAAGTGTAACTTGAACCCACAACTTTCTGACTCAAAGACTGAGATTCTACCAACTGAACCACAACTGACATCAAAATCATTCTGGAATTTTGCTCACATGTGATATTGATATTAAGTAGATAAATAAGACAGGCATATTTGATGTTTGGTTACATTACAGAGCTTAATTGGTGATGTCATTTACATGTCTAGATTTATTTCTAACACTTGACTGAGATTTTCAATTAATCACATTTTATCATTATGATATCAAAGATAACTTGTAATTTATAGTTACTTTTCACATAAGTTTATTTTAAACAATGTGAGTTTGAGAATGACATGATTGTATGACCACTTACATATGAACATACATACGAACAAGGAGCAGGAGTAGGCCATTCAGCCCCTCGAGCCTGCTCTGAATTTAATTAGATCATGGCTGATCTGATAGTAACCTGAAATCTGCATCCCACCTACCCCCGATAACCTATCATCCCCTTGTTTACCAAGAATCTATCCACCTCTGCTTTAAAAATACTCAAAGACACTGCTTCAACCACCTTCTCAGGAAGAGAATTCCAAAGACACACGACCCTCTGGGTGAAAAAATTTTGCCTCATCTCTGCTTTAAATGGATGACCCTCTTATTTTTAAACAGTAACCCCTAATTCTAGATTCTCACACAAGATGAAACATCCTTTCCACATCCACAGTGTCAAGACCCCTCAGGATCCCATATGTTTCAGTCAAGTCGCCTCTTACTCTTCTAAACTTCAGCAGTTACAAGCCTAATCTGTCCAACCTTTCCTCATAAGACAACCTGCCCATTCCAGGTCTGCTAAACCTTCCCTGAACCGCTTCCAACACATTTACATCCTTCCTTAAATAAGGTGACCAATACTGTACACAGTACTCCAAATGTGGTCTCACTAGTGCCCTGTACAACTGAAGCATAACCTCCCTTTGCATTCTTTTGCATTCAATTCCCCTCACAATAAATGATAACATTCTATTAGCTTTCCTAATTACTTGCATACTAGCCTTTTGCGATTGATGTACTAGGACAGCCAGATCCCTCTGCACTTCAGAGTTCTGCAATCTCTCACCATTTAGATACTATATTTCTCTTTTACTCCTTCTGCCAAAATGGACAATTTCACATTTTCCCACATTATACTCCATTTGCCTGATCTTTGCCGACTCAATTAACCTATCCATATCTTTTTGCAGCCTCCTTATGTCCTCTTCATAATTTACTTTCCTACCTATGTTTGCGTCATCAGCAAATTCGTCAACCATCCCATCCATCCCTTCATCCAAGTCATTTATATAAATTGTAAACAATTGAGGCCCCAGCACTGATCCCTGTGGCACACCATTCATTACATCTTGCCAACCTGAAAAAGACCATTTATGCCTACTCTCTGCTTCCTGTTAGCCAGCCAATCCTCTATCCATGCCAATATGTTATCGCTATACCATGAACTTTTATTTCCCATAATAACTGTTGATGTGGCACTTTATCAAATGCCTTCTGGAAATCTAAGTACAGTACATCCACCGGTTCCCCTTTATCCACAGCACATGTTACTTCCTCAAAGAGCTCCAATAAGTTGATTAAACACAATTTCCCTTTCACAAAACCATAACATATTTTCATCAAGTTTTCCTCTGTAGATTGACTGGAGGCAATAGATAGTTCTATGATAACATCATAAATTAATTTCAGTGCTACAAAGGGAAAAAAAACCATGAGAAATAGAATCGTTAAAACTTCAGAACCGAAGGAAGCCAACGAACCCCAGATTGAAGGGAAAAAAAATCAAGGATCCTCATAGAACATTTGCCAGCTCATGGTTTATTGTTCTAGAGCCAGCATTTATTGCCCATCCCTAATTGCCCTTGAGAAGGTGGTGGTGAGCTGCCTTCTTGAACTGCTGCAGTCTCTATGATGTAGGTACACCCACAGTGCTTTTAGGGAGTTCCAGGATTTTGACTCAGTGACAGTGGAGGAAAGGTGACATATTTCGAAGTTAGGATGGTGAGTGGCTTGGAGGGAAACTTCTAGGTGGTGGTGTTCCCACGTATCTGCTGCCCTTGTCCTTCTAGATAGTAGTGGTCATGGGTTTGGAAAGTGCTTCCCATTGATCCCATTACAATGGGAGAATTAGTACGACAGGCAGTAGAATTTATTGACCTAAATTAGCCAATTCTCCTAAGATGCATGATTGAGAACTTTAAATATCAGAATACACAACGTTCCAGTTTCAGTGGTACGTATGTACATTTTGCACCAATAGGCCGAAAACTGCATTCGGTACATGAGAATTTCCCAATAATATGACAAATCATAATGAAACATTAGGGATCTTTCATTCCCAAAGTGAGAATATTAGGTTAACTGGTCTCTTCCTTCATCCTGCAAACGGAGTGCAGCCAACTACCTGAGTGAAGACTTGGAGTTTGGTGAGAGGGGAGTTCGGTGAAGGGGGAGAAGGAGTTGTTCATTTCCCCTTCCTATCTTTCTCACCCCATAGAAATTGGTTCTTGCTCTACTACAGGAGCTAGATGTTTGGCGAGTGTCTGGTAAGTGGCTAAGTTCTATAAGTTCTATTCTACCCCTAAGGCTTAAAATAGTACACAATTGGTGGTAAAGGTATTAAAGAAAGCAACATAAATAATTGATATAATTAAGTAGTTATTTAAAACACATTATGGATGGCAGGGCAGGTGATGTGTCAAGGCTGTAGCATGTGGGAGCTCCTGGATAACATTGTGATCCAGGGCAAACGTCTGCAGTAAGTTTTTGCGGCTTGAGGAACTTCAGCTCAGAGTCATTGAGCTGGAGGCTGAGCTGCAGACTCTGCGACACATCAAGGAGGGGGAAAGTTACCTGGATGTTTTATACCAGGAGGCAGTCACACCACTTAGGATAGGGTCTTCTGATTTGGTCAGTGGCCAGGGACAGGAGGCTGTGACTGCGAGTGAGGCAGGTAAGGGGACACAGAGGGCAGGAGTGCAGGAGTGTGAGCTTCTGCAATTGTCTAACAGGTTTGAGGTTCTCTCAGCTTGTTTGGATAAGAGCAGGGGCTGCAGGGTGGATGAGCAAACTGACCAGGGCACCGTGGTACAGGAAGCCATCCATATGGGGGATCAAAAAGGAATATAGTGGTAGCAGGGGACAGTGTAGTAAGGGGGATTGAAACTATCCTATGTAGCAAAGAATGAGCGTCCAGACAGCTTTGTTGCCTTCCTAATGCCAGGGTTCAGGACATCTGCTCAGGGCTGGAGAGGAACTTGCAGTGGGAGTGGGAGTGGGAGGATCCAGTGGTCATGGCCCATGTAGATACCAGTGACATAGGCAGGATGAGGAAGGAGGCTCTGCATAGTCAGTATGACAAGCTAGGCACCAAATTAAGAAGCAGAACCTCAAAGGTAATGACTTCTGGATTATTACCTGAGCCACATGCAAATTGGCAAAGGACAAATAAGGTTAGAGAAATGAATGCATGGCTCAAAGACAGGTGTGGGAGAAGTGGATTCCAGTTTGTGGAGCACTGGCACCAGTATTGGGGAAAGTGGGATCTGTGCAGTTGGGACAGCCTACACCTAAACTGTGCTGGGGCTGGTGTCCTTGTGAGCTGCCTAACTAGGAAAGCAGAGAACGTTTTAAACTGAATAGTGGGGGAAAGGGATCAAATTTAGGAAGATGAGGTAAACCAAAGAGTAGGGACAGGCAAGAGAGAAAGGTATTATTATGGGAAATGATAAACAGACTGTGACAGGAAGGGACAGAGAGTACAAATCCAAGAGTAAATAAGCAGATAAGGGTAGACACTACAAAAATAATAAAATGACAAAACTAAAGGCCCTGTATCTAAACACTTGTAGCATTCAAAACTAAACAGATGAACTGCTAGCACAAATAGAAATAAAGAAGTACGGTTTGATAGCCATTACAGAGACATGGCTACAGGATGACATGGATTGGGACCTGAATACTGAAGGGTATGTGACATTTAGGAAGGACAGGAAGCTAGGAAAAGGTGGAGGGGTGGCTCTGTTAATTAATAATAGTATTAGCACATTAGAGAGGGATGTCCTAAGTTCAGGAAACCAGGTTTTAAAAGTGGTTTGGGTTGAGGTGAAGAATGATAAAGGCAAAAAAATCACTTGTGGGCGTGGTGTACAGGCCCCCTAATTGTAACTACACAGTAGGACAGTATAAAAGAAGAGATAATGGAAACTTGCCAGAAAGGTACAGCACTAATCATGGGGGATTTTAATCTACATATAGACTGGAAAAATCAGATGCCAAATGTAGCTTAGTTGGTGAGTTAATTGAATGTTTTTGGGATAGTTTATTAGAACAGCACATTCTGGAGCTCTAATTCATGAGTTAAATTTAAACCTTTGCATCATCACCAACGGCTTGGGCTGGTAATAATTCTTTACAAGGTTCACAAAGTCACCAAAACTTTTCAAATCTGGGGCACTGGGCACCAACAGATTTTGAATTAGTCCATATGTTTTACTCCCATACGTGGACAGAAGGATTGCGCACCTCTGCTCCTCCCCCACAATCTCATTCGCCTGGAAGAAGAACGCGAGGTGTTCAACATAGTGACACCAGTCGTCCGAGGTTAGGTCGAAAGTCTCCACCCTTCCAAATTACGGCATGCTCTGAGGGGATTACTTCAACAATCATGGTCTTTTTCTGGATGGCAAGCTGTAACTAGTGGGGTGCCACAGGGTTTGGTCCTTGGGCCCCAACTATTTACAATCTACATTAATGACTTGGATTCAGAGATAGAAGGTACTATAGCTAAATTTGCAGATGACACCAAAATAACTGGGAAAGTAAGTTGCAATGAAGAAATAAGAAATTTACAAATGGATATGAACAGGTTAGGTGAATGGGCCAAAATTTGGCAGATGGAGTTTAACGTGGATAAGCGTGAGGTTATCCATTTTGGTCGGAAGAATAAAAAGGTGACTTATTATTTAAATGGAGAGAAACTTCAGAATGCTTCAGTGCAGAGGGATCTGAGTGTCCTCGTGCATGAATCACTGAAAGTTAGTATGCAGGTACGGCAGGTAATAAGAAAGACAAATGGAATTTTGGCATTCGTTGCTAAAGAAATAGAGTATAAAAATAGGGAAGTGTTGTTGAAACTGTACAAGGCATTGATGAGACCGCACCTAGAGTACTGTGCACAGTTTTGGTCCCCTTACTTGAGGAAGGATGTAGTTGCACTGGAGGTGGTTCAGAGGAGGTTCACTAGGTTGATTCCAGAGATGCGGGGCTTACCTTATGAGGAGAGATTGAGCAGTTTAGGTCTACACTCGCTAGAGTTTAGAAGGATGAGAGGAGATCTAATTGAGGTATATAAGATGCTAAAGGGGATAGACAAAGTAGACATGGAGTGGATGTTTCCCCTTGTGAGGCATTCTAGAATGAGAGGCCATAGTTTTAGGCTAAGGGGTGATAGATTTAAATCAGAGATGAGGAGGAATTACTTTTCTCAAAGGGTCGTGAATCTGTGGAATTCACTACCTCAGAGTGCAGTGGATGCCGGGACGCTGAATAAATTTCAGGAGGAGATAGACAGATTTTTAATTAGTAATGGGTTGAAAGGTTTTGGGGAGAGGGCGGGAAATTGGAGTTGAGGCCGAAATGAGATCAGCCGTGATCATAATGAATGGCGGGGCAGGCTCGAGGGGCTGAATTGCCTACTTCTGCTCCTAGTTCTTAAGTTCCTATGTATGAAGGAAATTTTCTTTTACTTACAACTACCATGCGAGGTCCGGCCCGATTTCAGTTCTTCTGGTTTCCTTCATTCTTCCTCACTTTTTACCTAATTTTTTCTGTGGCTTTTCGTGCTTTTACTCTTTGTTAGATCCAGTGCTGTGTTGGGGCTAAAGGATCCAGGTTGCATGCTTGTTTCAGGGTGACCAAGTTGGTACAGATACAGAGAACATCAGGAGATTGTTTATAGAATAAACACATGCTGTTTATTTACAAACTAAACTCAGCAGCTACACTTGTGTGCTCACAACTCAAAACTCTTTCTTCACTCTTCAGTGTCTAACTCAAGACTCTCCCACAGAGGTAGCCTGCGCTACTCTGCCATTGGGTATTAAGATCATGTGATCTTATATTACAACACATGTCTTAAAGGTATATTACATATCAGACTACTAAAAGAGCTCACAAGTAACATCCTGGAAATAACTGTAAATCAGGAAATGGAAGGGAGGGAGGAACTCGGGAAAATTACAATCACGAGGGAAGTCGTATTGAGCATATTGTCGGGGCTGCAGGCTGACAAATCTCCAGGTCTGGATGGTCTTGAAATAAGGGGCTAGTGAGATAGTTGATGCACTGTTATTAATTTTCTAAAATTCCCTAGATTCGGGGAAGGGTACATTAGATTGGAAAATAGCAAATATAACTCCTTTATTCAAAAAGGGAGGGAGGGAGGCAGAAAGCAGGAAACTACAGGCCAGTTCACCTAATATCTGTCGTAGTGAAAATGTTAGAAGATATTATTAAAGATGTTAAAGCAGGGCACTTAGAAAAAATCAAGGCAATCAGGTAGAGTCAACATGGTTTTGTAAAAGGGAAATCATGTTTAACTAATTTATTGGAGTTCTTTGAAGGAGTCACATGTGCTGTGGATAAAGGGGAACCTGTAGATGTACTATACTTAGATTTCCAGAAGGCATTTGATAAAGTGCCACATCAATGGTTATTACAGAAAATAAAAGCTCATGGTGTAGGGGGTAACATATTGGCATGGATAGATGATTGGCTAGCTAACAGGAAGCAGAGAGTTGGCATAAATGGGTCTTTTTCTGGTTGGCAAGATTTGATGAGTGGTGTGCCACAGCGATCAGTACTGGGGCCTCAACTTTTTACAATTTATATAAATGACTTGGATAAAGGGACCGAAGGGATGGTTGCTAAATTTGTTGATGACACAAATCTAGGTAGGAAAATAAATTGTAAAGAGGACATAAGGAGGCTACAAAGTGCATAGGTAGGTTAAGTGAGTGGGCAAAGATTTGGCAAATGCGGTATAATGTTGGCAAATGTGAAATCGTTCATTTTGGCGGGAAAAATAAAATTATCTAAATGATGAGAGATTGCAGAGCTCTGAGATTCAGAGGGATCTGGGTGTCCTAGGGCATGAATCACGAAAGGTTATTATATAGGTACAGCAGGTAATTATGAAAGCTAATAGAATGTTATCATTTATTGTGAGGGGAACTGAATACAAAAGTAGAGAGGTTATGCTTCAGCTGTACAGGGCTGAGAAATAGTTCAGAGAAGGTTTACTGGGCAAATACCAGGAGTGGGTGGGTTGTTCTATGAGGAAAGGTTAGGCTTGTATCCACTGGAACTTAGAAGAGTAAGAGATGACTTAATTGAAACCTTTACGATCCTGAGGGGTCTTGACAGGGTGGAAATGGAGAGGATGTTTCCTCTTGTGGGAGAATTTAGAACTAAGGGCCACTATTTAAAAAAAGGTGTTGCTCATTTAAGACAGATATGAGCAGAAATTTTTTCTCTCAGAGAGTTGTGAGTCTTTGGAACTCTCTTCCTCAAAAGGTGGTGGAAGCGGAGTCTTTGAATATTTTTAAGGCAGTGCTAGATAGATTCTTGATTAGCAAGAAGGCGAAAGGTTAATGGGGGTAGGCAAGAACGTGGAGCTGAGGTTACATTCAGATCAGCCATGATCCTATTGAATAGCCGATCAGGCTCGAGGGGCCAAGTGACCTACTCCTGCTCCTAATTTGTATGTCCGAACAAAACCTACCAATTTTTGGCTGATTTCAATCCTACATCACTGCCATCTCGCGGTAACCCTATCCATACTCTCTGGAAACCTGCCAGCTGTTTCACTGGCTTTCCTGTAAGTTATTAGCCTCAATTTAAACTGCTGGGTGGGCGGGGGGGTTGGGGTGCCGAAGCAGGTGGGCCAGCCATCTGACACCTCAAACAGCGGGAGTCGAGGCAGGATTCAACTCTCAGGCCCATTTAAATTTTCAAACGCTAGCTACTGCTTGAACTCGCTGGGAGCGGAGATGAGGTCAGTGGCATTTCGGCTGGAAGGAGAATGCCATTGGTGACCGAAGGGTTGATCTGGCATATTATGTAAGTGAAGGGAGTTGGGGGAGGTGGAGCAGGGGAAAGAAAGAAGAGTCAGTCCTGAGGCAGTCACGGGAGAGGAAGTTTCCTTGTGAGGCCCAGATGAGCACCTCATGATGCACAAGGAAACCTGCAGAAGATTAAAAATTAAAAATTACCGGAGCCTCTTCTGACCACGATACTGCGTGCTGCCCGGCTTCATGATGGACCAAGCACTGAATGTCAATGCTATGATTAGCTGTTGAGATCATGACAGGTTCCAATTGATGTCATCGGACTCCAATATTTAAATTTATCTGAGGCTCCAGCCTACCTGCAGCAGCAGCACTGATGCTGCAGTTAAGATGGCTGCAGACGCAAATGCATCAGGAATGCAGCGTTAAGTGTCCTGCCGCCATCTTAATCTCCTACCCATCCCATTCCCACTGAGTGGGCAGGGTTAAGAACTGGCCTATTGTTTGTTCGAAATAGTTCTGCCTAAAATTCCTATTTACACCTAAGGATAATGGATTATTCCCAGACTCCAGTGCAAAAGGAACTGAGATTGAACCATCCATCAGTCCTACACTGTTGTGTTACTTATCTCTAACCATCAGTCCTTTTGAGCATAGTCCTCCACTGGGAAGGCATGTTTAGTGGATTTACCCTCTAAACTTCTTATTTTCAAATTACATCCTTAAATGTAATTTGTCAAAATGAACAATTTGGTTGAACTTTAGAATTCTGAAGACTTCTACTGTGTTATCTCCTAGGACCTTACTTTGCAACAAGACACAGCTCAGCTTTCATAACTGTTGTTTACAGCTTAGTTTGATGAGACCTGTCCTAACTAGGCCCTGCCCCCTCTCAAGGACAATAATGTCCTTGCTATGGCCTCTATCAGTCCCGGTCATTCATAAACCTCATGGATTTTGCTCCATTTTGTGGAGGATTTTACATTAAGAGGACTCCAAAACAAGCCAGTAAGAACATCAGCAACCTGAGTGTTGCTCTGTTTTATATCCTTGACGTGCAGCATGACAGATAACCTAGATAATCTGTGCGGAGTATAAAATTATCCAGTATATCATGCTGGTACAGTTGCAATTTGGCAACAGATGAAGAGAGGTCAGAATCTTGGGATCCTACAGATTTATGGGGTAAGTATTAAAGATAGTAAAACCGTTAACAGTCCCATTAAACCAATAAGCCAGACGTTTTAAACTATTTAGAAATTTCCAATCGCTAACCAAATAAGGCTAAAATGACTGTGGCTGATATTAGCAAACAAACATTTAATATCTTCATATGACATTCTTTTGCCTGTTGTCTCAACTGAAGCATTAACTTGCTTATTTAAAATGTGTTAAACTTTCATCCGCTAATATTTTCAACACGTTTCTAGTTGGAGATTACTGCAAATATTTAAACTTCCAGCTGAAAGCTTGTTCATTTACTGTAAAGGTAAAAGTGATCATTCTAAACACCCAGATGTCTAAGATTTAAAATATTGGATGAGGAAGAGTCCACAAAATGTGTGTCACTTTCATTTAAGAAACAATGGATTCTGAAAAAAACATAATTTTTTTTTAACTTATAAGTGTGAAAAGTTAAATTTTCAAATGATCTGACCCTACATGTATAGGCTGTCACAGGCCACAATGTGTGATGAGTTGAGGTGATTTCCCACCTCAGCAGTTTTAATTTCATTTTACCCCGGACACATTCTCAACCCTCCCCACCCCCCCACCCCAGCCTGGCACTTCTTTGATGAATCTTACTTCCTTCCCATCATCACCATCATTCTTCTTTTGCCATTGAGGCACCAATCGAAGTTATTAAATTCTGACTTGGACTTTTCTCTCCAGCTCACATCGTCCCAAGTGAACTTCAGCTGTGTCTGTTGCTGTGATGTTACGTAGAGTTCTTCCAGGTCAAGTTCTAGCTCTTTTCGCATCCTGGCTTCCATTCTCATGCGTGCACAGGATCCCTGTGTCAAGGACGCTCAGAATATGACCCATGTCGGTTCTTCCTGACTGTTATAATCAGTGGTGACATTTAATGCTCTCTGACATATACTTTTTGTTATTCATTCACGGGATGTGGGCTTCGGTGGCTGGGCCAGCATTTATTGCCCATCCCTAATTGCCCTTGAGAAGGTGGTGGTGAGTTGCTTTCCTGAACCGCTGCAGTCCATGCGGTATAGATACACCCACAGTGCTGTTAGGGAGGGAGTTCCAGGATTTTGATCCAGCGACAGTGAAGGGACAGCAATATATTTCCAAGTCAGAATGGTAACTTGGAGAGGAGCTTCCAGGTGGTGGTGTTCCCATCTATCTGCCGCCCTTGTCCTTCTAGATGGTATTGGCTGTGGGTTTGGAAGGTGCTGTCAAAGGACCCTTGGTGAATTCCTGCAGTGCATCTTGTAGATGGTACACACTGCTGCTACTGTGCGTCGGTGGTGAAGGGAGTGAATGTTTGTGCATGTGGTGCCAATCAAGCGGGCTGCTTTGTCCTGGATGGTGACAAGCTTCTTGAGTGTTGTGGGAACTGCACTCATCCAGACAAGTGAGGAGTATTCCATCACACTCCTGACTTGTGTCTTTGTAGATGGTGGACAGGCTTTGGGGAGTCAAGAGGTGGGTTACTCATCACATGATTCCTAGCCTCTGACCTGCTCTTGTAACCACAGTATTTATATGGCTAGTCCAATTCAGTTTCTGGTCAATGGTAACCCCCCCAGGATGTTGATAATGGGAGATTCAGTGATGGTAATGCCATTGAACATCAAGCGGTGATGGTTGGATTCTCTCTTGTTGGAGATGTTCATTGCCTAACACTTGTGTGGAGCGACTGTTACTTGCCACTTGTCAGCCCAAGCCTGGATATTGTCAAGGTCTTGCTGCATTTGGACACGGACTGCTTCTGAGGAGTTGCAAATGGTGCTCAACATTGTGCAATCTTCAATGAACATCCCCACTTCTGACCTTATGATGGAAAGAAGGTCATTGATAAAGCAGCTGAAGATGGTTGAGCCGAGGACACTACCCTGAAGAACTCCTGCGGTTATGCCCTGGAGCTGAGATGACTGACCTCCAACAACCACAACCATTTTCCTTTGTGCTAGGTATGACTCCAACCAGTGGAAAGCTTTCCCCCTGATTCCCATTGACTTCAGCTTTGCTAGGGCTCCTTGATGCCCACTCTGTCGAATGCGGCCTTTGATTCATCCATCTGATATTAGAGCCATCATAGGTTTCTATGATGGAAGCTGCCGAGCTACTTGATGTTGGACTACCATGTTTCTGATAACAGAACAGCCGGTGATGGTGTGGGAGGCAGGGAACAATGATGTAGAGATACAGCAATGTAACTGGGCCAGTAACCTAGACCAAATGCCCTTGGGACGTGGGTTCACCACAGCCGCTAGTGGAATTTGAATTCAACTAACATTTTTAAAATTCTTTCATGAGATGTGGGCATCACTGACAAGGCCAGCATTTGTTGCCCATCCTTAATAGCTGTTGAACTGAGTGGCTTGTTAGGCTATTTCAGAGGGCAGTTGAGAGTCAACCACACTGCTGTGGGTCTGGAGTCACATGGAGGCCAGACCGGATAAGGATGGCAGATTTCCTTCCCTGAAGGGTAAAGTGAACCAGATGAATTTTACGACAATCAATGATAGTTTCATAACCAGCACTATGGCAAAGAGGGTGGTGTAGTGGCAATATCACTGTATTAGAAACCTGGGCTAATACTGTGGGGACATGGCATAGGTTCAAATTCCACCATGGCAGTTGGTGGAATTTGAATTCAATAAAATCTGGAATTAAGAATTAATCCACAGTAACCATGACCTTGCTCACACCCCATCAACGAATAAAAAAAAATACTGAGATTAGCTTCCAATTCCAGATTTTAAAGCAATCATTCACCTTTGAGTTATATTTCTTTGTCAGAGTAAACGTTAATTGTCAAGAGCTTGGTTTTTGCACCATTGATTTTTCTGGCTGTGTCTGTGAGATTGTCTTTTTTCCTATATCTTTTATCAACGAGGCAGCTGTCACAAGAGGTTCAAAAAGTCAGTTCACCACCACCTCCTCAAGAGCAATTAGGGATTAGCAATAAATCATTATCTTGCCAGCAGCGTCCATATTCCACAAATGAATACATTTATAAATAGAACTGTTAATGTAGAGTGGTTTTGTGTAACTTTTCAGGAGAGGAGAATGAACAGATCACCAGATGTTATGAGCTATGAGCTGATCCCTGGCCTAGTTGTGCTTGGCCCGCTTTCTTCCTCTTCACCTTTGCCCAAGTCTTCCTCATGAGATGATGACAGTTATTGTTACAATCATTTCGGTATTGCGATGTTGGGCAATATGCAGCATGGATCAATGTTGTGAGAGACTTTGGGGCATATTGTGGGGCACCTCCAGAAATATTCATGCATCTGAATGTGTGCTTCAATAGCACAATAGTGAGCTCAATATAAATATATGTATTATATATGTGTATATTGTTCCGACCAGATAAGGAAGGGTCGAATGGCTCCCCTCTTTGCCCTTCCAACAGATATTTTTGTTTGGAATGGATATACTGGCCAATTCAGTGAGTACTTAACTGAACTCAGAAGTAATGAGTCCACTAACACCTTTGGAGATTTTAAAAACTAAATTAAAACATTTATTAACAAAAGAAAAGGTTTCAAGTACGTACATAAGATTACAGTTACTTAGTACTATAACAACTCCCAAAATTCCGAATTGAACTAACTCCAACTACATACCCCTTTTAAGGCAACAGTCCAAAATAGATTTTAACTCTAAATAGCAAGCCAGCAAATATAGCACAGCACCCACTCGACAGTGAAATTCCAAAGGCTTGTCTCCAACTTTAGTTACTAGACACAGCAGAATTTTTCAAACATTGCTTGAGGCTTCCCCAGGGTTGTTTTACACACTCCTTTTAGTTCTTATATGCACCCCCACCCCCCCCAACATAGTCTTTCATTCCTCGTTATATATGTTTCTCTCTCTTTAATCTGTAAATTCCATTGCTTGATATGTCTTTGGAAATGTACTTTTCCCATAATATAAAAATCTTTCATGTTGCCAATATGATCAGTACCTTTTGGGAAAAATAAAATAATAACCTTGCCCTATTTATCTTGTTAGTTGTAAACATCTTACCATCCCTTTGAAACCCAAAAAACTCCTTCACTTATCTAAAAATGCAAATTTCCTTCACACCCTACATAATAAGACCTCACCCATGTTTACTCATTAGCATTTCAAATGCCTTTTATCCCTAACTTCTTTTGATAATTTCAATCTTGCAGCATATCTGACTCTAGTTTAATTAAATCACACAGACAGAACCATCTACACTCACACCCATAAACCTACTTTACAACAAACCACAATGATATTATGAAACTTATTATAGTTTCATGACAATTCCACAATGTTCAGCACCATTCGTGACTCCTCAGATACTGAAGCAGTCCATGTCCAAATGCAGCAAGATCTGGACAATATCCAGATAAAAGCAAAAAACTGTGGATGCTGGAAATCCAAAACAAAAATAAAAATACTTGGAAAAACTCAGCAGGTCTGGCAGCATCTGCGGAGAGGAACACAGTTAACGTTTCGAGTCCGTATGACTCTTCAAAAGAACTAAGTCAAAATTTTTACTTAGTTCTGTTGAAGAGTAATACGGACTTGAAACGTTAACTGTGTTCCTCTCCGCAGATGCTGCCAGACCTGCTGAGTTTTTCCAGGTATTTTTATTTTTGTTTTGGACAATATCCAGGTATGGGCTGACAAGTAGCAAGTAACATTCATGCCACACAAGTGCCAGGCAATGACCATCTCCAACAAGAGAGAATCTAACCATCGCCCCTTGACATTCAATGGCATTACCATTGCTGAATCCCCCACTATCAACATCCTGGAGGTTACCATTGATCAGAAACTGAACTGGACTAGCCATATAAATACTGTGGCTACAAGAGCAGGTCAGAGGCTGGGAATCCTGCGGCAAACCTCCTGACTCTCCAAAGCCTGTCCACCATCTACAAGGCACAATTTAGGAGTGTGATGGAATACTATCCACTTGCCTGGATCAGTGCAACTCCAACAATTCTCAAAATTGTTGACACTATCCAGGGCAAAGCAGCCTGTTTGATTGGCACCCCATCCACAAACATTCACTCCCTCCCCCACCAACGCACAATAGCAGCAGTATGTACCATCTACAAGGTGCACTGCAGGAACTCACCAAGGCTTCTTAGACAGCACCTTCCTAGCCCACAACCACTACCATCTAGGGCAGCAGACACATGGGTACACCACCATCTGAAAGTTCCTCTCTAAGCCACTCACCGTCCTGACTTGGAAATATATCGCCGTACCTTCACTGTTGTTGGGTCAAAATCCTAGAACTCCCTTCCTAACAGCACTGTCGGTGTTCCTACACCACATGGACTGCAGCGGTTCAAGAAGGCAGCTCACCACCACCTTCTCAAGGGCAATTAGGGATGGGCAATAAATGCTGGCCGAGCCAGCCATGCTAACGTCCTATGAGTGAATTAAAAAAACACCGACACACACACACGCACTCTCACAATCACAGAATTTTACTGGCACAAAAGGAGGCCATTCGGCCCATCATGTCTGCACTGGCTCTCTAAATGAGCATTATGATCTAGTGCCATTGCCTGCTTTTTCCCCATACCCTTGCACATTATTTCTATTCAACTAATCATCTAATGCCCTCTAGAATGCCTCGATTGAACCTGCCTCCACCACACTTCCAGGCAGTGCATTCCAGACCCAAACCACACATTGTGTGAAAATGTTTTTTCTCATGTCACATTTGCTTCTTTTGCAAATCACTTTAAATCTGTGCCCTTTTCTTGATTCTTTTACAAGTGGGAACACCTTTGCCTTATCTACTGTGTCCAGTCCCCTCATGGTTTTGAATATCTCTATTGAATCTCCTCGTAGCCTTCTTCTCTCCAAGGAGACCAGCCCCAACCTCTCCAATCTATCTTCATAACTGAAGATTCTCATCCCTGGGACCACTCAATACACACAAATATACATTACAGAATGGGGTTAGCAAAATTAGTATCCATTCAAAAAAAGTCAAAGAATACACAGTCTGTAGCTTGGTGACTCAGCTGGCTTCAGGCTGAACTTGATCTTCTCGAAGCTTCTGATTTAAAGTTGTAGACGACTGAGTTTGTTGTTCTTCAGTAGGTGGTAGTGTAGGGTTGGATTCTCTTAAGAAATCTCTGTCTGCAGCAGGGTGTTCCTGGATGAACATGGTCAGCAAATAGGGCTCGCAGCTTACCAGGTGGGTTGGAGAAAAGAAAGGGGGCAGGAGGGACCCCACTTAGGTCTTCTTCCTCAGCTGTTCGTCCTCAATTCTGCTGAGAAAACATGCACTCAAAACAGACAGAGTGTTGGCTTGCCATGTCTCCTTCCTTCTCCGACTCCCAGGGGGATTTAAAAAAAAAAGGCCCTATCAGATTGGAAAGTAGCAAATGTGACAGAAAGCAAGAAACTATAGGCCAGTCAGCTTAACATCTGCCATAGGGACATTGCTGGAATTTATTATTAAGGAGGTTATAGCAGGGCACTTAATGCAATCAAGCGGAGTCAACATGGCTTTGTGAAAGAGAAATCATGTTTAACTAATTTATTGGAGTTCTTTGAGGAAGCAACAAACAACATGGATAAAGGGGAACCTGTGGATGTGCTGTACTTAGATTTCCAGAAGGAATTTGACAAGATGCCACATCAAAGGTCATTACACAAAATAAGTGCTCATGGCGCAGGGGGTAACATATAAGCATAGATAGAGGAGTGGCTAGCTAACAGTAAGCAGAGAGGAGAGATAAATGGATCTTTTATGAGTTGGCAAGATGTGATGAGCGGAGTGTCACAGGGATCAGTGCTGGGGCTTCAACAATTTACAATCTACATCAATGATTTGGATGAAGTGATTGAATGTATGGTTGCTAAATTTGCTGACAAAGATAGGTAAGAAAGTAAATTGCGAAGAGGACAAAAGGATTACGCCAATGGATATAGGTAGGTTAAATGAATGGGCAAAAATTTGGCAGATGGAGTATAATGTAGGAAGATGTGAATGTGTCCTCTTTGTCAGGAAGAATAGAAAAGCAGCATATTATTTAAATGGAGAGAGATTGCAGAACTCTGAGGTACAGAGGGATCTGGGTGTCCCAGTAAATAAATCAGGAAAAGTTAGTATGCAGATACAGCAAGTGATTAGGAAGGCAAATGGAATGTTGTTTATTGCAAGGGTAATGGAATATAAAACTATGGAAGTTTGCTGGAATTGTTGAGGCTTTGGTCAAACCACATCTAGAATACCGTATACAGCTTGGGTCTCCTTATTTAAGAAGGATATAAATGTGTTAGAAGCGGTTGAGAGAAGGTTCACTCGCCTGATACCTGGGATGGAGGATTATTTTACAAGGAAAGGTTGGCAGGCTGGGCCTGTATCCATTGGAGTTTAGGAGAAGGAGAGGTGATCTTACTGAAACATATAAGATCCTGAGGGGGCACGTTAGTGGGGTGGTGAAAAAGGCATATGGGACACTTGGCTTTATCAATCGAGGCATAGATTACAAAAGTAGGGAGGTCATGTTGGAGTTGTCGTGAATCTTTGGAACTCTTTGCAGAAAGCAGCGGAGGCAGGGCCAATGGATATTTTTAAGACAGATGTAGATAGATTCTTGACTAACAAGGGAGTCAATGGTTATAGGGTGTAGGCTGAATGTGGAGTTAAAATCACAATCAGATCAGCCACAATCTCATTGAATGGCAGAGCAGGCTTGAGTGAATAGCCTACTCCAGCTCCTAATTCATAAAACTGCCCCTTTACTTACCCCCTCCTCTCCATCCAAGGGCCCAAACATTCCTTTCAAGTGAAGCAGCATTTCACTTGCACTTCCCTCAATTTAGCCTACTGCATTCGCTGCTCCCAATATGGTCTCCTCTACACTGGAGAGACCAAATGCAGACTGGGTGATAGCTTTGCGGAACAGCTTTGGTCTGTCTGCAAGCATGACCTAGACCTCCCTGTCGCTTGCCATTTCAACACACCACCCTGCTCTCATGCCCACATGTCTGTCCTTGGCCTGCTGCAATGTGACAGTGAAGCTCAACGCAAACTGGAGGAACAGCACCTCATCTTCCAACTAGGCACTTTACAGCCTGCCAGACTTAACATTGAGTTCAATAACTTCAGATCATGAACTCTCTCCTCCATCCCCACTCCCTTTCCGATCCCCCCCTTTTCCAATAATTTCTAATTTTTTAATATATTTTTCTTTTCCCACCTATTTCCATTATTTTTAAATGTATTTCCATCCATTGTTTCATCTCCACCTTTTAGCCTATTTCGATCCCTTCCCCCCACCCCACCCCCACTAGGGCTATCTGCTACTTGCCCTTCCTGCTTCCTACCCTTAATGTCACCATTAGCACAGTCCTTAGCTAATATCACCACCGTCAACACCCCTTTGTCCTTTTGTCTATGACATCTTTGGCAATCTCTTCTTTGCCTCCACCTATCGCTGGTCCTCTATCCAGCTCTACCTGTCCCACCCCCCTCAACCAGCTTATATTTCACCTCATTTCTATATTTCCTCAGTTCTAATGAAGCGTCATATGGACTCGAAACATTAACTGTATTCCACTCCGCAGATGCTGTCAGACCTGCTGAGTTTTTCCAGCTATTTTTATTTCTGTTTCAGATTTCCAGCATCCGCAGAATTTTGCATTTATCATATGTTTGTATGTATGTTTGTACATTTTCCTTGCATTCTAAAGGTATCTTGAATACCTCTTGTATGAAAGCCAGCTTGCCCAGGGTCCCATTGTCCCTGTGATTAGTTTTAATGGCTCATCTCCAACAGCCGAATACCTTGGGTGACTGCCATAGATGCCTTGCTAATGAGGCAGTAACTGTGAGTCCTTCACGCTCCCCTGAGGCCACTGTCTTTGATGGGTTTTGCAGACAGACTGACTCCATTTCAATGAATTAGAATGTGGAATGTATAGTAATGCTATTTGGGGTTAGCCACCTTGGGCCGTGAGTTTAAATCACTTTAGGCTCTGTTATTTTTAAGTGTTTTTAAGTATTTTTTTAAAAGCTCCATTCAGGTTTCCAGCCAGTGAATTAAAATCATTATTTGGCATAAAGCACATTTTCATGACTATGTATATACATATGTATCTAATATATTTTTTATATTTAATACGCCGCTATTTCAAAATTGGGATCGCCAGTAGGGGAGCAGGGGATAAAAAAAGTTGAGGCTTTTGTACTAGTAGCCAGATCATCCTGTGTACCCCGCCCAGCAGAGTGGCAAGGTATTGCTATGAAATTCTTCCAGGTCCATGGCCAGGGGTTGGGCAGCCATTCAGTACTGGTTGTCCACCCCAAGATGCTTAACTAACCCATCCCCAGGATTTGTGGAAGTGTAAAAGTGAAGCAGACACTCTCTCTACTTCACACTGTCAGAGTTTCTAGAGTATCCCCTATAACTATCACTAATTATAGATTGGTAGAACTCTCACCTCTGAGCGCAACGGATGTGTTCATGCCCCATTCCAGTACATGATTATCATGTACTGATACTTCAGCACCATCTTTTAAGGAACATAAACCAGGGCCCATCCAGCTAAATGCACAAGACCCCCAGGCACTGTTGAAAGAAGACCAGGGGCTTTTCCAGTGAATTGGCTGGCATTCATCTATTAACCAAAGTCATCAAAGCAGATTAAATTGTCATTGTTGACATTGCTGTTCATGTGATCTTGCTCTGTGCAAATTGGCCTCCTGTGTTTGTCTACAAAACAACTGTGCCTGCAGTTCAAAATGTTTCACCTCTCTCTCCTTCCATCTGTACCTCTGATGTCCAGTCCAGGACAAGTGAGATTATCAATTCAACTATCTTAACTGCCACCTACCCTATAAACCTCCCACAAACCGGTTGTCCATACCAAACTCCCCTGCTGAGAGATTGTTTCTACTGTTTGAGGAATCTAAAACATGGGAAAGCGCAGTCTCAGGATAACGGACTGCTCACTTAGGACTGAGATGAAGGGAAATTACTTCAAGATAGGGTTATAAATCTTTGGAATTCTCTACCCCAGAGGTTTGCGGATGCTCTGTCATTGAATATGTCTAAGTCTGGGATGGACAGATTGTTGGTCTCTCAGGGAATCAAGGCAGGAAAGTGGGGCTGATGCCCAAGATCAGCCCATGATCGAACTGAATGGCAGAGCAGGCTCAAATGGCCCAGATGGTCTACTCATGCTCCTGTTTCTCCTGTTCCTGTGTTCTTCACTCATCAACTTCTAAGACTAGAAGTTTGCTGCCTTCAACTTTCACCTCTCAACCCCAACTCTTAACTGCCCAACTGCCCATCCTCGGCCCATTTCTAACTGATAACATCAACTTGGATATTCTTCATTCCTTCAAAAACTTCTACCATCACTCTCTCCCGACAAAGCATATGCTAAACCGTTCCTTCCTAATGGGTTCAGTAAAAATGAGGAGCTCAACTAACATCTGAAAAAGAAAAAGTTCATATTTCAGGTATATTGTTTTATATATCTGGTCTGAAACATTAACCCATCTTTTCTCTTTCAGACTGACCTATGTTTCATTTCCTATGATAATTTTGGGGCAAGAGAAGTGTTGCTTTATTGTTCATTGACATTACTCACCATACCTACCTTCTTCTCAAATAAATTTAGCCAAGTCCCAGTTTCAAGATGACACAGTTTTGAATTTTAGACCATAATTTGTTTTTTTTTGTCTTAATCCGCAGGTAAACTGTGCTCCACAGAGGGCAGGGAGTTGATGAATGAAGAAGATGAACTTGACACAATATCGGATACACGTTCTATTGACATGTTGGCACATACATCTGTTGGTTGGATACGAAACACCTCAAAGAGAACAACACAAGTCTCTCCTGAAGGTACTTTAGGCACTTCCTTTTGTATGGAAGTACCAATGTTAAGTATCAATTTTCAGGAAATAGAGGATGGCACAGATTATGATAGATTAGGTTTGAAATTGGGCCTACACTTGAAAAATAATTAGCGATTGAAGAAAGGCATCAGAATGAAGCAGCTTTGCAGCAGGCACATGCCATTGATGGCAAACAAGGGAGTTGACAGAAAAGGCGGCCACATGCGAGCATTGCATTCCACATAGCTGCTCCATGCTCACTAAATATTTGGATGCTGTAGTTCTGCTTGCTGTTGCAACAAAGTGGCAGGTGGGGTATAATGTGTGAGGTTATTTACTTTGGTAGTAAGAATACAAAAGCAGAATATTTTTTAAAAGGTATGAATGAGACTCGTAAATTTTGTTCTTCATAGGGGCTTGGGTGTACTTGTGCAAGGAGCAGAAAGTTAGCAGGTACAGAAAGCAATTAGAAAGGTAAGTGGCACCTTGGTCTTTATTACAAGGGGATTGGAGTACTAGAATAAAGAAGTCATGCTACAATTGCTCAGGGCTTTGTTAAGACAACACCTGGAATACTGTGTGCAGTTTTGGTCTCCATATTTAAGGAAGGATATACTTGCATTGGACGCAGTACAGTGAAGGTTCCTGCAATGAGAGTGTTGTCCTATGATGAGAGGGTGAGTAAATTGGGCCTGTACTCTGTGGAGTTTAGGGGCAGAATTTTCCTGTTGGCGTGAGGGGATGGGACCCACACACCAAGGCGTAAAATGATGCGTGGTGACATCGGGCGAGTGCCCCAACCACACCACGCGCCATCTCAATATTTCGTTGGGCGGGCACACGATGATATCCGATGCGCACCCACCATTAATTAATGAGCCACTTAAGGCCCTTGAGGCACCAATTGACACTGATTTTTTGGTGCCCGTGTAATCTTTGGGTCGTCCCATGGGCGCAATAGGCAGGCAGGTCGGACACATTTGTATAAACCTCATCCACGGGCGAGATAAGAGGCTCATTTGGGTCGCAAGTGTGCTCTGTCAAATATTTAACTTTCAAAGTTAATGATATTTGCATGTGTGAGCTGCAATACTTCAAAACACATACCAGCTGTTTGGACTGGATTCACAACCTTCAGGTCAGCACTCTGCAGTGAAAAATCGTTTTTGGGCCTGCAGGTTTCAGGAAGCCTTCCCTTAACCTGGGAATGGGAGTTGCACTCTCCACTGGAGGCAGCTCCTCTGAGGAGGAAGGGAGGGCTAGAAGGGGGAGGAGGCCAGGAGTGCACATTCAGCCTCCAGAGGAGCCACCTTTGGGAGACAGGCACAGGCACAAAGGTTACAGGGCCAAGAGGCAGACCAAGGCAGAAGGGGCCGCAGCAGATGTCACTATCCTGCTGCCAGGGTATACAGGCGGTGAAGCAGCCAACACAATATGTCTGAGGTGCAGTGCCAAAGGAGGCTCCGTCTCTCAAGGGAGACAGTCAACTATATCTGTCAGATGATTGGGCCTGGGATCTCCATTAACTATGTGGGAGGACCCCCCATGCCAATGGCTCTAAAGGTTACAGCTGCCTTCAACTTCAATGCCTCTGGCTCCTTCCAGGTCTCGGTGGGTGATCTCTGCGGTGTCTCCCAATCAGCTGTCCACACTTGTGTCAAGCAGGTTACAAATGCTTTGTTCAGGCTTGCATTGACCTTCATCCACTTCCGTTGGGACCAGGCAAGGCAGACACAGTGAGCCAGAGGCTTTGCAGTGATTGCTGGCTTCCCCCGTGTCCAGGGTGCAATAGACTGTACACATGTGACCATCAAGGCTCCAGCAGGTGAGCCCGGTGCCTTCATCAACAGGAAGGGCTTCCACTCCATGAACGTGCAGATAGTGTGTGACCACAGGATGCTGATTCTACAAGTCCCCAGGGCCTGATAACCAGGCAGCTCCCATGACACCTACATCCTCAGACACTCCCAGGTGCTTCAGTGCTCTGGGGAGCCTTTCCAGTCGCCATGTTTGACAGCCTTTGAAAGGCTGCAGCAACTTTTGAAAACAGGCCGCAGGGCCACCATTGGACCCAGTGGTCATTGCAAACCCGCCGCCACTCGCCCACTCCCGCTGTCCTCGGGAGCCGCGATTCACGCTGGGTGGGCCTTAATTGGCCCGCCCACATAAAATGGCAGTGCCGACCTGATTGCGGACGGCAATCGGGTCCACACGCGCTCCCGCTCTGCCCGCCCACCAGCCAGAAAATTCTGCCCTCGAAGACTCAAAGGTGATCTTATTAAAACATACCAGGTTCTGAAGGGGCTTGACAGTGTAAATAATGAGAGATAAATCCCCAGGGCCTGATAACCTACATCCCAGAGTACTTAAGGAAGTGGCTCTAGAAATAGTGGATGCTTTGGTGGTCATCTTCCGAGATTCTATAGACTCTGAAACAGTACCTACAGATTAGAGGGTAGCTAATGTAACCCCACTATTTAAAAAGGGAGGTAGAGAGAAAACAGGAAATTATAGACCAGTCAGCCTGACGTCAGTAGTGGGGAAAATTCTAGAGTCCATTATAAAAAATTAATAGCTGAGCACTTGGAAAACAGTGGCAGAATCGGACTGAGTCAGCATGGATTTATGAAAGGGAAATCATGCTTGACAAACCTACTGGAATTTTTCGAGGATGTAACTAGTAGAGTTGATGAAGGAGAGCCAGTGGATGTGGTTTATTTGGACATTCAGAAGGCTTGCGACAAAGTCCCACGTAAGAGATTAGCATGTAAAATTAAAGCGCGTGGGTTTGGGGGTAAAGTATTGAGATGGATAGAAAACTCGTTGGCAGACAGGACTGAGATGAGGAGAAATTTCTTCACCCAGAGAGTGGTGACCCTGTGGAATTTGCTACCACAGAAAGTAGTTGAGGCCAAAACATTGTATGTTTTCAAGAAGGAGTTAGATATAGCTCTTGGGGTGAAAGGGATCAAATGATATGGGGAGAAAGCAGGAGCAGGCTATTGAGTTGGATGACCAGCCATGATCATAATGAATGGCGGAGCAGGCTTGAAGGGCCGAATGGCCTATTCCTGCTCCTATTTTCTATGTTTCTATTGCTTGCATTGTTCGGGGCACAGTCTCAGGATAGGGGAATGATCATTTAGGACTTAGATGAGGAGAAATTTCTTCACTCAAAGGCTTTTGAATCTTTGGAATTCTCTACTCCAGACGGCTTTGGTGCACCATTTGGTGACTATATTTAAGCTAAGATCTCTCAGGAAGAAAGGGATGTGGGAGAGCAGGCAGGGAAATGGAGTTGAAGCCAAAGATCAGCCATGATCGTATTGAATGATGGAGCAAGCACAACAGGGCATATGGTCTACCCATTCTCCTATTTCTTATGTTGCTATGTTCTTATGTTCTCTGTGAACATAAACTGATCTGAGAGAGGTTTCAGAGTTCGTTCACTGCCGTTCAATATGCGAATATAAAAATAGACAAGACTCAGGAGTAAAAGCTTGTCTTGGCTGGTATATCTAAATGGCCAATATCACTTTGGATGCCTATTATATGGTCCACTTGATATTCAACTCTACTAAAGTCAGATAAAAGCAAAATACTACAGATGCTGGAAATCTGAAACACTCTGAAGAAGTCATACAGACTCAAAACGTTAACTCTGTTTTTCTCTCCACAGATGCTGTGGAGTTTTGCTGAGTTTTTCCAGCATTTTCTGTTTCTATCAAAGTCAGGTCAAGCAGATTGACAGGTAGCATGTTTCATATTGTTTATCTTGTGCAACCCGTCTCCCTCACCCGCTCCAAGAAGAATTTCCAACCCAAGGTATTAGAACACACGCCTTGTGAACCCCCCAACCCCTCAGCCCCGAACACCATTCGTATGTGTGCTTCATTCAGATGCTTGTTTTCATGTCAGCATCAAGCTAATGGTGGATATTATTTCAGCGTGACACACACAAGTGAATATTTACAAGATTTCTTTTCTCCTGAAGTTTTCATTGAAAGAAATAGCTATACTTTATTATTATGAGGCAAACTGCTGTTGCCGCTCAGGAATACATTAAAAGCAGGATCTAGCTGTCTGAACTTAAATTCCGGAGAATAATTAGATGAAAGACATGTTACAGCCTGTCACTTGAGATAAAGCATATAAATATAGAAAGTGCCTAGAAAAGACAAAAGAAAGTGAAAGCAAAATTAGTCAAAAGAAGAGACATTTTTATGAGCTTGGCTTGATTTCTGACGAGCTTAAGAGCCTCTAGATATATGACCGGAGTTTAGCAGTCAAGAAAAAATAGGCATAAACTTAAATCTTAAACATTTGAAATCATGCAGAGTTTGAAACCAAATTATGATGGCAGAATATTTCTAATGTTAGACTAGTATGAATATGGTAATACTGGCTTCCAATATTGCCTCTCCACAGGTGGTTTCTTAAGAGGCATACGCCAAAATGGTCCGATGCAGATTGAAGATGTTATCGACTGGCACAGTGTCGTGCTCCGTTACCTAACAATGAAAGGGCAGACTGATGCTGGTATGTTTGAAAAAGATTCCTCTCAGTATGAGGATGCAAAAGACACAGAACGTTTTGCAGTTTTGGTACATACTAAGATCCTGAATGGTATCTCTACTTAGGCAGTCTAAAAAATTAAAGCATAAAGGATCCTTTTAACAGCGTTTTACCCACCGTTTTAAGAATGTGCCAACCTGCTGTTGTGCATTTATGATTATTGACTCAGAGTGGAATGGGACACATAGCAGGGTGTGATGCTTGAAATGGTACATTGTTACATTAAAGATTAATTGTTACATTAAACACAAGCATTCTTCAATAGCCTAAATATTGCCAGCTGTGAGCAAAACTTACCCAGTCTCCGCCTTCTGGCATTGCCATTTACAATTTATGGATTCCAGCATAGACCACAAACCATCCAACCACACGCCCAAAAGGAAGAAGAACAAAAACCTGAGACAGTGCAAGGAAAACGACCACCCATCCCCCAACACAAAATTGTTTTTCTTTTTCCTTTCATCACCGTTTCTGAATTGTCAATACTCAATCAGCTTAAAGAGGAAAGCAACCTATCTTGCAGAAGATTAAATTAGAGGTATTTATTTTTAGCTATGTTGCTGCAATAAATGGTATACTTCTATATGGAAAACAGATTTCTGTTTTGACCTTCTGCATCATTTAGGATTGGTCTTGATACAGCTGCAGTATGAAGGAAGGCCCAAGGTCTGTAAGTATGATTTTGGCACCAACTGCCAAATCCCAGCATCGTCAAAATCATGAGGTGCTGCCCAGATTGATGACTGTTTTATTCAATGAAGTATGTGGGAAACCAGCGCAGTGACGTGTGCACCTTTCAAGGACATCAACTCGGTTGAAAACAGTTACTTGTCAAGCATTAGTGATCTGTGGAGCAGTGTCGTTGTAACCATTGACAAAGTGTAGTAGAGTGTGATATATTTTTAATTCATTGTGGAGTTACTGTATAGTTTAAAGAACATCACCTCCATGTGTAATTGTTTCGCAGGTTTCTTTTTATTCGATAGGAGACACAAGCATAAGGCGCTGTGATTTTGTTATACGTGCAACACGACATATCAAAATTTGTCTTGCGTTTTGCAGTTTTTCATGAAAATGTACCTCTTTGAGGCAGGAGTCTCATGATCCTGTTGAAAGAATGTGCTTATTTTAGCAAATAGCGCTGAGAGAAATACACCAAAAAATAAGGAAAACTTTGAGTAGTAGTGAAGTATGAATGGGTGATCTTTTTGTACTTGTTCATGGGATGTGGATGTCACTGGCTAGGCCAGCATTTATTGCCCATTCCTATTTGCTCCTTTACTTCTTCATTCTTTATTGCTTCACTTCCTGATCGAATTCTGAAGCGTTGAAGATAATGTCTGACCTACAGATCTTTCTTTTTCGTCTAAACTCTATTTAATATGAGGTATAGTAATATATGAAGAATATAACTTGCATTTGTGCTCCAGGTATAGCAAGCTTCTAGCAGAACATTGAGAGGCTCCAGCAGTGCAGGTTAGGATTAAGGCAAGTAATCCCTTCATCTTTTTTTGAGATCTCTTTTCTTTTTTCCTTTTTGTTATTGCACCCATTCCAATCCTCCTCAGCAATCCTCAGCCAAGAGCGTAAGTAAATGACCAGGTCCAAAAACTCTTCCATAAATACTGCTCTGAAGTAGGCTCCTATGACATGCATTAGGGTGACTTTGGATGACCCTCCATCGCATTTCCCCTCTCTTTCACATCAGACAAGAATGTCTGGGCACTGTTCAGCATTTCCTGCCCCCTGTCATAACAAAAAACTGGACTTGCACGCTCCCATTCCGTGATGTAGTCCGCTCAAACGCTTAACATGATGAGTCTCGGCACCAAGCGTATCAATTTAGTTTGTGATTCCCATCTCCCCATTCCACCTCATTCTCTTGCCCATTTTTCTGAAGATCTTCAACAAGTGGATCCCTCACTACTTTCACTTTTTCCTCCTTCCTACATATATAGACAGTCCAAACCCAAGCCAATGATTTACCTCACTTTATTTCGGCCTACCAGTTGTCCTGCTGTTTGAGCTTCGGGCCTTCACTTAGAGTTCTCACTCAAAATACACACAATATACAGTGGCGCAGACTAAAATTAACAATGCAAATCCAAAGAGCAGATTGTGGTACCCCTCTTTCCCTCACGAGTCTGACTGGAGAAGACTGAAGAATAATTTGAGTTCCTGAAACTGTGAATGCTTAATTCTAACCATAAAGTTCATCATTAACAGGAGAGGAAGGATGTTCAAAATATGAAGAGCTATTACCTCAGACACTGGTCTTTCACCCCAAGAACAGATTGTAGTTCTGCTACCAAAAACAGGTCATCTGTAACATTTATGAGTCTCTGGTATTAATTTTAACTTAACCAGCCCCCACTCCCCCAGCAGAAAAATTATGGGATGGGATAGACCACCCGTTGACTTCCATAAAAGGTGAAATCGAATGAGCAGTATAACAGTCAGCCAGTCTGATCCTGTCAGTTTTCCACTGAGCAAGTTAGGATAAAATTACCCTTGCTGTTTCCAATCATTTCAATGTCATCTGCATGTTCCTGGGCAAAATAAAATGTCTTCAGTCACAGATAGAGTTCTTCAACATAATTTATGGGCATTTTAAATGTGCATGATCGAGGTAGGGAAGCACCTTGCTTACAGACAGATGTATATTGCAAACGAATCATATACCAGCGCTTACTGAATTAGGAACATTCTATGAATTGCCAATTATTTATTAATATCAGTATTTATCCATTATTATTGTGAACACTGAGTACCCGAAAGACAGCGTCACTGCTGTACCAGCAGTTCCTGGCACTAGCCCTGGGCATAGGGAAAAACCATTAAGCACCCTTTTTTGGCACTTTGAGTGCCCTTCGAGCTCCGAATTGATGTCGCTGTGCTCACACACTTGTTGGGATAAGTGCACCTGCAGGGAACTTGCGTGAGAAGTATGCTGAGTCAGTAGATCATGATGTCAATCAGTGTCCAACGCCAGCACTGCCATTTCAGAACTTGACACTCCAGCTAATGACCCCTCTTCACTTCACACAGCTGAACACAGGTTCAGAAGCAGGAAGGACCTCCCCCAACCAATGCTATTTAAAGGGATCATCAACTACTTACAGGTTAGTCGCTGGTTGCTTTCTTCAAGCTGCTGCTATGATTCTACAAGTAGTTGTTGCTCTCCATAGTTGTCTCAAGTTTCAAAACACGGAGTGGTGTGACTGAAGGACTCCTTTGCTGACTTCAAGACTTCTGCACAAACCAATTGCTCCCAAACACAGCTGCATTAGTAGGCATTCCCCTTGGAATAGAGATAACTTGGAAAATGAACAGATTTCCACGCAGAGCAGGACAAGCTACTGGCAGAGGGCAGAGGAAGATGGGAAGATGAGCTCTCAGCAGGAGATTTTCAGGGAACATTACTCCTACATGAACCTCAGTGAGGACGTGTCCTGCCACCTGGCTCAGCCACAGGCGCAACCTCAGAGCAGGTCAAGGACGGAATTGACAGTGACTGTGATGGTGACTGTGGTGATGAACTTTTATATGTCTGGTTCCTTTCAAGCTGGAGCTACAGACGTTTGCAACATTGCATAGTCTACTGTCCACTATTGCAGAAGGGAGGCCGCTGAGGCTCTCTACTCAAAGAGACCTAACAACATTTCATTCTTTTGTGCCAGAGAGCTGCAGGCAGCACAATCACATGGTTTGACCAGGATTACAGACTTCCCCATGATGCCGTTGACTGCACGCACATTGCTTTGCAGGCACCACATGTCAACTCGGTCTGATACCGGAAGCAAAAGGGATTCCACTCCCTCAAGATCCAGTTGATGCATGACCATAGCCAGCGAATCAGTGACTCACGGCATTTTTCAGTACCCTGGAAGCAGTTGTGATGTATTCATTCTGTGGCAGCCCAGTGTGCCAGCTGCTCATGAGCCATCATGGTAAATCAAAGGGTGCCTATTGAGTGACAGGGGTTATCCATACATGGCTGAAGACTCTGGTGAGCAACCCATTCACACGTGCATGACATGCATACAATGAGAGCCATGCTTCCACCTGATATGTAATAGAGCAGACCATTGAAACGCTGAAACAATAGGCAGAATCATCCCAGATTTGCACAAAGTGGGGTAGCGAGCGGGAAAAAGGGTTTTCACTCCGCATCGTCCCATTCCTGGCATATCCGCCTCACTAGTAATGCATTCCCAGGAAACACGCCAGGTCACTGGTGGGGCAGCCTCTGATTTGCCCGCACCATCACTTCAGGCCTTCAGTAATCGGGACGCCATATTTAAAGAGCGCTCCCGCACAAAGCTAGCACTCTCTAAGGGATCAGAAGCTGCTGCAAAGTCAAGGCTGTCAAAGTGAGAAAACATGCTGCCCCCAAATTTAGCAATGCCTCCTTCGGGCTTCTAATGGATGACGTGCTGTACCCCCGCTCTGGGCGATGACCAGCAAGCAAGGCCACCAATGTGAAGCGATGGCAGCGTTAATTCTCAATCTCCCGACTGCTTCTCCATTCACTCTATTTTCGAACTCTCGACTGCTTCTCCACTCGCGCTATTTTCGAACTCTCGACTGCCTCTCCTCTCACGCTCCTTTCAATCTCCCGACTGCCTCTCCACTCACACTGCTTTCAATCTCCCAACTGCTTCTCCATTCACTCTATTTTCGAACTCTTGACTGCCTCTCCACTCACGCTGTTTTCAATATCCCTACTATCTCTCCACTCGCGCTGTTTTCAATATCCCTACTATCTCTCCACTCGCACTGTTTTCAACCTCCTGACTGCCTCTCCTCTCGCGCTGTTTTCAATCTCCTGACTGCCTCTCCTCTCGCGCTGTTTTCAATCTCCTGACTGCCTCTCCTCTCGCGCTGTTTTCAATCTCCTGACTGCCTCTCCTCTCGCGCTGTTTTCAATCTCCTGACTGCCTCTCCTCTCGCGCTGTTTTCAATCTCCTGACTGCCTCTCCTCTCGCGCTGTTTTCAATCTCCCGACTGCCTCTCCTCTCGCGCTGTTTTCAATCTCCTGACTGCCTCTCCGCTTGCGCTGTTTTCAATCTCCTGACTGCCTCTCCTCTAATGCTGTTTTCAGACCCTGAGTATGTGCTTGAATATTTACTCCAGTCTCGCTTTCTTGACCTACCCAGCACCCCGCTCCCCCACCCCCACAAGGCTTGATCCGCACTGGAGCCCTTGCCCTGGCACCACACTGAAAGCCAGCCGGGACATAGCGACCTGCCTGTGCCCCCCACAAATGCGGGGCACCTCTTCCTTGACGTCCTACAGGCGATACTCGTGAGTGCTGCACAAGATTCTGTGCACTCACCTCCGAGTCCCCCTCAAAGTTTAGGTCACCAAATGCACACCTTTTAAAGGCAGTCGTGAAGCACATCGTTCTGAAGTCATGCCGACGTGAGCAGTAAATTTGACGTGGGGGAATGATTACAATGACCGGGGCTTCTAATTAGATTCAAATGCATTAAAATGATGTTCCCGGTGTGCGGCAGCAGGAAACATGGCCCAGCATTAACAGGCAGAGCAGACAGTCACAAACTGGTTTCACAACCCCCCATCCACCACTCGTCATGATGCCCGATGCCAACGGGGCTGGAAAATTCCAGCCAATGTTTCTGCTGCCTGAACTGCACCGAGGAGCCCTGCAGTACTCAATGGAGCAGTTAAGTTCCTGGTGGTCTGCTGCATGCTGCATAACCTAACCGCCATGAGGGGGCAGCCTATGCCACCAGCTCTATGGCAGAGGAGCATGAGGAAGGAGGAGGCAACCTAGACAGCCTTTTACTCCTGAACTGTCTGTGAAGAACTCATCCGAGTGTGATAGCTAGAACCGTTACTCAAATTTCCCATTCACCAACAGTCTCACATCTTACCTTCCCTATGTCAGACCATCACAGCGTCCACTTAACCACAATGCAAAAATAAAAGCCACCACAAAGTAAACACTCCAAAGCAAGTTTACAGATGAACTCATTCCATATTGCATGCAAAAGTGACCCCTGTGCACTGTCTTGGTGCCTGCCTTTCAGCTGCCTTTGATGCTCCTATTCCAGTGCGACCCCTATGGATGCTCCATGGCTGGGGAAAGGTTGCTGACTTTCAATGCGGGACACTACAATTGGCCTTGAAGAATGACCTCAAGCAGCTTTAGGCCCAGATGGCCCTGCTGCAGCCTGCACGATCTTGGCATGGGGTGGGCTGGCTATCAGGCAATGGCAAGGGCACTGGCAGAGTGACAGGGAAGGGAGGATGAATACAATCATCATGAGGGAGGACAACAGGTCCACAGAGCTACTGCCACTCCCCTGGAATGGCGCCTCAGCAATCCTAGTTGGAGGACAGATTGCTGTGAGACCAGGCACCCCACTTTGCACATGGTAATCACACAGTCATGATGGCAGCAGTCTAAGCTAGTATGACAGCAGGCTGCCCTCACATAACAAGCTCTGCACAAATGCCTGTGCCAAGTTGATGCTGGACTCCTCCATGCTCATTGACATTGACTGCAGGCTTTCTAGCAGGCTCCCCAATACATGAACCATTTTGTTCTTCACACCTATCAGCATTTTTCTGTAGGTTCCTTCATCAAAGTCCTCTGGAGCGGAAGCCATGTGCAACCTCACCCTCTAGTGAGCTGCCACCTGCAATAACTTTGCCCCTTGCCCTGGATGCGGGTGTCGTTGGCTAGGCCAGCATTTGTTGCCCATGCTTAATTGTCTTTGTGAAGGTGGTGGTGAGCTGCCTTCTTGAACTGCTGCAGTCCATGTGGTGTAGGTACACCTGCAGTGCTATTAGGAAGGGAGTTCCAGGATTTTGACCCAGCGAAAGTGAAGGAACAGTGATATAGTTCCAAGTGAGGATGGAGGGGAAATTGCAGGTGGTGGTGTTCCCATGCATATGGTTCCCTTGTCCTTTTAGGTGTTAGAACTTGTGGGTTTGGAAGGTGCTATCAAAGGAGCCTTGGTGATTTGCTGCAGTGCATCTTGTAGATGGTACGCACTGCTGCCATGTGCATAAGTGATGGAGGGAGTGAATGTTTAAGGTGGTGGATGGGGTGCCAATCAAGCGTGCTGCTTTTTCCTGTTTTGTCCTGTGGTGTTATATTTTTGTTTTATAATGCCTCTGTGAAGCACTTTGAAAAGACTCATTACATAAAAGGCACTATATAAATGCAAGTTGTTGCTGTTGTGTCTGGTCTGTACCTGAACTCTCTCCTTTTTGAAGGCCTCCCATTGCCCATTTACCATTTTACCTGCCAACCTTTGGTTCTATTCCTCCTAGGCAAGATCTCATTTCAACCCACTGAAATTAGCTCTCCTCAAATTTAGTATTTTCACATTTGATTGTTCTTTGACCTTTTCCATAGCTACTCTAAACTAAATGATACTGTGTTTACTGCTTCCTAAATGCTTCCCACTTGCCACATATCAGGCTGGATTTTCATGGAGCCGGGGAAACTCCATGGAGGTGTGAAAATAGCAGCCGTGAACAGATTCCAGGATTCCCGACCCCACACCTGGCTTCCCTAATTTTTCCCAATGCAGGTTAAGGGCACTGGCTGGTGTGGGTCATGAGCCTGCACCCTGCACTCCCAACCTGGCCAGCTCCATTGCCGGCATGGGCATGTCTTAGACTTCTGCAACTTTCGTAGAGTCGGGTGAGCTTTTAAATGACTCATGGTTCACAGCACCTCAAAGGTGGATGAGTGAACCTTTTGAAAGGTAAATTACAAAGGATTTAACCCATGCCCCCCATGCCAAGCTATGCCCTCCATCCACCCCTCATAGTTTTCATGCCAAGCTATGCCCCTCCACCCATCCCCCATGGCCCCTCATACCCTTTATGCTAAGCTATAGCCACTTAAGTGCCCATTCACCCACTATACACTTTGTACAGAACCAATGAACCCTATAATAACAATGGGATGTGCAAAAAAGCTTTAAAAAAAGCCATTCATTCATAACTTTCTACTACAGCTCTATAAAAGTGTCAACCATCCAGACCCTATAAAGTATCAATAGCTGAAACTGCAAGCACTTGAAACCTCTTAACTTGTGTAAATAAGCATTGGGCAATTGTAGCTGTTTCAACAGTCTAATGGATGTCTGAGCTCCCAGCTAAGGCTCACTGCATTCATTACCCAGAACTAGATCCAGCACTGCTTCCTCCCCTGTTGGAGTAGAAACATATGAATAAAGAAAGTTCCCTTGCACATATTTTAGGAATTCCTACCCTCTTTGGCCTTTACACTGTTATTTTCCCAATCTATATAAGGGTAACTGAAGACCCCAATTAACACTGCTCCAAAGTTTTTGGATCTTTCTGTAATTTCCCTGCAAGTTTTCTCCTCTGGCTCCTTCCCACTATTTAGTGGCCTATAGTATAAACCCAGCAGCATAATATCTTCTGTATCATTTCTTAATTCTAACCAAATAGATTCTGTCTTTGAACCGTCAAGCACATCCTCCCTGTCTAGTGCTAAAATAGTGGACAGGATTTAGCCCTCGATGGGCGAGCGGGCCCCACCGGCTCAGTGGCGGGCAAGCAGCCAACCCCCGCAGCCAAAATGAGGCCTGCCGTCATTTTGAGTGGTCGGGCCAATTAAGGCCTACCCAGTGGCCTGCCCAACAGGAAGCACTATGTGCTATGCGCTTCCTGTGCAGGGGGGAGGGAATCCCCAAATGTCAAAGTGTGGTCTTTCACACATGCGCGTGAAAGAGCACACTGCTCCCTGAGGCAAAGTCCTGTCTCAGGGAGTTTACTGACAGGTAAGAAAAGTCAAAACATAGAGAAATATTGAAATTAGTAACATGTCCCCCTCATGTGACAATGTCACACGAGATGGGATATGTTAATAAGAAACACATAAAGTTTATTAAATTTTTTTAAAACGGACATGAAACTTCATCCCGCCAGTGGATGAAGTTTCATGAATAATCTGGAGCCCGCTGGGGCTCCTGGCCTGCCCGCCAGCCTTAAGGTTGGACGGGCAGGGTCTTTAACAAGGTTAATTAGCCTGTCAATGGCCTTAATTGGCCATTGACAGGTCGGCGGTCGGACAGCTGATTTCGCTGTCCGTCTGCCTTCCTGAAGATTTAAATGGACCGGGATGACGTTGGGGGTTCCTCCCGATGTCATCCCGCGTCATTTTCCCCTCGGCGAGTGGGCCCCGCCCCCAAATCGCTGAGGGGAAAATCCTTCAGAGTATCTTTGGTCAATACTGCCTACCATGCCTGCCTTCCCCACCATTCCTGAATACCCTGTAGCCCAATCCTCCCCTTGTTTGAACCAAGGCCTCATTATTGCTGCCACATCATAATCCCATGTGCCTTTCAGCTCACCAACCTTACTTACCACACTCCATAAACTTACACACATGCACTCCAAACCCATTTTAGAATCCTTCACACGTCCCCCACACCTGATGTCTCTTATTTCTGACCCAATCTTTATTCTAATGATGTTTGTTTCTACCAGCTCACCCTGCGCCTTAACCCTTCAACCTAGTGTCCGTCCCCCCAATCAGATTGTCTAACCCCAGCCCAATCTGCCCAATCTGCTCAAAAGCCAAACTGCCCAATCCATAAATGAGAACCTTACCAGATGATTGTTCTAGAAATTCAATTTTTCATTAATGGCAGATCTGTTAACACAAATCGTAAAGTAAAATGCAATATGACGTTTCAGGAAAATAATCAGCTTCTTGTTGCAGAACTGGTGAATGTTCATTGTTTGTAGCTTAAGAACAACCCTTTGCAATAATTTAAGGAAACAGGCTAGTTGTGATTTTGTCAAAAATCTAGTTCAATAAATGAGTTAGAATTTAAAGCTGCATTTTATTTTTTTGTTCTACTTTAATTCTGAAGCAGTTAATTTAATTTGTACAGAGTCCACATATTTTTGGACTTTTCAAAGGTGAGAAAAACATTTCAGAATTTTCCGTCATTATCATCACGTCTTAGGTCCTTTGGGGAGGGAAGAAAAATTAAAAACTTAACTTGCGCTGTGCCAGTGAAAAACCTGCCGCAGTATTAGAAAACATTTTGTTTGAACTATGCTGCCAATAATGTGTTAGTAATACTGCTAGCAGATGGTAATTGGTAAAAGGACTAACGAGCATCAGGGTGTTGTACTGTGGACATTTTGTCCTGAATTGTAGTGTGAACTAATTATCTTTGACACAATGTTTTATTGAAAAAAAACATTCTATGTTGCTTTCATGAAAAATTAAAAAGATATTTTGAATGATGAGCTGTGTGTATATTGTTATGAACTCAAAGTGTACAATGCTTCTTGTACTATGTCTTTAATAGAACGCTGTAACATGGCTGCTTGCAGTCAGTGCCTCTTGGCAGGGGTCACACCAATAAGGACCTTTAGTACATGATTGCATTTCAATCAAACATATTATACAGAATTTGTTCCCCATAATTTTAAGGTGGTGACACATGTTAGGGTGGATTCCACAGGTGCCTGTATCTCTCCTAGATCTTGACCAATTTTCCAGTCTTCATCTCTGAACCCTTATGGTGGCTATTGTAACATAGTTTAATATCTCAAGTGAGCTTGATTGAGTTGAGCCCTTGCCCGTCTTAACGTGGCACCTACAGCAGAAGTCACTGGATATCAATGAAAAACAGAAAACCTGGTTTACTGATTTACTGCTCTCCCTTTCTGATCTGGATGACTTATTGTTGGCTAATTATTATTGGCTAATTTGTTGTAACACATGCGCACAAGCTCACTGTTCATCAACTGGGTCCAGCGAGAAGGATTTACTGGATTATAGAGCTTAAGGGGGCGAAATTAGACATGGGAGAGGTTGTAAAATAGATGAAATCACTTTCTATGGCAATTAAACTACACGCTCAATATTCATTTCCATTCACACAATGATCTGGGTTTTAACATGGAGGCAAATTCTGAGTGGAATTTAATACCGCTCAGGGGAACAGGTTGGGAGGCAGAGGGAATGGTTTAATCAAGCAGGAGGACACAGAAGCGGAGAGCCCAGTGGCTGGGGAGGGCCCCTCCTGCTGAAGTAACCTGTGCCCAATGGAAGGCCCCGCCAGCGACAAGGGCCACCCCAGTGAGAAGATTCCAACCCCCTTCCCTCGATAGCGACCCCTCAACCTCTCACAGGAGCTTGCCTGACTGGCTCCAACCAGACTGCTCCACTTACCTGGGGTTCGGGGCCTCCACAGTCACCTCTTGTCTTGGGCTCCTGCAGTCCCAGCAGTACATTCAATACTGTTGTGCAAATGATACTCATGCTAAGGAACAAGTAATGTTCAACAATATCCTTGGAGCGATTTGGCTAACTTTAAATTGCAGGTAGCAGGATGACCAATCAAAATCAGCAGGGTTGCTGTTTAAATAGGGGGCTTGGGCTCCAATTGCATCATCGGGGCTCTATCTGTGATTTTAGCCTGAGGTTTGAGCGGTGATGCAGTTGCGGCATCCTAAAATGAGCAAAACAAAGGGTTTATTGCTAGAGGGACAGAATTGCAGAAGTTACGCGAAACCTGTATCAATCATTGGTTAGTTCACACCGGAGTACTGTGTACAGTTCTGGTCGCCAGATTGTGAAAAGGATATAGAGCCACTGGAGAGGGTACCGACCTGTGAGAAAGACTGAGCTGGCTGGATTACTTTTCTCTCAAAAAACAAAGGCTGAGGAATGACCTAATGGAAATCTTTAACATTTCGAAAGGTTTTGATAAAAGTACACAAGAATGTCAGTGTTCCATTTGTGGAAAAGAGCAGGACTAGAGGCCATCAATTTAAGATCGTCACCAAGAAAACAGCTAGGGAATTCAGAAGAAACTTTATTACCAAGGGAATAGTGAGAATGTGGGACTAGTTACCACAGGCAGTGATTAAGGCAAATGGTATAGATGATTTTAAGAGAAAGCTCGATAAGCATATGGGACAGAATTTTGCCCTCGTCGGGCGGGCGTGGCGGGCAGGACCGGGAGAGGCCTGGAAACCGACTGCCAGCGTGAAATGCGTGCTGCAGCACTTAGCGATATGGGGGTGGGAAGGGCGCATGCGCACGGGTGCGTGCAGTAAAAGCTCCCTGAGGCACAGAGCTGCCTCAGGGAGCTGAAGATTTTTAACAATAAAAATAAAGATTTTTTTGAAATAATGAAAACATGTCCCCTCAAGTGACTCTGTCACATCAGCTGGAACATGTTAATTATGAGTTTAAAAGTTATTATTTTTTTTTAATCGCTGGTCGAAACCTCATCCGGCCCGTGGATGAAGTTCACCAAAAACGCAAAGGCCGTTTGGCCTTTTAGCCTGCCCGTCAACCGGACAGTTGGACGGGCAGCGAAGAATTCCAATCAATTAGTTTATTAAGGGCTTTAATAGGCTGTTTTATTGTTGGCGGGTGCGCTGCCAACTCCCACGTGCACCCGCCGGCCGAAATATCGCGCGAGTGTGCGGTGATATCGGGACGCTCGCCCAACATCGTCGCGTGTCATTTTACCCTTCAGCGTGTCGGGCCTGCACCCGCCCGACGAGCGAAAAATTCTGGCCCTGAGGGAGAAGGGGAAAGAGAGTTATGCTGAGAGAGTTAGATGAAGAAGAACAGGAGGAGACTGAATGGAGCATAGGTGCTGGCATCTACTGGTCAGGCCAAATGTCCAGTTCCTGTGCTGTATCCTCTGTGTAATTCTATGCCCTCACCAGGCCAAACCTACAGTGAATAGAAACCAGGCCCAGTAAGGTACATTGTTTTTATTTTCATTCCTTGTGGGTGGGAACAGCAGGAGCGCTCCTTACAATCCCCAAAAATAAATTTGGGGCTTACTATGCTCCAAGATTCCCTCTCCCGACCAGGATCACCCCCACCCCAACCTATGCATTTACCTTAGTGACGGGGACCGTTCCTGATTGATTTGGGTGTAAAGCCAGCAGATGGCGAATATTGGTGCAAAAGTCAAGGCTGAAAATGATTTCATCAAGATACAGGAGTCCTTCAGCGGAAACGCCAAGAGAAGTTACAGTATTTCAAGGGAAGAAGCTATAAATTATTTTGTTATGGTAGACCTAGAACATTATTTCAAGGTGGGTCACTCCAGTGAAATAAGAGACCTAAATTTAAATTAAACAGGTGAAAAGTAAATTTATTGTGACATTGAAATTTAACAATTTTCATCCTTGTTTTAAAATCCCTCCATGGCATCATTGCTTCCTATCCCTGTAAGCGCCTCCAGTCCCACACCGCTCTGAGATATCTGCATCAATCTTATTCTGGCCTCTTAAGCATCCCTAATTTAATAGCTCCACCATTCGGGGCAGTACCTACAGTTGCCTGCTCCCTCAACTCTGGAATTCCTTCTCTCAATCTCTCCATCTCTCAATCCTGCTTTAATCCTTTAAGATACTCCTAAAAACCAAGCTTTGGGTCATCTGCCCTTAAAAAAAACCCTGCTGCCGATAATAAAAAATGGTCACAGCTGCAGATGAAGTTTCCCTTCCAAGGAGGTGGTCTAGCAGATTTGGTTGGCCATTTTTACTTTTATAAATTTTAAAAGTGCTGAGAGAGCACCTCCACCTTGAGGCACCCTCTCTCTCTCTCTCTCTCTCCCTTAGCTGCAATGGCAGGCTGCAGCTCCTCCCGTGCTCAGAGGCCTCCTATTAGCCCTCCAGCATCAGAAGCCTGCCTGCCGTCATTAATTCAACAGAGAGGGCACTCTCTGGCCATTAATTGGCCAATCCTACAAAAATCATGTTGGGTGACTACTCCCGACATGGTGCGTGGGTTTGGATCCTGACGTCAGGGTCCCGTCCTCAAACAGAAAATCCAGCCCCATGTCCACACAGCTAACATGCTTCCATTGTGTGACCCAATCAGCATTAAGAACACTGGATTATTACTTAGATGAGAGGAACTCTCATACATGTACAAGGTCTACACCTTGAAATCTGGCACACTTCCAAGTATAGCATCACTGTGCCTCACATCAAATAGGGCCTACAGTGCTTGTGTTAACTGTTAAATCAACCTTATCAGCATTCTTTTTAATACATTCACGTGGTGTCTGTGCCACTGGCAAAGCCAGCATTTAGTGCCCATCCCTAATTGCCCTTAAGAAGCTAGTGGTGAGCTGCATTCCGGACAACTGAGTGGCTTGCTCGGCCATTTCAGAGGGTCAATCACATTTCTGCAGGTCAGCAGTCACATATAGACCAAGGTAAAACAGCAGATTTCCTTTCCTAATGGGTATTAATGAGGCAGATGAGTTTTTACAGCAATTCGATAGTTGTATGGTCAGTATTACAGATATTAGCCATTTAATTCTGGATTTATTGAACTGAATTTAAATTTCACAGCACAGTGGTCCAGGCCTCTGGATTACTAGTCCTAAGAACAATGGGGTAAGAGTAGGCCATTTAGCCCTTGAGCCTGTTCTGCCATTCAATGAGAAATTGGCAGATCTGTGCCCTAACTCCAACTATCTGTCTTTGTCCCATATTCCATAATACACCTGGATAACAAAAATCTATGAATCTCATATTTAAAATTAACAATTGATCTAGCATCATTTGCTGCTTGAAGAAAGGTTCCCAAACTTCTCCTACCCTTTATGTGTAAAACTGTTTCATAATTTCACTCTTGCAAGGGACTAAGACCTCACACTGTATATATTTTTATAAAATAGATGTATAGATATGCTTATCTCTATTTCTAAATTTTTTTAAACTGAACAAAGACCTTTAAAATGGCTGAAAATGTGCCCATCTATGATCCCTAGACAAAGGAAGCCACTTGGCAGTTTTAGGAAAAACTCACACCTCATTAACTCTGAGTCCACTACCATCCCGCTGTGGACTGTACAGCCCAACTTCAAAGAGAGCTATACAAAGGCTATCTGCATTTAATAACCCAGGCTGGCCAACAGGAGATGGATCATCTACTAAGGCAAAGGCCCTGCAACCTTCCTTTCAATTCCTAATGGGGTAAGGCTCTTTGGAATCCAGACAATGGATACACAGCTTTTGTCAAAGATGATGGAGAGGTGGGAGTCATGTGACATTGGCCTCTGGCTTGTGGAAGAATTAATATTGCCTTAATGAACTGCATAGCTTAGTCTGCTGTTTACCATCTAACTGACAGCCTCACAGAAAAGGAGCTCTTCCCAGGTTGAACACCTAGCCCATCTACACTGCTTCTGCTGGAAATTCTGTACCATTATCTACAAGACTGTATGCATGTACACACATATACATTCGCTGTATGCCTATCGCATCATATGAAGTTAACACCAATGGAAAAGTAAATTATCCAGCATCGGTTTTCAACCCTTTGACCTCTGTGACGGAATATCTCTTTGATTCTGGACCCTGGAACCCACTTGAAACAATATTTCTTTTCTGGCCTCTGCACTTTCTTTTCTCTATCCCTGTCTTTACTATCTGAGTGTGGAAGCAACGTTGCAACCCTCCTTTTGCATTTTGAGCGTGTGCAAATAAATTAACCCTTTGAGTTCATCCTATCTTCAGTTTGCTGTGTGGTTATTAATAGAAAATTGGATCACACAAAAAACAGAGGGGTTGGGAAATATATCACCATTATATAAAGAGGGAAACAAATCAAAACACCTTTCTGGCGAGAGGAGAAATTAGTGCTATTTAAGTTAACACCCTTCCTGTCCATTACACTTCTGAAAAGTCTGGCTCTAATTTTTGCTTATGTTACCAAGTCTTAGATTCCCCAGCCAGTGGAAAATCTTTCTCCCAATTTACTTTATCTGGTCTCCTTAATATCTTGAAAACTCCAATCAAATTGTCCCTTAATCTCTTAAATTTCAGGGAATACAAACCTAGTTTATGTAATCTATCCTCATAATTTAACCCTTAGAGTTCAGGTATCATTCTGGTAAATCTACACTGCACTCCTTCCAAGGGAAATATATCCTTCCTAATGTTTGATGCCCAGAACTACTTACAGCACTCCAGGTGTGGCCCATGTATAGGTGAAACATGACTTCTACCCCTTGTGTTCTAGCCTTCTAGATATAAAGGACAGCATTCTGTTAGCCTTTTTGATTGTTTTCTGTACCTGTTCATAACATTTTAATGATTTACGGACTTCGATCCCCAAGTGTCTTTGGACCTTGACTGTTTCTGGCTTTACACCATTTAGAAAGTATTCTGTTCTATCCTTCTCAGGTGCAAAGTAGACAACTTCACATTTAACTAAATTGAAATCCATTTGCCACAGTTTTGCCCATTCACTTAATCTATCAATACCACTTTGTAATTTTATTTATCTACGTCTACATTTCTTATAATGCAGCCTATCTCAGCAGAGTGACACACACACTTTTCCAATCCAAAGAAACAGATCCCAAATCAAAAAAAAACTTCAGAAGATTACAGTTAGGGCCTATAACATAACCACCATGATGTTGTGCCCATTGCCTAACTCACTTTAAACTTGTGCATGTTTGTTTTCTTTCATGAGACACACGCATCACTGGCAATTCAGTGCCCTTGAACTGAATGGCTTGCTAGGCCATTTCAGAGTTAACCACATAGCTGAAGGTCAGTCTGGATAGTCAGGCTAAACCAGGCTTCCTTCAGTGAAGCAGATGGGTTTTTATGACAATCAATGATAGTTTCATGGCACTATTATTGAGAGTAGCTGTCAATTCCAGAGTTATTAACTGAATTTAAATTCTACCAGCTGCTGTGGTAGGGTCTGAACCAGTGTCCCCAGAACATTAGCCTGGGGCCTCTGTATTACTAGTTTATTAACATTACCACTACACCACCATCTCCACCTATTAATTTGACCTTAATCTGTTCACCCCAAAGAATAATGATTAGGACTTTGTAGCTATTATGGGATACAACAGAAGAACAAAATAGATTCACATGCTAGCTTGTTGCTGATAAAAAAGTTCTGAATCTGTTTCTTTTTCCCCCAGTCCTAAATTGTTTCCCATAGAGCTCACTCACAAAGTTCCCGAGGACACGGCAGCATGCTAAGCACTTACTTCAAGATATGTTTATAGTTCACTAAAAGTGCAGTTCTCAGGCTGGACTTAACAGACTTCCAGTTATGGTGAAAAGGGTCAATGGACAGGATCGCAAGGGAGGCAGTGGGATGGTCTAGCTCTGTTTTAAAGGGGAGGCCTGGCTGTATGATGGTGCTCACATATTGGCTCAGCTTGCCTGGCAATACAGAAACAAGTTACAATACATCATGAATTTGACAATGGAGGCAGAATTCACTTTGCCCACCATGGAAGCCTATGCTAAAACAAGAACTAGCTCTGTCTCAGTGCAGAAGTTTTAAATACTAATTTAATAATTAATTCGCAATATTAATTTATGTTAAAAAAAAGATGAAATATATGCTAAACAATAACTGCAGATGTGATATGGAATATGTGAATTTCAGTGCCGGTGTGATGCTAGGTAGTAGGTCATTAACATCAAACACTGGCAGATCGTATCAAACAGCATGTCCCTTTGGCTGTTCACAACAGGTAAGGTACCGACCATACCCAACGGGCCCATGCTTGCAAAATTCAAAACAGTGTCCAGCATTAAATGTGATTCCTTGATTGGACAGCATTCGCTAAACAATCCTGAGCGCGCTAAGTGTCCTGAGTGTGCTGACAACAAATTTAAGGTTATCAGTTGGGCTCGGAGTGTGGCTTATTTATACAAGCTAGAAGCTACATATATTGATAGACAGGGCCCTGTCCTTTGTAGACAGAAAGAACGTCTACACATTGCACCTTTTTCAACCAAACAAAATAGGCAACAGTCATTCTCTGGTTCATTCCCCAGGGCAATGCCTTGAACAATCAAAGTCAACCTGCCTGGTTTGAATTTAAACAAGGCTTGGCAGTTAACTGTCAGTCATCAGTTAACTGGTGCATTCTCCACGACAACGCCTCTACCAATCAGAGTCCACTTGCCAACCAATCAGTACTCTCTTCTCAAGCAGCATAAATTGTTGTCCCCTTTACATTTGGTATTCTTGCGAATTGTCCTGATGAGTGCATGGCAAAAAGCTTTGACAACATGTGTCTTTTTTCAGAAACACTCAATAGCCACAAACATACACGACGGTCAGATAACATATGCACGGCAATTGAGGGAGCTTTAAGCTCATGGAGGATTGTTACAAAGAGCCAACACAAATTTAAAAAATAACTCTCAGGATGTGAGCGTTACTGGGTCGTCACAAACAGTGGGTTTTTACTGCGTGGGCCAAGAGCCACGTGGTCACCTTTTTGACAGCATTGATTCACAGGTTCACTTTAACAGGAGGACCTCATGAAAGTTGCCACCTTCCTCCCTCCCAACTGCAACCTGGTAACTGACTGGAGTACATCCAGATCTCAACCTTCCATGGAAAACCTGGTCAGCCCTTGAGCACTTGAGGATGGGATGATGCAGCCACTTACTTCACAAGTGGAGCATGAGGAGCAGCTCAAATTGTCACTGTGGCCATCCAAGCCAGACCCTTGTCTACATACTGAACTCTTGTCCTGAGAGAGCCATACCTGGTGGCATCAAGACCATTCAGACTACATCAGCTGAAGCTGTTGAATGGATTGTTAACCTCGACATCGAACTATAGCCGCTTCCCCAGCCATACAAATGCTAATAACAATCTCTAAGCATGCTGTTCTGGACCTTCTACTTACACATCAGTGGTTTTAAGCAACTTAGTGGCTTGCCCACTAAGTAGGTGATTTTAAGAGTCAGCCACTTGTTTATAATTGGCCACATACAAATGAAACAGGGAAACTCCCTAAAGGAGCCAGTCATATTCTAACAACAATCCAACAGCTTCATGTTCACTTTTACTGATACCAGCATTTTTATATCCAGATATTTTTAAACTGTATTCAAATTCCCAGACTGCTATTGTTAGTTACTGATTACGACTACTGGCTCTGTTTTTTTTATTCATTCACGGGATGTGAGCACCACTGGCTAGGCCAGCATTTATTGCCTATCCCTAATTGCTCTTGAGAAGGGACACCCACAGTGCTGTTAGGGAGGGAGTTCCAGGATTTTGACACAGCGACATTGAAGGAACGGCGATATATTTCCAAGTCAGGATGGTGAATGACTTGGAGGGGAACTTCCAGGTGATGGTGTTCCCATGTATCCGTTGCCCTTGTCCTTCGAGATGGTAGTGGTTGTGGGTTTGGAAGGTGCTGCCTAAGGAACCTTGGTGAATTTCTGAAGTGCACCTCGCACATGGTACACACTGATGCCACTGTTCGTCAGTGGTGGAGGGAGTGAATGTTTGTGGAAAGGGTGCCAATTAAGCAGGCTGCTTTGTCCTGGATGATTTCGAGCTTCTTGAGTGTTGTGGGAGTTGCACTCATTGAAGCAAGCAGAGAGTATTCCATCACACTCCTGACTTGTGCCTTGTAGATGGCGGACAGGCTTTGGGGAGTCAGGAGGTGAGTTACTTGCTGCAGAATTCCTAGCCCCTGGGTTTGGGTTTGTGAAAGCTCTGCATGTTTTCAGGAGCTGCTGACAGTTGGTGAAATCTACAGTGCTGCACGTAGGGAAGGCACTGCAAGAATTCTGGGTAGACCAAATGGCTGCCGTAGTCACATTCAGCCTTGGGCTGCAGCATGAGAGGGAGATGGTGCAGACGCAGCAATAAGAGGACAGGCTGCCAGCAGAGAGAAGAGGAGAAGGAGGCAGGAAAAAGGGTTCTCAACCGGAGACCTTATCCACTTGATATCTTTCAGTAGCCCTCCTCTTACCTTGACCTAGCCAGTAACAGTGCATTTCTTGCCTGTGATTCACGAAGGAGTTGCTCACAGAGCTCCGCTTGGAACCAAACCTGCAACATTAGAATCGTGCGAGGATGGCACTACCAGTGATGGTGAAGGTGACCGTGGCTATAGATCCCTATACATCAAGGTACTCCCAGGCTGGCACAGGCAACATATCTAACATCTCCCAGTTTGTTATCCAATGCTGCATCAGAGATGTGGCGGACAGTCTGTACGACGAAGAGAGGAGCTCAATGAGTTCTGTCTCAACAGAAAGAAGTTGGCAGAGTGCCCCAGTGGCTTTGCCAGGAGAGGGGGCTTCTCCATTGTGCAGGGTGCCACTGACTGCAGACACATGTGGCTTTGTGGGCACCAGATCCCATTGCTGAGATGTAACATAACCATAAAGGTCCCTGCTGACGCAATGTGTTGTTGGTGTGTGACCATGCTCAGCACCTCACCTTGATGAAACTCGTTTCCCTGGCAGCAGTCATGATACATTCATCCTGCACCAGTCTGCTGTTCCAACGATTTTTCAGCCGCATCAGACCAGACAATGGCTGTTGTGCAGCAAAGGAGATACACTCTACAACTAGCTGGTGACCCCTCCCTCCACAATCCAAGCAAACATGGCCAGTACTTATGTAATGACAGCAATGCTGCCACGAGAAACATAACTGAGCAGACAATTGGGGTGCTGGAAATAAAGGTTTTGCTGCCTTGACCACTCTGGTGGAGCCCTCCAGTACTCACCACAGAGTGTAGCCTGATTTATGATGATGTGCTGCAGTTTCCACAGTTGTGAGGGTGCAACCCTTGTGACCAAGGATTTGGTTGCAGGCTCAAGAGGAGGAGGAGGTGGAAGGGAGAAGGCAACCGGCATCAGTGTTCTAGATGGGCTGCCCAGGATCGCCTAATTCAATTCCAGTTCCAGTAAATAAAACTACAAATCTGCGTTGTCCAACAGTCCCTCAGGTACCAATCATCACAGCATCCTCTTCACAGTATAAGGGTTAATTCTAACTGTGTGACACAGTATACATCATCACAGAAAGTGAGGCAACGTCTCACGATCTTGCTCTCTCTTGTTGAACCCCATGGCAAGATGAAGACACAGTAAGTTGTTTCTCAATAGAGTTAACATTTCCTTTACCTCAGCAGACTCTGTAAATATTCTGTTTTAGCACAGTGAGACCAAGAATATTATATGGTGGCAGCAAATGAAAGAACAAGCATGGAAAAGTTTCTGCCATTACTGGAAAGCTTCGACCACATCAAAGGCCTTAATCAAGCAGAAGTGTAACTGAGCAATGAGCAGGTCAGTGCACTATTATATGCATCTGTGGAGAGATAAACAGAGTTAATGTATCGAGTCAGTATGGCTCTTCCCCAGGGCTCTAAAGAAGAGTCATACAGACTCGAAGCATTAACTCTGTTTCTCTCCTCACAGATGCTGCCAGACCTGCTGATTTTTTCCAGAATTTTCTGTTTTATTTCAGATTTCCAGCATCTGCAGTAATTTGCTTTTATTACACTATTATATGCAATGGGTGGCTGTGGAGATGATATCCTAGTCAGGCTAGGGATCAACGAAAAAGAGCCAAGTACAATGAAGTAGTAAAAGCACTTAATGCCTACTTCAATCTGCGAAAGAATGCCATTGTCAAGCGAACTAAATTTAACAAGCAAAGTCAAAGACAAGGATTAAGTATTCCATATGAACATACAAATCAGGAGCAGCAGTAAACCATTCGGTCCCTTGAGCATACTCCACCCTTCAATAAGATTGCGGCTGATCTGATTGTGGCCACTATCCTCCCTACCCCCAATATCCTTTGATTCCCTTGTTAGTTAAGAATCTATTTGCCCCTGCCTTAAAAATATTCAATGACCCTGCCTCACCATTCTCTGGGGAAGAGGGCTCCACAGACTCACGACTCGCAGATAGAAAAAATGTCTCCTCATCTCCACGTTAAATGAGAGATCCCTTATTTTTAAACTGTGCCCCCTGTCTCTTCCACAAGGGGAACCATACTTTCAGCATCGATTCTGGTCAAGCCCCTTCAGGATCTCAGATGTTTCAATAAGATCACCTCTCAATCTTCTGACCTCCAATGGATACAGGCCCAACTTGTCCAACCTTTCCTCAAAAGATAACACCCCCGCATCTCAGGAATCAGTTGAGTGAGCCTTCTCGGAACTGCTTCTAATGCAATTATGTCCTTTCTTAAATAAGGAGACCAAAACTGTACACAGTACTCCAGATATGGGCCGGGATTTTCCGGACCCGTCATGGACGGGATCCGCCACTAGTGATCAGGAGTCCATTGACTTAGGGTGGGACCGGAAGATCCCGGCGGTGGGTGGGTGTGGAAAATCCCACCCGTAGTCTCACTAAAACCCCGTACAACTACAGCAAAACATCCCTGCTTTTAGATTCCATTCCCCTTGCAATAAGCAGCAACATTCCATTTACCTTCCTAATCACCTGCTGGACCTGCATACTAACTTCTCCTGATTCATATACCAGGACACCCAGATCCCTCTGTACCTCAGGGTTCTGCAATCTCTCTCCACTTAGATAATATGCTGCCTTTCTATTCCTGTCAAAATGGACAAGTTAAGGATGTGATTGCACTAGAGAGAGCGCAGAGGAGATTTACCAGGATGTTGCCAGGGCTGGAGAGTTTTAGTTATGAGGAGAGATGGGATAGACTGGGGTTATTTTCCTTGGAGCAGAGGAGATTGAGGGGAGACATGATTGAGGTGTATAAAATTACGAGGGGCATAGATAGGGTAGACAGGAAGGAACTTTTCCCCTTGTTAGAAGGATCAATAACCAGGGGGCATAGAGTTATGGTAAGGGGGTTTAGAGGGGATGTGAGGAAGAATTTTTTCACCCAGAGGGTGGTGGGAATCTGGAACTCACTGCCTGAAAGGATGGTAGAGGCAGAAACCCTCATAACATTTAAGAAGTATTTGGATGTGCACTTGCGATGCCATGGCATACAAGGCTATGGGCCTATTGCTGAAAAATGGGATTAGAATGGTTAGGTACTTGTTTGATTGGCACAGACTCGATGGGCCGAAGGGCCTTTTTCTGTGCTGTAGACCCCTATGACTCTATGACTAAATTCACATTTTCTCACGTTACACTCCATCTGCCAAATTTTTGCCAATTCACTTAGCCTATGTCCCTTTTCATACCCCTTATGTCCTCTTCACAACTTACTTTCTTACATATCCTTGTGTCATCAGCAAATTTAGCAATTGTACATTCAGTCTCTTCATCCAAATCATTGATATAGATTGAGAATTGTTAACACCACCAGCACTGATCCCTGTGGTACTCCACTCATTACATCTTGCCAACCTAAAAATGACCCGGATATGCCCAACTCTCTGTTTCCTGTTAGCTAACCAATCCTTGATCCATGCTAATATGATACCACCTACCCCATGAGCTCTTACTTTATGTAGTAACCTTTGACGTGGCACCTTGCTGAATGTCTTCTGGAAATCTAAGTACACCACATCCACAGGTTCTCCTTTATCCATGTTGCTAGTTACTTCCTCATAGAACTCTAATTAATCAAATGCAATTTCCCTTTCAAAAAACCGTGTTGACTCTGCCTGATTACATTGAGATTTTCCAAGTGCCCAACTCCTTAATAACGATTTCCAGCATTTTCTCCATGACAGATGTTAAGCTAACTGCCCAATAGTTTCTTGCTTTTTACCTCCCTCCTCTCTTGGATAGGGGAGTTACATTCACTATTTTCCAATCTGTTGGGACCTTTCCAGAATGTAGGGAATTTTGGAAAATTAAATTCAATGCATCTGCTACCTCGTCAGCCATTTATTTTAAGACCCAAGGATGAAGTCTATCAGGATCTGGGGACTTGTCAGCTTTTAGATCTAATAATTTTCTCAGTACCCTTTCCCCAGTGATTGTAATTGCTTTAAGTTCCCCCCTTCCTTTCACCTCTTGATTCACAATTATTTCTGGGATGTTATTTGTATCCTCTATAGTGAAGATGGATGCAAAACATCTGTTCAATTCATCTGCCATTTCCTTATTTTCCATTGTTAATTCCCCCGACTTACTCGCTAGAGGACCAACAGCCACTTTACTTATTCTTTTCCTTTGTAAGTACCTGCAGAAACTCTTACTGTCTGTTTTTATATTTCTAGCTAGCTTTCTCTCATACTTTAATTTCTCCCTCTTTTTGTTTAGTTATTCTTTGCTGTTTTTATATTCTGTCCAATCTTCTGACTTGCCACAAACGTTTGGGGAGTTGTATGCTTTTTCTTTCAATTTGACACCAGCCCTAACTTCCTTAGTTAGCCACAGTGTCCTTCCCCTAGAAGTGTCCTTCTCACTAGAATGTATCTTTGCTGAGTGATATGAGATACCTCCTTATATGTCTATGCCTACCATCGCATCTCTACTGACCTATCCAATAACCTGATTTTCAAGTTCTCTTTAGCCGGCTTTGCCTTCATAGCCTCATAATTACCCTTATTTAAGTTTAAAACACTAATCTTAGGCCCACTCTTCGCTCCCTCAAGCTGAATGTGAAATTCAAAATTAGCAAAATTAGCAAGTGAGAAAGAATGACAGAAAATTATACATAACAGAGATACATCTCTGGAAGAAGAACCAGGACCAGAAGATGCCTGGAAAGATAAGTATATTTTAAACTGCTGCACATGATGAGGACACAGTGCTGCTGGTCACAGGCAGACATGGCTTCTTGAACATTTAAAATTCAAGGTTGAATGCTAATTTAATCTCAGGACATGCGTGTTGCAGCTCGTGCTGCTTCAGTTCCACACCCAATGCTTCTACCTCACCCTTTCCTCTTTGTTTTCTTCAGGTCCTTCTTTCCTGTCTCCTCTCTCTTTCCTGTCAAGCAGTCATTCCATCTTCCCTCGTGGGTACTTTGCACACTCATACCCTGCCCTCCCTGCAGTTTTCTCTGCTTTCCTACTCTCCGGTCTCTATCCCAGGGGTGGATTCATCTGGATAAACACACAGTTATCCTTTGGCCCTCTCACAGCATTCTCCAAAGGACCCATCAAAGCAACCACTGCTGCCTCCTGATGAGCATCAAATCAAACTGCTCCACCCTCCTTCCCTCACTGATCTTAAACTCAATTTATCCTTTAGGGACTTGTCTTGCCAACCTACTTACCTTCACACTCGTCATACCACAATTCCCCTCCCCACACCCCACTCATGGCCTCCTCAGCCTCTGTCAATTAATAAATGATCACCACACCGCTTCATGTTTTGCCCAGAATGTCCATTCATTTGTAAACAAGATTTTTGCCATACTAGGGCCTTATTGTGGACAATTGCATTGATAACGTGGCTAACTGCTGGCTATCCTTTGGCCCTAACTGAAGCCTTTCTGCCTGGCTATACATTCTAGCACCTGCCTAGCCCAAACAACTGTGGTGGCAGTGTAGCCTTTATTGTTAAATGACCTTAGGTTTCTCTCCCTGCTCCTCTGGTACATTCTCCTCCTTCAAGAATGCCAGCTTCTTCCACCGCATTCACCTCATCTGTAAAATTTTCATTGTTCAAAGCCCCATCCTGAGTTTCAATCTGCATCTCAATGTCTTGGTTGCACAACCTCCTCCTTCCTCTAAATTTCCTCCATGTTAACCATTGGGAAGACAGAACCCACCATCTTCAGAATCTGGCCACAAGCATTGCGGTGTTCCTCCTCCTCAGATACTGGTCAGACTTTTACATGGAGGCAGTGGCCTCAACTCCAGCTGAAAAGTCGGGGGCAAGCCTACCTTGGCATGGCTGGGAAACCCTAAGCTGATTTTACGGCCGTCGGGATGTTAATTGCCTCAGGGCAAGACAGTTTCCCCCATCTGGTAGGAAGTCCCGTCTCCAAGGGCTGCCAACCAGAGGGCCAGCATCTCTTCAGTCACAGCAGTGCCACTGGGAGCTGTGGTCACAGCTGGGACAGCAGCCAGTTCCCAACAAAGAGCTGGAGCTGGATAATGAGATGAGTGGAGGCTTTCGCTAGGGCCGGTCTGGCAGAGCTTAGCATGGAGGCAGGAGGGCCACCATCGGGAAGACAGGTGGGGGGAACAAGTGGAGATGTGGGCTTTGTTGGCCACAGGGTGCCCGATCAGGACAGAATCTCCCAGCCCGCAACAAAGCCACTTGGCTTTACCTGGCAACCTTGCCATGTGGCATGGGCCACCCCACCACTAGCAAAATATCATCAGCGGCGGGAGGAGGTCTTTAAGTGGCCATTAATTGGACATCTACGGGCCTCGATTGGCCCAAGCGTGGGCAGGGCAACCCACGTCTCCCCCACCACTGGTAAAATACAATTAGAGGCAGGTAAGGAACGGGCATGGTGCCCCCACCCCGCACGCCAAGCCACCGTGTTAAATATCCTCCATCTGCCAACTGTTCCAATGGAGAGGGGCGGGGAATGAATGGAAGAACGTAAAACTCCAACCATTGTCTGAGGTTCAACCCAACTGTTCACAACCGTTGAGTTCTGTTTGATCCGGTAAAAACTCCCATCTTTAAGGCTGCCTATTTGCAGCCCCGCACTGCAGAATTCCCTCCCTGTAAACCTCTCTGCATCCCCTCCTCCTTTAAGATGTTCCTTAAAACCAAGTTCGTTGTCTGAGCTTTTGGTTACCCCTCCTAATATATCTATTTTTGGCTTAGCATCCATCTTTTGCCCATTCATACTATTGAGAAGCACCTTCAGATGTTTTTCTATGTTATAGGTTCTTTATAAATGTATGTTGCTGTTGAAAATCAGAATAGGCAGTGGTAAATCAGCTATCCCGCCACCCCCCACCCACCCACAAATTTCCATTTCACTACATCCCATTAGCAAGTACAAACAAGGCGACAGAAAGAAGAACATCGGTCTCCAGTAATTTCTGAGAATTCATCAAATTGGAGCGGCTGCAACCAACCGCACAATTTAAAAAGAAATATTGGCACAAAAATCTCTCAGTAAAAAACAAACATGCAAGTCTTCCAGTCACAAACCCACCAAGTGTTAATTTTGTTGTGTAATCAATTTTTTCTTGCGGTCTGAGCTTCCATTTCTTTACATGTTTCACAATTCTGCCCATTTCCTGTAATTTTCCAAACTTTTGCTAAACAATTTGCTTATTACTGCTAAAGCTCAGACAAGAAACTTTTTTTTGGTACATGAGCGACACTGCCAGAACAGCATTTATTGCACAACCCTAATTGCCCTGAAGACATTAAAAGTCAAGCACGTAATGTGCATCATGAAGCTATTAATGTACGTGATATTTTGGAAAATATTTTTCTTTTAAAATAGAGGTTCAGTCTGCAGGTGTGTCTTAATTGGATTAAAGCCATGGGTGCTTTGATGTATACTAGTTTTGATATGTAAGAGAGAGAGCGTACATTTGCATTTTTTGAATAGAGATTCAAGAAGTGGGGTGAAAACAGACACCTATCTAGCAGCCACCAAGCAACATGTTTATATTACTAATAAAATTGGTACTATGAAAGGGGTTTTATTGTTAGAGAGGCTTAGATGAAAGGTTGTTGATACAATGAGAATTAACATTCAATGGGAGTGGTAAGTATAACAACACAACGTCTTGGGTGTGCAGAGCAGAGGCAATGTGAGATCAAAGGCAGCTGCAAGCCTCCAACTGTCTCCACAGGAACCGAGTGAAAGAGCCTCATTTTGAATTCATAAGGTGGCAATGTCTTGCCTGGTGTTTGATTAACTTTAGGAAAAATTTTCCAGCGTTGGGGGGGTGTTGTGCTGGGGAGGGCGGGGGTGGGCACAAACCCTATTTGCACCTCCGATTGGGGCCGCGCCACCATTTTACATTAAGACCCGCCCAGCATGACCCTCGCCCGGAAGTGCTAAGTGTGGACGGGGGGTGATTTCCTGAGTTGGGGCTTATTTCCCTGAGGTACCTCTGTGCCTCAGGGAGATCAGTTTGATATTTAAAAACTGAAATAAAGTAGTTAAAAACTTGTAAAACATGTCCCCTCATGCGACACTGTGACATGAGCTGGGACATGTCAAAGAATTATTTTAAAATTTTTTATTGAATTTTAAAACACTTCATGAAACCTCATTCCGCCCGTGGATGAGGCTTCATGAAAAATGCAGAGGCCGCCTGGGCTCTTCGCCTGCCCGCCGCCAACCTTAAGGTTGGACTGGCAGCTCATTTAATTGCTTAAATTAGTTTTTAACTGTCCTTAATAGGCCTTTGACAGTTCGGCTGGCACGCAGCTGAGTTGGCAGTGCACCCGCTGAACTGGGAATCTAAATGATGCATGGTGACGTCAGGACACCCGCCCGAAGCCACCGCGCATCGTTTTACTCGTCGCCACTCGGGTCCCGCCTCCACTCACCAACCGGAGAATTCAGCCCTATGGGTTGCTGTTGCCTTAATGGAGATTAGTTTGGGAATTTGTTAAAAGTTACGATAGTAGTGATTTGTAGCCATGTGTATATATTCTAACCTGTGTAAATTAATAAAATGTTTCCTTTGGTTTAATGTAAAACCTCGAGAACTGATGATCTGATTCCTGCATTTAGAGTCACATCTCAAACATAACACTTAAAATTATAGCTTATGACGGTTTTTTAAAGTTTTCCTCTGGGATTTTTAAGTAACTCCGCTTTACCAACTGCATCGGTCATAACAATGTGGGACTGGATTCACATCTAGGCCAAACCGAATGGGCATCACAGGTATCCTTCCCTGAAGAACTTCCATGAACCAAATGATGCTGAAAATGATTTTTATTGTCGAAGAGAGAGATAGAATAATGCTTCCTTTGTAAGAACTCGTACAAAGGTTAAATCCACCTGAAAATTGCCTCGTGTCTGGTGTGCGTCTTTTTGAACTTATTCTTTCTAGATAGTTCCTCAGAGGGCAAACTAAGTAAGACTGCTGGTTGCAGGGTCTCCCTGGAAGCCTTGTGATTGAGGCAGCCTTTACCTTCTTGTAGAATGCCCCAGTAGGTGGGCCTGGGCTTGATTCTGTCAAATCCACTTCTACAGTGGGTATCTGAGCTCACTGTCTGACACTTGTGACTGGGGTTGGTGGGGAGGGTTGGGTGCCTAGATGGACTGCATGTAGTATTGAGCTGAGAGAAAGTATCCACATTCAAATTGCAGCAGTACCCCTGTGTGGAAGCAGACGTCTGAACAACAAACAGGGCAGTGAAGCTCTCCATAATGGATTCGGACCATTCAAACTCTCATTATGTCCAATTTGGTAAAGAGAGGCTATTGCACAATGGAGCTCAAGGCTCAAAATCCTAGAACTTGGGTCACATTTGCAGCAAGGCTTGATCCCGCTGCTGCACAGGCTAGATGTCCTTACAGGTCAATGGTGAGCATGGAAAATTGGCCTACCAGCCTGGACACAGCTCATCATTCCTGCAAGGCACCATGAAGGTAAGGAAAGTCAATGGGTAGAATGGAGGGGAAATAGGTACCTTACTTATAATAACATAAGTTAAAAAGAAAATTTAAACTTACTTTGCTGGTGACAGCCTCTAGCTGGTTTGACTGCCAAGCACCTGTGAATCTACATGTCTCCATCTCTTCTCTATGACGTACTGGCGAAATGATTTTTTTTATTGTGAACCCTAGGAATAAAGCCAAAGGTCAAACTGCAGAGCATCACTAAGGTTGAAATATTGGGAGAGAAGACAAGATAAAACAAAGGAATATAATTGGTGAACAAAAATGGGTAGATTTTCATAAACCTTACATGCAATGAGTGCAATGCTGGCCAATTTGAACCAAGGCCACTCTCCATTGGATCTTTTAAGAGCTCCATCATTCATAGGGCGTCCTTTAGGCCCAGCCCAATGTGAAAACCCAGGTGAATCTTGGTCGAAGCAGACTGAAGCACATGTTAGGGCGCATTATAACACCTAAATGAAATCACAATCGGCAGGATCTTCTGGTCCTGCCCGCCGGCGGGATTTACTGGTGCCACCAAAGTCAATGGACTTTTGGCTGGCTTACCACATCCGCTGCAGGGGGCGGGGCTGGAAAATCCCGGCCATTTGCTTTTAGCAGAGCCATGTCTAAAATGCCAACAGGTGCACGATGTACAACCAGAATGAGGCACAGGTCTGGCCATTTGGGTCTCAGCTTGATATTCCAGTATCCTTTTGTGCTTTTGCACCAACAATGGGAATGGAAACCCTCCTTCAAATCCCTGTGACCTTAATGTCCTGCTCATTGCACAGTATAAGCCACAACATTGTACAAATTGTCATTATGTGTAAGCCAATGAGAAGTAAGGGCATTGGAATAATGCTCTTGTATGATTTATTGAATGAATGCATTGTAGGCAGTGGTACTGAGACACACAACTTAGGAAGCGCCAATTTAAAATCACCAACCTATAGATTATCACAGTTATAAAATTGTTTTCCTCCACTTATCACGAATGAAGGCCTTCCACTAGAACATCTTTCAAAGCGTATGTGAAAAAAAATCTTCATTTTCTTTGAGATGGCCAACCACAGAGTCAAAATAGCCCACTTTTTCTCTGCAGGTTCCACATAAACTCAGATATGGAAATGTAATTTCAACCCCTTTGAAAGTTTACTAAATTTAAATCCGTTAACACAAAGAAACTGTATTTAATTATATTAGTTGGCTCACCATTATTTGTCAATTACATCGGATGTTTATCTTCTGGTTTGAAGATTCGACGAGAAAGGGAATTTAGGCCTGGATTTTTGCCTGAAGCGCAGAGTCGGGACATTTCCCAGCTCCGCGAACCTAACCCAGGAAAAAGTGTCCCGAAAGTGGAACTTTCATTCCAGGAAGGCCGGTGTTCGCTGGGAGTTGGGCCCACCAACCCCACAATGAGTGGGTACAGGGGCATAAGTTGGCATCCAGAGGCTGCCTGGTGCAGAGGCTAGCTGGCCGGAGTGTGGAGGCTGTCTTTGTGCCCCGGTACTTTATCAAAGTTTTGAAAAAAAAACAATAAAACAAAGAAACAGTCCTCCATCCTCACCCCTCTTACACCCCGTCACCCGCCCCCCCCCCCCCACAAACTCCCCATGCCCTTCCATACCAACTCATGCCACATCATACCCCCACCCACCCCTATAACTCCCCATACCCTCCATGCCAACCTATGCCCCTAGACCCATAGCAAACAATTTTTCTTTAACACTCCACACATTTTTTTTTTCAAAAACTTAAAGGGCATGGCATTTAAATGCCTTGGCAGCACCCTTTGATAGTTGGTTTTGACAGGTCCTCTTTTCGGGTCTGACAGGTCCTCTTGACAAACTTGACAGGTCCTCTCAACAGTCTTGACAGGACATAAGAACACAAGAAATAGGAGCTGGAGTGGAGCAGGCTCAAAGGGTTGTGTCTGCTCCACCATTCAATATGATCATGGCTGATCTTGGGCTTCAGCTCCATTTTCCCGCCGACTCCCCATATCCCTTAATTCCTTGAGAGGCCAAAAATCTGTCTACTTCAGCCTTAAATGTATTCAACAGTGAAGCCTCCACAACCCTCTGGGGTAGAGAATTCCAAAGATTCATAACCTTTTGAGTGAAGTAATTTCTCCTCATTTGAGTCCTAAATGATTGGCCTCTTATCCTGAGACTGTGGCCCTGTGTTTTAGATTCCCCGAACAGCAGAAACAATCTCTCAGTGTCTACTCTGTCAAGTCAGAATTTTGCATGTTCCAATTAGATCGCCTCTCATTCTTCTAAACGCCAGAGAATATAAGCCCAATTTACTCAGCCTCTCATCACAGGACAACCCCCTCATTCCAGGGACCAATTTAGTGAACCTTCGCTGTACCAACTCCAATGCAAGCATATCTTTTCTCGAACGTGAAGACCAAAACTGCACACAATATTTCAGATGTGGCCTCACCAAAACCCTGTACAACTGTAGCAAGACTTCTTCATTTGCGTGTTCCAATCAACTTGCGATAAAAGCCAACATGCCATTTGTCTTCCTAACTGCATGCTAACTTTCTACGTCCCTTGTATGTGCACACCCAAGTCTCTTTGAACATCAAGGTTTCACACCCTTTAAAAACTATTCTGCTTTTCTATTTTTAGGAACAAAGTGAATAACTCCTTGCTTCCCTATATTATACTCCATCTGCCTTCTTTTTGCCCGTGCGCCTAACATGTTTATATCTCTTTGCAGCCTCTCTATGTCCTCTCCATGGCTTACCTTTCCACCTAGGGGGGCCCCAGAATGGTGAGTGCTGAACTGTTGGAAGTGCCGTCTTTCAGCTGAGACGTTAAACTGTCTGCTCGGCTGTGTACGAAAAATCTCCTGGCAGTTTCCCCTCTCTCAAGAGAAACCATTATCCAATTTGCGAGCTTGATGCGCTGGAACCAAAGGGGAGGGAGAGGAAGAGAGGAGGAGAAGGAAGATTCGGGATAAGCAGCCTCAGCATGCTCTAGGCAATGTGGATGGATGGCTGAGATCTGAGAGAAAGGGGACACTCTTCAGTGATGTCCCTGTAATAATGCCACCTCTTGAGGATTTTAGATTCACCCTTCTGTGCTCGCTCGGTTATAATGTACGGGCTGCTTTCACCAAAGCGCTGCAGGTTTCAGTCATGCAGGGTGAGCACAATGAATGCAACACGGCTCCAGAGACAGGAATGGTGGCATAATTCTAGCTTTCTGAGGCACCAGATTGCATTGCTGGGTGATTAGTTTTCAACGTAGGTTATAAAACAAGAGGGGTGGGGGTGAGAGAGAAACAATGTGGGCGCACAGCACATTCATGTAACTGCATAATAACCATTCTCTTTGTCGGCAGTACAGCAGCAGGAAAAGAAAGCCTGAATGTTGCAAAAACTGACTGGGGATCCGAGTTGAACTGAACAATGACTGAGAGGACATGAGGAGCATGGAGCAAGCGGCAATGGGAATGCCATTCCAATGCGGTGCTATTCATTCAGAGGGAACCGGGAACGAAAGGGGGTGGTTTTGATGTTTTCTTGGAGCTTCAGCCCTTTTTGCTGTATATGTTAATGGGGGTTTGGGCTGGCACTGTTTTCTAGAAGAGCAGGGGAATTTTCCCTGCAGTCCTGCTATCCATCAATCAGCATCACAAAAGCAGGTTATCCGGTAGAGGCCACGGGTTGTTTGTGGGAGCTTCCTGTGTGCAACAGTGACTGCAACTCAGCAGTACTTCATTGGCTGTAATGTCATTGTTCACAACCACTAGATGTCTCAAAGCGTTATTACATTGCAGCCTTTCTTTTAAAAACTCCAGCGTAAAGACAGGGAGACCACTAGTCAGGAAATTACAAGATGACCCCCCCTCCCGCCCACACCACTTAAAGTACTTTGAGAATTCTATTGTCTATTTCGTATATTGATGCATTTTAAAGGGCAATAAATAAGCTGTGAGGTGAGCTTGGGTATAAATCAACTGCTTTATAAGATTGCATTTAACCACGGACTTTAATCTCTATCCTGAACGTTTAACCTACTCGCAACATCTTATATTACCAATAAACATCAGATGGTTTAGATTATAGTAATCATCGCTGTGATGTTATTTTGATCTGAGAAATTGGCAACAAATTGAACAACATGAAACAAGCTAAAGAGTCAATACTGAGATGAAACACAAGATCAGTGATATCAGGAGGATCATCGCCTTTGTTTCTCTCTCCACAGAAGCTGCTTCATCTGTTGAGTATTTGCAGCAGTTATGTTGATATTTGAGACATTTAACTGGGACAGATCCGTTCTCAATCTACAGAAATTGATCCCTTCCAATTAAATTATTTTATTGCTTGAGATTGCACCGCGTCCCATTCCACAGCTAGTTGAAAACTCATGTCTTTTTGCAACATGAGCTTCCTGCAGGTTTGGCTTGAACTCACGACCTCAGCATTGCACACGCCTCAATCTTGCCATTAATGTACCACGTGCTGACCAATTGCGCCACGAGAGCAAAGCAGCGCTCATTTGCATACGCATTTTAAGTTGTATCACCTCGTTAGAGGCACTAAGTTTTTTCGATTGAGTGGTGAGAACTGAGGTTATATGATAGTGTGCAGACTGTGAAAAAGCCATTGAAATATCCCCCAATGTCCTGTAGTTTTGGGTTGTGTCCGGTGGTGGGGGTGGGGGAGGAGGGGCCCCAAGAATGAATCTGAGCACAGGGCCCCCTAACTGTAAATCCGCCACAGTTCGGAGCTGGGCTTTTAAATCAATTTCATAACATAATTATTACAATTTTGTTACAAACTGATCTGCATCATAATTAATCTGAATGATTCTCCCGATCACACCCATTCTGTATGTATCAATACAAATAGCAAGTTTCTTAATATTACTTTATGGAAATGATTTTGTAATAAACATTTGGGGCTGACTTTCCTGGGTTGCTTATGCTGAAAGGCGAAAACAACAATCATGAGAAAAGGCATCAGGAGCAAGTTCAAAATGCAACCACAACAGGGATCCTAATTACATGCATTCAGCCAACTCATCTCACAAAAGTGATACTATATAAAAATAATCTGTATGGCCTCAGGGCTCATAATAAAATTAAAGTTAAATAAAAATTTCAAAGTGCCGCAGAAGGAGTTTTAGATGTTTGTGAAAGAGAATCCAGCAACAACCTGACTTACACAAGACATGGATAGAATGATGTGACTTGGGGAGATCGCAGAGGAGACAGAGGAAAGTGGGTGATGCAGTAGGAAAGTAGCAAGACAGCAACTGTAGCATTTCAGCTTCATAACCTTCAGATCATCACTGAATCAAGGAAGCAAGAAATGTATAATGTTAACAAAAAAACTCTGCTCTGTGTCTTTGTTGAACGATCTAATTATCCATATCAAACATCAACATCAAAGAATTGAAATTCATATCCTAAAGCCAGAAGAGACTGAGTAATGTCCAATGTCACGGACAACCCTCAAGCTGAAAAGTGGGCTCTGGTGGACTTACTTTAAAAGAACTTGACTCTGCAGGGTTAAAATGCATTTGCTCTCTGATTCAAAGTCCTGCAGTAATTTATGTACTTGTATTGAAATGTTGATGATATCAAACCCTCGCTTCATCATAAACACATCAATTACAAACCTATGTCATTGTAATTTCTGCATTTTAAACGTTTTCTTGAACCTTATTATGAAGGTTATGATAAAAAATTATAAATGAACCTGAATGGAATGTATTGTTTTTGTTCATTTTAATATATTACAGCTTCGCCAAACATATGTTTAAAAAAGCCTAGTGAGTTCAAAAAGGAAGGCATTTTCAGAATACTGTTTTCCAAATTAAATAGTGCTATTTATGACACTGAACAAGAACTAGTGTTAACATTTACATATAACACTGCTCAAATGAAGTAAAACAGGAACTCAGGAGCTATTTTCTGACTATGTATAATTTTATGCTGACTTGGCAGTAGTATGACATTTATAGTGTTTGTTAGCACCAAATAACATTGGTTTATTTCACTGGTAAATGGTTCTAGGCTAAAGCCAGCAAACATGTCAAAAATGGAGCCAATCAACATAAGTAACTGCATTTTCAATATTACTGAACTTTTGCACCATCTGCATTGCGAGTCACACATAGAAAATTAAGGGCTGATCAAATTGAGATGTTAAAGATGTTAAAGGAGTTGGTAGGGTGGAGACAAACGATGGGAGAGATCAGAACATAGGGCATAACCTGAAAGTCAGAGCTTGGCAATTCAGACGTGACATCAGGGAACAACTCTTCACACAAAATTGTGGTGAAAATGTGAAACTCTCTTCTCCAAAACATTGTTGAGGCTGGCAGTCAGTTGAAAATTTCAGTACTGAGATAGATAGGTTTTTGTTAAGCAAGGGTATTAAGGGTTATGGAATCAAGGCAGGTAGATAAAGTTAAGATGCAGATAAGCCATAATCTAGTTGAATAATAGAACAGACTCAAGGAGCTGAATGGCATTCTCCTGCTCCTCTGTTCCTAACAGGCTTTAAAACCCTCCTCAGAATCTAATCAATACAGTTTATATTGAGTTATTTTAGGATGGCAGCAAGAATTGTGCATTGCTGTCTGCACAAACTAAACAAATAAGCTTGCTGTTAATACTTGTTCAATAACTTTATTTGAATTCTGAAACTGTCCATGGTATTTTAATATACATTAAAGGAATGTTAACATTTGCAGATTATTGTAACGAAAAGAAACATCAATACCTTGATTTGGCAAAGCACTAATCATCCACTACATGAACATAACTAATAAACAGGACAAGTGAGATTTAAAAAAAACAAAAGGATGTGGGTGTGAGACTATAAGTCAACTGAATAAATCTTGGAGGGAAAAAGCCACCCTGTACAAATTTACAAATGCGTGTGGAGTTGAATGATGATATAGTGTGGAAACTGCATAAAGTAGTATAATAATAATAAAAAATAATAAGCTGCTTGGTGAAAACTGTTGAACATGCACAAAAGAAAGGAACTTGTATTTACATTAGTACCTTTTACAATCTCAGGATGCTCGAATATACTTCACAGCTCTTGAAGTGTAGTCGCTGTTATAACATAGCGAGTAGCAGCAGCTATGTGCACACCGAGGCCCTACAAACAGCAGAGATTACTGCCCAGACAATGCATTTTAGTGACGTTGTTTGAGGGATAATTTTGGCCAGGATACCAGTAGAGCTCTCGTGCTCTTCTTCAAGTAGTATAATGGAATCTTTTACATCCACAAAGAGGGCAAATGGTTTAATGCCTTACCCGACAGTGCAGCTCTACTGACAGCACAGCATTCTCTGATCACAGCTCTGAAGTGTTAGCCTAGATTATGTACTCAGATCTCTGGAGTGGTGTTTGGACCCATGAGCTTCTGGCTCAGAGACTGGAGTGCTACCAGCCAAGCTGTGGTTGACACCTAACAGATACATTCTTGCATTTTCTCCAGAAGTAATATGCAATTGACGTTGTGTTCCTTTCTTAGGTGTTAGTCTCTAAATTTCTCCATAAAGCTTCTCAATGATATCATTGCATCCTAATTTTTGAAAGAATTATTGTTTTTGTGTTTTGTTGCAAATTGCTAGAAGAGGCATGAGGAGTCAAGACAGATAATGTTGGAAATACTCAGCAGATTAGGCAGCAGCTGTGGGGAGAAACAAAGCCAACATGTCAGATTGATAATGACTCTTCATCAGAACACTTTGATGACGGGTAATCATCAACTTGAAGCATTAACTCTGTTTCTCTACAGATGCTGACTGACCTGCTGAGTTTTTCCATTTTGCTGAGGGAGTTTTCACATGGCTGCTGGAAGTAGACAGAACAGACAGATCATAGTGCCAAACAGCGTGTAGCATGGATTTGGGGGAGGCAGTGGCATCGCAGCATTGTAACTGGACTGGTAATCTAGAGACCCAGGGTAATGTCTGGGGACCCAGGTTCGAATCCCACCACGGCAGATGGTGAAATTTCAATTCAATAAATATCTGGAACTAAAAAGTCTAATGACCACGAAACCATTGTCAATTGTCATAAAAACTCATCTGGTTCACTAATGCCCTTTAGGGAAGGAAATCTGCTGTCCTTACCTGGTCTGGCCTACATGAGACTCCAGGTTCGCAGTAATGTGGTTGACTCTTAAATGGCCTCTGAAATGGCCTAGCAAGTTACTCAGTTGTATCAAACCACCAAAAAGTCAATCAAAAGGAATTAAATCGGACAGGCCACCCTGCTTTGACTTAGGCATTGCAAACGACAACAGCAAACTCAGCCTGTCGACCCTGAAAAATCTTCCTTACTAACATCTGGGGGCTTATGCCAAAATTGGGAGAGCTGTCTCACAGACTAGTCAAGCAACAGCCTGACATAGTCATAGTCACAGAATCATACCTTACAGATAATGTCCCAGACACCACCATCACCATCCCTGGGTATCTACTGTCCCACTGCCAGGACAGACTCAGCAGAGCTGGCAGCACAGTGGTATACAGTCAGGAGGAGGTTGCCCTGGGAATCCTCAACATCAACTCCAATCCCCATTATGTCTCATGGCTTCAGGTCAAACCTGTGCAGGTAAATCTCCTGCTGATTACCACATACTGCATCCCTCAGCTGATGAATCAATACCCCTCCATGTTGAACATCACTTGGAGGAAGCACTGTGGGTGGCAAGGATGCAGAATGTACTCTGGGTGGGGGACTTCAATGTCCACCACAAAGAGTGACTTGGTAGCACCACCACAGACCGAGCTGGCCGAGTCCTCTATGACATAGCTGCTAGACGGGGTCTGCAGCAGGTGGTGAGGGAACAAACAAGAGGGAAAAACATATGTGACCACATCCTCACCAACTTGCCTGCCACAGATGCAACTGTGATAGGAGCGACTACCGCGCAGTCTTGTGGAGATGAAGTCCCGTCTTCATATTAAGGATATCCTCTATCATGTTGTATGGCACTACCACCGTGCTAAATAGGATAAATTTTGAACAGATCTAACAACTCAAGGATGGGCATCCAGGAGGAGCTGTGGGCCATCAGTAGCAGTAGAATTGTACTCAAACACAATCTGTAAACTCGTGGCCCGTCATATCCCCCATCCTACCATTACCACCAAGCCAGGGATCAACCCTGGTTCAATGAAGAGTGCAGGAGGGCATACCAGGAGAAGCACCCGGCAGACCTAAGAATGAGGTGTCAACCTGGTGAAGCTACAACTCAAGACTAACTGCATGCCAAGCAGCATGAGCAGCAAATGATAGACAGAGCTAAGCATATCCACAACCAACGGATCAGATCTAAGATCTGCAGTCCTGCCACATTCAGTCGTGAATGGTGGTGGATAATTAAACAATTCCCTGGAGGAAGTGGCTCCACAAATATCCCCATTGTCAATGATGGAGGAGCCCAGCACAATTAGTGCAAAAGATAAGGCTGAAGCATTTGCAACAATTTTCAGCCAGAAGTGCCAAGTGGATGATTTACCTTGTCCTCCTTCTGAAGTCCTCAACATCACAGATGCCAGTATTCAGCCAATTCGATTCACTCCACGTGATATCAAGAAATGGCTGAAGGCACTGGATACTGCAAAGGTTATGGACCCTGACAATATTCTGGCAATAGTACTGAAGACTTATGCTCCAGAAATCTGCGTCCCTAGCCAAGCTAATCCAATACAGCTACAATACTGGCATCTACCCGGCTATGTGGAAAATTGCCCAGCTGCGTCCTGTACACAAAAAGCAGGACAAATCCAACCCGGCCAATTACCGCCCCATCAGTCTACTCTCGATCATCAGTGAAGTGATGGAAGGGGTCAGCAACAGTGCTACCAAGCAACGCTTGCTTAGCAATGACTTGCTCATTGAGGCTCAGTTTGGGTTCTGCCAGGATCACTCAGCTTCTGATCTCATTACAGCCTTGGTTCAAACATGGACAAAAGAGGTGAACTCCAGAGGTAAGATGAGAGTGACTGCCCTTGACATCAAGGCAGCATTTGACAGAGTGTGGCATCAAAGAGCCCTAGCAAAACTGGAGTCAACGGGAATCAGGGGAAAAACTCTCCACTGGTTGGAGTCATCCCTAGCAGAAAGGAAGATGGTTGTGGTTGTTGGAGGTCAATCATCTCAATTCCAGGACATCACTGCAGGAGTTCCTCAGGGTAGTGTGCTAGGCCCAGGCATCTTCAGCTGATTCATCAATGCCCTTTCTTCCATCATAAGGTCAGAAGTGGGGATGCTCGCTGATGATTGCACAAAGTTCAGCATCATTCACGACTCCTCAGGTGCCGAAGAAATGCATGTCCAAATGCAGCAAGACCTGGACAATATCCAGTCTTGGGCTGACAAATGGAAAATAACACTTGCGCCACACAAGAGCCAGGCAATAACCATCTCCAACAAGAGAGAACCTAACAATCGCCCCTTGACGTACAATGGCATTACCATCACTGAATCCCCCATTATCAACATCCTGGGGATTACCATTGACCAGAAACTGAACTGGACTAGCCACATAAATACTGTGGCTAAAAGTACAGATCAGAAGCTAGGAATCTTGCAGCAAGTAACTCATCTCCTGACTTGCTAAAGCCTGTCCACCATCTACAAGGCACAAGTCAGGAGTTTTATAGAATACTGTCCACTTGCCTGGATGCGTGCAGCTCCAACAACACTCAAGAAGCTTGACACCATTCAGGACAAAGCTGCCCGCTTGATTGGCACCCTTTCCACAAACATTCACTCCGTCCACCACTAACGAACAGTAGCAGCAGTAGGTACCATCTACAAGATGCTCTGCAAAAACTCATCAAAACTCACCTTAGGCAGCACTTTCCAAACCCATGACCACTACCATCTAGAAGGACAATGGCAGCAGATGGATGGGAACAACACTACCTGGACGATCCCTTCCAAGCCACTCACCATCCTGACTTGGAAATATATTGTTGTTCCTTCACTGCCGCTGGGTCAAAATCCTGGAACTCCCTTCCTAACAGCACTGTGGATATACTTACACCACATGGACTGCAATGGTTCAAGAAGGCAGCTCACCACCACTTTCTGAAGGGCAGTTAGGGATGGGCAATAAATGCTGGCCTAGCCAGTGACGCCCACATCCTGTTAATGAACAAAAAAAAAATTTGGCACGAGAGGTACCATCTTGAATCACAGATTTTAGAGAAGACTGGAGGTAGTAACATAAAATTCTTTGTCTTTTTAATAGGAACACGGGATAAATGATTTAACATTAATGACACCCTGTTGACCTTATTGTGATATTGACCACAGCCACATCATTTTTCTTCACGAATGTCACATCAGGCTTTCACAAACTTCCACCTTCAATCTTAAAAGATGGTTCCCCTTATGCTGTTCACCCGTATTGCATCGCCTTCCTTTGTGTCGATGTATTCTCGAGGTTTTTACCCACAAACACTTCCCAAGTATATGTGGAAATATTTCTTGTCCAGAGCCACATCTTCTACAGGTGGTGCCGTATCCATCTCTCCCTATCGACGATGAATATTTTGTAGGGAAAGTGTTTGTACGAAGTTGTAGCAGCTTGATAAAAGAAGATTGTTTAAGCATGTTGAATTGCAGCCATTTATTTGGTATGGAATCATCATAAAAATAAGATGTTCCTACATCTTGAAACTTCAACATGGACCATTTTCCAAATACCACATCTCTCCAACCTTTATATGGGTCTTTATGGCCTCTCATCCATTTCCTCCACAGCTTGGAGCTTAACACTCCAGCTAGCACCCTCTCTTAGTTGTGCATGGCTGAATACATGTTCAGTAGCAGGAAGGACCTCTCCACCAGTTCTATTTGAAGGGACGATCGATTACTTACAGCTTAGTTAATAGCTTCTGGTTATTGCTTCAATTTGGAACTTGCTATTAGTTTTCCAAGGCCAGGATTTTACAGCCCCACCATGACGTGTCTCCACCCCTGCCCCGGTGAATACAGCCAAACCATTTAAATATCCATTCAGATCAACGGGACCGGAATATTCCACCGAGGAGGGAGGGGGCGTAACTTCCTGGCCCAAGTTGCAAAAGTTTACAGAGAGTAGTGTACTAGCTGCCAAAGAATGTTTTGCTGACTTCAAGGCTTCTACACAAACCAGTTGCTCCCAGACATTGGTGTACTAGTCGGCATTTTCATTTAAATACAGTGTGACATGAGGAGTGAGAAGAGGTCATGAAGAGCTGGATGAGCTGTAGGAAGCAGGAGGAGAGGAGGGGGGAAAAAGGCTCTCAGCAGAAGGCCTTATCTGCCTCAGTGTTCAGGGAGTAATTCTCCTACCTGAACCTCACCAAGGAACAAAGTGTGAGACATCTGTGCTCCAGTAAGGTGTCCTTATTGAAATCTTCCACCTGCTGCAACCACAACTAAAGAAGAGTCATACGGCCTTGGTGAATTCCTGCAGTGCATCTTGTAGATGGTACACATTGCTGCTGCTGTGCGTCGGTGGTGGAGGGAATGAATGTTTGTGGATGTGGTGCCAATCAAGTGGACTGCCTTGCCCTGGACAGTGTCAAGCTTCTTCAGTGTTGTAGGAGTTGCACTCATCCAGGCAAGTGGAGATTATTCCATCACACTCCTGACTTGTGCCTTGAAGATGGTGAACAGACTTTGGGGAGTCAGGAGGTGAGTTACTCATCGCACGATTCCTAACCTCTGACCTGCTCTTGTAGCCACAGTATTTATATGGCTAGTCCAGTTCAGCAACCCCCGGGAGGTTGATAATGGGGGATTCAGTGATTGTAATGCCATTGAACATCAAGGGGTGATGGTTGGATTCTCTCTTGTTGGAGATGGTCATTGCCTGACACTTGTGTGGCATGAATGTTACTTGCCACTTGTCAGCCCAAGCCTAGATATTTTCCAGGTCTTGCTGCATTAGGACATGGACTGCTTCAGTATCTGAGGAGTCGCGAATGATGCTGAACATTGTGCAATCATCAGCGAACATCCCTACTTCTGACCTTATGATGGAAGGAAGGTCATTGATGAAGCAGCTGAAGATGGTTGGGCCTAGGACACTACCCTGAGGAACTCCTGCAGTGATGTCCTGGAGCTGAGATGACTGACCTCCAACAACCACTACCATCTTTCTTTGTGCTAGGTGTGACTCCAACCAGCGGAGATCTTTCCCCCTGATTCCCATTGGCTCCAGTTTTGATAGGGCTCCTTGATGCCACACTGAGTCAAATGCTCTCGGTCAGTGTCATTGAAGAGCAAGAATATGAGGAGGTGGAGAAGGAGGATGAAGAGGAAGAGGCAGAAGAGGAAGAGGTGGAAGAGGAAGGGAGGTGACAACCTAGACAATCCCTCTCTGCCTGACTCTCTAATTAAAGTGCATTGCTAGTAACAACATACTCAAATCGCCATTCACCAACAGCCTCACATCTTACCTTCCCTCTGTCATTGATCATCATGTTGTCCGTATGGCTACAGTGCAAAAATAAAAACCATAGAACAACAGTTCCATACCAACCTTAAGCTACAAAACATCCAATAGTCCATACAAAGCTCAACTTATCACCCTTGTGCCTTTGCCTCTCCTATGCAGTGCTAGCCCAATATCTGGCATGACTGGTGGAAGGCTGCTGACATCCACTGGGGCAGACTGCAGATGACGTTGCAGGATGACGTCAAGCACCTCTAGGCCTAGAAAGCCCAGCTTCAGACTGCACCATCTTGGCATGGGCAGCAACAATCTGGGCAGGCTGGCTACAGGGCTGGCACAAGGGTAGGTGAACCTTCAACCTGTCGCCAGCACCCTTCCGTGCGCACCACCCACCCCACCCCCGACACACACACACACACACACACACTCACATACACACTCTCACACTCACACACACATACACTCACACACACACACACTCACACACACACTCTCACACACACACACACACTCACACACACACACTCACATTCACACACACACTCACATACACACTCTCACACACTCACACACACACAATCACACACACACATACACACTCTCACACTCACACACACTCACATACACACACTCACACTCACACAATTAAACTTTGGAAAGGAATTACTCATATGGGTAGTTGTTATCCGTGGCCTGCCCTCGCTCAGTCTCAGTCTCCCATTGTTCTGCAGTGCCATGTTCCCTCAGCACCACTCACTATATTCTCACGCTCTGCTCCCAAACCTCTCACCAGGCCTCGACATCCACATCAACGCAAAATCAACCAGGAGTTTTCTGACTGGTTGAAAACACGGAATTGGCATTTTAGATTAACCGGCATCACCCATTCCCCATGCATCCTGAATAGACAAACACCCTAAACAAAAAAAAACACTTTTAAATTAACTTTTTTGCATTCATATTACATAGTGATTTAGCCACGAGAAATGTGGACTTTGGAAGAGACACTGATGTGCTAAGTAATGGTGAGATTTACAATCTTTATGATTCATGTGGGACGTTCAAATGTACAATTGACAAGCACCTGTATTATCACTGAGCAGGTCAAATGAGAGCTGATATCGTAAGAAAATGTCTGATTGTTTTAAGCCAGTGTTTTGAGACTACTCGAATTGCCCTAGCAACGATTTCCCACACACCATTTTCTTTCCCTTTATAACACTAAGGAAATTGTGTTGCTAAACACATCGACCCCTCAAGGAGTCCCAATCATTGCTGTTAAACATGCAAATGGTCATTACATCTGTCATATCTGAAACTACGCCAATGTTGGCTTGTCATTTTTCTTTTCTGCAGCCTCATCATATAGAGTATTACCTTGTAATGTGCCGCCCTTTCAAAATATTTGCAACCCTAAGAATTGATTTCTTTGGCTGTAATGAATTGTGGGTGTAATTCGAAGCTATTGATGTTGTGGTTTCAAACACGAACAATTCTTTCTCCCTTACTCCTAGTAAAGAATCCTAGCTGTTTCTCCTTTTCATATTTATACCTTAACCTCATTAATATGACATGGTGCTGAATTTCCAAAACCCCTTTGTGATCATATTGGAAATCAACAATTATTCTCGTACAAGTAATAAGTTAAAAAGGACTTCAAAATATTTGTAAATTCCAAAGTACTTCCGCCTGACTAGATTGTTGGTGCAGAAATTGTGATACTGAAGAATCTTGAAGCTAGAATATCCATCCAATAAAATGTTACACTGCATCATTGTCCAGCAAGTGAATATATCCTGGCAGCTATGCTTGCCACAAATGTTGATATAGCAGTTAAGCTAGATTGTGGCACAGGGTGTTTATTGCCATTTAATAGGAGACCTCAGAATGTTGTATCAGACTTGCCAAGTTCCATCAGCACTAAGACAATAGCCACCAAAATTGAAAAGCTAGCTTAAATGTTTATAATTTTAAAAATATTGCCGTTCAGTTGCTAGACTTTTATTTCCTATCCAAACCTTAATTGAACATATTTGCATTTTGTTTCTGTATGAGTTACTAAATGCTTTGCCTCTATTGTACTAATTTGTCCCAACTTTCCCCTCATACTACATTTTGGAACAGAAATAAAACGCAGAC